>NC_079489.1:156952909-157571122 GCF_020520425.1 Spinacia oleracea | reverse complement strand
CTTTCATGAAGCAAATCAGACAACGTATTTTATGACCATAATCATACTTGATACTTCTATGCTTTGTTGATTTAATTCTTACTCATATGATATGACTTTTTCGGTATATCTCCTACTATATCTGTTTCTCTTAATGATCTTTATAGTTACTATCTGTACAAATATTAGACAAGAGAGTAAGGTTTCGTTTGGTAAGGTGTAAAACGTTTCCATGAAAAACAATTTTTCGCATTTTCAATCATCTTACGTTGTTTGGTTTGACAATGGATGAAAAACAATTTTCTATAACTCTTTCAATGGTGAAAAAAGCTTTTCCATTTGAAAGTAAGGGAAACTACTTTTTCTCATTTCCTCATTTCCTCCTTTCCTCCCTCTCCCTTCCTCCCCTGAATCCTTACGATCTTTTCCCGTTTTCTTTTAAGGAACCAAACAAAGGAAAACTAGTTTGTAATTTTTGTTTTCCCTTAAAAATTCATTTTGCACTAAAAACGTTTTACACCAAACCAATCGGAGCTTAATTGTGTGTAAAAAGATGGGTGAATATAATAAAATATAAATAAAGTAAGAGAAATTGAGTGAAAATTTATAAATGTTGTCGACTTGTGTGTAAGGGTATGATAATAAAGTTTTATTTCCAAAAAATTATACAACGCAATGTAAATAATATTATGGAATGGATTAAAACGAAGGTGTAAAAGTCATTTTGAAACGGACATAGTATATCAATCAGAAGGATGAGTTAAGAGTTAACGAGGGCGGTGGCCCCATATCAGAAGTATGTTTTTACAAAAACATATCACCCCCCTAAACGACAAAATAGGGATAAGATAAGCATTAAAACATGTGCCATTTTTCAAAAACAGATGCCATTTTCAAAAAACCGATGCCATTTTTCAAAAACGAATGTTATTACCAAAAAAATCAATTTTGTCCTTTAACGTTTACCTTTAACCTATTTTATCGTTTAGTAGGGTGATATATATTTTTATAAAAACATATCTGATATTGATTTATACTTTCTCGGGAGTTAACAACCACTACCTGGATTTATCGTAAACACAAAATGACATAGAATGGATGTCTGGTTGGGTCTGTGTGGGCCTGGGTCATTTGTAATGGTATCTTTTATAATGGGCCCAAAATGGGTCAGGTTATAGACCAACTTGACTAGTAGGCTAATGAGTAATGGCTATAGCTAATTCTTGATAGAGTGATAGGATATTGACATTTGACATTTGACACATTGTCTTCACGCCAACGCAAAGTTATGTAGATTTGACGTTCAAATTTGTAAATGTTTTTTCTCAACATTGTGCAATTTGCATCACGGTTCACTTTGGCAAACATCAAACATGTACGGAGTACTCCAAATAAATCACCAAACGTATTGTATTTACTACCTTAAAAATTATTATACAAATAAAAATAATCAATGCACTGATAGTTAGTTTGGTTTTTATGACCGTGTTCCTCTGAGTTTCATTTGGTTGAACTGAACTGAACTGAACTGGACTGAATTGAATTAATAATTTTATATTGTGGACTGGCTAGTTTGGTTTCTACGTGATGAAATCGTGGTATATCCAATTCCTCATTCTAGTTGATTGAACTACTGTAAAGAGCTATTTTTAAATATTTATTCCGGTAGAAACACTACAAGAAATTGTACCATTAACGACGGGAAATCTCGTTGCTAAAAGCCAGTAATCGTTGATTAACAACGTGATTTCCTGTTGCGAACCCGTCATAATAAGGTGCCGTCGTTAATGAAAAATCTCGTCGTTAACCCGTCATAAAAAACATTTGCGATGGTTGTTCCCGTCTTTGTTGGGTTGATAGCCCGTCGCAAAATGCTTTTGCGACGGGATTTTTGACCCGTCATTATTAGGTTGTCATAAAAGATACAAATTCTTGTAATGAAATACTTCGTAATGTAGATATTTCAACGGACAACATAAAAGAGAAAATGTTAGATTGAATACGTACGTAGTATATGAAAATTTACTCCGTACTCCATACGTTACAGTCCATGAGACCATGATCTATTATAGTGTACATGCTACATGTATGTTACATGGAATTTCTTCGTTGTTGAGGTTCAACGTGTTCTATATGAGACAGCTTTCATGAATCTGTGTGCCTTTATTGATGCATGTATCTTGTTACTTGTAAATTAATATTATTGTGTTTTATTCCCTCTACTATTATTATATTTGATGCTTGTTACACATATATGTGAGGTAAGTTAACTTGGATCAAGCCTCGAAGATACTATTTTTATACCAATATTTACAAAAATTGTCAAGTTATATATTTGCCAATACTTTACAGCATGTCGTTTTTACTTCCTCCGTAAAATAGAAGGGATTCATCAACATGTTGAAGAAGGCTTGACAGCTCTATATATTATCGTACGTTGGTCATTCATCATCAACTTCAAGATTTTGCATTCTTTTGGAATTACGATTCAGTACAACAAACTTTGTAGTACTCATTAATTATAATATAATGGTCCCGTTTTTTAATAGTTTGTCCTATTTTCCTATTCTGGGGAACAAACTCAATGATCATCCTTTCGAATCTTTTGTTTGTTACTCCTTCAACTAGCTAGCTAGTTGTATGATTATCTCTTCTTCAATCCGTTATTTCTCTTCAATTATTCTAATTTCTATGTGTGGTTATTGATATTTCTATTTAATACTCCCTCCGTCCCTTAATACTCGACCTGTTTTGACCGGACACGCTTGCAAATGCACAACTTTGACCACCAATTTCTTTAACTACATATTATAAAAACTTATAAAAATATTAATATCTTGAAAATATATATCAAGATGAAGCCAACAATATATTACATACTAACATTTGTTTTCATATACTAGAAATAAAACAGGGTCAAAGTGAATTATGTGAATAGTGCAAAAAGTCAAAACAGGTCGAGTATTAAGAGACAGAGGGAGTAGTTTTCAATTTTGTTCAACATATTTTCCCTTTATATGTTGTATGGGTTAAGGGTATTAGGTGAAGTTTTTTGGAAATATTTTGGTATGAATAGTAGATGGCTTAAGATTAGCTTTTGGGCCGGAAGTTTTTGGTTATTAGCCCATTTTCGTACCTAAACATTGCTCCGATCTTTCGGAATAGCTTATTATAAATCTTGGGTTTGCGTTAAAAAAAAAAGTTCTCAATTTTGTGTGTGGGATTAATTTTTGAAGTTTGTGTTGTATTTAGGTGTTTTCAAGGTTAAGATGAAGAACAAGAAAGTAAGGACAAATTTTGTGGATACAGAGTCGTAGATCTACTGATGTGGGTACAAGGGTGTCTGGCGTATAGCAACTGTACTACATCTGTTCCTGAATGTTCTTTACGTTTTCTGTTTTAATTCATTTTAGCCCGTTTTGAAAGTTAGAGTCGTACTTCTACGGTTGTGGATACAAGGGTGTCTGGCGTATAGCAACTGTACTACATCTATTCCTGAGTGTTCTTTACTTTTTCTGTTTAAATTCGTTTTAGCCCGCTTTTGAAAGTTAGAGTCGTAGTTCTACTGTTTTGGATACAAGGGTGTCTGGCGTATAGCAACTGTACTACATCTATTCCTGAATGTTCTTTACATTTTCTGTTTTAATTCGTTTTAGCCCGTTTTTGAAAGTTAGAGTCGTAATTCTACTGTTTTGGATACAAGGGTGTCTGACGTATATAAATTGTACTATATCTATTCCTGAATGTTATTTACGTTTTATGTTTTAATTCATTTGCGAAAGTTTTTTACACTCTAGTACTCGACTTATTAGCAAGTTAGTTGTATTATTATCTCTTTTTTCAATCAGATATTTCTCTTCCATTATTCTAACTTTTGTGTTTGTGGTTATTTATCGATATTTCTCTTCAATAATTCTCATTTTTGTTTGTGAGGTTATTGATCGATATTTCTCTTCAATAGTTCTAAATTTTGTGTGTGTCATTGGTACATACAGAGTCGTCAATAGAGTGGTCGGTGTATGACGTATAGCAACAAATGTTGTACTATCTTTGTTCCTGAAATTTCTCCAGACATTCTGTTTTAATCCATTTTTTAAAGTTCTTTACAATTTACTTTACACTAACGATGTAGTTAATTGTACGATTATATCTTTCTTAAATCCGATAATTCTCTTCAATTATTCTAACTTTTGTGTGTTTGTGTTTATTGATATTTCTCTCCAATAGTTATCAATTTTGTGTGTGGTTTGATATTTCTCTTAAATAGTTCTCAATTTGTCATTGGTACATAGTTCTACTATTGGAGACATAAGAATGGCCGGTGTCTGACGTATAGCAACAAACATTTTAAACGTTATGATAACAAAATTGATATAACTATCATTCGCGTGGGATATAACTATCATTCGTCAGCTCTTTGATGATGCTACGGCCAATTCTATCCTGGCTTTGGAAAGGCCTTTGGTTCCGATGGATGATTTTGTGTATTGGAAGTTTGCCCCTTAGCTTCCGGCATCTTCTCCGTTAAATCAGCCTATGCTACTCTCGTTGATCAAGGTTATTGTTCGGGTTTGTCTCGGTCTTCTGTTCCTTCCTCTTGGTGGAAGTGGTTTTGGGGTCTCAACATCATCCCCAGGTTTAAAATTTTCATGTGGAAGCTCATTCACGATGCTTTACCGGTGGCTGCTACTCTTCACATCAGGGGTATGCCCTTGGATCCTCAATGTAGCTTCTGTCTTCGCTCTGAGGAGTCAGCTTCTCATTTGTTCCGGGATTGTCCGTCTACTCGCGACTGGTGGACCTTCTTCCCTTGGGGTGCTGAGTGGGTTGATTCCTGCTCTCGGACCTTTCCAGCTGATTGTTCTTCCACTATTTCTAGGCTTTCCGGTATTGGCACGTCGGACGCTTTGGTTTCTTTTATTGTGGCACTTTGGTCTTGTTGGGTTGTTCGGAATGACATCCGTTTTAGGGGGGTGCTTTTTCCATTTCTGCCTTGTCTGAGGTGTTTGCTCAATGGTCTTCTCGGCTGAAGAATGTTGGTGACTTCCGGCTTGCTCTTCGCTCTCCTCAGGTTGCTTTGCCTTCTCCGTCACGCGCGTTCCCACCCTTTGGTCTTCTCAGGTGCCTTGACGGGGCCGGGGAGGCCTCGTCCTGATGTCTGTCTTGTCTTTGACGGGGCTTGGATTGCTCCTGGTAATCGAGCTGGGGTTGCTTGGGTGTTCAGGGACATGGTAACTCTTTCTGCTATTGGGGGTGGTGCTCAGGCGTGTATTTTGGGTTCGGCGCTCCAGGCCGAAGTTAAAGCTTGTGAGCTCGGTCTCCGTGCCGCGCATCGTAGGGGTTTTTCTTCTCTCTTAGTTTACACGGATTCTGCTATCCTGGTTCGTCTGTTGCAGCATCGTATCCCTTGTCCTATCTCCGTGTCCTGGTCCTTTTCAGAAGTTTGGAATTTGCTGGACTCTCTGTCTTCGTTTGCTGTTCATAAGGTGCCTCGTTCTCTGGTGGAGGATGCTCATATTTTGGGAGGCCAAGCTAGGCGTCGGCATTTAATTTCGCTTTCGTTTTAATTTCTTGTTCGTTTGTTTTGTTTTTGTTGTTTCTTTGTCCTCTTTGTCAAAAAAAAAAATTAAAAAAAATTGATATATATATATATATATATATATTTTGAACATACGAATTGGTATATGTTCTAGTACGTTACTATGTTCTAATATTGGGGTGAGACTCAAGGAGTCCAGGGGGTCGATAGTGTCAATAATTCAATATTATGATATTGACGTATAGCAACAAACATTTTAGAAGCTAATTAATTATAAAAAATCAATATTTTGGAAATATAAATTAATATAATTTCTTTTATACTCGCATTAATGAATAAAAACATAATATGCTCAAAATAAGACGTATAAGCATTAAGCAGTGCTGAAAGTTAAAATGAACAATTCACTACTCAGTAAAAGAGAAAGAAGAATTATATAAAGATAATCAATTTACGCCATTTATCTCTTCACTCAATAACTAAAGTAACTATGAAAAATATAGGCCGGTAGTCAATATAAAAATGGTTGTGCGTTGGGTCGATCGGACTTCGGGACAAGCCCACGGGTCGTGGTCTAAATGGGTTGGGCACAAGCCATACCACTATGCATCGTGTCGGGTCGGGCCGGACTGAAACGTTCAAACATGGCTTAGGTCCACTGGTTATCAAGCCGTCGTGCCTAAACCTAATTTTACTACATTTAGCGTATTTTGTCGTGCCGTGTGTTGTCGTGCTTTTTCCAAAAAAATTGCAGCCCACACTCGGCCAATTGCCCACGATTTCGTGCTCGTGTCCGACGTGCTTTTTCCATGCCCATTCTGGGTCGGGCCTCGAGCCGGCCCTGCCCACAACCATTTTTAAGCTAGTCAAAGTCTGAGTTTTCAACCAACTGCATGTGAACTTTCAATCTTAATTAACTACTTACCAGAAACAATTAGGTGTGTTAACTAATTAATAAAGTAATTAGGTAGTTTAATTATTAAGGTCACTTGTCAAATAATGTGTCCACTATTGTTTTGAAATTTATCTAATTACATGCATGTCAAATATTCCATGATCCGACGAGAAGATGTGTGCTGTGGGGGACAGGGGATATTTCGTGGTCCGGCCATACAACCTACGCTACTTGTATTTTAATCTTGATTATTAGAAGTTAGAATTATGATAACGTGCATTATCATCTTCAATAATTATAGTACATAGTATATCACTTTATTTAAAAAAAAAATATGAATGACCTACAAAATCAGGAACTAACTACTCCGTATCATATGTTAATCATTCAAGTCAAGCAGTTCTACGCTTGAGAACAGGTTGTAAATGATAAGGGAATCCTCACTCTCAAACACAAGAAGATGCTGAGACTTAAACATGTATCCTGCACGTTCACATGTGAACTTGCTACACATAGTGTATCATTGAAACTACTGAAGTATGTATGGATTATTCCGTATCTTTTTTGGAGTGAATAACTAAGGTATCCAGTGCGGATAGCAGTGATGAACTCTCTCGTCTGACGTGCTCCAATTAAGTGTAAAGGATTAAAGAGCTGTAAACTGGTAAACGACCTGTTTTCATTTCAGAGTAGTATGTATTATATAGTTGTATACTAATCGTATGCACTAGTGGTATATCATCTATCATTAGCAATTAATTTTATAATCAAGTTTAATGCGCTAATTTAGGGTTGAATCCTTTAATTTTTGGTCCCCTCTACAGTCTGGCGAAACACGTACATTAATCCCAAGTTAATGCATGAACGATATGATTTTGGTGTGATGAGATCATAAAAGTGAAGATTCACGTAACCATCCCATTTAAAGACTCTTCACAAAAGTTGATAGAAGAACGCAAACAATTTATGTTAAATCCATCACAATATGTTTAAATATAATTAAATTGTAATTTCAATTTTAGCAATTTACTAATATTAATTAATACTCTACCCGTCTCATTTTACTTATTTCATTTTTTTTGTGAAAATGGAGCATGTAAAATGGTAAGATCAGAGTAATCTTGTAATATACTAATGAGGTTTCAAATAATGGTTAAATTAACTAATGAGGTTTCAAATTTCATGGTTTGCGTATGACGGGTAACAAGTTCGAATCCCTCCTTGCCGGCCGTTATATGTTTTAAATTTCAGCGTTAGTAATTTATAAGGTTAATTGTGGCTCGTTCGCACAAAATATACTCCCTCCGTCTCGTTTGTTTCGTTTTAAAAACGCTTCAGAATCGTCAATGGAGCATCGTCAATGGTGCAAGTAAAATGAGATGCATGGAGTAATATTCCCGTAATTCAGGAAAAATAAAGGGTATAGGACAAAGTAAAAATCCAAAAGATTTTGAGTAATAATTATCACTAATATTAAATCCATTAATGGACAAAATTGTGGTCTAATAAATCTCTAATTATACACAAAACTACTCCTAATTTTGTTTCTAAAATCACATTCCCATTTTACTCAGGAATTGCGCTTAAATTACCCACAACCATCTTTCTCCGATTCTGATTTCCGATATTCCTCATTCTCCGGCCAGCGGCGGACCCCACATCCGCCACCTTAGCAGACGACCTCTCCTCTTTCTCACCACCACCGCCGCCGCCGCCGAAAAACCCTCCTCTTTTCTTACACCCACACTTCTTCTCCCCGGCCCGGCTTTTCAACAAGGCGGCGTTCGCTTTCACAGCTAAGGCCGCCATTTCCTCCGCCGTAAGAGGACGGCTAAGTCTCTTCAACGGTAAAGCAAAGTAAAGCTGCCCAGGCTGAAGCTCCTCCTCCGCACGAACCGCCGCAACAACGCCGTCGAAATCCATCTCTTCTGAATTACAGATAAACACATTCGGATCTTTTAACAGAATATACGAAGCTTTAACTGGGTATGAGAATTCCTCTAATCTTCCGTCGGGTAATATTAGCTTTGCCGTTGCTACTGAAGTCGATTCACATGATGAACAGATACCCATTTTTCAGTTTAATTTAATTTAATTTTTCTGCGTTTTAAGAATTTGTTCAGCTTTTTTTTTGACGTTGAAGATGAATGAATGGTGATGGGAGGAAGAAGGAGGGGGTATTTATAGAGAGAGAAAGGTGGAGGAGAGAGAAAAGTACACGTAGGAAGGACGGAGGAGGGGAGGGGGTAGGGCCGTGGGCCCGTTTGGGTAGAACAGTGCCAACCTGGAAAATAGTTGACGCCAGGGTGTATGTAATCAACAAATTTTGGTTGTATTTGAAGATTGTTTCTTGAATTAGGACCATGCACAATTATCTAGACTTTTATATTTTATACATTTTTTAGTTTGTTACACATTAGTATAGAGTCTATAGCCATATCCACGTAGTATTGATTCATGCTAGTGAAAAACTAAAATAAAATAAAATAAAATTGAGATCCTTGAATGGTTTAGCTAGGCCCGATTAACTGTAATATTTCGACCGTTTCGAAGGCGGTTGGTAGCTTTTCAATCGGTCGGTAAATTTAGCGACTGCTTCATTATCGGTTGATAAATTTATTTTTACTGACTCCTTTTTAGGCGGTCGGTAAAATCGGTTGGTAATCACGCGCTTTCTTGTAGTGTAGGCCCGATTAACTGTAGTCCAACCCGTTGATCCGACCCGACCTAGTCCAGAAAAGTGTGGACAATCTAAAATACTTGATTCCTTGCGGAAGTATCGTATTATGGTTGACTTTTACTTCTGTAAGTCTCTAACCATTACTTTGACTCTTAATATCTCAAATGGTGTGCAAATAAAAATTACAAACAGTTAATATTTAGAAAATATATATCGATACGAATCTAACATGACCTCACATGACTAAAATTTCATAACGTACGAATCACAATAAATGGCCAAAGTCGTACTGTGAATAGTGTAAAAAACAAATGGTGCGATATTTTCGTAACGGAGAAAGTATGTATTTTTAGACCGAAGCCTGAGCCTGGCACGAAAAATCCGCACCAGATTTATTAGTTTGGGCATGAATTTTTCGATTTAAGTCTGGTATGACCTAAATTTTAATCACATGTAGTATGGATGGTCATGAGTAGAGCTGGTAATGTCTGATTGGATCTGTTAACTTGACTCGAGCCGACCTCATTACCTCAAGTTATTGAGAGATACATGATTTGAACACGAATGTCATGAATTCTACCCGTTTTGACCCATTTGTTACCTTATGTATTAATATAAAGTTTATTTCTGATACTTTTTGCCACAACCAGCACAAACAAACCCGATCATTGATCCGAATTACCACCCTAGCCATGAGTGCAAATGCCCTTGCTCTATTAGAAATTTATAATGTCTTACATATGTTAGAATAATGCCTTGAATCGGTCAAACTCCTTACTGCAACGCCCCATCACGGGATCTGTTATTCTGGACTAGAGTTATCTGTTTTAGGCCTATTTTCTGGGCTTTTCCGCATTGTCTAGAGAGTACTATATAAACTCTGTAGATCATAACCTAGTTGTATTCTGTAATATGTATTCCTCATGACCAATAAAACTTTCTCCCCTCTGCCCGTGAACGTAAATAACACATTCTTAATGAATCACGTTAAATCCATGCGTTCTTTATCTACAATTTTTTTTTTTTTTTTTACGTCCTTATAACAATATATAACTCACTTGCAACCGAAATTTTTTATTAACACGTAGTATCACTAGTTAGTTTAAATTTGGAACTTTTGATGTTATCGGGAATACATCATAATTCAAATTTGGGAATTTGTTTTTTGAATCATTTGAGTTGTATTGATGGTAACGTTTACGGACACGTATGTAATTACAGTAAGATGTGACAAAGAAGTTACTAAGAAGATAAGGTGTTTTGAAGGTAGAACATTCTAATAAAATTTGTATTTTGGACTTTATTCATTTAGCTATAATTAACCGAAAACAAAGGTGTGGTTTTGATTCGTGTAATCGTTGAATAGTTTATCACTACTCGATCTCACTAGCTAGCCTTTGTACGTTCCAATACAAACCGTTAACGTATTGATTGTTAGAATATGTCTTGAATCGGTCAATTCTCTTACTGCAACGCTCCAGCACGGGGATCTCGCATACTATTAATTTGGATTTTTCGCATCTGTCTAGAGAGTAATATATAAACTCTATAGGTCATAACCTAGTAGTATTATGTAATCTGTACTCTTCAAGATCAATAAAACTTTCCTATCATCTGCCTGTGGGCGTAGCTAACACATTGTTAGGGAACCACGTTAAAGCTCTGCATTCTTTATTACATTATTTAATCTTTCTTTGCATCCGTTATAACATTGGTCATTTTGTTAATACCGATAGCATGCGTACATCAGATTACAAGTTTCGAATTTCTTGTCACAATTATAATTTATACTCACTCCGTCTCATATTACTTTTCACATTTTGACAAAAAATGTCTCACAAAAATTAGTCAGGAGGGTGTAAAATATTATTGAAGCGTAAAGCTTATCTAAAGCTTTTGTGTAAGACCGCCTAATGATTAGACTACATTTTTTTGGTAGTAACTAAATTAGTGTAAAACATAACTTAAAGTAATAAAATCATAACTAATTGAATAACAAAATAGTTAACGTATAAAGACAAATAGTTATATTTATGAGTCGAATAGTTATTTTTTTGAACTACATAAAAAAAAAAAGTTATTTTTGTGAACAAACTTATTATTAACTAAAATTCATAAAATCTTAACTAATTGATCTCATTTCTTAGGGCTCGTTCAGTATCATTGTCAGTTCCCAGTTTTTGGTTTTTTTAGTTTTATAAGGCATGTGATTTGTATTGAATCATTAACGAACAATTAATCATACTTGTAATAGTCATGTTAATTTTGAAAACTGAAAACCACTTTTTGTGGTTTTAATATTTTAGTTTTTAGTTTTGTAAAAAACAGAAAACTGAAAAAAAAAAAAAAAAAAAAAAAACGATACCGAGCTGGCCCTTAACTAATCAGTTTCATTGTTAATTTAATTAATTGGTTCGGTTGCATAAGTAATTGGTTTCGTTGCTTAACTAACTGAATTTCAGACTTAACTAATTGGTTCCAATGGTTAACTAATCAGTTAAGGTGCATAACTAATTAGTTCCAGTGCATAAAAACTGGTTTAATCGTTAAGCCTTCTTTCCTAAAAGTTTGTTAAAGGTTATTGTTGCATGTGTTATCATATTCGTTGCATACACCTTTATTTATATTACAAACTATTCTGTATCCTGCATTTACATTTTGTAGGTTAAATTTCCTACGTTATATAAACTTCTATCTTAAACTTCACATATATATAGTTAAAATATGACATAATTCTATCACATAAGATATTCTATCCTCTTTAATAATAACGTTATCCGCAATAAAAAAAACAAGTAAAATGAGACAGAAGGAGTATTAACGCATTCGAAAAAAACAAAACGCATAGAAATTCGAAACTAGTGCATGATTCCTGAAATTAATACGTACCCTAGATGACAAGCTTCCAAACACACTCACACTCTAGCTAGTCTCTACACATTCCAAGTGTTTTAATGCATGATTTTTTTTATTTTTTTTTTTATTTTTTTTTTTTAAAAGGAAATGCATGAGTTTTAAACACCATATGAGTTTCATTTCATGGTATTACAACATGTAACTAATTAACGCGTTATAGCCCATTGGTAGCAGTGGCGGAGCCACGGTGCCCTCAGTGGGGTCCGTAACCCCACTATCTCAAAATTCTGGATCCGCAACTGATTGGTAACGCTAACGGCTAACCAAAAGGGGAGAAACTTTCACGTGAGATAGGTCGCAAGACACGCTGCATAACCCATGGGACTTACACTTACTCCATAATTAAATTAATTAATACTCCAATATTAATTAATTAATATATTTATTTATTTACACTATTTTAAAACTACCAACTAAATAAAATCACGTCTTAAATTAGCTGTTGTAATTACAATTTTGTACCTTATTTCCCGACACTCAATAAACAATTAAACACAACTATGCTGTATTATCCTCTCTTATAATTCACTGTCTATTTTCTTCTTAATTCCCTTGCTTCCTAATTAATATACTAATCTACTACTAATGGCATGCATAATCCGCTTCTTAAACAACGGGCGTTTCTTAAAACTATACACTAATTTAGTTGTTAACTGTCTTAATTTTTCTTAATTCTTTGCTTCGGATTCAGTACACTAGTTATTAACACTACTAGAATTTGTATCTTTAACGATAAGACGGGTCAAAAATCCCGTCGCAAAAGCTTTTTGCGACGGGGCTAACAACCAAACAAAGACGGGAACAACCGTCGCAAATGTCTTTTACGACGGGATTTTCCATTAACGACGGCCCCCTTTTATGATGGGTTCGCGACAAGAAATTCCGTCATTAATCAACTATTATTTGCCTTTAGAGACGAGATTTTCCGTCGTTAATGGAATAATTTTTTGTAGTGTAATTATTCCTACATTTCTTTTTAATTTCATGTTGATTTAACTGCTACCTCCGTTTCTTTTTGTCCTTTACGTTTTTCTTTTTTGGTGTTTCAAAATGTTATTTACATTTCCTTTTATATTATCACATAAATGCTTTAATATTCTATCAAAATTTGTGTCCAGTTATTATTTTAACCAATTAGATTAATTAGGTCATTTAGTCTCTCACATTTGTCTATTGAGACATTAAAATTTTTCTCCTTTTCACATTAAAAGAGACGGAGGGAGTAGTCGTTGTTAACTGTCTATTTCTTCATAATTCTTTGCTGCCTATTCAGTACACTGGACATTAATTATTCTTATGTTTCTCTTTAATTGTCGATTTAACTAACTTTTTCCGTTCCTTTATAACTTCTACATGAGTTCCACATCGTTACTATGAAATTGTGTGAAAATTATAAAATTTTAACAGGAAAAGATGAAATTAGAATATGTCTAAGAGAAATTTACTGAGGAATAACATTTCTAAAGAACTTCAATTAGTACTGTGATTGAAATTCATATTTTTTATTAATTATTTTAGTTAAAAGAGACAAGGGTCTTGTATTTTTTGGCTTAACTTCAGTTTCATGCCTTGTTTTTTAGTTCATGAACATTCGGTTTATTTCAGTTCAGCTTATTATTTTTTTTTTTTTATTATTAATTTTCAGTCAATTCAGTCCAGTTCAACTCGGCTCAAAAGAACATAGTCAAAGTAAGCATCTCATTTTGCTCCCTGTAAACCACTGTACAATTGATAAAGCGACGATTACTTAGGAACAGAGCGACATAATATCCCGTAATCGCTTACATTAGCCGCTTCTTAATTAAACAACGGGCGTTTCTCAAAACTATACACTAATTTAGTTGCTAAGTGGTGTCAAATGCATGGAAAAAAAAGTCAAAAAAGTATAATTAGATCATATAAAGTATGATTTTACGAAAGCTACATTTATTAAATTTTATCTATTACATTAAAATTAGTTGTGCACTTGTGATAGAGTCAAACTTGTAATTATATGAGATTACCTTTCTTGCCTCAAGGAAGCTTCAATGTAATGAAATCACGTTTTTGTACGGCTAGTGGAAACATTTTTGCATATACTATTGCCACCTTTATAAATTAGAAAGGGGAAAAAAGTACATTAATATATAGGCAAATTTGTTAAAAAGGACCTTTTATAACCCAAATTTTGCGAGAAAGGACCTTATATAATTTTTTATGTGAAATAACACCTTAATGTAAATATTTTTGCGAGAAAGGACCTTATATAATTTATTTTTTGTGAAATCACACGTTAATGTAATTTTTTTTTGCGAAAGACAACCAAAAGTAAATTTCCGGCATTGACTGAGCTTTTCCGGCCATTGACTTGCACGTGAGAAGCACGTGTGGCATTATTTTGCTTATCACACCCAATTTTCCTCCAAAATTCTAAGGTTTAAAACCTAAAGTTGAAAAAAAAAAACCGAAATAAAATCAAGTTTGAAAATTCAAGAGTTGGGAAAATCATTGTCTTTAGCTAACGTAAGCCACACGTGCTGCTCACGTGCAAGTTAATGGCCGGAAAAGCTCAGTCAATGCTAGAAACTTTCCTTAGGTCCTTTCTCGCAAAAAAAAATACTTTAAAGTGTGTTTTCACAAAAAAAATTATATAAGGTCCTTTCTTGCAAAATTTGAGTTATAAAAGGTCCTTTTTGGCAAATTTGCCTAATATATACGGCATAATTAAATAAATAATTAATGTAGGCAGTTAGAATAAATTTGCTTTTGTTTTAAAAGTTGTTTTTTATGATTATATAATGTAATATTCTCATTTTGTACGAAGATCTAACATGAATCTTCACTTTTTCTCACCAACTAAATACATGAATATATACATCTCCTTTTCTATCAACAAAACCATTTTAAAAAATCGTACACTAATTTATTGAATGAAAGTTCTCTCACAAGTTTAGGTTAAGGGTTTAATTTTTATTTTTTTTTAAAGGTAATAAGGTGAGAAAAAAGATCAACTGAACCAACACCTATCTCAGGTTAGTCAACGCAGTTACTCAGGTCTACGTTTGAATCAATCCCCGATCATTTCACGACTGATGGAGTTCAACGTTGTGATTTCCACACTAACTTTGTGTTGGTTGGTTAAGATCGAGTTTAAATCGCTTGTTTAGTTGTCTATATTATTCATCAATACTTGCGTATTTATATAATATACAGAAATACTCCGTATAAGATAGGAAACAATCTTTCCATAAGATACTAATGGATAATATCCTAAAGATATATATTATTCACTAAATTAATATTTTCTATAGAAATTAAATATATCACACTTATATATTTTCTTTTATTAGTATAATATTATCTTATAAATTTGCTTTTGTTTTAAAGTTTTTTGTGATCATGTAATGAAATATTCTCATTTAATTTGTACGAAGATCTAACATGAATCTTCACTTTTTCTCACCAACTAAATACATGAATACACCTCCTTTTCTATCAACAAAACCATTTTAAAAAATCGTACACTAATTTATTGAATGAAAGTTCTCTCACAAGTTTAGGTTAAGGGTTTTCTTTTTGTTTTTTTTAAAGGTAATAAGGTGAGAAAAAAATTCAACTGAATCAACACCTATGTCAGATTAATGAACGCAGTTACTCAGGTCTACGCTTGAATTACTTCTCAATTATTTCACGGCTGATGGAGCTCGACGTTGTGATTTTCCCCCACTAACTTTGTGTTGGTTGGTTAAGAGTTTAAATTGCTTGTCTAGTTGTCTATATTATTCATCAATACTTGCGTATTTATATACTGTATAGAAATACTTTGTGATACTACTGGATAATATCCGATCCTAAAGATATATATTATTCACTAAATTATATTTTCTATAGAAAATACGACAATGATAAAGGTCGCAACATGCACTACAAGAAATTGTACTATTAACGACTGGAAATCCCGTCGCGAAAGGCCAATAATCATTGATTAACGACGAGATTTCCTGTCGCGAACCCGTCATAAAAGACATTTGCGACGGTTATTCCCGTCATTGTTTGGTTGTTAGCCCCGTCGCAAAAGGCTTTTGCGACGGGATTTTTCACCCGTCGTAATTAGGTTGTCGTTAAAAATACAAATTCTTGTAGTGATGCAATCTTTAAGCCGTGTCACAATGATGATATGACATGCTTATGTATCATGATTTAAATTGAAAACTAAAATATTTAACTTATATAACCTATTATACATGTTTCACAAAAAAAGATAAGAAAATCTTAATATTCTAATTTGTTTCCTTCTTTATATCGACTATCTTATTTACATATTTTCATAGCAAAAACATTGCATTGATAGTAAAAAAAATATTCTGATGACGCATAGCCTATGTGGCACCTATATATACAAATTAAACTTCGACACGTAAGATTGCGACAACTAATGTTGTCGCAACTTGCGATCATTATCATCACCCAAATACGATATCACACTAATATAATTTCTTTTATTAGTATATATAATATTATCTTATCCTAACATCCTTTTTATATTCTTCCATTTAGCTCTCACTTTTCATCTCCTCCATTGGCAATGGAGTGAGTAACTTTATAATAATTATTGACAATTGATAAAGTTGAGTTTTTTTCTTTAACCAAAAATAGAAAAGCAAAAGTAGAAAACCTTTGAAAATTGGATTTAAATGGAAAGTAAAGAATGTCTTTGATTAAAGGGAGACATTATAAGTAATTACTTTTGTAATTAATGGATGAAGGACACTAATTAAATTAAATGGGGCATAAGTAATTGTGAGATTTGTATAACCCATGTGGCCTAGTGGTTTAATTGTGAGATTTGTGGCTATAACTCATAGATGATTTGATGGCAACGATCGATAAATGTACGTAAAATATGGTGGATAAGCTAGTATGAGAATATGACTTCTCATCAAGGGGCATATATAACTTCATGAAAGGGCACACTAGACTTAAGTTTGTGGGCACGGCCACAAAATTTTAAATAATTTTTTTTTTTTTTTTTTTGTAAAAGTAATAATTAAATTAAATTAAATTACTTCTATATATAATTTTATGTATATATGCTTTTTATTTTAATTTTTATGTTTAAAATGTGAATGTACTCGAAATTTGTATGTTAAAAATGTGAATGTATTTGAAAATTTTATGCTTTTTATTTTTATTTTTATGTAATCAAAATGTGAATTTACCTGAGAGCGAAAATGATTACTTACATAATACTTCAATGTACATAGTAATATTCTAACGTACCATTAGCTAGTTTCGAAATTTTAATGACTTCTGTCAAATACGAGCCTGAATTGCACTCGTTAATTAGTTGGAAAAAAGGTCCACTTCACAAGTCCTAAAGAGGTTTCATCTTAAAATCATATGGCAATAAGGAGATCAAGTAGCCCATTAACGTTGTTAAATGATTAAATCTTTTATCAATGTGAGACACGTACTTGGGTTATTTCGTACGTGGATCAGATCTTAACAGTTTCTATTGCGATCAAAGCGCGCAACTAGTCAAAGTGAAAGACTAATAGTGTTGTGAGTAGAAATTACGTACGAACTTAGACTAGTCATATATTTCCGTCAACTTGGGAATAGACTTGGTTGATCATAATGGATTCTTTCCAACTAAGGCTTTATTTTCTTCACCTGATTTGCTTTAATTTTTCTAATTTTTGGTCTGCTCTGATCTGATTTAAATATTTTTTTGTGAATGTCTTTTTTTTCACGGTCTGATATGGTATGATATGATATGATCTACTGCGTACGTATTTAGCAATAAAAATAAGATAGAAAAAAAAAAACCTAATTTGTGATTGAATCAGTAAATTTAAGTTATCTTAGATCTCTCAAGCTAGTGTCAACCTTATCTTACGATTGTGCTGTCCGTGCATGTGCATGTACAAAGTCAATGCATTGTAATATTAGATATACACGAAATACTACAAAAGTGAAAAAAAAAACATTTTTCTAGCATTTAAAAAATGTCGTTTTTGGGTTGTTTAAAACTTAATTAAAATAAGTAAACCTTTGACTTCAACGCAATTCCCATTTCTTTTACTTCGTACTCTTGTATGTTTTAATATTTGTTTTAGAATTTAGATAGACACTACTCGATCTTTAGATAAAGGTAAAGCCGTCGAGTGTAATTTCTTAATCAAATCAAATAAAATAGGTAAGTTAGAATTGTAAACATGATGTGATATTTTTTAATTTGTTGACATATGCTTAATCTGCATACAGCGCGTCTCCTGTGAGACTAGTCACACCATCAACTTGATGGTGTGACGAGCGCGAAACCAATAGGGTAGCTCCCCTAAAACTATAAAAAAAAAAGTAACAGATCTTAACTATAAAAGTAACATATCTAAACTAAAAAAGTACCTCCTCTAAAATTATATAAAAAAAGTAACATGTCTAAACTATAGAAGTAATACATAAACTAAAAAGGTACCTCCCCTAAAATTAATCCGTATAAAAAAAGTAACATGTCTAAACTATAGAAGTAACATACCTAAACTAAAAAAAGTACCTCCCCTAAAACTACTCCATATAAAAAAAAGTAACATGTCTGAACTATAGAAATAACATATCTAAACTAAAAAAAAATACCTCCTCTAAAATTATTAAAAAAAAGTAACATGTCTAAACTATAGAAGTAACATACCTAAACTAAGAAGGTATCTCCCCTAAAACTAATCCGTATAAAAAAAGTAAAATGTATAAACTATAGAAGTAACATACCTAAACTAAAAAAAAGTACCTCATCTAAAATTATAAAAAAAAAGTAACATGTCTAAACTATAGAAGTAACATACCTAAATTCGCAAGTGTGAACTGGTCTCACCATCAGTTGATGGTGAGGACAGTCTCATATAAGAATTTGGGATCTGCATAAATAAAATATAATTCACACATTACAAATACAACTGAAACAAAATAAACATATACGACAATTAGAGGCCATCTAACCAATCAAAGAATAAAGTATGTAAGGGCCCACATATCTCCGGGGTGTGTGTAGCCTTTGCGCCATCTTAGAGCCCTTTATATAAGGGTGAGTTTATCCTCATACTCACCTCCAATCTTCAGACTCTGCCACATTAGCTTTCCACTAACTTTTTCATTATCCAGACTCACACAAAACTCACCCTATTTTTACACATTATCCCCAAACTCACCTCATACTCACCTCAGACTCACCTTACTTTTAAAATAATATTTTAGTTATATATCTTCTTCTTTTTTGGTACATTTTCTAAATAATATTGAAATTATGTTTTCTTATATACAAACAAAGTAATTTATAATTCGAGAAAAACATGAAAAATAAAACAGAAAATGTTTATTTCAAAATTGACATATATACCGTACAAATTAGAAACAATAATACAACATATTAAATTCAAAAGATATAGAACATAAATTTAAAGGCAAATGAAACAAAATAATGCATAAACCATTAATAATTTAGTTGGGTGAAATAAGTTAAATTAAGTTTGATGATGTGGCATGATTTGATTGGAGGAAGAAAAAAGTGGAGTTTTAAGTGAGTCTTGAGTGAGTCTTGGATTTTCAAACTCACTTCAAGACTTGGTGTAGTCTTTTACCACATTATCCCAAGATTTAGGTTTGAGACTCACCTCAAGACTCCCTTCAAGACTAGGGTGAGTTTATCCCCAGACTCACCTTCAATCTTCAGACTCTGCCACATCAGTTTTTCACTAACTTTTTCATTATTCAGACTCACACAAAACTCACCCTATTTTTACACATTATCCCCAGACTCACCTCAGACTCACCTAACTCTTAAAATATTTTATGTATATATCTTTTTTTTGGTACATTTCCCAAATAATATTGAAATTATTTTTCTTATATATAAACAAAGTAGATCCGATCAAAGGTGGGTCGGATCAAGAACATAAAAATTTGTCCATTATGTCAGGGCGGGCTGGGCCAAGCTTCGGGCAAATTTTGTATGCCCAAAACCCGCTATTTCGGGCTAAAAATAGCGGGCTTTCGGGCCAATTTCGGACCGGGCCAAATTTATAACTAAAATTGTCATTTTGCGATGTCCAAAGGCCGTATATTTTTTTTTTAATTGGGCGGGGCCGGGCCGGGCCTTCTGCCCAACACCCGGCAATTTTCGGATCGGGTCAGGCCGGGCCAGCGGGCCAAGCCCATGTTGATCGACTCTAAAACAAAGTAATTTATAATTCGAGAAAAAAATGAAAAAAAGAAAAGAAAATGTTAATTTCGAAATTGACATATGTTCCGTACAAATTTGAAACAATAATACAACATAGTATTAAATTCAAAAGATCTAGAACATAAACTTAAAGGCAAATGAAACAAAATAATACATAAACCATCAACAATTTAGTTGGGTGAAATAAGATAAATTAAGTTTGATGATGTGGCATGATTTGATTGGAGGAATAAAAAAAGTGGAGTCTTAAGTGAGTCTTGAGTGAGTCTTGGATTTTCAAACTCACTTCAAGACTTAGTGTAGTCTTTTACCACATTATTCATAGATTTAGGCTTGAGATTCAACTCAAGACTCCATTCAAGACTAGGGATAAACTCACCCTAAGTTATACGTACAAGAAAGCTAATAACAAGCCACCAAAAGCCAAAAGGTTAGCATGTTTCTTCGTTTTTCGACCCTTAATTGTTATCATGACTGGAAAATGATAAATCCAAGGAAGAATTTCACTTCTTCCAAGGAAATCAACTTTTAAAAAATGTGATTTTTCTTGGAAGAAGCAAATTTTCCTTGGATTTATCACACCTCTATTTACAACGCTTTATATAGAGGCCGGATAGCATGAAAAAGCCATTTTTATTGACAATTTATTGATTACCTTATAGAAGATTAACCGGATTACAACGGAGTTGGTACACATTGAGGGATTTGTTTGAAACCTCGAGGATTGAGGAACTAGAAAATCAAAGAAAAGAGGAAAGATAAATAATACCACGAATTGGTTGCAAACGTCCAATGACTTCCTCGCAAATGCAACGAGTCACTAAAAATGTCTCGATAAGCATGCTATTACAAAATGTACTTATTAAATCGGCCTGTAATACACTATATTTAGCGTTGTACCAAGTGTATATAATTAATTCATTATCAATTCAAGTTCATATGGTATCATCGAACGTTCAGGGTCGTGTCATACCATAGCTAGTATTTAACCCTAATTTTACTCAGTTTAACGTGCTTTGTCGTGTTCGACATTGTCGTGCTTTTTAATTTCACTCAAGTTAAACGTTTTCCGTTATATGTCGTACCGTGCTTTTTCCAAAAATATATGACTCGAGCCTAACCCTTAACCTCAGTCAACAACTTCATGCTCATGCAGTTCTTTTTTCGTATTGGGCCATGCTAAAGATGGTTGTGGGCCAGGGCAGCCCGAAGCCCAACACGACACGGGCACAAAGTCGTGGGCCTTAATTTTTTTTGGAAAAAACACGACAAGGCACGACACGACTCGACCCGGCACGATAAACACGCTAAATTTAGTAAAATTAGATTTAGGCACGACAGGCCGACCTGGCCTGACGCGAAAGCTCATGGACTCGGGTCGAGTCTGGGCCTTGTTTTGAACTTTCCGGCCCTCTCCGGCACGACACAACACGGGCCTACAATGGGCCCGGCTCGTAACCCGGCCCGACACACGACCATCTTTAGGCCATGATATGGTCGGGGCATCGGGCCGACCCATCCCATGGGTCATCTTTATAGGCAGCTGACTAGCTAGCTAGCTACCAAAATAAAGAGAAGACGCATAATAAGGACGTCGTATTGTGCAATAAATAACGTGAAACACAAGGAACTGACTAGCTACTGTACAGTATTGTCCAAGACTTACTACTCGGCGGTGGAATTAGTTGCGGCATGAAAAGTACTCCCTCCGTCCCGGAATACTTGACCTGTTTTCCTTATCGGGCCGTCCCTTAATACTTGACCTGTTTCTAAAAATGGAAATATTCTAACAATATTATATTATTTCTCACTCCACCCCTATTAATCCACCTACCCCCTACTCCATATAAAAAATAATTAAAAATTCAATCCCTACTTTCCCCCAACCCCACCCCTTTACACATTTCCCACTAATTACAATAAAATAATACCCCACTATCTACTACTACCTATTAAATTAAATAAGTCAATTCAAGTTTCTTAAACTCTGTGCCGGTCAAATCGGGTCGAGTATTCCAGAACTGAGGGAGGGAGTAGCTTCGTTGCAACATCGGAAAGTAGGCACGTATTTATATATGGACTTTCGTGGGCCCCCATCAAATATATTTGAATTAATAACCCAACAACCCGACAAACCCACAATTCCATGTAAATAATGTTATGCATTACGACAAAATTCAGACCCTCAGCCTTGTTGCCTCTATTCAAAGCCACATATTACAAGTATATAATTATATTATTATTTATATAATACAAACCACCTCTCCTTAATTTGTCCATTCTATAATCTCCTTTTCGTCACCACAATCTATTTTATGATCTTATTTTATGAATATTGTTACATGTTAATTCGTATATAATATAGTTTTATTAGGAAGTGCATGTCCTATATAGGATTATAGGGTCTTATTTGCACCAACTTTCATGCATGGCAATGGGGGATTTGCTTGGCTTTGTTTCTCCTTGGTGTTGTTATTAGTGGAAGATATTTGAACAGTTTTTTAACTTTCAATAGAAAAATTAAGCAATATAATATGGAATTCTGTCTAGAGAGTGGGCCCACCTAAGCCATAACTAAAAATCGCCACTGGTTATTATGTACGAGATTATATCTTATTCCTCCGTTTATGAGTAAATACAACACTCTAATTAACACATTTTTCAATGTGTAACTTTAACCACTAATACCGGTAACATAATCGAGTAGTAAATATTGTAAAAAGTTGAAATAATGAAAATACATGTATATTGTAACTAATTCAACAAAATATTTTATAATAACCATTTAAATTTTTTATACTTATATATATTTCTCTGTAGTAAACAATCAAATCAAAACCAGTATAAAACATATGAATAGTACAAAATTTCAAGTGAGATGCATGTAATACATACACTACATTATCTTTGTTACAGTTTAATTACACGTACTATAATGTCGATTAGCTCCTTGTACATTGTATTGATTCATCATCCTAACATAGTAACATGGGTGATTCTATACATATTTCATTATTTCCTCTATCCCGAATTAATTCTCATTTTGTTAGATACTCCACATATACTTACGTACTATAGAGTACATAGTTGCAACAGGTTGTTTGACACACTTATCAAAGCACTAGTTTAACCGTAATTATATGTAATTGTTTACTCCGTATTACTAACACAGTAACACTACAAGAAATTGTACTATTAACGACGGAAAACTGCCGCTAAAGGTCAATAATCGTTGATTAATGACGGAATTTTCTATCGCGAACCCGTCATAAAAGGGGTCCGTCATTAATGGAAAATCCCGACGTTAACCCGTTATAAAAGACATTTGCGTCGGTTGTTCGATCCCGTCTTTCTTTGGTTGTTAGCCCCGTCGCAAAAAGCAAAAGCTTTTTGCGACGGGATTTTTGACCCGTCGTTATTAGATTGTCATTAAAGATACAAATTCTTGTAGTGTAATATTTTTTAAAAAATGACATTCGATAAATGTACATTAAGATTCATCCAACAACATACACAATAACATTTGATTTTTATATATCGGTTAAAATTTTTGATCAAATTTGATATATGAATAGTGAAAAACTCAAATTGTTGCAAGTATTCAGAAACCAAGGAAGTAATACGTACATGATCAATGTCATTACAATGATCTATGGACAGAGTACGTCGACATAATGTTTGTATTTAGCTGCATGCATGTTATTTATGTTAAACTCCTAGCTTGCAAATGACAACGTAATTAAGGAAGTTGATAACTAAGTGAGCTTATAATTAGCAAATAATAATTAGTCACAATAATATTTAATTAGATTTTTTAATATTCTCTTCTGGCTTTTCCTGCCTGGTTGATGAGACATCAAAACAATTAAGCCAACTACTTTGAGCTTTTTATTCTAAATGTAGGACATTGTGCTTCCCCTTTGCCAATCATGCATTCTTCAAATATCAACAACTTGTCTTAGTGCAATGTTTATTCTTTATTACACTATAAATTGACCATTTTTTGCAATTTCATAAATTATATTTGTTTATATATATTGATCAACGGGTCTTGCACGCATTCGGTGTACAATAAATTTATTATAGATCAGATAACTTGATTTAATTTTATCAACGTTTTGGTAATTAATTTTAACATGTTTTGATGGATAAACTTTTTAAAGGGAATTAATTTTAACATGTTTTGATGGATAAACTTTTTAAAGGGTTACGTACTTACGTGGTAACCAATTGGGGTTGGCGACTTGGCGTGAGTGGTTAAGGAGCAAGATCTCGGGTTCGAGCCTTGGGTGTGGAAAAAACCTCAGCGCGTTGGAAGGGATGCTACACATCGAGGTACCCATGCAAATTCACTGAAGGCGGCGGGAACTCCCCGTAATAGAACCAAAAAACGTACTTACGTGGTTACCTTTATAAAATTATGAGTATTTTTGAAAGTGAACACTTTTATTAGAAATAAAAAAAATCACTAAAAGGTACACGATTCGTATACCAGATGTAATTTTTTTTTTGATAACGAAAGGTACACGGTTCTAAGGTCTCCTTATTTCAGGGAAATACACCAGATATAATTAAGAATATGTGAATACCGATTATCTAATTCGTCCCACGTACGAAGCTTCGTTCCTCTTGCCACCACCGCCGCGCGGTCGATGACACAAGTATATTATTAGACAACCCTAGCTATCATGTCTTTTTTCTATTCAAATCATTTTCTTTTGACTTGAAGATCTTTTTTTTTTTTTTTGTCTTCAAAATCTACTCATAATTTTATTTTAACAACATTATGAAAATTATTTGGTAGTACTATATATATTTACCATGTGTTCATAAACAATACTCGTATAATCGTATGCAAAACAGTTCATTTTTACATTCCAAAGATAAAGATGATTGAACACGTTTGTCTTGCAAGTCAAAGGGCTCGAGATATAATTGATCACCAATGAGTCAATGACCACTACGAACACCTTGTACAGCATTTACCCTGCTCAATCGAAAGCATAATTTGACTTGCTTTCCAACACTGTTATTTAGACCTGTTAAAAATTGACCCGATTTGAAACCGATCCGGAAATATTGAGAGCTGAACAAGATTTTATGACCTGTAACCCGATTTTATCCCAACCTGAGCAATCCGAAAGGAGGAAAGGTAATGGGTCAAATCCCGACTGAACCTGTTTTTGACCCAACCGATTGAAAATCATTGTATTTATATTAATAAATGAGATTATGAGAAATTCTAAGCACATTAAATACGTTGTTGTTACATGATTTGATTTGAGTTATACTCATTTTATGGTTAAATTTGACTAATTAAAAACTTGTATAGGAAATTTTGTTAATTTGTGCCCAAATTTTGTATGTTTATCATCCAAATTAATGAAATTATAATACGAGTTTAAAATTTCTCAACCCGTTAGATCGAGGTGAACCGGAAATTCTGGGTCTTGAACAAACATTTGTAAACCCGAACCCTATAACCTGAATCCCTTAATATATTTTTTACAATCCGACTCGAATGACCCGTTTGACAGGTCTACCGTCATTGGATTTGTTGCTAAATACTTGCTTTTCAATCACGGTGTGTATATTGTGTAACACATCGGAAGATGAAGCAAATAGCAAACCAATCTTATACACGCTTACTTGGTGCCCAATCTCAGGCCTCCAAAGACCCACAGATATTATACCCCTACGATTGCAAATATTTACAAAAGATGTCCAACGAATTCCTATAAATACTTTATAGTCACAAAACTTTTGAGGTATTGAATTCTTTCTGCATAGACTCGATCTCTCTCTCACACACACTTGCAACACGCAACTGACTTGAGCGTTGGTGAAAATTCTCGAGAACACCCCCGAGGTAGCTGATCACTTGGTTGATTTAATAGAGCTTGACAGCTTGTATTATCTTATGATCTTATCCGATCTATAACAGCAATACCAGATCCAGTCCAAATTGCCAGATGAATATCCAATCTGATAACAGCACTTCTTATGACACTTCTGTGGAATTCTTTTGGTAAAAACCTCATTTCTCTAGTTTTTGGGCCAAAATTCACCCATAGGCCCAACATCCTACATTTACTGAGACTTTATTTCTTCATTGCTTAATAATTTCTATAGTTTTCTTAAAATCAGATCAATTAGAAAAAATAGGCCAGAAACTAAATAAACCAAACCAGATGAAGAGAACAGAACCTCAAAACTGGAGTCAAGACTAGAGTGAGTTCATATACAAATTTAACATGTACCCAACAACAACAAAAACACACACATGAATTATACATATTCTTGCAAAACACCACCTAACAATTTATTAAGTGTCAAACCACATGGTCCTTAAAAAAAAAAAAGTCAGACCACTTTGCATATCACTCACCTTCTACCTAACTAGCACACTGCTCCGTATTAGACATGTTCTGACAGTTAAGTAAATATCAAACGATCTTATAGGAGAATAATACAATAGTATTCATCCTTATCATTATCATTACCCTGTTGTCTCAAAAAGGCTCCTGCACGAATTGGGGTAAGAGGGTCAGACGTACGCAACCTTACCCCTGCAATTGCAAAGAGATTGTTTCCAATTAACCCAAAAGCAATAACGGGACAACAACGTGACGACCATCTTCTAATTCATGAAAAGAAAGCGGTAGTAAGAACCATTTTGATTTAGTCCAATACAATACAATAGTATTACAATACTTTAAAAAAATATGGAAGTATAAGAATAATTGTTAATTTTATCTACATGTTTGTACAGTATATAAGACATAATCATGTGATGCATCCAATACCATTGTTTCTTTTGGCAGCCAACTTCTATTTTTTTCTCTCCTATTTTTAACATTTTTTCACTATCCATATAACCAGGCAAATCTACTATAAGGAATATGTATACAAAACCAGCTATAATTTAGGAAGGATCCACAAGTTAAAGAGAGAAGAAGCAAAAGACAGAAACCAAGACAAGAAAGCCATGGCAGCCGAAATAGAATATCTACTGCAGATCTTCACCGGGCATGGCGGAACCATTTCCGCCATCATGACTTGTGCAACGCTTGCGGTTGAGCAAGCGGCTCCTAGTGAAAGGAATGACAAAACCTGTAAATGCACAAGGAAGAAAGAAATTAGACCTAATCATCTACGGCCCGACCCGAAAAAGTACAGGTTTTGGCAACCTCAAATACGCATCTTTAGATCAAAGCCCGAACTCAGCCCCAAAACCCGTTTCAGCCCAAAAAGCCCGCACCAAAATTGCGGGTTTGGGCATGAGTTTTTGTGTTAAAACCCGGCACGAATTTTGACCACCTCTAGAAGAAATTAAAATGTCTGCCAAGTGCCAACAAGACCTGATCAACATGAGTTCAGTCCGAAAATTTGCGGATTTGGACAGATTTTTTAGGCCCATTTTTCGGGCCTGACCCGGTCCGAAATTGTAAAATTTAGACGGGCTTTGGGGCAATGTAACTACACTTTTAGTTATAAATTTGAACCGACCGGAAAGCCCCGCATTTTTAGGCCCAAATTAACGGGTAAGGGCACAAAAAACTCCCGTATCTTGGCCTGGCCCAACATAATGGGTTGAATTTTTATGTCGCGACCCGGTTTGAACCCGTCCCAGCCCGTCTTTTGATCAGCTATACCATTAACACAATTGCAACATAAGATTCAAGAATCATAAATTAATCGGGATAGTGTAGATGAAAGTACCCAATCTCCTACAACAATAACGGTCATTACTCCGGGTTGACGTGTAGGGCGTTTAACAAAGACGGAATAGCCATCAACTAGTCCCAATGTCAAACTCCATGGAATCACCAAACCCATTACCGTTACTAAGAAGCTGCACAAACATAAGGAAGAAATATATTATCATGCATTTTCAAGATTACATGGAAATGGTTTCTTGGTAAACATAAGTTCAAGTCTTAGAAATTGATCCCGACAGTATACTGAATTCCAAATATGATAAGCTTCAGAGTCATAGCAAGAATACAAAAGACAACGATGCTGTCTTTTGATGATAATGGTTGGAACATTAAAGTCATATTATCTTGTATTTTTATCTTCATCTCTTTTAATTAACATCCCCGTGAAAATTCTCGAACATTATAAGTAACCAAAACACAGATATTACAATGTAAAATGAAAAATAATAAGCCGTTCTGTGGGATATTTCTTAGCTGGAGATACAAGCAACCAGGGTATGTTCTAAGCAACGAGTTTGACGTAAATGTATAAGCTTGTTTTTTCCTTGATTACTGTTCTTAAATATTTTTTTGACAAAAGAAATCCTCTTCTTAATCCTACTTCATTTACCCACAAATAGTAGTCAGACTGCCTCCAACTCTCCAGTAGATAACTGGACTACTAATAATAGTTTCTTCTTGATCTTGTGTACGTTCAATTACAAGAACAAAGTTCATTCAAATTCATGCTTAATAAAGCAGAAGAATCAAGTTGCTTCTTGAGCTGGTGTTCAGTAATAACAACAAATTCATTCAAATTTCGTTGATTCTTAGTAAAGTAGAAGAATCAAGTCATCTATTGGTGTCTAGTACACTAGAACCAGTAGGCTCACCATGAGAATCAAGTTCAGCCTGTTCGGCCAAAGGGAAAGGATGCACTAGGCTGAAGGACTATGCTGGAGATTTGTACAGTGAGTTACAGTTTTTAACGTACTTGTCACCATATACCCCTAATTTCTCTGGAAGATTACTCTCAGTAACATTTGACCTCAAACGCAATAACAAACATCAATCAACAGCCGACAGTATCAGCATGTGAATGATCAAAAAGTTGATCAATAGTTCAATACATCAATTAACCACCTAATTAAGGACCAAAACCCCTCCGACATGGTTCGTGCCATCACCCAATTCTCTAATTAAGGACCAAATCCCTCGACGTGGTTCATGGCATTACCTAATTCATTAATGAAGTATCAAACCCTTCAACATGGTTCATGACATTACCTAATTCATTAATGAAGGATCAAACCCTTCGACATGGTTCATGGCATCACTTAATTCATTAATTAAGGACCAAACCCTTCAACATGGTTCATGGCATTACCTAATTCATTAATGAAGGATCAAACCCTTCGAAATGGTTCATGGCATCACTTAATTCATTAATTAAGGACCAAACCCTTCGACATGGTTCATGGCATCACCTAATTCATTAATTCCGGACCAAACCCCTCGACATGGTCACATGGTTTATGCCATCACCCAATTATCTAATTAAGGACCAAACTCCTCAACATGGTTCATGCCATCACCCAATTCTCTAAATTAAGGACCAAACCCCTCGACATGGTCACATGGTTTATGCCATCACCCAATTCTCTAAGAACCAAACCCCTCGACATGGTTTATGCCATCACCCAATTCTCTAATTAAGGACCCTTTATGGTTCACGCCATCATCCAATTCTCTAATCAAGGTCCAAACCCCTCGACATGGTCCATGCCATCACCAAATTCTCAGGTCCAAACCCCTCGACCATGGTTCATGCCATCAACCAATTCTCTAATTAAGGTCCAAACTCCTCAACATGGTTCATACCATCACCCAATTCTCAAGTCCAAACCCCTCGACCATGTTTCATGCCATCAACTAATTCTCTAATTAAGGTCCAAACTCCTCAACATGGTTCATACCATCACCCAATTCTCAAGTCCAAACCCCTCGACCATGTTTCATGCCATCAACTAATTCTCTAATTAAGGTCCAAACCCCTCAACCATGGTTCATGCCATCACCCAATTCTCAGGTCCAAACCCCTCGACCATGGTTCATTCCATCAACCAATTCTCCAATTAAGGTCCAAACCCCTCGACCATTGTTCATGCCATCACCCAATTCTCAGGTCCAAACCCCTCGACCATGGTTCATGCCATCACCCAATTCTCTAATTAAGGTCCAAACCCCTCATCATGGTTCATGCCATCACCCAATTCTCAGGTCCAAACCCCTCAACCATGGTTCATGCCATCAACCAATTCCCTAATCAAGGTCCAAACCCCTCATCATGGTTCATGCCATTACCCAATTCTCAGGTCCAAACCCCTCAACCATGGTTCATGCCATCAACCAATTCCCTAATCAAGGTCCAAACTTCTCAACATGGTTCATACCATCACCCAATTGCTGGGTCCAAGCCCCTCAACATGGTTCATGTCATCACCCAATTCTCTCTAATTAAAGTCCAAACCCCTAATTATCTCACTAATATCTTCTCTAACTAAACAATTCCACCCTTCCCCCAAACCAAAATCAAAACTTTAATCACAACTCAATTAAATTAAATGAAAAAACCCCCAGAGAATCCCAATTGCAAACCACATGCATACTGACAAAATCCCAATTGCAAAAAAAAACAAAAAAAAACATGATAAAATCAACAAAGTGAAGTAATAAAAAACATACCAGAAAGCAGTGTAGCCATAGAAATTAACATCAAGGCACATGAAGAAAAGGGAAGCGGATGAAAACAAAGTCTGACCCAATCGAAGAGCTAAGCTTGCGCTTGTGCCCAACGATCCAGGCATTTCCTCTAACATTTTGACTCTCTTTTCTTCTTAATTTTATTCCTCATACTTTTTTTATTGCAAAGAATTTATTAATTTTGGTGTTATTGTGGAAAAAGGGAAAGAAATAAATTGAAAAGAGCATAACAGTTTCCCACCCACCACTCGTCAGTCGTCAATCGTCAGCACGGTGGAAATCAATTGTGTGGAATGAGAGGGATTCTACATTTCTACGTGGATGTCAAGGTTTATATCTATGACTAATTGACTATGACCATATTTGTAGATGGAATTCATTTTCAATTTTATTTGGAATATATTGACTTTTTGGCGTTTGAGGGGAGTTTTAACAAGTTTAAGCAATTAAAGATGGCTCTCATCCGGGCCGGGCCGGGCCGAGGAACAACACGGCCAACACAATCACGGCTTGACACGAGGCACGGGAAAGTACAACCAGATACGACACCTTATGATACAACAAAATACGTTAAATTAAGTGATATTACGGTTAGGCATGGAGGCATGACCCTACTCGTCACACAAGGGCACGTGGGCTTCGGTTGTGCACATGTCGCCTTTTTGAAAATTTTGGACCAGCCTAGCATGAAATAAATAGGCTTGGTGTAGGTTGGGCCCGTCCAGCCCAATTCACATGGGCTCGACACGAAGCACGACCTGACCCGACCCGCGTCCATCTTTACTTGAATGGCCGTTGCCTTTCCGATATAATTCCAATATAATGCAGCAGAGTAGCCACCTCAATATAATTGCTTTTTTGTTTTTGGTGCGTGGGTGGAGACAAAATGGCGACTAATGTATGTGCGATTTAACTCTAATACTTTGTAAACTTGTCCTATTCACTTGAAATAAGAAGTTCTAATCTAGTCTGACTTGAATTAGTCGTGTCTCTTTAGTCTGTATTGTAAACCATTTTTATAAGCTAATTTTAAAAAATTATTATTAATGACATTTTGTTAGATTTGTAATTTTGTATTAACATGTACTTTTGGACAAACTAATTTACATTTTTTTTTTTTTTATGAAAGTCGAGTTGAAGACTTTTTGAGTGAATTGAATGTTCTGATTTGATACTTTGTATGCATCACTCTCAAACTTTTTAAGACTTTGTTTAGATAGACTAATATATATGCATGTGATCGGTGTGTAAAGTTTCCTACGAAATACTTCATATGAATTATCGCGATTCTATATATAATGCTACATGCCTACATCTACATTTTTTATTTTTATTTGTTTATTAGCTTTTAAACCTCAAACTAAGCATCTAAAGTGCATACTAGAGTTATAGAGCATAATTAAAATTTTCCATAAAGAAGCCAAACAATATAAAGAAAAAAAAATGTGTACAAAATTACTAATTTGCAAAAAGAAATGAAAAATTAATCAAAGGACAGTATGAAATTGTTGATATCAACCATTCTTTTTGTCATCCACTTACTTTTGGTCATGATCTTTGGTTGGAGGAGATGCAATCATGCAAAGGCAATATACATGAGAGACTTTCTTCCTGATTCCTTGTTCATGAATGTTGTTTTTACAAGCATATATATACGACCAATGTTATTTACTCCTTTACGGTACTCACAAACTTTATAATTTATTAATTTATCTGTTCGGTTTTAGTTGCAATCTTTTCTATTCTATCCAATTTTTACAATGCAAACTTTTTGGAAAGACCATTTAACGATTAGACAACTTTGTTGTCACCTAATGAAATCGATTAGTTAAGCACTAAACCAATTAGTTAAACAATGAAACTGATTAGTTAAGCACTGAACCAATTCGTTAAACAATGAAACTGATTAGTTAAGCAATTAGATCAATTAGTTAAGATTTTATGAGCTTTAGTTAATATTAAGTTTGTTCAAAAATCTAATCTAATATATTATATATATATAAAGGAGGCATATTTGCTGAAATACTAGAGCGCCACCTAGGAATACTAATGGTTTCGGCCAATGAAAAATAAGATTTCTATTTTATTTTTGAATTAAAAAAATCGAGTGCCACGTAGATTATTAATTAGATGACACATGGATATTTTAATTGATTAATTAACTAATTACTAATATATACAACTCCATCCAAAATCAAACACTCAAATAATTAAAAAAAAATCTAAAATAAATTCATCCAAAATCAAACACTAATATAAAATAGAATTTAATCCAAAATCAAACAGCAATCCAATATTAGAGCGCCACGTAGGAAATCTAATGGTTTTGGCCAATAAAAAATAAGATTTCAAAATTATTTTTGAATTATACAAAATCAAACATTAATCCAATATTTGAGAGCCACGTAGGAAATTTAATCTAATGGTTTTGGCCAACGAAAAATAAAATTTCAAAATTATTTTTGAATTAAAAAAATCGAGTGCTACGTAGATAAATAATTAGGTGTCACGTTGATATTTTTACTAATTAATTACTAATATTACACATACAACTTCATCCAAAATCAAACACTTTGATAATTAAAAAATAAATCTAAAATGAAATTCAATCCAAAATAATAATAATAAAAAAAACTAATATAATCTATTATATAAGTATAAGATTTTTATTTTAACTTAACAATTTAATAAAATCCGTGCATCGCACGGGCTAAAATCTAGTAATAACTATTTAACTCATAAATTTAACTATTTGTTTTTATACCTTATATTTTGTTATTCAATTAGTTATGATTTTATTACTTTTAGTTATGTTTTACACTGGTTTAGTTAATATCAAAAAAAGTGGTCTAACCCGTTAGACGGTCTTAATTACACAAAAGCTTTTGTTTTTACAATGTAAGTGGATAAATAATAAATTATTTAAATTATGGAGTACTCCCTCCGTTTCGAAATAATAGAAACGGTTTACCTTTTCACGCTTGCCAATGTAAATGTTCGGACACTAATATCTTCAATTTTGTATTCGTAAAATTTATAAAAAATTGATATTCTGAAAGTATATATCGAGACGAATCAAATGAGATCCTACCCGACTATATTTTTCCTTACCCATAAATCACAAATGATTGTCAAATTGAAATTTGTGAATAATATCAAAAGTCAAAGTGTCCCTATTATTTCGAAACGGAGGTAGTATATTCATGCCTCCGGGGAATTGAAGAAAGTTTATATTTTCAAGTTCCTGTTAGAAATCAAGTTAGACAGTTTTGGTTAGGTGAGAAACCCAAATTTTCTGTATTAACTAGTTCAGAACCCGTGCCATGCACGGATGTTTATAATTCCTTTTAATTTATTATTTTTATATGTTCATGTATTGGAAATTTATTGAGATCATTATTTAAAGTAAAGGATACATTCCTGAAAATTGGGTAAGAAATTATGAATTAAAAAGAAGATACTGTATAGCCAAATAATAAAACTAAAAGCCAAATGATGCAAAAAAAATAAAAAAATCCAAATGTATAAATGATGACCCAAAAGCAAACTCTTCTTTTAATAAAAAAAAAGCCAAACTCATATGTAAATGTACAAAGGCTCTTCTTCATTCTTCCTTCTTCCTGTACTTCATCTTCTTCGTTCATCATCTTCCCCATTCCTATAGATCAATAATCCAAGTGTAAATTCCGGAGCATAAGAGGCTAATCCAAGTAAATTGTACTAATTTCTGTGAAGACTCGGCAATGATTTTGCGTACGCAAGCAGAACAATGGAAAATCCTACAATTACATTTCAAGATCAAACTTAAGAGGTAAATCCTCATTTAATTTCGATCCTAAAAGTTTTAAAAATGAATTAGATGCTACGCATGTGATTTCCAATTTATTTAGCTACAATGAGGTGATAATTTTTTCCAATTTATTTCAAGCCCCTGTCAATTAATTTCCAATTTATAATTAGGTGTTATTTTTTCAATTTATTTCAAGCCATCACTTCAACGAAGTCAATTTTATGTTTTAACGATTCTCTTTAGTTTCGCCATTAATTAATGTTTATAGAATTTATGGTTCTTTAATTAGTTTCGCCATTAATCAATACACATAGTTTCGCCATCATTCAATAGATATAGTTTCGCCTTAAATAGATACAATTTCGCCATTAATCAATACACATAGTTTCGCCATCATTCAATAGATATAGTTTCGCCTTAAATAGATACAATTTCGCCATTAATCAAAAGTATAAATATGAGATTGTTATGTTAATAGTTGTTTTTATGTATGGATGATAAGCTGATTAAAGTATTACCTAAATGTCTTATTGTCAAATATTAGTATCTTTGTATTTCTCTAGCCTCTAGTAGTGCAAATAGAAGACTTCCTACAAAAAAATAAAAATGGGTTATAAGTTTCTTAATTGAGACAATAATAGAGCGTGAAAAAATACGGAGTGAAATTAAAAGTTGATCAATGTAACAATGTAGTGTGGAACACACAATATTACATAGTTCTTAAAATAGATGAAATTTAAAGGAGTGTCTTACTAAGCCAAGTTTTGGAATACTTCTTTGTATACTACATTGGTGTTAATTTTGACGCCATGAATTTCTACAGCGAATGAATATTGTTCGGAAACGAATGTGTAGTACAATTTGTGGATAAACGTGTATCATTTATATAGTGTAGACGTAAAATAACCAACCTATCTTTTTATGCCTAATATCAAGGAGAAATTTTAAATACGTAATTGTTTAAATCATAAGATTTTGTCGATTATTTTAAAAGTATTAAAAAAAGTTGTTAAAATGATATTAACTGTACACATTTTCATATAATAAGGATATTCTTTAACTGCATGCCTAATATCTAGGTGAATTTTAGATACGATATTTAGATGTTTTTTTACTGCATGCCTAATATCTAGGAGATATTATCAAAACCGTACAACAACCTTATTTAAAGACTTATCACAACTTCCTTGCTAAATATTAAATATTAATAATACTATACTAAGGATCTAAATATTAATGATACTAAATATCTATGTGCAATAACCTTTTATAATCACCATTAACTTTCGTTATTAAACTAAAAAATATATATATAAAAGTTTAGGCGGGAAAATAATTGCTAAGAAAGTGACACGTGTACCTCGGGAAATTTTCTGGTGTTTGCTTTAGTACTTCGTATATAGTAAATGATGTAAATCGTTTTTTGTTTCCTAAATTTTAGATACTCCGTTTATTTAGGGAATTTGATTTTGTAACTTACTCCGTATTATTTTTTCGGGTTAGTTAGTCTCAAATCTGATGTTATCTTTTCCATAGGATTTTGTAAAGATTGATGTAATCAATGAAATTTATTCTACTTTATTTTGTACGGTTGATTTGTTCTACTTTTCGATATATTCCATGTATTTTTGTTTTTAACTTTTTCTATTATTATCATTTATTTGAAAATTTTGATTAAAAATTAATTTATCTATAAATATTTAAAAAGTAATTTAAAAAAGAAAAATAATAAGGATTCACCAGGAGATAACACGTGTCATTCCTGGTGTCTCTTTTAGTATATAGTACTCCCTCCATTCCTTTTTGTTGTTCCCATTTCCTTTTTTGGCGTTTCTTTTTGTTGTTCCCCTACTGAATCTTTACTATTTTTGGCCATAATTTTTTTACCAATTTACCCTAAGATTTCCCACTATTTACCAAAAAACCCTAAGATTCTACCCTTTTTCCACCCTCTTTTTCCCCACCAACCTTATTTAATTATTTAATCACTCCCCATAACCCAAACCCACTCCCCGTCCCTTTCACTCCCTTTCACTCTCTCACCTCTTTCGGATGTCTCTCTCTCTCTTCATTTTCTTACTCTCTCTCTTCACTCTCTCTTCATTTTCTTATCTCTTAGTCTCTCTCTTCATTCTCTCTTCATCCGTTTCTCTCCTCCTCTCAACTTTTCACTCTCTCTCCTCCAAAATAACTCTCCATTCTTCAGATCTAAAAACGAGATCACCGCCACCACTGCAACCAAACCTCCGCCGCATGTATTATGGCTTTAGATCGTGAAATTCGACCATAAAAACTCTAGATCTAGAGTTTTCATGGCCGAATTTGACCTCTAAATCCTCAAAATCGTGAGTGATACTAAGGATCAAGTGAGTATTAATTTATTTTTGTGTGTGTTTTTGTCGAATTTTTGGGTGATTTTTGTCGAAAATTTGGATTGATTTTGGTCGTTATTTTGGCTGATTTTTTGGGTTAAATTTGGTGGTTGATTTTGGGTATAATTTTCTCGAATTTCAAGGTTTAATTTTCTGTTTTTTAGTCGAATGTCTGGGTTTAATTTTCTCGAATTAATTTTGAGATGGTTGATTTCGATATTTTGACGAATTTCTTGGTTAATTTTTATTGAATTTTTGGGTTGATTTTGGTCGGGTTTTTTGGTTGATTTATGTCGAATTTTTTTGGTTGATTTTGGTCGAATTTTGTTGATTTTTTGGGTTGATTGTGGTCGGATTTTTGTCAAATTTTTTTGGTTGATTTTGGTCGAATTTTGTGGGTTGATTGTAGTTGGATTTTTGGGTTGATTTTGGTCGAATTTTTGGGCTGGTTGTTGTCGAATTTCTGGGTTAATTTTGGTTGAATTGCTTGTCGAATTTCTAGGTTGATTAATTCGAATTTTTGGGTTGATTTGGGCGAAATTTTGGGTTGATTTTCTCGATTTTTTGGGTTGTTTTGGTCAAATTTCTGGGTTATATTTTGTCAAGAATAAATCTAGAATTTCTGGGTTGAATTTTGGGATGAATTTTGGGTGTAATTTTCATCTGGGTTTATTTATGTCGAACTTCTGGGTTCATTGTACCGAAATTTTGGGTTTATTTATGTCAAATTTTCTTGATTGTTTGTTTTGTTTGTTGATTTGTTGATTTCAAATCTGATTTTTTTGTTCGAATTTAATTTGGGTTTTTTGTTCAAATTTAATCTTGGTTTTTTTGTTCGAAATCTTGATTGTTGATTTGGTCGAATTATTGATTGTTTGTTGAATGTTTTGGTTTGATTTTTCTTGATTTTTTTGGTTTGAATTAAACTGGTTTTTTTTTTTGTTGTTAATAATAAAATATCTCCTATTTATCTTATTTCTTTAATATTTTCTCTCTCCTTCCTTTATTTTAAATATATAATCTCTTACACATAATCATTATTCTTACACCCAATCATTATTCATATCCCAATACAAATAAAGATTCAGTTTTCTTAAAAAACCCCCAACATTCCTTATGGGAACAACATAAAGGAATGGAGGGAGTAATAGATAGATAGATAGATTGATATTGAATGTTGCGTCTCTTTGATTTATGACTTTGCCCTAATGGTTACAAGACTAACTAACACAAAAAGTGATAGCTGCAATATTAGAGGCATTATGTGAGAAGGGTGATTCTTTTAGTAGTTTCTTTCTTATTAAATACGGAATAACAAACTTTTTAATTCCTGAATACTAATTTTATGTAAGATATTTTGGTCAAAACAATTACTGTATATTTCTATCTTCATCAACAATATTTTTTGTTTAATAAAACTTGGTCTAACGAATAAGAACAAATATATCTTCTTTTGCCGTATAAGAATTTGCCTTTGTTGAATTTGTCACATTTTTTGTTGAATATTTTTGAAAAACTAATACTCCATTGTTTACATTAATTAATTTGTTTTATGTACGGCTTCTTATATACAAAAATAACCGCATTGCAGACGCAGTTAGGGGTGTTCAATTGTTCATAGGTCCAAACTCGGACCGACTCGGATCGGATCGAAGACCGAAATTTTGATAATTCAAGATTTGAAGAGCGGATCGATTATGCTTGGATCGGATCCGAAACGGACCGGAAAAATCGGTCCAAAACCCGGACCGGACCGGTTTGGACCGGTTGTAGACCTAATTCTATATATTTTTTATTTTTTCTAAAAATTATGGTAAAAAGAAAAATATATATATAAAAATAATTGTTTAAGGCCATTTTTGGAAGCTAAAATTAAATACTCCGTATATCACAATATGAGTAATATTTACAACATATTAAAGGAGAAAATTAAATTTTTAAATAGTTTATATTATATTTTATTAAGAAAAAATTGGTTCGGTCCAAAATCGGATTTTAGATCGGATCGGACCGAAGACTGGACTCGGTCTGACCCGATCCGGTCTAGGTCGGTCCGGTCGACCAATTTTTGCACACCCCTAATTGCAGTGAGAACATTTACCGAAAGGCTTGACTAATAAAAGATAACTAAGACAACTAGATCAAACAACACGTAAGAGCAACGCCAATGGTTGCATTTAGGGACTTGCTTGCAATTTCCAAAACTTTCAAGCAAGTAGCTTAACCATTGGAGCAATTTTGTTAAACTAGCTAGACAAAGCAAATTAGCTATACCAAGCTAATTAGCTTGGGAAAAAAATAAGCTTTTTTTGCCCTAATTATTAGGAAAGTAAACGTAAGAATAGCATAAAAAAATTAAAAAAAGAAGTTAAAACAAAATTCAAGCTACTTGCTAACCATTGGAGCATGTTGTTGCTAGAAAATGTTGTTGCTTGAAAAATTGATGTGTGTTGTTGCTTGAAAAATTGATGTGGCATACCAAGCTACGATGATATTAGCTAACCATTAAAGATGCTCTAATACTCCCTCCGTTTCTTTTTGTTTGTTACGTTTGGACTTTTGCACGCTTATTAACATACAATAAAGATTCTTTTCCTTTTTTATTAAAAAATAAATCAAAGTAAAACATCAATCCACTAATCACTACAACAACCAATAAGATTGTTTTATTTATCAAAATGAACCAATAATGGAAAAACACAAAAATTGCTAACTTAACATACTTGGGAAATTATAAATAAATTTAATGAGTTGAAAAAATTAGACCAATTAAAATTAAAAGTTGGCACAAAAAATGATAGTATAATAAGTTTATAAAAGGAAAGATTCTCTCACGTAATAAACATTGTGAAACACTCTAATAGGAATACGTAACAAACAAAAAGAAACAGAGGGAGTACCTTTTACCAGATTTCTTTTTGGGTAAATATACTCATTTAAAACACGATTATTATTTCTTATATAAGGAGCTGTAGATGCATACTCTGTGTCGATGTAACCCTAACGAAGTACTTCCTCCGTTCCACAATAGATGTATCATTTCTCATTTGCGCACTATTCATCAATCAATTTTAACAACATTTCTTTCACTGTTGTGTACTCCATAAGAAAAAATATAGTCAAGTGAGATCCTGTTAAATTCGTATTAATGCAAAGATTTCAAATATCAACTTTTTATAATTTTTATTTACACGCTTTTAGAGGTATTAATGTTTAAATAAGCGCATTGACATACGTGCAATGAGAAATGATGGCATCTATTGTGGAACGGAAGAAGTATTAGAAAGTACTCCCTCGCTTATTCACTTTAGGTAAAGTCGTTAATTTCAGTTAAGAGCTAAAACCGTTTTTCAAATTATACGCCCGCCATAACCATCTGCTACTCGATCTGCTACCTCAATATCTGGAATCAAACCATGCGTTTCAAGTTACCCAGTAACATCTCACCCCAACTCGGAGAAAACCTCCTTAAACCCATTCTAAACTCGGGCGATTTAACTCGTGCACGCCAACTGTTCGACAAAATTCCTGAACCAAATCTACATTCTTGGACAAACTTGATTTCTGCATACACAAAGCAAGGTCTTCCAAACGAAGCAATCAATCTGTATTCTCTATTCAGGAAGAAGAACGACATTCATCTTCCTCCTGATAGGATACTCCTTCTATCAGTTATCAAAGCTTGTGCTGCATTTGCTGATCTTACAAAAGCGAAAGAGATTCATGAAGATGCAGTTACATATCGATTTGTATCTGATCTTAATGTGGGGAATGCTTTGATTAATATGTATGGGAAATGCAAGTTCTGTGAAGGTGCTCAATCTGTTTTTGATGGGTTGCCATTCAAGGATGTTATTTCTTGGACCTCATTGTTATCAAGCTATGTAAATTCTGGGTTTTTTAGGGAGGGTTTGGTGACATTTCGTGAAATGGGGTTGAATGGATTGAGGCCGAATGCTGTGACCGTGTCTTCGATTCTTCCTGCTTGTTCTGAATTGAAGTGGTTCAATTCAGGTGGGTGATTCCAAATCAATAACTGTTATTGATTGAATAGTATAAATCACTTGGCAAAATCGTACATAAATAGACTTTCAAGATATACATTTAACTTCAATGTTTATTCATTTAAGTGGTTGAATTCAGGTGGGTTATTCCAAATCAATAACTGTTATTGATGAATATTATACATCAAAAGGAAAAATCGTAAATAAATAGACTTCCAAGATATATACACATTTAACTTCAATTTTTATTCATTTTAAGCTCACATATTATCATGTTAACTTCAAATAATATTCTGTTAGCCTCATATTTTATTCATTTTTTTTCGTTTCATTTTTTATTTCCACCTTTTTTTAGTTTTTCTACCGATTTATTTACGAAAATGTCATGTTATTAACAGTTATTGATATATACTTTTCCAATTCAGGTAGACAGATTCATGGGTATGTTGTGAAAGATGGGGTTGGAGAAAATGCATTTGTTACTAGTGCACTTGTTGACATGTATGCAAGCTGCTCGTGTTTGAAAGAGGCACAGTTGGTATTTGATCATATGCTTGTACGTGACATCGTCTCTTGGAATGTTATCCTATCAGCTTATTTCTTGAATGGGGAGTCCGAAATGGCTCTTAGCCTATTTGATGAAATGAGAACACAAGAAGTGACATTGAACTATGATTCATGGAATACCGCGATTGGTGGGTGTGTTCAAAATGGAGAGAACACACAAGCTCTTGAATTGCTTATCCAAATGCAAATTAAAGGGCTTAAACCGAATCACATTACCATAACTAGCGTTTTACCTGCATGCTCGAATTTAGAGAGTTTAAGGAAAGGAAAAGAGATTCATGCATACATATTCAGGAATAAGACTTTTTCTGACATGACAACTACAACAGCCTTGGTGTATATGTATGCTAAATGTGGTGAGCTTGAGATTTCGAGTCAAATATTCAATATGATGCCTAGAAAAGATGCTATAGCTTGGAATACCATGATTATTTCAAACTCCATGCATGGGAAAGGGGATGAAGCTTTGTTGCTCTTCAAGAATATGATAATTTCTGGTGTTAAACCAAATTCTGTTACCTTTACAGGAGTTCTTTCTGGTTGTAGTCACTCAAGGCTTGTTGATGAAGGTATTCAAGTTTTTCATTCGATGAGAGATTACTTCATTGAACCCGATGCAGATCATTATTCTAGTTTAGTTGATTTACTTAGTCGTGCTGGTCAACTCGAAGAGGCTTATGAACATATTCAGAAAATGCCCATGAAAGCTACTGCTGGTGCATGGGGTGCTTTACTTGGTGGTTGTAGAGTGTATAAGAATGTTGATTTGGCACGAATTGCTGCAAAGAATCTGTTTGAGATTGAACCTGATAATCCTGGAAACTATGTTTTATTGTCTAACATATTTGTTGCTGGTAAACTGTGGGGGGAAGCTTCTAAATATAGGAAGATAATGGAAGAAAAGGGGATGTCAAAACCACCCGGTTGTAGTTGGATTCAGGTCAAGAACAAAGTTTACACATTTGCAGTTGGTGATAAGAGTAATGAACAGAGTGATGAGATAACCAAATTCTTAAATGATATCAGATATAAGGTAAGATTGGCCGGGTATTTTCCAAATACTGATTTTGTTCTGCAAGATCTGGATCAAGAAGAGAAAGAGGAAGTCTTGTGCAATCATAGCGAGAAGCTAGCAGTTGCTTTTGGGTTACTGAACTTGAACGGGGAATCTTCAATTCGCGTGTTCAAGAATTTGAGAATATGTGGCGACTGTCATAATTTCATTAAATTCACAGCCAAGGTTGTTGGCATACAGATAATTGTTAGAGATTCCTTGAGATTTCACCATTTCAAGGAAGGTTTATGTTCTTGTCGAGACTTTTGGTGAGCAAAGAAAAGTATTTGGTGTATGAAATGAGGATGCAATCTATCTGTGGTGGTACCATGTTAGTCATGCAGTTTGATACACAGTTATAATGCTGTCTAGCGTCTGGGAAACTTGATTCCTGTTGCTGATAAGCATTGCAGGCACAACTGATGAAATGAAAATGCTGCTCAAAATGGACAGATATTACAGGGGAGAAAGAGATTCAATCAAGTTCGAGGATTTTAGGCAATGTATTCAATGGTAACTCCAGTATAGTTCAATTTATAGATATTAACATAGTTCATCAGGCAAAACTGAAGGTAAAACCATCATATGTGCACTCATAGTATTCTGATTCCGGAACAGCCTGTGTCATTCTGATCTGGTATTGACAACAAACTTTAGCCTGGATTTTCTTGTTATTGCTCAGGTCTCTAGACATTCTATAAGATGTGGAAGCCTTTTTGTGGATTTTATTTAATTTCATAGGGAGTCACAAAGACTAAAAGCTAGATGTGCTTCAAACATAGATCTTAGATTAATCTTAGGTTAGTGCCACACTGCCACATAGAGATCTTATATTGGCTAGCATCTGTAAATATCATGAAAGTAGGTTCACCCTTGAGCTAGTCCTGTAGAATTAAACAAACAGCTATTGATTTCAAAACTGCAACCATTGAGACATTTGTATGAATCTATATTGTGGGCTTTTGAAACAACAGAATATTAATATGATGCATTATTCATCCATCTCAAGGTTTCTGATGTAGGAACTATCTTCCACTGGTTGTTTTTCATTTTTGCTCTTTCCTGGCCCTACACAGTTACACTTGTTTAGGTTTCTGAAACTTTCGGTGCATATTTGGTTTCGAAATTTTATCATTTGATTGCAGGATGTTTATGTTGTTTTAAGCAGATTAGATTGAAGAAGTATGTTCCTAACTATCAAGTGACCAAGCAGTCGTTGGTCGATCTGGTTTAGATATGATGCAGGACAAGAGATTTTCTATAATATAAATTCACAAATTTGAGACTGACTTCTTCAGAACATGATAACAAGATGGATAACTTTTGGTAATCTCACCTTGGGAGTATAAGAATTGTCTTTTAAGATTGTAACAAAATGAGCTAAATCGTCATTTGTTCATATACACAAAAATGCTGTGTTGCTCAAGCCGAGCATTCTAGGATTCAATGTTCACATCGGGTTCTAGGCCTTTGAACCTAAGAAACCACCTGATAGCTGTACAGTTGGTGAAGTGTTCTTGTTCTTTTTGTTCAAATTTCTCATGTTCTTATTCTCTTCTTCAATTTGGCAATGCAACAGAATTTTAATGATATGATTGGATCAAGTGAGATTTGAAGGATTCGTTTACCTCATTATGTAAGTCAAATGGTGCAGGATTTTGGCATTATGGAACTATAGTGGAGCACCCTCAGATTTTTGTTGTTCTTGTTGGACTCAAGACAGAACGTTGCGGGTTGGGTCGGGTCGGGTCAGGGTCGGTACGGGTCAAAAGTTATCCATGGAAGAACTTTGCCATGTTTCCCTGGTGAAGGCAAACAAATTCTAGATCCTTTAACTTTGAGGTAAATCTTGCTCTAACTCTTATCATAGATTAATCTTTTATGAGTTCGATCAGCATTAGCTTGTTTTCTTAAGCAGTCACATTTTTTGTCAGTTTGATGAGAAAAAAGGCTGTAAAATTTATACGATATACTGTAAAACTGTAAAATACATACACATGATCAATAATAAAATCCATTTAATTCATGTGGGTATAAGAACTTGAGTAATATTTACTTGTCATCATTCAACAAAAATCAATCTTGTAACATAACAAATTGAGCAGTGTGAGCACTAGACTCTTTGAAACTTTCCCAATTGTATTCATGAATCATATGCAGCATAGCTACTGCACCTGATTTGGAACAAGATGGTGCGTTATTCATTGTCAGGGCACTCTGCAGTTCCAAAGGGATTATGGTGTACATAGAGTCCCTTGTTTACTCAGAACAGATAAGTAAATCTATTTCTGTAATTCATGCAGTAAACTACTTAGGCTCCTTTTGGTTTGGTGTAAAACGTTTTCAATACAAAATGATTTTTCATGGAAAACATTTTCCAAGGGAACACACAATTCCCAACTATTTTTCCTTTGTTTGGTTCCTTAAAAGAAAATGGGAGAAGATTGTGAAAATTGAGGGTAAGAAGGGAGAGGGTGGTAAGGAGCAAAGGTGGAAAAGTGGTTTCCTTCCCTTTCAAATGGAAAAGTTTTTCCACCTTTGAGCGAGTTATGGAAAATTGGTTAGTAATAGGAATTTTGCATCCCTGGTTTCATTTCCTCAATTGTATCAGAATTTTGTATTTCTGCTGGGAATTCTTTGCCAGAAAAGTTAGAATCTTGGTTAATCTAGCTGTCTGATTTGTTTAATTTTGACTTTTTGCGATCTTATTATAGTGAATTGAAGTAATACTCATACTGGTTTGATTGTTAGAAGAAAAATGTTTGTTTGTTAATGGATGATAGGTCCATATACTCATGATGTTGTTCTTCATTTTGCCTTTGCCTAAAGTTTTAATCTGTAGAAAATAAAAACCATGAAATATTAGGGTGGTTCCAAATGCAATACATGTTCAACAACTGCATAAGATTTGGAACCGTTTTCTAGCCACATAAGTTCACATGATCTTGTAGCTTCTTGTTTGCTGTTCTATGCAAAATTTGACTTGTATTGTCTATGAACTAAAGGAAAGAGTGCCTAACAATATATCCAGGGAACTTACCGAGGCAGTGTGAATTGAGAGTTTACGGTCTAAGGTTGCAACTTCCCTGAGGATTTACCTTATAGGGTTGCATGAATGCTTCCTTTTCTGCCCTGTAAAACTGTGTACAAGAGAGCTTCTTTACAGGGGAAATATGATAGCTTTTATTATTGGTGTATATGATTTGGATAAATAGATATTAACCAGTAATGAGGTAAGTCAATGTAAATGTAGGTTTTAAAATGAAGTCAATTTTTTGAATAAATAATGTGATAAGGTGAAGGATATTTGAAAAGAATATGGAGTTCCAATCCTTAGAACTTTCTCTCAGGTTGGAAATCAGTCATTGTCAACTCGTGTTCATATTGGAAGGTTCATCAAAGATTAGTCCATATTATAAAGGTACTGGATTAAGTCCCGTGCACGTACGGATATTTTAAAATTATAATTTGACCATCTTTTTATAAAATATTTGACTAACAAAGAATTGTTCGAAAATAAAGTAGTATGGAGTACAAAAGATTTTGACAGACTTTTAAAAAATAAATAATATTTACTTATATCGGGGTAACTTTTAAGCATTTCTTTTTGGTAAATTTACATCCACATTACAATATGTATTGTACTCCATGTGTAATTATAAATTTGTAGATAACTAGACTGTAATATATAAAAAAACGAGCCTTCTAAGCTTTACAGAGTAAAATAGGAATAACTAAATGACATACTGATGTTCCTTGGTCAAGAATCAAGATGACCAAGATATTTGGCAGGAAGGTTCATCAAGCTTAGTCAATAAAACTAAATAGTTTTACCACCTTTTTTAATAAGGAAATGAAAAGGTCTTCTTAATCCAACGCTGATGATTTTTGAAGAATGAGACAATTTCAAACATCTGAATTCTTCAAACATAATAACTTATACAATTTCACCATGAAATTTCAGCTTTAAAAAACCTTAACAGGTGAAGAAGGAAGCCAAAATTAAGCGGATTTCCTTATTAATTTTGTGCAACATATTTAATTCAGAGCTCTGTTACTTGTCACTTGAAGATATATATGGGTCAAGAATGGATTATATACAGTTTTGTAGCTCGAGGAACGGTCATATTGGCCGAGCACAACACCAAACCCAGCAACCTGCCAAGCATTGCTGCTCAATGGATTCAGAATCTTCCTTCTGATCCTCACAAGAAGTTCACCATGAAACATGATGGTCACACTTTCAACTTCCTAGTCGAAGATGGATATGGACCATATGGTAGTCATTATACTCCATCATTAATTTTTTAGGAGTTACACTTACCATTTCAAGCTGTATTTTATTAGGAGTCACACTTTTATTTTTAGTAACTTTTCTACACCACCTTCTAATTATTTAATATATCTAATTTCCTGTTAGGGACGACCACTACAATAAGCTCCCTTCCTACTTTGATTAAAATACTTTTCCATCGTCTTTTTTCTATTTGTTTATTACTCCCTCTCCCACTTGCTTTATTAGTTTTAGATTATAGGGTTTTTTGGTATTTATTACCTTGAAAATACACCATTTTTTTATTTACCATCTTATGAAAAAATTATTGTTATTTATACTACCTAAAGTATGTTTTGCTTTTGGAATCACTACCCCTTTACGGTTTTATCATTTTAAAAGTAGGATATCTCTTTCGTTTCTTAATCGTATTAAATGATTCGAAGCTCATTCTCCTCCTTTATGTGTAAGGATATCCATAGAGACTGTGCTTTTAAAATTATGTCAAAAGAAACGGATTAAAAGATATATAAAACGTATTTAAGGTAGTAAATTACAATAAAAAAAATTATAAGGAGTTGATACAAAAGTGGTGTATTTTTAAGGTAATAAATACCAAAATTTCCTAGATTATACTGTGTCTTGTTATGCTTACGTTGTACTGTTTCCTAAATGTGCAGTTTACTGTGTTATATCCAGAGAATCTGTTGGAACACAACAGATCTTATTCGAGTTCCTCGACCGTATCAGACAAGATTTCAAGAAAAGATATGGTCATGGTGAAGGGGATGCAGCCACTGATAGAAGTCTTAGTAAGAAATTCGGGTATGTTTTAAGCTTCTTGCTAAAACAGAACATTTAAATACTCAATTAGATTATGTTGAGTATGCAGATTGCAGATAAATAATTTGAGCTGAATTTTATTATGTGAAGTCGGGTTTTCCTTTGTTTGGTTCCTTGATCAGTACCACTTTTGCTAGTATGATCTGTTTTAAGTAGTTGATTAGTGTAAAAACCGCGTGTTAATGATGAACAGGCCTATTATGAAGCAGCATATGCAATGGGTTGTTGATCATGCTGAAGAGATTGACAAAATTGCAAAAGTAAAAGCTCAAATTTCTGAGGTCCAAGTTATCATATCTGACAACGTAAACAAGGTACGTAAAGAAACAGAGACGTGGTCAAAGGAAAATATGTAACAAATGGGAAACTGATTTTGGCACATCAATAAATTTGATTATGGCACACCCATTGTGAGTAAAGCACGGAAAACTGTGTCTTATTGTCTTTTTTTGGTGTGCCTAAATCAAATTTTGGTGTGCCAAAATCATTTCCCTAACAAATGCAAAACGATGGATCGGATGATTGTTGTTAAATTTAACTCTTTTTTCGGTACGGCTCGTATTCTAGGTTATTGAGAGAGGAGAACATATAAGCTTTGTTGTAGACAAGGCTGAGGCGCTACACGACTCGGTAATTCATTCCTAAACTTTTAATATTCGAAAAAAGTTGTACTATCTCCGTTTCTTAATGTTCTTTTTTCTCTTTCATTTCTAACTTTTAATATTCGATAAAAGTTGTACTATCTCTGTTTCATAATGTACGAACCTGAATTCATTTTTATTGTGTTTCAGTCTCTTGAATACAGAAGAAGAGCAGTAGAGATAAGAAGGAAGATGTGGTACCAGAATGCAAAAACAAAATTAATTGTTCTGGGAATACTATTTTTGATTCTGGGTTTGATTATCTGGGCTTCAATTTGCAATGGATTTAACTGTGCCAATTAACAAGTTGTCATTTTTGGACTGGATGTGTATATTGTGTTGTAGAATTAGGCTTCTGGCTACATATGACTTTTCTTTGTGGACTTTGCAAAGTAATTTTGTTTTAATTTAGTAGTGATTTTTTTTATATTTTTTGTGACACAATTGATGACAAAGTAGAGTAAAGATCTTAGTTGACACTAAAGTATGAAGTATATGAAAGAATTAATCCTCTCATAAAAAGCAAAAATAAATATTGAAGCAGGGAACTGACGTACTTTAAAATAACTTATTTTTTAACCAGCATATAGCTATATGTGATTTAGCGAATTCTTATTAACTCTTGTGAAATTAGTACCATTGAAAGTTATCAAGGGTGAACTTAGTTTGAAATGCGATGATTGAGTCATTTGAATTTGGATTCGAGCTATTTGAATCGAGTCAATTCAATTTCATTTCTATTATTTGCCAAATCAAACAATGGTCTAGTCACATTAACAACTGCATAAAGTAAATTTAGTATGATTATGTACAAACCAACTTTATTAACTAGTCAAATAAACGATCATCAACCTAGTTATTTCGAACAAAACGATTTCATAAATAGTTACAAAAAATCCGGTTACAATAAAATATAAGTTCATATACATTTAGAATCCATATAATTTGAGACAAAGTCAGTTAAAGTCGAAAACCCTTAACCCGTTTGGTTGTTGGCAATCAATGGTGGGATGGAAATATATCTTAGTGTTATTTGGCAAGAAAAGTCACACTATACTGTCAATGTTAATAAAAATTTGTCTTAAACTTTGTGTTTTTCTTCATAAATTTGTTTTCATATCCAATTTGCATTCATAAATGGTAATGAAAGTTTATGAAGATAAAAAATGACAATTTCCAGGAAACTAGCATTACTATGGGAATTCCATTTTCATTAAGACCATTTATTGCCTGTTACCAAAAAGACCATTAGTGTTATTTTGGGTGTTACCAACCGATTCACCCTTAGGGCTAATATGGATTCGGGGCGAGTTTTGACCGGATACGTTTAAGTCCTATTCCAGGTGTTGTTGCGGGGGATCGAACACGCGGTCCGCCCTGCTAAGTTCGGTCTTAATCACTAATGAACCAACATGCAATTGGTACAGACCATTAATGTTTGCTATAATGTGGAGTGGAGTGGAGTGTTTTTCAAGTGTAATCAACACCCTAAAAATGAAGGGCACCACCACCAAAAACATCCATCAACCAAACTCTCTCCCCTCCTTTTTCATCATTATTCAACAAAAAGAAACAAAAATGATGACATTATATACCTAAATTTCCCTAATCCCATGTTAAAATCATAATTAGATGGGGGTGAGTTGATTGGAATAAATGAATAATCAAGAAAAAAAAAGCCCGAATGAGTGGAAAATGGGCCTGGGCTGAACATTAGACCAAATGATGATTTGTTTTGACTTTCAACCCTAAAATCACATCCTTTTAACAACCCTAATTTTCCCACCACCACCACATTCCCGCAACTATATTAACCCGCTTTAACTATAATTACATCATCTTCTTCCTTTTCCTTTTCCTTTTCCTTTTCTCACTCATCTCTTTCTCTATCTTCTTCCTCTTCTCCTCTCTTTCGCCGCCATTGTTGCTGCTTGCTTTTGCTGCTTGCTTTTGCTGCTGTTGCTGCTATTGCTGTTGTTGAGTTTCACTTGTTTTTGCCTTTTACAAATCGGTTTTAATCTCAGAATCTCTTTAATTTATATTTCTGGAAAACCTGTTGTCCATTGTTGTTGTTTCTGCAGCTGCTGCTGTATTTGTTGTTGCTGTTGTTGAATTTCACCTGATTTTGCTTCTTACAAATCGGTTTTAATCACAGAATCTCTTGAATTTATATTTCTGGAAAACGTGTTGTTCATTGTTGTTGTTTCTGCTTTCGTCGTCGTTTAATTTCACCTGCGTTTTCTGGTTACGAATCTGTTTTAATTTCGCAAATCTCTTGAATTTGATTTCGCAATCAGTTGATTTTAACTTTCTGGAAAAATTGGTTGATTTCTCGGTGATGATACAAAACAGATGACGAGTCCGATCCATTCATAAAAATCATGACGACAAAACGAGGCATTTGTCTGAGAGAAATCCACATCTTAATTCCAGTTATCTTGATTTTAATTTCATCCAATATTTTTGAATTAATTCCTGGGTTTGTTTTTTTGTGAAACTCAATGTTTTGAGTTAGCTTGAAAGGGAAGTAAAAGCAGCTATGATGATAAATCAATGACACTCTCATTGAGTACATGAGAATGGTATTATACCATTCATGATTATTTTTCAAGCACTTTTGAGCTGCATTTTTCTCCAATTTACCTGTTTTTTCTCACCTGAATTTCAAAATTAAATTGTTTTTTTTTGCCTTTTGTTATGCCATTAACAATGCATTTAATCATTTTCCTATCATGAGATGAGCTTGAAAGCAATAATGGTTTCTTAATATGTACTACTGTGGTAGTGTGGTCCATCATATTTTAGGTCCTACTATTTCACTACAAGGGGCTTGACTATTGGATGTAAACTACTTCTATTGATGTAAATTTATTATGTTATTGTTCTACTAACACTATTAATTTCTACTAAAATGACTAACTTTTTGCTTTATTGGTATGGACAAACTAATTGACAAACCAATTTATAAAGGTATGATAAATGAATTTTTGAGGTGACCTTAAAAATATAAACTAGAGACAAACCAATTTATAAAGGAATTTTTGAGGTGACCGTTAAAAATATACTCCCTCCGTCCCGGAATACTCGACCCGGTTTGACCGGCACAGACTTTAAGGGACTTGAATTGACTTATTTAATTTAATAGGTAGTAGTTGATAGTGGGGTATTATTTTAATGTAGTTAGTGGGAAATGTGTGAATGGGTGGGGATGGGGAGAGTAGGGGTTGAATTTTTAATTATTTTTTGTATGGAGTAGGGGTAGGTAGGTTAATAGGGGTGGAGTGAGAAATAATATAATATTGTTAGAATATTTCCATTTTTAGAAATAGGTCAAGTATTAAGGAACGGCCCGATAAGGAAAACAGGTCAAGTATTCCGGCACGGAGGGAGTAAACTTGTATTGACAAATTTAATGACAAACCAATTTATAAAGGAACATTTGAGGTGACATTAAAAATAAACTACCCTTCGTACCCTGTAATTGATTGTTTAACTTATGCAAAGTGTGTCTGGTAGAGTGATATCCATATACACGAAATTTTCAAAGAAGTATCTATTATAGATTTATAGAACAGAGAGGACACGCGACTTCTTTTTGACACGGGTTTGATTCGAGTCAAGACCTATATGTATATGTCCTTCCAAAATGCCTATTACTCGTGTTATGTCCTGTTCTTTTGAACTTAATTTTACTAAATCGAAAAGTACTACTACCTCCGTTTCTTAAAAAAAATTATGCTTTGAAAAATGTGTGTAAAGTATAAAAACTTTGATAGTGGGGTATTATTTTAATCTAGTTAGTGGGAGGTGGGTTAAGAGGTGGGGTAGGGGGAGAGTAGGGTTTGAATTTTAATTATTTTTTGTATGGAGCAGGGGTAGGTGGGTTAATAAGGGTGGAGTGAGAAATAATATAATATTGTTAAAATATTTCCATTTTTAGAAACAGGTCAGTATTAAGGGACGGTCCGATAAGGAAAACAGGTCAAGTATTCCGGGACGGAGGGAGTAGTTGATAGTGGGGTATTATTTTAATGTAGTTAGTGGGAGGTGGGGGTAGGGGGAGAGTAGGGGTTGAATTTTTAATTATTTTTTGTATGGAGTAGGGGTAGGTGGGTTAATAGGGGTGGAGTGAGAAATAATATAATATTGTTAGAATATTTCCATTTTTAGAAACGGGTCAAGTATTAAGGGACGACCCGATAAGGAAAACAGGCCAAGTATTCCGGGACGGAGGGAGTATACATCAAAATGTTACATGTAAGATTTTGTCAGATTTGTCTCGCTATGTATTTTCAGAATATCAAATTTTTATAATTTTTTCACATATGAAATTGGATATATTAGTAGTTAAATATTACATTGAAGTTCGTGCAAATAGTAACTGTAAAGATCTTTTTGAAACGAATGAAGTAATATTCAATTAAAAAAAATAGGGCCTTAATCAATTGGAATTGTAATTATGAAAATAGATTTATCAATGTTGTAATAAAGCTAATATTATTCGAAGAAATTAAACTAGATTACAAATACAAAAATGCACTTAATTCTTTCTCTTTATTAAACAAAATCTAGAGCATATAAATGAATAAAGACCAAATTGGGTAAGCCAACAAGAGAAGAAGCCCAATTGTGTTGGAAATCCCATGTCTTTGTGTGAAAGAATTCCTTAAACCACCAGTTGCCCTAATATGCTCTTGTAGAAGGTAACATCCTATGATTAACACAACTACAACTCCCATCCAACTCTCTTTCATTGATATTGCAAGCATTTCTGGAGCTACCACCAATAATAGTATCAAACATACTGGCATTTCCAACCATTCTGCATATTTTTCACATGTTTTGATTGTTAGTAATCTCATTAATGTTTCGAAGAGTAACAGTCTGTTTGGTAGCTGGTCATAAATGGCGTCAATTGATAACGGAATTGGGTAAGAGGTGATTAAAATTCGGACTGGGTCGGGCTTTAATACCAAAAATCACGCACAAACTCATATATTTGGAGCAAGATTTTTGGTTCGAAATGGGTTTTTTTGGGTCGGGCTTAGACTTTAGTCTAAAATGCGTATTTTATGTTGCTCAAACCCATACTTTTTTGAGTCGGGCCATCGGGTCAGACTATAGATGATTAGGTATAGTGTCGGGGGAAGATGCATATATTTACTAAGAAAAATACCAAATTTAGATGAGGTTTCAATATCATGGATAGGGATGGAAATATCCAGTGGATGATCCAATAACCCGGTCACCCGCTCTAATTAAACGGATGAAAACCCGAATTAAATGGATAAAAACCGGGTGATGGGTGAAGCGGGTGATGGATGCGGGTGATGTTTTTTCATCCATCACCCGACCCACCACCCATTTATCACCCGATCCATCACCCATTTGTTTTATATATATTATTTTTTATTTTTGTTTTAAATATATAAAGATGTTAGTAAATCCATTATTTATTAAAGTTAGTGTTTGTTAAATTTTTTTGGGTTACAAGTTATGCATGATGAGAAACATTTATACGTTTCGGTAGTAAATATAGGTATATAAGATTTTTTTTTTAGTTAATTATTATGCATATTCTTAGGTGGTGAATGTGTAGTGGTTAATAGTTTTCACCCGAATATCACCCGAACCACCCGGTTCACCCGTGGGTGATGGATGGACGGAATGCGGGTGATGAGTAAAGCGGGTGACGGATGGACCGGGTGGAGCGGATGAAAGCGGGTGATGGATGCGGGTGACGCTCCACCCGACCCAAATCCCATCCATTTCCATCCCTAATCATGGACAATATGATGTTATTTTACTACTGTAGGTTAGTACCAGTGGCGGAGCCAGGATTTTTTTTTCGGGGTGTCGACAGTTGCGTTCCTAGGATTATTACTGTGTTGTGTCTGGTGATTTTCCACAACACACAATATATTACTAAAAAAAATGTATCGTCCTACAATGAATAAATATTCATATTACAATCAAAAACGTACATCTATAAGTTATTTTTTTCCAATTTTTCTTTGGGGGGTCGGTGGACCCCCTTGCACCTACTTAGCTCCGCCACTGGTTAGTACGGAGTACTCATGCAATACACGACTCAAAGGAAGAAACATAACACAATTTTCTTTTAAATAAGTAATGTAAATTGATTGATTTTGTAACCACACAACTCACATGAAAGAGGGCTTTTGGGGACATTGGTTAGTCATTGCTATATTTTGGAAAATGGATAGTCACCATTTCATTTTTAAAAGAAATATTTTATCGATCTTAATACTTGGAAAGCCAAAAAAATGATTAAAAAAAAATGAAATGACATGTGTTTAAAGTGATATCAGCGTCTTTACTTTAATTACAGTTATAGACTTATAGTCATAGAATTGTCTGATAACACTTAGATTTATTTATTTTTTCCATCATTTATCACTGTCGTGACGAGGTTAAAAAGACGTTACCTGGGAAACTGCGGTGGAAGAATAACCTTAGCACAACCGAGACAAAAGCAATCCATTTCCCAACCTCACCTCTATGTCAAAATAAAATAGTGTACATAAAATTACATATTGTGCTTCCATGTAGAGAAGGTAAAATACTGAAATGTAATGTAAAAAGAAAAGAGAAGGTAAAGATTATTAACCTTAAAAGGTGAAAGGGGCCAGATGGGAGACTTAGGAAAATGTATGGTACTAAAAGTGAAGTAAGCATGTTGCTTCTCCAATGTGTTCGATCAAGGATTAACAAGTAACTGCATCAACATTGAGAATGTTTAAAGTTTCATCACTATCCAATATACATAATTAAGTAAATCGCGAAAATCAATTAGGTTTTAGTCTAGTGGTAAAGACAGGTTTAACTCCCTTCTCTTCTATTTGGTAACTTATAATGCTCTTACAACTCAGTCTCGTAGTAACAATTTAAGTATAAGTATATACATGCACAAGAAGCAATTGAATGGGGATATACAATTCACACAACAAAAATTAAGAAATTTGTTACATATGGTGTAAAAGTTAGCTTGTCATATTTTTCTTGCCCAATCTACGTTCATATTCTTACTCTTCGTGAAACCGATGCATGAAAAACAAATATGGCACCTTTTTCTTACAACAAAACTCATAAAATGGGTTGAAAGAAAATCTTAATTCTACTAAGTAACATAATTTACTGTAAAATATAATCATGCGTACTTTTGTAATGAAATTATTTGTCAAATAGGTTTTGAAACCTTAAATGCTTATATATAACTCGATATATATTGGGGCCCATATATCTGTCTTTTTTACTTAGGGCCTTAATAAATGTCGGGACCGACACTAACTATAAGTAATAGGTTCATATTATAATCTTTCAGATTCAATTAATGTTCAAATGTTGATTGATTGGCGGTATCACTCGCTTGATCATGTTTTACATGAAGGAGTTTATCAATAAAAATGACATGAATGTGATCTAGTCTATGGATGTTAGGTATAAAATTTCATATTGATGCATATCTTTGTAGATGTCGTCTGACTGGTTATTATAGATTGGCGGTATCACTTTCTTGATCAACTTTTACATTAAGGAATTTATTGATCCAATATGTGATATAGTCTTTTGGCGTTAGGTTTCAAATTGATGCAAATCTTTATAGATGTCGTATGACTGATTATTAATGATATTGTTTTTCCCCGAAAAAAAAATGAGGCGCGAGTAATAAAGAAAACTCACATAGCAGAAAATGAGGCGAGCCATTGGAGAAAATGAGTTCCGAATCCCGATTGACCGCCGAGCGTAGTAGTATCATGAACGAGCGCCATCACGGCGATCTTCAGCTCGTTGATATCGGAATCGATCAAATTGGCCGCGGCTAATTGCTCGGTTTTCATCGCCAAATAATCCATTCGTCTACCCATTTTTCCGGTCCGTGATCGGGTTTGTGTGGAATATTAGGGGAAAATATATAGAAAGATTGAAGAACAAGAAGTAACGTTTTCAAACTTAAAATAGCCGCGAGAATTACTTGATCCTAATAAATAGGCTGAAGGAACCTTAACAAGCGGGATGAGATATATGACTCTTATTTGTTTATGAGCCCATTTATGTCTTGGGCCCAACTTGGCCCAACTTTCTTTTTATGGAAGGCCCAGAATGAATGTTGTTTACTTGTGTAGAGATTTTTCTGAAACAATAGTTAGCTTATGGTTGGGTTTTTTTGGTAGAGAGAGGACAATGTTGAGGAGGGATATGTGATCTCAGGTCTCAGATACCATCATTTAAAGATGGTTATGGGATGGCCTGGCCCGAGGAACATTCCGACTAGGCACGAACAAGAAAAAAGCACGGTCTGGCAAAGGCACGAAGTTTTGGCCTGTAGGCTCGGCTTGTGCCGCATTTTTTTTTGGAAAAAAGAATGACAAGACCTGACATAACAAACCACGCTGAATTTCGTAAAATTAGACTTAGACATGACGGATTGGCCAGACCCTTGTGTCTGGGCCCTATTTTTGAAATTTTCGACCCTGTTCGGCAGTTAGTATGTTACAAGTGGGCTTGACATGAACCGGACCCATTCATGTTCATGGCCACGTAGGTTCGACCTGAAGCTAGGCCCGACCGATCACAACCATCTTTACTGGCATACAAACTTCAACCAAGTAAATGTCGCATAGTATAAAACTACTAACTTCCCTTTTTGCATTTAATTCCTTTTCAAATTCCCCCCTCCAATTCTAATAATTTTATTTTTAATCTCATATTTTGTTATATTTTGAATTGGTATATTCTATCTAATACATGTTCCCTAAGCTCATATGTGGGCTACAATCTTATTTTAGTGATGCATTAATATTTTAAATTTCCTTTATTTTTTCTCCGCAAATAAGTGTGTACAAAAGAAGTGAGTACATATTCAAGGAACAAAGTTAGCATATGAACATGATTCTTGTGGGCAGAAATACTTTTTTTTTTGGCAACATGATTATTGTGGCCAGACATACTATTTGTGTTCTGATACGAATGAGTCACAAAGACAAAAATTAAAAACAGGGGCGGTTGGGAATTCAACATGTGACTTTATTACACACAAACTTTCCGTCTTAACTAGGGGTGAGCAATACATGGTACCATGTCAAAATTTCAGGAATCGGAACCTGTTGCAACATGTTCCTGAAAACGGGAATCGGAACATGTTGCAAACACTACAGGTTCCTGAAAATGAGGACCGGAACCTGTTGGATCGTGTTTAAGGATCATTCATAAGTAATCCATTTTAAGGTTTGGGCTTTGATTGTTTTATAGTTTGGGCTTGAATTGTAACTCGTATTTATATTTTCAAAAATTACCTTCGATTATTTTATATTTTGGGCATACGAAACATTTTCATATGGCCTGATTCTTTATTTTCATTACTTCATACTCCATCCGTCCCGGAATACTCGACCCGGTTTGACCGGCACAGAGTTTAAGGGACTTGAATTGACTTATTTAATTTAATAGGTAGTAATTGATAGCGGGGTATTATTTTAATGTAGTTAGTGGGAGGTGGGTTAAGAGGTGGGGTTGGGGAGAGTAGGGGTTGAATTTTTAATTATTTTTTGTATGGAGTAGGGGGTAGGTGGGTTAATAGGGGTGGAGTGAGAAATAATATAATATTGCTAGAATATTTCCATTTTTAGAAACAGGTCAAGTATTAAGGGACGACCCGATAAGAAAAATAGGTCAAGTATTCCGGGACGGAGGGAGTATTATAATTGGTGTGTACAGGATAACCAATAGGATACACGTTCCGAAAAATTGAGAACCATATCCTTAATAGGTTGCGGATCCGGTAGGACCAAATTGGTGGCAAAAATACTATTAGTCAAAACAAAAGAGTAGCAGTCTAGCAGATTATGCATGATCCATCTTTAATCTATTTACCACCTACCCCCAATAAAAATAAAAATAAACCATGTTTTAACCTTTTTAGAACGTCTTTTCCATTGGATCTAAATCGAAGAAAACTTTTTCACACATGATTGAGAAGAAAATTATGGGTCATGGTGTGTCATCATCACACTTGATTAAGTTGTCAATGGCCGGAGATTAATTATTACTTGATTATTTCATGATTTGACTAATAATTATCCAATTTCCTCACGTTGAAAAAGCTAAGGTCTTCACTTTTGGATCATCATCTTCATCATTATGAGCATAATTGCTTAAACACTAGAGGAAAATTATTATAGGTTGTACCGAAAGATGTTAGATTTAAGGAGACCGGTGATTATGGTGAGCAAAAAGTTAAGATATCCTGAATTAGAATCGAAATCTGTTAGGAATTGACGTGGTATCCTGTTTCGATTTCTGAAAATTTTAATGAGTACTCTGTTATGTTCACCCCTCATGATAATCGATATGGAGTATTACATACTACACGCATAATTACATTTAACCTAGTACCACGTATTGAGTATATAGGGATGGCAACGGGTAGGATCTGGACCGGATTCTCTAGGATCCAGATCCAGACCCGTTTTTTAGGCAAGGATCCAGATCCTACCCGGATCCGCTGGGTAATTAAATTGAGGATTCAGATCCAGATCCGACGGATCCTACGGATCCGGGTCCAAAACGGATCCTAACTTATTTTTTCATCAAACGAAACTAATTTTCATTTTAACCTTAAAACATAGTTTAATAAAACTTCAATAACAAAGCTATTTTTCCATACAAGCATTTACTAAAATAAAATTTAACAAATCCAACATAAATAATACTAAAAGTTCAAAAACTTCAATAATACTACAAGTCTTAAGTCTTTACTTTTATATTTTTATATATTTTTTTTATAAAAACGGGTAAACGGATCTGGATCCGGGTAATGACTTAGGACCCGATCCAGATCCGTTTTTAAAACCAAGGATCCATATCCTACCCGGATCCGTCGGGTCCAAAAATTGAGGATCCAGATCCGTTGAAAACGGATCTGGATCCACGGATCCGGGTCGGGTCCATTACCCACTGCCATCCCTATGAGTATATGTTTTTGTAGATGTCTTTAAGTAATTCATTGATAACTCATTACGGAATAACTCATAACTAAATAGAAGCAAATTAAGGAACGAGTTAATTATTCGATTGATTAAAGACTTTAACATATGATGTGAAAATTAGTCCTCGTTTTATTAATGAAGATAGACCTGATCATATATCCCGGCCCGCTGGCCCAACCCTACCCGGCCTGAAAAGTACGGGTTTAGGTAGCATAAAATATGTATTTTTAGATCAAAATCCGAGCTCGGTCCGGAAAAGCCTGTTTCGATCAGCACCAAATTTATGGATTTGGGTATAATTTTTTGTGTTAAAACCCGATCCGAATTTTGATCACCTCTAAATAAAAATAGAATCACATGTTTGAGTATTGTTACTCCGCAATAACATTTTTTTTTAATTTTTTTTTTCACAAAATCTTGACATAACAAACGTTGAGTACGAACTCATCGTATTTACTAGAGCTACACCAAGTCACCAACCGGTCGGAACCCTAATTAAAGTGGGGCCCTATTGGGCAGTGATGGATGAAGTTATAAATAGCGAGTAGTTGGATGAATTGTCATTCATAAAAATGAAAAGACATGCAACTACCAAAAGTGTAAATATATAGAGGAGGGTCTAAGCTAATAATAATTATTCCTTTTGTACGGGTATGCTACCAGCTGGCTGGTAGCATCGCCAAACTGTAAGGATAAAGGCAAATAATCCTTAACGGCAGTTATTATTCCCTACCAGCATCTCTTACAAACCGGTAGGGAGGAGGCACGTGACTAAACCAAGAAGTCAACGGGTCGCTATCAATCGGGTAGGACCCATTTGTCCGTACGCCCGACCCGCGCCTATATATATGGGCTTCATTTATGACAAAAGGTACGCAAACACAATTATTTCCACTAAAACCAAAATACTTATCACTCATCATACCTGACTTTAGCATCGGAGGGGGGATCCTCGAATCACCCTCGAGGCTAGTTCATCTTTGTTATCTGCGCAGGATATCATCAGGATAACAGCAGCACTCAACCAGCAAGACATCTCCAACCGTTCCCAAATCCTACCGGAACAATTGGCGCTAGAAGGAGGGGACTTCCCAACCTTGTCAAGTAAATCAGCCATCATGGATACCAACAACAAAAAACCTAGAAAAAACAACAATCTCCCACAATCAGCAGTGATCACACCAACATCAGTAGCACAACCCGCAGTCAAACCTTCTCTCTTACCTGTCTCAACCAGCCAAGTCACACCACTTACCGATCCTCCCCCAAAAACACTCAAGTCACAGATAAGCATTGCCCCCCCAGGTTTTGAAGACCCGAACGACGTGATCATAGAGGACGAAACGTCCATGGAAGAAAGGGCACAGGATTCCCCATCACCCCCACAGATTCAGAGCAACCTCTCGGCGTTGTCCCAAAGGTTCACACCACAACAGCTGCTGACGGCGTCGGCCGTCATGAAAGCAATGGCTGAACTGTCCTCAAGGAGGACAGAGGGAAATCAGATCGTGGTTACCGGCAATCGCCCGGGTGTGATGCCGGTTAGAAATCTCTACGAAACCCTAGAGCATGAAGTGGTACTGCCAGCACAACCTGAACCAATACTTGTACAGAGTGAAAATCCGGGTAGAAGAAAAAGGCATAGCTCTCGGCGCAGAGAAAGGTCCACTAGACGCCGGGAGTCGGTGTCAGAGCAAGAAGGGTCGTTTCCTGCTGGTAGGGAATCGACACCGTATCACGAAGAGTACATCGTATAGTCTCCACAACCAGGTTGGAATAGATATGAAGGATATCTACCTCATCAGGAGCCGATGAGGCGAACCATACACCCCAAAGACTCCCCACTCTGCAGGGGTATACTGGAGCAACCTATGGAGAAAGTAAAGATGCCGACGTGCAAATACAACGGAACCACAGACCCCGAAAATCACTCCACCGCTTTCGAACAACACATGATGCTGTATTCTGACTCAGATGCCATGTGGTGCAAAGTGTTCCAAACCACATTATCAGGGGTGGCAGCCGATTGGTATAAGAAGTTGCCGGCCGGATCGATATTCAGTTTTCGGCAGATCCAAGAAGACTTTGTGAGGCGGTTCATTAGCAAGGTTGAACGAAAGAAAACATCTGGAGAGCTGATGTCAATCTCACAAAGGCCGAAGGAGCCGCTGAGAGAATACCTTACTCGTTTTAACAACGAATCCATCACAATACCAGATTTACAGCAAGAAATAGCCGTCTTGGCTCTGTTGAGAGGGATGCAGGAATGCGAGTTCAAAAGGTACCTGGGAAGAAAGTCATTTACCTCGCTGGGGGAGGCCTTGAGAAAAGCAAATGAGTATATCAGGAGTGATGAGCTGATGCTAATATCACCCGGTAGGATTTGAAATCAGGCAGTACAATCGGCCAAGAAGGATCATGTTCCCATACAACTATGAGGGACAGCTTGAGGTAGGAGACCTGGTGCTCCGCAGAACTGCAGCTACAGGCAAGGCAAAGGTCCAAGGGAAGTTAACCCCAAACTGGGAGGGGCCTTATCAGATATGGGAAGAAATCGTACCAGGAGCTTTTAGGCTGATGGATATGGGTGGAACAACACTAAAAAATTCATGGAACGCCAGCGTCCTTAGAAAGTTTTATGTGTAGTCACTAACCCAAAAAGGCCGATTGAGCCAGGCCTGTTATGGTCCATGAAATGAAAGAAAGTCGAGGAATTCAAAGCAGAAGAATCAAACCCTTAAAGTAGGTCAGCAAGGCTACTATCAGCTTGCTGACTCGGGGTAATGTATAATCAAAAAATCGTGATTCAAACCCTTAAAGTAGGTCAGCAAGGCTACTATCAGCTTGCTGACTCGGGGTAATGTATAATCAAAAAATCGTGATTCAAACCCTTAAAGTAGGTCAGCAAGGCTACTATCAGCTTGCTGACTCGGGGTGATACGAATCAAACCCTTAAAGTAGGTCAGCAACACTACTACAAATCGCGTACTTTAAAGTCGCTTTTTCGGCCATTTATCGACGCCTTAAGGCGTCGAGAAATTGCTCCTCGTCGCTTACAGAAAGCGTCGTCAAAAAGTTAGTCGAGAATTCTCGACGCTTTTCTGCGTCAATAATCTCGACGGTTTTTAGGGTCCTGTCCTTTTTCCCAGCGTCGTGATTCTCGACGCCTTTATGCGACTAGAAATTTTATACAGTGTCTAGAATCCCACTTACCCGCCACGCTCAAAATAAAAATCTTTATTTTTGCGACGCCTTTGGTCGTCGAGAATTCTTTCAACCGTTGTTATTTGGCTGAACTAACATACTATACCAAAAAAGGTTGATCATAGACGATTTTAATATAAAATAAACAAACACTGTCATAACAAGCTAGCAGCAACATGTTTTATTTCCAAAAATAAGAATATACAAATATCAATTACAAAGGTATACATACATCAAAAAATCCCTCACATATAAAAACCTAATACTCAGCAAAAACATTATCTAAAAAAATACATGATCAATGATGGAGCAGCAACAGGGCGTCGAATAAATATAGGATCCCAACTCGATGTCCTTTCTAGCAACCTTAGCTTTATGGCAGTCATTCGTTTCTCTCTTGTCAATTTCCGTAGATTACAGTAACAACCTAAAAGGAATAGTAACAATTAATAAAAATGGCAGCATGATATCATCTATTTTATTCCAATGCTTATAAACTATTTCGAAAATAGCACAAGCAGATCAGGTAGAGCAGAACCTGTAAATTTTGACAAGGAATAAAAGTGGAAGAGCAGAACTCGTATTTGGTGCAGCACTTAGTTTTAAGCTACAATAACAACTCCAATACAATGCATCCATAACAAAAACAAGAATCAACAACCAGACATGTATATGATAAATAAAAGTGGTTGTTCAGGTTTTGTGGAGTTTGGTAACCATTGCGGTAGAATACCACTTTTTTTTTTCAATGAAATAAAAAGTTATAATTTAGCATACATCTTGTATTGCATAGCATATTAAAAGTTATAATTTAGCATACATCTTGTATTGCATAGCATATTATTATCCCATCGTTTTAACTTTAGAACTTCATGAATTTGCAGAACCATTCTATAGTACTATTTGCTTATACAATAAAGAAGAGAACACCAAAAAGTTATCAGAAGACTTCATTTCCAGGCTAGCTTACAGATTAAACTTATTACGAGGTCCTGCTTTTATTGACAGAGTTATGGACTAGATCTACACCCCCCTCAAGCTAAGAGTGGTATCAATCACACCTATCTTTTTCACCAAAAAATAGCTTAATAAGGCGACTAAGTTTGGACTCATACCACAACAGAAAGGTTTCGTCCTTACCCGTATGAGATTTTATCCAATGGGCTAATAAATTCATTTTTTCTCTATGCTTGTCTTCCTATACATGGGTAGCAATGTAAAAAGTACTATAGAAAATCTGACAAGATAAGATGCATATATTTAACAAACACAAAATCTATGAGTAAAAGAAAGCATTGTGAGTCCATTTATACTCTTTCATCCAATTTTATAATACATATCGTAGTGTAATTTATAGGGCTAAGTTCATGATTCATACATAATAAGCTTGATGGTTTGCAAAGCTGTTAGAACCGGATATGTGAGATTGATTTTAGGAGTTTCGAAATTCTTTCCCACCACTCTGATAGTTTATGCACTCATATTCAAACCGACTTTAACAAATAAATTAAGAAAAATTAATCAAATAAGTAGAATACGAGGAATAGACCTATAGAACTAGGAGATGTTGTTCAAAGATCACTTGGTCATTAAACTAGCTAGCTCAACCAAGTACATGAGAAAGACGCACACACTATATAAACTATAATTTCAGAACATAATGAACACAACTCACCAGAACAGATCAGGTCCTGATGATCTGAGCACCTTAGTAACAAAGACAGCATAACATTAGCATACTACTTCAGTTACAAACTAGAGTTGAATATAAACATGAAAGCGTACATTGAGAGTTGTTCAAAACAGTATTAATAAAGGGATTCAGATAAATTGAGGAGAGGGGTTTAGTTCAAAGATGGTTAGATAAGGCATTAAACATAATGATAACAAAATCCATCCATTGAGAGTTGTTCAAAATAGTGTTAAAAGGGATTCGCATAAACTTACTCTTGAAGCACACAATCCCATCTTGCAGCCTCTGAACACAATTTACAAAAGACACAAGCTAGAGTGATGCTGCAAAAAATTTCCTTAAAAAAGCAGGAAATTATGAATTAATAAAGATTTTTTTTTTTGCATTCAGATGTTAATCAATGTTTTTATTTTTATTACAAAGGAACTCAACTCAACAACTTATCAAACTCAATTACATCCAAGATCTAGTATCATAAAATTAATCGCATTAGTCAATGCTCTCTCAATGCCTCATAAGAATCTTGAGGGTTATCATTGGATCAGAATTTGTTGTCCTGATGGTACGCATGATAAGACCTTGAGGGTTAGGCCTTGGTACACTGGCTGTCGAATTTTCCTGATTTTATTTCAAGATACAAGTAGAACAAAAAAATATATGCAAGAGTGATTAGCACTACATTAGAAAATATCATGCCTTGATATTATCAGAAGGAATCAATTTTTAAATATATTTTTGTGAAAATGTAAAAGAAATGGAATCAAAACTAATTACCTTGATTTTTGGTGTATTCATTCAATCCCTTGTGGGAAGAGCAAGTTCATGATGTTGAGCCGCTTGGTCATCTCCATAGCTGGCAGGCCTGGAACAGAGGCAATCCCTCTGGCCATTGACAAGTGACATGTCATAAATTGGAACTGAATAAAACATGACTCGAAACAAACTGCGAGGCTACTTGCAGATTGAACCTACAACTATGATTGAAGAGAACAATATCAGATGAAATAAGGAAATGCGAGCATGAGGTTGCTTTTTGTCTGGGGAGTTAAAGAATCAAACCATGTTATGATATATGGAGGAATTATTCGAATCAGTTAAAAGGCTTGAGGACAGACCAAAATTTTCCCCAACGTTGTACGTATCGCGTCGAGCTCATGTCGTCGAGAATTAGCGTGTTTTGTTGTAGTGAAATCCTCAGATAAAACCCTAAAGATGGAAAAATATAAATCTGAAATAAGCCAGTAATAATAATTGAATAAATCGGTACACATACTGAAAAACTGAAACGAAAGAGACCCTTCTCATATTTGCAAATTCAGTAACATCATACAGAGAATATCAAACAATTGTTAAACCCAGGCAGCTTAATTAAATCAATTACTGTAGAATATTACCGTACTTGTCCTATTGGGAATCATGTGGTGCTAATGGCCATAAAATTTAAGCCAAATATGGTCAAACTATGAAATTCATTTCATTAAACCAATAAATGAACCCATAATCATTGACAAAATACATGGAGACAGGTAATTGCGTTCCATTAAAGCTTCAATTCAATCTCAGTTGAGTCTCAAGACAACAAATTGCTGCAAATAATGCCCATATGTTACTGTTTTAGGACACCCAATGAAGATTCAAAGCAAAATTAAGAGACCATAAAGCATCATCCAATCAAATATCTAAACATCCCAAATATCTGATTTAACATAAATATAAAAACCAAATTTATTGAAAACTATTTCATATCATTTAATCGAATGAATTAAGAACAACAAAAGCGTTCTCAAATCCCGGATCTAGATCAAAAAGAATATAAATGTTCCTCCTAACACAAATATATAACCAAAATTGTACTGGGTAATAACTAAAAGTAAAGAACACTGGCCTTGATCTTCTCTTCAACAATTTTAGAAATAAACTTACCCTAAATAACAACAGGATGAGAATTAGGCAGAACACCCTTACCAAAAACCTTAAAAAAACGAACTGAGTGACATCAATGACTGAAGTCTTGCCTTCTTTGTTGGCCTTCTCCTTGATATCATCAGGAGCCATTGACCAGATAAACTATAAATACACAAATCTGAATCAAACTCGAATATTTAATAATAAATTTCATTACCTACAACCAAACACGGTTAACGATTTCCCGAGCTATCTTCCAAATCTTCAATCTAGTAACAAAATAGTTATAAACAAACCAATAAATTACCCGAATAAAAAACGAAACCAATCTTGCCAAATAATGAATTAAAATCTCTAGAATTGAACAATAGATCTACGAAGAGGAAGGAATAAAAACGAAGATATAAAACAAAATTGATATCGCAAATTAACAGCGGAATACACAAAATTACAAGTTACATCAGCAAGGTAACCTTGAAACGTAGGAAAACCCGAATAGAAACCAAAGAGTCCTCGATCTCTGGTTGAAATCAGTTGATAGATCTGTGATTTTTCGAGAATATGAATTGAATGAGAGAGAAGTTGATTAGTGGGAGGCTAGGGTTCAGTTACACGGGGAGGGAGTGGGTGTTTTTCCCCCAAATTTTTTGAAGCAGAATATTAGTCTACCACGTGCCCAGCATGTGCCAAGTACTCGACGCCTTTCTGTGTCCACTTTTAGAGAAGACGACAAACCGTGTCGAGAAAATACGCGGACCAAAAATTTCACCAACGCTGTACCTTCGGCGTCGAGCAGCTATTGTCGAGAATTAGCGGGATTTGTAGTAGTGCAAGGCTACTATCAGCTTGCTGACTCGGGGTAATGTATAATCAAAAATCGTGATTCAAACCTTTAAAGTAGGTCAGCAAGGCTACTATCAGCTTGCTGACTCGGGGTGATACGAATCAAACCCTTAAAGTAAGTCAGCAAGGCTACTATCAGCTTGCTGACTCGGAGTAAAGTACCAGATTCAAACAGCACAATTGCATAAATGAGGGCAAGCATAAAATAGAAAAATAAAATAAACAACACAATATCATAAGCATAAGAGCAACACCATCTGAATAAAGCAAATTCGACAGCCAACACCAAAACTGACATTTGTTAGCTGATCAAAAATGGCACAAGGTAAAGTTTACAAAAACAAGCATAAAATATCCCAGGGCAAAAAGTGCCACAAACAGCTGATACCAAAAGTGCGTCTAAAAAAATAAACTAATCTTTAAAAGCAGCAACGCCAGATGAACCACAGGATGATACCGGTGATGACTGCCCGCACCTTCAAACTTGTTGATGATCCGTCTGGTTGGTACTGGAAGACAGCAGGGCAGGATCCAGGTAGTCTTCTTCCTTCAGCTCAATGGGAGGGAGAGTCAAGGGATCAGCATTCTGAATGATCTCCTCCGGAATGATCTGTGACTCCCAACCGGTTGGTACCCTGTGCTTTTCCTCCACCAGGAAAGCATACTCAATATCCTCACAGTCCTCCTTGGTAAGGCCAATACCATGAACGCCACAACGGTGGGCAGCAAACCAGCCACCGTTATGACTATCCGTGATACGCTTACTATAGGTCTGGGACCGAGAAAATCGCAAGGCACCATCCCGAGCACCGGTCTTGTAAGCAGCTTTGGCCTTCTCATCCGCCTCCAGCAACTTCTCAGACAGCTCTTTGTTTTTGGTCTCCTCTGCCTCCAGTTTGTTCGCAACATTCTCCAACTCTTGGTTGCGTTGCTTCACCCTTTTCAGCTCAGAAGTTTTTTGGTCCAGATCTTGCTTGGCGTCATTCACCTGCTTCTCCAGCTCAGCCTGCCTTTTCTGAAGGTCTTCATTCTGCTCCTGGTAGCAGAGGTACAGCTTCACAAGCTCCACTGCAGAGTTGCAGGCCTACAAAAGACAATTCGTCAAAAACAACACCGAATGCATACCTTGAGCAAATATATATATATATACAAAAAGCATACCATAAAAGTAGCACCGACTTCATACCTTGAGCAAGTCATTCATATGTTGGGCAGCCGGCGCGTCAATCTCAGCAGCAGGATTGTCGCGAGGAGTAGCCAGATCCTTCAAAGCCCTCCAACCCATGCAACCACCTCCTTTGCAGTCATCGGTGAGTATCGACTCACCACGAAGAAGATCAATTTTAGGGTTCCAGGATTCGTCAGGCTCACCAGGAGGAACCTCAAAGTACTTCATCTTCCTGGGAGTTAAGCAAATCGGAGTCTTCTCAATCCACTCTCCAGGACGGACGAAGACACCCATGTTCAGACCAGAGCTGGTACCAGCGCTCTGGCTAGGGCGAACATACCCAGAAGAGGTATGAAGAGTAGGAGGCATGAGAGGAGGAGTCTTCTGGCCCATACCAGCAACATCAGTATCATTAACCTCTTGCTCCTGATTCTGGCGGGTTGGAGTCATAAGATCCACAACCATCAAGTCTGGTTGGGCTATCGGCTCAACATTCTCAACAGCATCACCCCTTGGCCTGCGACGTTCGCATCGGCAGCTGATTCAATACCCTTCTCAGGAGACTTCTGCTGAGACTTGTCAGGGGCAGGCTGTGTAGTACCGTCCACTCGAGACCGATTCACCCGAGTGAAGGGTTGGTTACGATCGCGAGGACGCCTGCCAGTAAGTGCAGCACCACGACCGCAATCCAAACTTTTAAAACCACCAGCCATGTCAGGAGCAGTATGGACGGTCTTGAAGACAGGTTTTGGAGCAGGGTTGTCGGGAGCAGTATGAGTCGTTTTGAAAACAACTCCAGTGGGTGCACGGATGGAAAGTGGTTTGGGAGCTGGTATGGAGCTTAATCTTTTTGTCTTCTTAGCAGGAGACTCACTCGCAACCTCCTCCCGAGTCGAACCACGCTTTTTGTTGGCTTGGGTTGCGTAGGTCGACAGAGTAGAAAACACACCTTTCGGATTGGGAGGGTTGTTGGTAGTAGGACGACCGTCTTTGCCCAAACCGAGAATAGCAAAGTTGAGAGTATGCAGACCTGGTAAGAAAAAACAAACAAAAGATTTAAACACAGACAAACAACAATGCGTACAAAACAAGAAAAGCATACTTAAACAATATAAGAGGGGGATATAGCTATCAGCCCCACGACCATACCAAGAGTATGGGTGTGGCACAAGCCAACTGCAGACAGCGGCCCATTTCCCAAAATATACTTAGCAGGAGGCAACCAGTACTTAGGAACGGTCACAGACTTCTGCAAACCGGTGTCAACATGCAAACAGGACACAAACTGGTGGGCCCTTTTCTCCCTGAAACCCAACTCCCGAATGGGGTAATGGTTCATATGAGGACGGGGGAGATGAAAGCGAGTCCGAATGGGGAAATCAGAAGGCACTCTCAACCAGTAGAACTTCTTTTCCCAATCTTTACAGCTAGACAGCTTGGGGTTGACTGTCATTTTGCTTGCCTTGGTGTAAAAAGACCACCATCCAGACTTCTTCTTGTACTTTTTCAACCAAATCAGCCGCCTAAACAGGTTAATGGTTTGGGGCCATTGTTTAAAAGATAGCAGCCAGGTAAAAGCCACAACATTCCTCACTACCTGAGGCGTTACCTGCGCCAAACATACATTCCAAGCCCGGAATACCTTCTCTATAAAAGGATGAAGAGGAAATCGGAGGCCGAAATCTAGATGATGGGCATACACGCCGATATGATCAGGAGGACAATCCAAAATCACACTCCCCTCAGCAGGAATCACGAGACGGTACCCTTTGGGCAGTTTCAAATACTCTTTGGCCCAGCGCGGATGGTCGTCTTTGATAGCCCTATCACGGAAAGATTTGATTATTTTATCTTTGTAAACGGCACTACCAGCAGGAGGAGGACTCTCAACCCTGTAGCTCATCTCCTCCGTATCGGAATCTGGTTCCACATCCAGATCCCCTTCTCTCAAAACCTGCTCACACAGAGAGGTCACGTCTTCACCATCATCCCACAACCGGCCAATATCATCATCAGACTCCAAAATTGAATCCCCTACATCCTCATCATCTCCCCCACCACTACCGGCGGAGTTATCGGACCCCGCAACATCGTTAGCACGACTGCTAACCTCCCCTTCATCCATCTGACGGCTCCCACCAGCCACGTCCTCTAGATGGGCACCCCTGACGGCATCCTGGTTAAAAGACACAACAACATTGCCAAAGTTAGTGCCATAGTCACCATATCCTTTACCAGCAGGGTCCATAAATTGCGTCCATGATCGAAGTTCGTACTCAAGGGCAATAGAGGGAGCATCCACTGCCGGGATTGTTTCGCAGTTATCTACTAAATTCAAATCATGACGAATGTCGGCTCGTACCTGTTTGCGCATATGAGCCTGTAATTCCTTCGCAGCATCCTCGTAAGACGGCTCAAAATAGTCAGAGGCAGACGGTTTATCATCATCCTCAAAATTGACATCCTCAGAGGTAGACGCAGGGTCAGCATCGTCATACCCAGCCCCACTCAACACATTATCACTATCTCGCTCACCCGACATTACACCCAAATATAAACCTATACGAAGGAAGAAACAAAAACAAAAAAGACTATACCTTCTCGCACAACGGAAATTTAGCAGCCCAGAACCGAGGTACAACACTTCCGCAAGCACCACAGTCAGCAACAGAAACAGCGCCGAAAAAATAACTCGCAGGAACAAAGGAGAAGATTTGAGAAAGAGAGAGAAAAGTTTGAAGAAAAGAGCGAAAGTGTTTTGACGTTTTAAGAAAAGAAAGTTAAATAGTCAAAAATCGAGGAAAACGGGCGATTTGACAGGTAAAGGCAGTTGAAAGGACAGAGCAAATCTCAGCCATTGAAATAAAATGATAAAGCGACACGCGTCGCATAGCACGCAGATGCATCACACGTGGAATAAATTTAAGCGGTACAAATTCAAAATACTTCCTAAAAAATTCCAAAAACCTCAAGGGGGCTAGTCAGCATCCAAAACCTCAAGGGGACTAGTCAGCATCCAAAACCTCAAGGGGGCTAGTCAACATCCAAAACCTCAAGGGGACTAGTCAGCATCCAAAACCTCAAGGGGGCTAGTCAGCATCCAAAACCTCAAGGGGACTAGTCAGCATCCAAAATCTCAAGGGGACCAGTCAGCGTCCAAGCATCCCCAAAGGAGCATATCGGTAAGAGGGAGCAGGACACCCTATCTGCTTAGTTTCAGCGAAATTACAGGTGGTATTCACTACGAGAAAGCTAATCAGCACTTAACACATAAACACACCAGCATTTCGCGGAAAGCGCGCAGTCTGAGGGGGCTAGTTGTATGGAGAGCACTATTTTCAGAGCAAGCACATCAGTCAAGACAGATATGCTCACTCTGAGGGGGCTAGTTGTACGGGTATGCTACCAGCTGGCTGGTAGCATCACCAAACTGTAAGGATAAAGGCAAATAATCCTTAACGGCAGTTATTATTCCCTACCAGCATCTCTTACAAACCGGTAGGGAGGAGGCACGTGACCAAACCAAGAAGTCAACGGGTCGCTATCAATCGGGTAGGACCCATTTGTCCGTACGCCCGACCCGCGCCTATATATATGGGCTTCATTTATGACAAAAGGTACGCAAACACAATCATTTCCACTAAAACCAAAATACTTATCACTCATCATACCTGACTTTAGCATCGGAGGGGGGATCCTCGAATCACCCTCGAGGCTAGTTCATCTTTGTTATCTGCGCAGGATATCATCAGGATAACAGCAGCACTCAACCAGCAAGACATCTCCAACCGTTCCCAAATCCTACCGGAACACCTTTGTTTTTATTTAAGTGTATTAACTTGTTTAACATAAAATTGTAGGGACTTGACTTGAATTAAATGGATTAATACAAGTACTATGTAAATGAAGACAATTGATGAATTATTTTATGGTAGGAAGATGATCGTGAAAGGATTATATGTTCTAGATTTCTAGTAACAAGCTACACTACAAGAATTTGTATCTTTAACGACAACTTAAATATGACGGGTCAAAAATCCCGTCGTAAAAGCCTTTTGCGACGGGGATAACAACCAAACAAAGACGGAAACAACCGTCGCAAATGTCTTTTACGACGGATTAACGACGAGATTTTCTATTAACGACGGCCCTCTTTTATGACGGGTTCGCGTCAGGAAACTCCGTCGTTAATTAACGATTATTGACCTTTCGCGACGAGATTTCTCGTCGTTAATGGTACAATTTCTTGTAGTGATGCCGGTGTGAGTATGTGGGGCTGAGTAGGGACCACGAGAGAGATAAATAATATAATAATTGACCGTGGAGTAGTAGAGAAAAATTATAAATACGGAGTAATGATTAAAAAAAAAAGTTTCTAAATAAAAAGTTATGCACTTAAAAAAAATGTAGGGAATACTTTACAAACACAAAGTACTTAAACATTTGAGTTTACGTTTACATATTGAAAAGACGTACTAGAATGAGTAATTAAGTTTCACCCTAAGCACATGTCACTTTTTATCTTTTCTCATGATCATTTTATTTTACTCGATCATTGATCAACAAAGACTCTAAATAATTAAAGTTACCATGATCATCATCAAATTTTTCCTTTGAGTACGTAGGATTTTTTTATTATTAATTAGGCTCCGTTTGGTAGGGCGTAAAACGTTTTCATTGTAAAATGATTTTCCATGGAAAACATTTTTCAAGGGAAAACACAATTCCAAACTAGTTTTCCTTTGTTTGGTAACTTAAAGGAAAATGGGAGAAAATGGTGAAGATTGAGGGGAAGAAAGGAGAGGGAGGTAAGGAGGAAATAAGGAAAAGTGGTTTCCCTCCCTTTCAAATGGAAAAGGGTTTTCCACCTTTGAGTGAGTCATGAAAAATTGTTTTACATCCCTTATCCAACCAAACAACGTAAAATGATTGAAAAGGGGAAAATCGTTTTCCATGAAAACGTTTTACGCCCTACCAAACGGAGCCTTAAGCAGGGTACTTTTATCTTTGATCAGGACTACTTTATCAATGTTTATCGAAAATTAATACTACGTATCATACATGAGGAGTTGATGTACAATAAAGTTACTATAAACTCGAGGCACGCACAACAATTAAATTGCTTTACAAATTGATTTTCATGCTCCATGCATGCCTCTAATGTTCCTCCATATGATATGCTCAAAGGCTCTAATGAACAAGTTTTGAAGTACAAAAATATGCTCCAAGCCTCCAAAGAACTTATCTTTGAACTCAAATTTCAATATAAAGTACTAATTAGTAATCTAATTAATTTTGATCTAAAACAAAGAAAGTAATCCAATTTACACGCTACAACTAGATTAACTTAGCCGGCAAGGTGGCAATGTAAGATCTAAAACGTAGTTGCATCCAACATGTGCACACCAATTAAGTACTTGTGCATGCCCTTTCGTATCAGTTAGGCAACTTCACTACTACAACAGTACAACCACTTCAATGCGCCCATTCTGTCACTCACTCTACTGGTCTGAACCGTTTGGGTGTTCAATTGACTCTCAATTCGATTTGCTCACAACAAAACTCATCAAGATTTCTAAATACTGTTTGCTTAAAGAGATCAACTCCTTCTCTTTCAAAACCCTAATTTTCTAGGGGCTACCACCAACTATTAGGTTGATGGTAAGCCCCTTTTTCTTGTTTTTCATAGCTTTTGATTTCATGTTCGGAATAAAAACTCCATTCTCTCCCTATTGGAGAGCTTTTTTACCCATTTATTGGGTTATCTGTATCCATTTATTGGGTTTTATCTCTCTACTTGTGAGAGTTTGGGGCCATGTTTTTAATTTCGCAGGAAAAGTTGATTTATTGATGAAGATTTGTGCGGGGTTACACGGATGTCATTCTTACTTCTACAATCAATTGAATCAGATTTAATTCAATACCAAAGCTACAACAGATCGAAAGACCCCCTCGTTGAAGGCTGTATCAAACAACGATGTGAAATAGGGTATTCATCATTGTCAGATCTCATCTACAACGATCGTTGTTTTGCCGGATTAGAATTTTGTTTGATCCAAATTGTTTTGTATTTGTTAGTTTTGATTTCTATTGTAAATGTCGTATGACTAATGAACTAATTTTTACATTCAAAAAAAAGAGATCAACTCCTTTAAGCGGCTCATAGCCCATTATGACAAAGCCCTTTTGCCTTGGTCACCAAACACTATTTTTGGTGTTACCACACCTGGTTCACCCGTTAGGGCTAATTCGAATTCGGGGCGAGTTCTGGGTAGATAAGTTTCAGTCTCCTCCCGATTGTTGTTGTGGGGGGTCGAATAAGTAGTCATCTCTACCAAGTCCAGTCTCAATCACCACTGAACTAACGAGCAATTGGTTTGTCTTCCAACACTATAAATATGCCTCTTTGTGTTGATCGAACTCCAAGATATGTTCATTTATTATCCTTCACACATAAATTATTAATCCACCACCTTATTTAGGCATTGTAGGGCCTTTTCTCAGAACATCCCTGAAGCCCGTGACTTACTCGTGTGCAGTTATATCCGAGGTCAAACACATCACCTACTCTTAATAAGAGTTATATATCAAAACCCCCCAAAAAATACTCTATCTCTTACAAAGTATTTAGAGGATGCCTTACTCAATCTCTAATAGGTCCGACCTCTTACCGTTAACTCTTATATTTTCTCTCCGTAAACAAATTAGTCTCATTTTACACTACTTGTTTCATACCCGGAACAATAACCATCAACCTTTGGTTCCAGCTAGACCAGACAACAAACCCAGTCCCCCACTCTCCAAATCATTCGCAGAAATAAAGTATAATTCCTCAACTATCCCCCCCACTACATCATACCGTTGCCCACTCCCCTAGACATCTTGGCTTCTTGCGGTCCCTCTCTCCAACTCCACCCTCCCACCTCAAAAGACTCATTTTTTTGGTGTTTGCCAACTTCACTTATAAATTATTTGGCGCAATAAATTAAAGCCACTCACTAAACTCGTATTAATACAATACTCCCAACATCCAATCTTCACTATTGGCATTTTAACCTTTTTGAAAGGTGGAGATTCTCGTACCCTTTCTATACCCTTAAAATATTTAGCTTGCGGTTTTATAACAATTCACGTACAACGATGTATTCGTGACCTTTTTTTTTCTTGAAAGTAAGTAGAATAATGTATTAGGAGCCCATCTGTTTAATGGTCAGTCCCAAGTAATCACTACAGAGAGCAGAAGTAAATGTGGCTACTACAAGTATCTATATACATTCTATTGTATATAAAGTGACCTACATTCGCAATCCAGTGTGTTACTCTGTTTGCTTTTCTATAAATATGTTTAATATCCCACATATCAAAAGAAAGGCTTTTGACTATTTGTATATCGATATTTAAACTATTCACTATATATACACTCTAACAAATATGTTTTGGCCTAGTGAAAATGATTGCACATTCAAACAAAAAGGTTTGGGGTTAATTTTATCCCCACTATGGGCACTATTAAGGATCATCTCCTTGATATACTATGGTAAATTAATTAAGTTATTTTGATTGACTGTAATCAATCAATTAATATATTCCAAGTCTATAGTTAAGATCTCCTTGATATACTATCTTTAATAAACACTTTGAGGGAGGGTTCCCTTTACCATCCCCTAGTCTCAAAGTGTCTAGTCTGCAAACCCGAGCCAGGTAAAACCGTGCAGAATCCAGCTTAACAGAATGACATGACACTTCATTTTACCTTCTAAAAAATTAAAAATAAATAAATTCTGAACTATAAACAAAATTTGAGAAACACCATGCCAAATGATACTACTACTAAAGTACTAGTAGTAACATTCTCCTTTCTAGATTGATAAACAAACAAAAAATTACAAATCATACAAATGAAATATACCACATTACCAATTTGCCACCTCTATTTTTATACCATTCACAATCATCTTTGACTATTATTATTATGTCTCCCTTTCCTAGTCTCCACAACCGTTGACTCATGTGAATCACAAACTTGTGTCTTAAACTTACACCCAAACTTACGTGACATCGTACTCCTCCATCTTTTTGGAGAATTAACCACACCCACTTTCACTTTATCTTTATCAAACTTCTCAATTACTTTCTTCATACTCGAACATTCTCTTTCCAACTCATAAACTCTTGTTCTCATACTATCCATATCTAACCTCAACACTTGGTTCTCCTTTATTGCCTCCTTCCACGTCCCGCCGCCTCCTCCTCCGCTACCGCCACCGCCGCCCCTGTCTCTCTCTTCCTCCTCGTCGTGGCCGAGGAGGGAGGGAGGAGTGGACTCGCTCGGTGCGATGTCGGCTGTGATGAGGGTTCCGGCGATGGCGTGGCGGAGTTGGAGCTGCTCGAAGAAGAGTACTTGAACTACTGCTCGGAGTGGGAGGCGTTCGTTTTGGGCTGCGTGTGTGCATGCTTCGAGTGTTAGTTTTTGGCAGTCCATTACTCCGCTTACTTTGTCTCTTTCCTCTTCGGATAACCATGGATGTGCCTAATTATTCAACAAACGAACACAAGTAAATAATCAAATTAAAATCATATATATATTACATCCCTTCCGGAAAGTTCTTTACGCCTTGGAAAAAGTATGAAAATTTTGACAGTAAGTTATCACTATATTATATACATCAAAATGTTAAGATTTTATTAGATTGATTTCGTTACAGTATGTATTTTCAAAATATGAACTTTTTATAATTTTTTCTCATACAGAGTTGGATACATTAGCGGTTAAATATTGCATATGAATCCTTACAGATAGTAAGCGTAAAAAATATTATCGACTGGAGGTAGTAATATGTTCTCCTCACCTTGTTTTTATTAATTATTACTCCGTACTTGTTTTTGTTAAAATCATACTTTCTATGTTCGTTTTAACTCGCGGTGTTGTTAATTCACACATGCCAATACATAAATTTGATTGTTAATATTATCATTCTCTTTAAGTAAAAATTATAAAAAAAAAATTAATATTTTGAAAATAGATAATCTAACAAACTACGTTAAATAATGTAAAAAGCTTAAACGTTGTGAGTATTAGAAAACAGGGAAGGTATCAAATAAGAAAATGCTAACCATACCAGGAAGAATCAGATCAAATCATAACAAAAAAAGGAAAAAAAAACACTCACGAAAAATACATAAATCAGATCAGACCAAAGCCGACAAATTCAGATCAAACAAGGAAAAATCTAACAAAAACTAAAAAATCATATCATACTAAACCACGTAAAATCACACTATAATATAAACTAGAAAAATCAGATAAGACCAGCTTAGAGGTAGAGAACAGAGCACTAGAAAAAAACAATGGAGAATCATAATGTGGTAGTTTATACCTTGAGATAGACATCGACGGCTCTATAAACACCATCGTCGTACAATCGTGCCTTTTCCGGTGGAGAAAGAGCTAATTGAATGAACTTTCCCGGCTTCAAATTGGCATCAGAAGCAATTTCCGACAAGTAGCCATCAATGAGTTTTCCGACGTGCATAATCGCCGGAGTTCTGACATTACCTAGGGTTTGATGATCACCTTCACCTTCAATTTCTCTCTCTTCGTGATTCGCCAAAAAATGGCTTAAAATCCTTTCAATACAATCAACATCATACAAAGTTTCAGTTAAATATGAGTAACTCGGAATCAACAAATCATCTAGTGTTGCTTGGTTTAATTGAGCTCCGATTTTTTTCTCGAGAGCTGATTTACAGGTTTCCGAAGCGTTGAGAATGTTGGCAGTTCGCAGTAATCCGAAGAGAAAACTCGTCGCCGCCGCCTGCGGTGATCGAGTGTGGTTTTCCGGCGGAAGGTTCGAGATGATCGTCTCCAACAACTGCCTCTGTTCCGCTTCCGACGCCATCATCGACGGCGCTGTCGCCGTCGGTTTACGATTCGAGCGGCTTATTCCCGGAAAACACCGCTTAGCGTAGTGAATCAAGCAGCTCTCAATAACTTCAGGATTAACCTCTTTCATCCTCATCGTTGATATAACTCGGTTGAAGAGGTGCGAACTCAGTTGAGCAAGATCTTCAACCCAAGCGTCACTCACCTTCGACGGCGGCGCCGCCGCATTCTTCTTCTTCTTCTTTCTAGATTCTTCGACGACGTCGTTTACTGGCCAACCGAACAATGTCGGGTCATAAAGCGACGCTTTCGACGAAATAGCGTCGATGCATCGGTCAACAATACCTAGGTTTTCCGACAACGGCGGTAACTTCTCGCATGATTTCAACGTTTTGACGGAATCCTTGATGTTTTTGAGAACGGTGTTTGCGAAATACCTCTCCGTTTTGGAAATGAGATTGTCTTCTGAGTATTCCTCCGTCATTTCCAGAACTTCGCCGGCGCACCGCAGCGGAGCCACTTTTGCGGCGGTGAGATCGATTTTAACGCCGTAACAGAATTTCGCGGCGGTTTCAAATATTTCTGAGCCACCGGGGAAATCTGAGAGTGACACGTGGCACTGCACTTGTTCAAGTAAGTTTTCGTCTTCCTCTTCGTCGTCTTCTTCTGATTTAGATTCAACGTCGTCGTTTTGCGTATCTTGTCTTCTTTTGTTTGTTGGTAAATTTTTGGTTTCTTCTTGCTCTCTTATGAGGTCGTGTAGTTTCTTGCTCTTCGACATTAATGGAAACTGAAACACAATAAAATCAACAAATTAAAAATAAATAAAAAACGAATTGAAAAACGAGTTGATAGAATGAAAGAACAGTTCGTTACCTTATGAAGATGGAAGGTCATGTTGTCAACTTCAACGATGATGTCACTTGGTAAACCAGTAGTGCAAAACCATGCTTGACCTTTAGAAGGTGTAGAAGTACCTGATTTCTCAGCTGCCATTTTCGATCTTCTCCTTTCTTTTCAACACTTTTTTTCTTCTTCTAATAAGCTTCTTTCTTAGAAATTTCAAATGGTAATTATAGTGTTTTTGATCGATCTATAGAAAAGCATGGGAGATTGGAGATTGGAGATTGGAGAAGGGGAAAGGAAAGAGTGGGCGGAAGTGGTGAATGAGTAGAAGTGGAGAAAGGAGAAGAAGAAAAGTGGTAATGGAATCCAATAATGGGACAAGGATTTTGGTTAAATTTTTATTTTTATTTTTCCATATTAAAGGCTAAATGGGGTCCAAGTGTCCAACAATAGTTTTCTAAATTTGAATATTCCACTGTTTTTAGAATTACTTCAAACTATATTTATTTATTTTTATGAAAAAAATATCTCATTTGTCCAAACTATTTTTTAAAAATTGCTTGTAAAAGGAAAATCTTTATTTAAAGATGTAAAAAATCTGATATACTCCGCAATACGATACGACAACACGATATGAATCAAATATGGAAAAAAAAAGGCTACTCTCAAGGATTTTTCGGCATGAAATTTCCACGATATGTTTGGTTAAATAAGTCGGTTATTGCTGAGATTTTTCAACCAGTTGTCATTTGACGTGAACATGCAAACGCGTCATTTATTGTTGATGTGTTTACATCTTTTTTATATTTTTATTTGACGTGAACACGACACTCTTGCCATTTCTAGTTAAACTATTTACAACTATGAAAACTTTGATATTGTTGAGGTTTTTATACGATCTGAACACGACACACTAGCTTGTCATTTCTAGTTACACTATTTAGAACTAGAAAAACTTCAATACTAATATTACGATGCTTTTAAAATACAGGCATATTCACTATATGACCGATTGTACTTAGAAAATTACAATAAATACAAATAAAAAATATTTATATGATATTATCGGTTTATCAATTTATTTATTTTTGGTGCGAATGAGCCACAAGGAGGATGAGAATCGATCACAAGATCACCTGAAATCGAGATGAAAACTCTAACCAACAGAGCTATCCATCACTCTTTGTTATCGGTTTATCATGATAGACTGATTATGGGGTTCTAGTGAAAGTAGAAAATATGAGGAGATTTTTCTACTAAAAAGTGAAACTGGATCTCAAGTTTTTTTTTTTTTTTTTTAAAGGATCTTTCTTTTTCTTTTTGGGTAAATGAGTTTCAGACTTTAGATCGAGTAGTGCTTTAACAGAACAGATTCAAATTAAATTGTCTTGGGATTAAGCTCTTAATTAATCAATGATGGTTCAAGTTTATTAAAGGAGCTGAGTATTAGGGAACATCCTCTCTAAAAAAATACTTCTAAGACATCACAACCCCACCCAAAAGAAACTCAAGTTCTTTAATTTGAATGAACAAAATCCTAGATTCTAAGTATAAGATCATTTCAAAATGTATGAAATCAAGTTCAATTCATGTTTATTGTTAAAATAAAATTAAGTTCATGGTTATTGTTAAAAGAAAATTAAAAAAAATAATTAAACTTTGACAACATAAGAGTCTATAGAAAGTTAGTTCAGAGTAGTTCCTAAATTAATCAAATTAATTAGAACGTATTTTTAACTTACGACAACAAATCTGAACACAGGTAGAAGACGTAATGACTCAAGCATGGATTTACAGTACATGCGGTTTTAGCTCAGGTAGAAGACGTAATGACTCAATACAGAGTTTTTACCGGTACTCAGATATCAAGCATGGATTTACCGTCACCGCAACAACATTGTTCTACTTATCCTCCGGGATTTCTCAACATTGACATTGGTCAAAGTAATGAGGGCTCAATTACATATCGACTACAAGTTGATGCAGCATGGCAGAAAAATAGTCATCGAACTGGAATGGGCTGGGTTTTGTCATCAACTACAATTGCACTGAATGGAGAAAAGGAAGGCAATGATTGGGGTATGGCAAGCTCGGCGGCGCATGCAGAAGCAAAGGCCTGTTTAAAAGGAATGGATTGGGCTATTTCACTTTCTATTGACTCAATTTGTATTTTTACAGATTCTGCTACTTTAGTTACAAACCTGCAGAATTCTGGGACACCAGACTATCAACAGGAATGGACTCTTTCGAGCATTCGCGATAAAGGTAAGAATTTCAGCAGATGCTTCATTTGCAAGGTTGATCGAGATCAAGTTCAACATGCTCATAACTTAGCGCAAGCAGCAATTAAACTGGGAATTCGTGTGGCCCAACATCCTTTGGAGCCAGATTAGATTGGTTTTTATTTTGTTCTTTTTTCGTTTCCTGTAAGTTTTAGCCGATGTCAAAAAAAAAAAACAAATCTGAACACCAAATTGAGTATGTGAATAAAAAATAATACGCCATTCAAAATCGATTTATTCTACTCATGTACTCCCCTTATTTTATGCTTCACTCTTATATATAGTTATGTGTCCGATTGTAGCTCAAATGCACTTTAAGAAATATATGCACGTAGTTTATGCATAAGGTTAGTTATAAATTCTAACTGAACACAATACAAGAAAAATCTTCAATAGTGATAGGCAATAGTAATCATAGTAATAAGAATAATAAGAATAATAGTAATAGTGTACATGAGGCTTTGTTCTGTTCACCTTATTTCCCTTTATTTCAGGAAAAAATAAGTCAAGTTAAGTTAAGATAAATTCAAATAAGATTAGTTTAGAGAAAATATGGATCGATAAGTACAATTTATACCTAAAATAAATTCAGAAAAGGTGAATAGAACGTAGCTTGAGTGACATTCAAGGATAACAAGGAATTATTGTCTCATGCCGCACTTGAAGTACTTATGCTACTAATGAAATGATTCAAAATTAATTGTGAAGTACTCCTCATCATAACCCTAAAGACGTACTATAATTGTTGGCTATGTAAATCATTTAGCTCAATATTTAGACCCACATGATTAATAGAGTGTATGGAAAGCTTTCAAGCAATGAATTAATTAATGAAAAATAAAGATGGGTGAAAAAAAGGTTGGATTATTTAGAAATATCGCATAGGTAGGCTTAATTAAAGAAAACCGGGCAAAGGTTGGATTAATAATTACAAATTTTTCAATTTTTTTTAGTATTTGTGAAAATAGTAACCGTAAAGATCTTTATGAAACGGATGTAGTACATAAACTCGGAACGATTTGAATAAACAAAGTTAAATGTAAAACAGTTTTTCAATGATGTCTTGGCATAGTGGTTAAGACTGAGGGCCTGTGTGCAATAGGTCTCAGGTTCGAATCCCCCGCCCCCATTTGTAATTTATATTGCCCTTGTGACTCATTCGCACACACAAAAAAAAAAAAAAACTTCGAATTTTTAGAAAATTCATCAAATATCTACAAAGTGTATGAAATAAACTAAAATACCCTTAAGGACCGTTAGCTCTATTAAACATTATCCCCCTAATTAAACCATGAACAACCTGACATTGCAGTATACAGTAATAATTAATACGATTGTATGATTGTATCTACCCTTAGCAAGTGCCCTCTGTCTTAAATAAATAAATAGGTACTGTAATGTTGAGTACTTGAGTGCCATTTCGCATTTATTTCTTTCTTAAATGTGCCGATTGTAACTGCAATGTCGATATTTGAATTTTTTCAGTCCACATACCAATCTGATTTTGTCCCCCTCCTTAAATCTCATTCTATGGTGTACATACTTGGGATAATTCAGACCACTTACAAAGTTACATATTTATTCATTATAGGAGGTTTAACATGAAAATCAACTGATCACAAGTACAATGGAAGTAACTGTGTATTAGATCAGATCAGAAAAATCAGATAAGATCTGAAAAAGAAAATCACTCAAATAAAACATTAATATCAGACTAGAAACTAGAAAATCAGATCAGACCTGATCAAGAGAACAAAGCCTAACAACTTGGTTTCTTCAATTCTACGGAAGTAAGTGAGGATCCGGACAATTTAACCAGGGTACCTACTATAATCGATTAACCGATGAGTTTCATTTGTTAGCTAATATAATTGTGTATGTGGGTACAATTAGGTTTTGAAAAGAAACAACAAACTCTCTTTCCCCATCTAAGAGTTCTAACTAGTGAGCATTCTATTTATTTTTGTTATACAAGACAAACTTTTGTACTTAAATATTTTAGATTTTAGCAATAATGTTTTTTTATTCTAAATGGATTTACATTACCTTAATTTAATGACGAATTGAATGAGTTATTGAGCTCTTTACTTTCTTTTTTTTCCTTTAAAGTCACTTACATCTTTGACCTCAATCATTTTTTTAATCTAAACATGTTCACTTTTGTTTCTGGTCGAATGTACGCATCCTAAATTTTGCTAATTATTATGTGGTAATTAATTTCGATTCCTGGCTTTATGGTTTTTCCTCATAAAATATATGTTTTGTATTTGTCATAACCTAACACCAATTACCAAAGAAAGTAAGATTCCGGGCCACTTTAACCAGGGTACCTACTACACTCGATTAACCGATGAGTTTTTATTTGTTAGCTCATATAATCGTGTATGTGGGTACAATTAGGTTTTAAAAAGAAACAACAAATTCTCTTTCCCATCTAAGAGTTCTAACTAGTGAGCATTCTATTAAATTTTTGTTATAAAAGACAAACTTTTGTTCTTAAATATCTTAGATTTTAGCAATTTTTTTTTTTTTATGCTAAATGGATTTACATTACCAATTTAGTGGTGGGATTGAATGAGTAATCGAGCTCTTTACCTTTTTTCCCTTAAAGTCACTTACATCTTTGACCTCAATCATTTTTTTATCTAAACATGTTCACTTTTGTTTCTGGTCGGTGGTGACTTGAGACCGAGTAGGATAACTACTGGATAAGGTTATTTTTATTCTCGGTCATGATCACTTTTCTCCTTGAGTAAGGTCACGAGAGTAACTTTTATCCTCAACCAATATTACTAGGTCTAAAATTAGTTCAAGTTCACCTATATTTAGCTCAAAAAGAATATGTTGATGATTATGATTAAAGAATTTAACACAATCGAAGAACATGAAATTTCGAGTTTAATAATCTGTTATTATTAATTATTCACCTAATCATTGGACAAACTGCAAAAGTCAATTAATGAGAAGCCAAAACTTGAAATAATTAACTGCTAACCATGAGGTCCGTGACTAATACTCCGTATTCCGTAGTAGCCAATCATCTCTACTTAGTCGATTTCCTGAAAATGATTATTTTGTCTAAAAGTCATCTAAAAGTCAATTATATGTATCATGTTTCTTGGATCTTAACACTTTATAACTATGCTGGTTTTGTTTTCTTGTAACTTTGTCAATATATATAACTATATAAGTAATGTGTTCTTCACAATTCTTTATAGTAGTACGTAAGAAAAATGACCATGATGAACCAATAGCTATTTCAGCCTCTCGGGTTAAAGAACTCAGTTACGCAGGTTTACATTTGAGTCATTCCCAATACTTTACAGCTAATGAGGTTTGACCTAGTGACTTCCACCAAGGTATGTTGATTATGTTCCCTCAAAAAAAAGTATGTTGATTATGTACGATGTACAATTTTTCATGGAAACTTGATCACTGATCACTAACTTAAATCATACGTGTAAAAATCCGACCAAGGGCGCAATATAGACTTAGAGGTGATCATTTGCGTGTTTTGACAGGATATGGGTTGGGTCCAACAGGCTTAAAATGGAAACAAAGTCCTCTCTCACAAGCTTTGACTAGTTATCTATACCTGCTATATAAAACGGGCCGGTCTTGTCCCAGACTAATGGGCCTAGATATTTAAGAGAGAAGGTTTTTCGGGCCGGTCTTATCCAGGACTAACGGGCCTGGATATTTAAGAGAGAAAAGGTTTGTCCCTATATACGGGGGAAAAACCAAGAAAAATGCAATCCCCAACAGAATAAACTCATTTTCTGGATTAATGAGATTTTTAAGGTAAGATGTTATCCATAAGGTAAATGATAATGAAAAGAGCAGGTTCCGAAACCATAAGTTCCATGAGCACAACTACACAAGAAATTATGTCAACCAACAACTGAAACCAGGATTTACCATAACAAAAAAAAAACCCAGTAGGTAAAAATCGTACAACATAAATAACCAGACCTCAGAAAAGCAAAACTACCTATCCAAGTAATACATGCATAAAATAATAATATTCGGCTGAATCAGACTTGAAACAATGGCTAATGTTCATTTGTAAGAATAATCTGAAGTTGTTTTCAAGCACCTTTGTTATCACCTGCATAAATAACCAGAACTCAGAAAATCAAAGCTATTTATCCAAGTAATACATGCATAAAAATACGATGGGAAAAATAATAATATTCGGCTGAATCAGACTTGAAATGGGTAAAACATTCATTTGTAAGAATATCTGAAGTTGTTTTTCAAGCACCTTTGTTATCGCCTGTATCAGGTTTAGAATCAATGGCAGGTCTTTTGCTGGAGCATGATTCTACTACATTCGCAGAACTCATGTTGACACGCTTTACTCCTCTGCCCACAACACCAAGATCTGTTACTTCTCTGGTGATGGTGGTTCCACTGGTGTGAGCACTGGATACGGTGGGAGAATCGAAATCTCCACCATTGCTTGTGGCGGCAACACCAATACGTGAAGAACTTGCTGCTGCTGAAGCTGAAGCCTGCTCATTGGCCCTTGCTTTCGTTGCTGCCAAACACAGGATATCGGAGAGGATAGATGTTGGGTTGGATACCAATAGTTGCAGATCTTCAAGCTGGTGACAGAAGCATTGTTAGTCATAACAGTCCTAGAACAGGAAAAAGGTGATGGCAGTTGTGTTGGAGAAGGGTGTGCGAGTGTGAGTCAGTGAGTGTGCAATTTGTGTTTTATAAATGTTCGTTAGACCTGGTCAAAAGGCGGGCCGGGCCACAGCCTTAAAATCTACCCATTATGTCGTGCCGGGCCGCGGTTGTGTTGGGGAAGGGTGTGTGAGTTTACATTTGTGTGTTTATACATGTTCGTTAAACCTGCTAAAAAAGCGAGCAGTGTCGGGTACGGGCTGGGTTGTGCCCTTCAAATCTACCCATTATGTCAGGCAGGGCCGGGCCAAATAGCAGGCTTTTCGGGTCGAGCAAAATTTATATCTAAAACTGTAGTTTTACGTTGCCCAAAACCCGTAAAAAAATTAAAAAATTCAGGCCGGGCCCGGAAACCAGTCCTACAATTCTGCCAAATCCGTTACTTTTCAGGCCGGGTCGGGCTTATGTTAATCAGCTCTAATGTCCGTGTGTGTATGAGAGTGAGAGAGAGGGGGATAGGGGGGACTTACCTTCTTTTCCAGCTCACTGGAGAGACTCTTCAATGTTTGAATCTCTGCTTGTTTATCAGCAACAGAAGACTGAGGCGCGGTTGTTGACACTGGTGTGCTGTCCAGTTCATCCAACAAGCGCAAAATCCTTGATTTACAAACAGTTATAGCCTTCTGGCAATACGGAATAGCTTCTTCAGACCTGGAGCCAACCTCTAGACAAAGGCAGATGCGGAAATTTCTGATATCTATTGTCAAGGTTACAAAGTAGCAAAGCAATGAAATAGAATCTAATTTCTATAAAAGTTATCTTGGGATCCAAGAACTCAATAGGTACCCCCATTTAACATTTAGGCTCCGACCACTAATATAAGTTCGTTGTCTTTGCGGGAAAAAAATACATTTAAGCTCCGTTTGATAGGGTGTAAAACGTTTTCATGGGAAACGATGTTCCCCTTTTCAATCATTTTTCGTTGTTTGGTTTGTAAAGGGATGAAAACAATTTTCTATAACTCCCTTAAAGGTGGATAAACCTTTTCCATTTGAAAGGGAGGGAAACCACTTTTCCACCTTTCCTCCTCACCTTCCTCTCCCTTCTTCACCATCTTCTCCCATTTTCTTTTAAAGAACCAAAGGAAAACTAGTTTGAAATTGTGTTTTCCCTTGAAAAATCATTTTACACTGGAGTCTTACTCGGGACTTTAGGCAAACAAAAAGCTACCAAGAAGACTATTAACTAGTCTGTAAAACCTTGTGCAAAGATTATAGAATGATGTTCCTTTGAGACCATGTGGATTGTGGATGTCCTAATTACGCTATGCATGGGATTGGTTAACAGAGTTTCACAAAGTATAAAAAGAAAATGCCTTGCAAGCACTATGCAGGGAAAGCCAACTCAAGAGCCAATAAACAGGGTCCCAAACCAGGGTCATCATTATCATTATCATTATCATTATCATTACCCCATTGCCTCAAAGAGGCTCCCGCAAGAAGCGGGGTAAGGGGGGTCGGGTACTCAACCCTGCAACTGCAGAGAGGTTTCCAATTGAGCCAAAAGCGATAACGGGACGACAACGGGAAGGCCATCTTCTACTTCATGGAAAGGAAGCGAAGAGGTACACAATTTAAAGTTTAACCATTAAAGAATTTCAGAAAGCTTGAAGGATACAACTCAGCTATATAGCGATTATCAGGTTCAACCAAACCCTCCAACATGGTAAGTGCTTTCTGATAATCACTGAGCGATGTCTCAATATCCTCTGCAAAGAGCAACCAAAATGTCAAACCAGATTTAGTGAAATCGAGTAACAGCAAGAGAATAGAACAGCTAAGAAACTTGAATGGCAGTCAAATAATTAGAGTAAACGATTACTACTAGACAATGAGGTGATCCGTAGCCACTTGAAAGAAATTATTATATGATACCTCTTTCAAGGGAAACTTCAGCAAGAGCTGCCAATATATCTACCATGTCTATCGTCTGCTTTGACTGCTTTTCTGATATTGCCCTAGCAAGATCAAGCATTTTCCATGCCAGGTCCAAGTCAGATTCATCTTCCTCGGCTTCATTAACTTCATCTGTATCGCTTTCCCCGTCTTCATCTCCCTCTTCTGTTGGAACTATCTCATAAAAAAAAGTCCATTAATGTAATATTGACATGAGAAGTGCGAGAAAATATACAGTGCATAATGTTCCTGAACATATGTATAAAGATGGCTGTGAGCTGGGCCGGCCCGAGGCCCAACCCATCACGAAAAAAGCCAGCCAGGCACGAAGTTGTGGGCATTTTTTTTGGAAAAAGCACGACAAAACACTCTAAATTTAGGTTTAGGCACGCCAGTCAGGCCCGGCATGATAGCCTGTGGGCCTGGGCCATATTTTGAACTTTTCAGCCCTGCACGGCACGATGCAAAGAGGGCCTGGCATGGGCCCGGCCCAACTCATGACCATATTTGCATACTTATATTCAAAAGTCTGGCCGGTGCAGTTGTCTGGTATTTTACCAGATCAACATTACATGCGTTCCTCAAGAAAAATGCTCAACCTAGTCAAGCCAAACATGAACCTGTGATATCTATCTATGTCAATTCAATGGCGTCAAAACACAGTTTAAAATTGTCTTTGCCCCAAATCCAGTTGAAAACTAAGTTCTAATCGTCTTTGTTAGGTATTATATAAATTAATTAACACAAAAGTCTGATAAAGTACCATCATTGGTTCCTTGCTGCTGACTTGAACTCGCACACTGCTCAGCAGTACTTGACACAGAAGCTATGGATGATTCACCCTCGAGATTGTTCTTTGCAGATTCAACCTTAACAGAACCTTCACGGGATTCAGCATCTTTCTTTGGCATAGATCCCAATGGATCAGCCTCCTCTTGTGCTTTGTACAACAATGCAAGGCCGAATTTGTAGTACAATTTAACGCATTCAGGTGCAAGCTCACCATAATGAGCAACCCTGCAGAACAAGGATGGTCATACTAAACACATTTGAATGTAAGGGGGGGAAATCAAATGATATGAATACAGAACACCCTTAACCCATGCAGCTTAGGAGTTGCAGAAAAGCAACCTAATGCCCTGATGCCGTGCTATATCACCTAAACTTGGTATCTAAGAAGAGCTTAAATTCAACTAAAAGCTTGTCTATAGATAGGCTGATTCCAGAATAAAAACAACAAACATCTATCCCGTTGTTCGCAGGATCTAGGAGGTTAAAAACCTGCAATCTTCAATCATATGGAAATTCAGAAAAATTGTCCCACTAAAATCCAAAATAATGTCATGTTAGAGATGAGGGAAGTCATAAGAGCTAAAAGAAACATGAGAAATGGTTAAGCAAAATATTTGTAGTTCAGTCAATTCTGGTCAAGTCCATATCGACCGGGTCTATTTTGCTAGGTCTAGCTAGGTATGGTGCAATTAGTTTATGGTCTATTTGGAAAATAACATTTCAGACCAAATGCTAGAACGACATTTGGAATTCTGGTCGGGTCCATTTCGGGCCGGGTCTATTTTGCTAGGTTTAGCTAGGTATGGTGCAATGGTCTGTTTGGAAAATAACATTTCATTCAAATGCTAGAACGGCCTGTTTGTGAATTACAAATATTTGCATTTGTCTTTAGCCCAATTCCATACCATTTGACAAACCAGCCCAGACCAAAGAATTTCAATACCTATCTCAATTGATGGTATTTCAACTCCTTTGATCTCCATTCCTATATATATACAGGTAGAATCTTGACATTTGGATATTGGAAGAAAAAAAATGATTGTGAAACATTAGAGACAATGTCAGCCTTCCGATAGTTAGCAGTTGTGACACAGGATGGAGAGAAAAGGTGGCAGTGGCAAAGAAATTGGTGGCGGGATAGGAGCGGAGGTGAGAGAAGGGAAACGTTTTAATTGCAACTTTTCTGTTTTAGAATTGAAATCCCAAACAACACAATGAATATGAAATTTTGCATCCAGAATTCCTAGTTTTTACCACACAAATTATTCGGTATTGATTAGACAAACTTTGGAATCTCGGGGTTTTAGGCTGAGTAGAAACAAGACGGAATATATAGAGTGTAAGTTTAGTGGAGTCCAAGATAGAGAGACAGGGGGATTACCTTATATGGGAAAATTGTCCAAGGCTCTGAAATGTTCCGTTATTTAGGATCTCTTATCCAAAAGGATGGAGAATTGGATGGCAATGTAGCCCATAGAATCAAAGCAGGTTGGTTGAAGTGGAAAGGTGCCACAGGGTTCCTATGTGATTCAGGCATGCCCCAAAGACTGAAGGGAAAATTTTACCGCACGGCAATTCAACCGGCTTTGTTATACGGCACGGAATGTTGGGCAGTGAAACATTGTCACGTGCACGAGATGAATGTGACGGAGATGCGCATGTTACGTTGGATGTGTGGGCATACAAGAAAGGATCGTTTGAGGAATGAGATTATTAGGAAGAAAGTAGGGGTTGCACTTTAAGATGATGGAAAAACGTTTAAGATGGTTTGGACATGTAAGCAGAAGATCAAGTGATGCCCCGGTTAGGAGGATAGAAGGGTGGCAAAATGATAGGATTGCAAGGGGTAGGGGAAGACCTAAGAAAACTTGGAGGAAGGTGATTGAGCACGATATGAGCTTTATTGGGATTGAGGAAAATATGGCGTTCGATAGGACAGCGTGGAGGGAGAGAATATATTGATGACTTCATTTGACTTATACAGCTTTCATGTTTCTGTTTCTTTCTATTTTTTAATTTATTTTTTATTCTTATTTTTATTTTATTTTTAAAATTCTTTTGAATTTTTTATTTTTACATGCTATTTTGAAATGTACTTATTTTACTTATTCATTTATTTTAAACTTTACTTATTTTTTATTATCTCTTACAATATTTCTTCTATAATATATATATATATATATATATTTATTTTTCTCTTATCTTACTTTCATTAATTCCACCTTCTCTTCCTTACTTTTTTCTTTTTAATTCCTGCTCCTTTCTGGTTTGATTGGTGACAATGACGATCTCCTACGACGATTCATGTTAACGGACCCCAAATCATTTTGGGACTAAGGCTTTGTCGTTGTTGTTGTTGTTGTATGGAATTCGAATCAAATTCGTGATCCCAAAAAAACTACCTTACAGAAATTTAAAGTTCGTTTTTGCTTGGTGTCCAAAGTTAGATATGAAGGATATTCCAGGAACTGTTCCAAGCCACAAAGTAAGCGCATGATTGGTTGACATCTAAAACCATGGGAAATGCAACTTCCCGGGAATTGGATAGGAGTGAAGTTGTTTGGTTGACAAATTCATGGGAAATTGCACTTCCTAGTAATTTCTACTTCCCACAAAGTGTACCAATTTCTCATGGGAAATCCTACTTCCCATGTTCAACCAAACAACACTTAACACTTCCTAGGAAACTAATTTACATGGAAAAAAAACTTTCTGGGTATTTTAAAGAGAGGGGATTTGCCTTTCTGTATGCTTCTTCTAGTGTTTCCTAGGACTGCCACCGCCTGGCAAACTAGACATACATGATACATGACATATCAAAATGTAGAAGCCAAAACACTGAACCAACATTAAAAACAACAATAAGAGGACGTGCTATTCACCCGAAAGTAACTCCCATTTTAGCTCATCATAGTCGTGAATTCAACTTCGGCAGCCTTAATTGAACTTATCTTATCTTAAATATTAAGCAGCTTTATAATCTGCAACAAAAGATGATACTGGTATATTTTTTTTAAAATAACTGAGAGCGAAACGCAAATGTTTTTTCTGGAATTAAATGTGCAACATAAGGAGCATTGGGGCAGTCATCCACAAACAATTGATCCAAAATATTGTCTAAAATCATTAGTAGTTTTCTACTTGCTTCAATCCATAACAATTCCCGAATTCGCTAAAACCCTAAATTCGAAGCTTTCTACTTGCTTCAATCCAGAACAATTCCCAAATTCGCTAAAACCCTAAATTCGAAGCATGCAACTCTATCAATCATCAATAAATCAATCTAAAACCTCGACAATAAGTTAAATCACCTAAAAATACAAATAATTACCAAACACATTCCAAGTAAAATTGAATTCAAAAAGAGAGTGAGAATCAAAACCCTAACCTGATTTCTAGGGCACGGCTAAAAATTTCGGCAGCGTCGGGATAATCGCCTTCTTTAAACGCCAAGCTTCCTTTCTCCATCAGCTCGTCGGCGAACTCCAGAGTCTTCTCATGGTCATCAACAGCAGAAATTTCGGAGGTTTCAGGGTTTTTGAGTGAGGATTCAGAGTGCTCCCCTAACGCATTTGACTGGATTGTCCCCTCGTTTGTCATTTCTGATTGATTAGGGTTTGAATTTGCTGCATCTTCCACCATTTTTGCTGCGGAATTAGGGTTTGAAGCTTCTGCCATGGAAGTTGGAGCTCGGAAATTAAAGAGTGAGATGAGAGAGAAAGTTGGGGGGAAATGCAAAACCCTTTGGTTGTGTTGTAGCGGAAAAGTGAACGAACGGGAAATAACTTTTAATCAGCGCGCATTATTTGTCTTTGTTTTTGTTTTCCTTTTAATCTGAAAAAAAATTTGGTAAACCGAAACCGCACCCGAAAATCGAAATAACCGAATCAATAATGTGGTTAATCAAATCGAAATAATAGGATTTGGGTTCAAGCTTTTTAAATATTTGAAAAATTCGAATGAAAATTACGAGTTACTGAACCGGAATAGATAATCGAGAACCGGAATAAGGATAATCGAATCGACCGAATAATTGAATATCATATATACATATGATTATAAATGAGTTACTCTGTATTATTTTTAGCATTTTATCTAAACTTTACCTTTTTTACCCATCCCCCTCATTAATTCCTGTATTCTTTTTGTTTGCTTATTCTAATCTCCGGTAAAGGATTGGTTTCTTTTTTATATCCGTCAATTTCACATTCAGGATGGGAAGAATAGTACGGAGTACTCGGGTGATCTGACCTATTTCTCTAGTACAATATTGTCCCTTTGGATAGCCAGGAATAACATGATTCATTCTGACCGATCTTTGTGATTCCAAACCAGAAATGAGTTATTTAGGAATGGCACGACTACCTTTTTTACGGTTATGACTACTGTTAAGGAAGGTCTAGAACAACATTCCATTTACACTACAACTACTCATACTTTAGGCCTTCCTCATCCTCTAGAGGTGCAGCCGACGTATCCGTCAGGTTTCTGCAGGGTACTTCTTACTGAGAACAAAAAAGAAGTTTTAATGGCAACAATCCTAGTCGATGGATCTTGGAATTCTGTCACTCTTAATACAAGTATGTGATGGTATTGGGAGGAACAACAACAATATGGTAATATAATCTTGGGGGGGTGGCATCTTCGGATTCAACGACCTCAACTTTACACTCCAAAGCCTTAGCTTGTCCTTTTGGGCTTTAGTGGGCCAAGAAGGCAAGATTCGATAAGGTTACTATCTTCACATACTCACAAATAGGGGGGGTGTCAATTCTCAATCCGACCCAGTGAACCCGATGGGTTTGTCCGACCGTTTAGAATCCGAACCGTTTAGAACCCGTGAGTTAAAATCCGAAATCAAATCCGATCCGATCCGATTATATTCAACCCGAATCCGACCCAACCCGTTACTATTGATCCGATTAAGATCTGAATCCGTTAGCAGTCCGATCCGTGACAATCCGAAACCATTTAATCCGATCCAAAGCGATCCGAAACCCGTTTATGATCCGATCCGTTTCAATCCGAATCCGTTCCAACCCGAGGAATATCCGTTTAATCCGATCCGTTTTTAATCCGTGACCCGTTTAATCCGACCCGTTTCAACCCATGACCCGATTAATCCGATCCGTTTTAAATCCGTGACCCGTTTAATCCGCCCCGTTTCAACCCGTGACCCGTTTAATCCGATCCGTTTTTAATCCGTGACCCGTTTAATCCGATCCGTTTTTAATCCGTGACATATGGTTATCATCATCAATCCATACGATGATGATATAGCCGTACATAGGGGTGTGCACGGTCCGGTCCGGACCGGAAATTGGACCGGAACCGGACCGGAATTGGACCGGACCGGACCGGACCAATAGATTCCGGTCCGGTCCTCGGTCCTTGAAAATACACGATTCCGGTTTTCCGATCCGGTCCGGTCAAAACCCGGAATTTTTCGGTCCGGACCGGTGACCCGGAATATAATTATAAAAATATAAATTTTAGATAGAAGAGCTCAATTTATAGCCCACATAAATTAATCTCCTCCCGCAAAAAAAAAGACTTTGAGAATTTTTTATATATCATTGGCCTTTATCCCCTTTAAATTAAGCTTATGATGTGATGTATGCTATACTTAATGAGAAATATAGGTCGTAAAAAGATAAAATCGTAAAAACAAATTGAGTTTAAGAGTGTAAATCGCAAAAATTAAAAAAACCGGTCCAAGCCGGTCCAAAACCGGACCGGACCTGAATTTTCCGGTCCGGTTCCGGTCCAGACCGGATTCTTTCCGGTCCGGTCCTCGGTCCGCGAATTCTGAAAATTCCGTTCTACCGGTCCAACCGGTTCCGGTCCGGTCCGGTTTTGGACCTGTGCACACCCCTAGCCGTACATATGGTTATCATCATCAATCCATAAGATATCCAATTTCGTATATGAAAAAATTATAAAAACTTAATATTCTGAAAATATATATCGAGACCAATATAATAAGATCTTACATGATAACATTTTGATGTATATAATAGTAAGAATGTACGGTCAAAGTTTTCATACTTTGTACACATATTCCAAGACGTAAGAACTTTCAGGAATGGAGGTAGTATTAAACCAAGTTATACAATATACTCAATAACTTATATTACTGATCTTAAATTCTTATTACTTTTAAAAGTTAGTTATCGTATTCGTCCCCTATTTAAGTTTTCGATATTATAATATATAATTTGGAACCGGATGGACCCGACCAAAATTTCAACCCGCTACCGAATAACTCGATCCAGTAATTACCCGAACCAATTTAAAACTGAATCCAATGTAACCAGGCTAAATTTGTTTCAATCCGACCCGTTTTAGTCTGTTACCGATTAAACCGATCCGATATGAATCCAATCCGATACGAATCCGATCCGATATGAAAACGATCCGACATGAACCCGACCGACATGAACCCGAACCCGTTATAGTCCGACTAAACCCGTTAACAATCCGTCATATTCCAATCTGATCCGATCCGACCCAAACCGACTACAATCCGACCGTTTACAACCCGATCCGATATGAACCCGTGAATAAATAATCCGACCCGATCCGGTCCGTTAAGTTTTCAATCCGATCCGATCCGACCCGTTAACCAAATTAATCCGTTCTAATCCGATCCGTTTCAATTCGAATCCGATGAGTCCGACCCAAACCCGATCCGTTGATCCGATTTGACATGTTGAGATACGCAGCTCAGCCAAGGTATGCTTAGTTTTTGTAGCATACACAAGGTTGATCGCCAGAGGATGCACATGACCTAGCCAAGGGGCATATTTTAGTTTATTTTATTTTTCTTGCTTTAACTTGGGTTGTTTGTTTAAGCTCATATAAAATAAAAAAAATTAAAGGAATTATTTTTTTTGTGAAAAATCTTGGGACAAAAACTTTACAACAAGACATGGACACAAAATAATATCCTCAACTTGGTGTTGAGTTGATGGTAAACCACAAATTCATTGTCCTTCCAATTCAGTTTCCACTTTCCCCACCAAACTCATTACACAATTCCACCAGAAAAAGGCAGCAGAAACCAGCAACCAGCAACCATCAACCATCAACCATCCAACCATGGCGTCCACAGCCTCATCATTCCTACCTGACCAGCAAGTCCGCCGCAACACCCTCTCCACCACCACACGACCACCGCGTGCCACCGCCGCTGCTTCCGCACACTTACCATCATCATCAACTAACCGGAGAGGCCACCTCATCTTCACAGCAACAACAATCCTGACAACAGCACTCAACTTACCATCATCATCTTCACCCGCCAATGCCAAGGACATCCCATTGTTCGGGCTGCGAAAGAAGCTGGAGAAGGCGGAGGAGCAGGCGGCGGAGCTAGTGAAGGAAGGGTTCGAATCGGTGGAGAAGGGGCTTGACTCGGTCGAGTCAGGGATCGAATCGGCGGAGAAGGGGGTTGCTGCGGCTGAGCAGGGGATTGAGAATGCAGCTGAGAGTGCGAGTTTTAGTGGGTTAACTCAAGCTGGGTTTGTGGGTGGAGCTGAGTTTTTAGGGGTTGTTATTGGTACTTCTGTTGTAAATGGCATTTTGAGTTCTCAGCCTCAAAAATCCTGAATTTTTGTATCAATGTTTTAGTTGAAATTATGTAATGCTACAGTTTATATGAGATTTGTTTTTGGTGCTACAAATATAATATACGAGGGTTTTCTGCATGAAAAGATTTGGTTACACTTTCTGGGTCGTTTCAGAGTTGATCCCTGCCTGTAAAAACAGATCAAACTGATCAAAATTCAAAAACTTGGTTTTCATACAAACACTAACATAAACAACACTTAAGTTGAAGATTTTGATAGAGGTGAATATATCTAAACTCTTGGATAATACAGTAAAAGACTACTAAAGTCTGCGAGTGAGTTTGAAAATACAAAACTCACTGAATACTCCACTTTTTACTCCAACTAAATAAAATCATGCCAAATCAATGCACTTTATCCTACTTAATTATGTTTTTAGGATGTGGATAATGCGTATAAATAGAGAGTTTTGTGTGATTCTGAATAACGAAAAAACAAGTAAAAGGTAGTGAAAATCTGATGTGGCAGAGTCTGAAGTTTGGGGATGAGTCTGAAGGATAAACTCACCATAATGATTTCAAGAAGAATTGTGAAACACACCCAACCACCTTTTTAACGGACAGATTTTGCAAAACCGTTGGAATCACTATGTTCAGATGGCAGATTAAAAGTGGTGAAGTTAGGAGTCAGATAACAAACTAACTCCAAATTCAATCAACAATTTTCGGTGTACTACCAGTTTCACCCGCCAATGATAAATCGACCACTTTTGTGTAAGACCGCCTCACCGGAAAGACCACTTTAATTGTTTAACTAATTAATTTCATTGCTTAACTAATTATTTTTAGTGTTTAACTAATTAGTTTTAGTGTTTAACTAATTAGTTATAGTGCTTAACTAATTAGTTCCAGTGCTTAACTAATTGATTTCATTGCGTAACTTATATGATACAAAGGTAATCTTTTTTGTAAGACCGCTTTATGTAAAAGTTTGTAATAATAAACAACTTATTCAGTATGATGATAGTCTTCTGAGTTCTGCCTTATAGTATAGTCTTCTGAGTTCTGCCTTACAGTTTAGGAAAAATCAAATATGAAATTCAGTACAAAAAAAGAAAGTTAAAGACCAAAAACAAAGGGGCGCAAATAGATGGTTCCTTAGACATATACGAGTACAATTTTGTTTCAATTGATTCATTTTCCAGTTCTACATTATGTACCACCACCTTGCGTGGACAATAAGCAGGAAAAAAAAAAGCAATAGACTGCCAAAACATGCAGCAAAACACCAGATTATGCACATTATACGACGATAAGAGAACAGATTACGAGTAAACCTGGTTATTGGACATGATAGATTGATAGCCCAATGGATATAGGGTTTGAGTCAAGTTAATAGGGCTTATTGCTCTTATTGACCGGTAATCCACTTTGACCCGCTAAAATTGACCCCTTCATTACCAGGTTTCGCTTCCGACCCTGACCCGACCTGCCCAATAACCAGGTCTAATTACAAAGTTACTGAATTACATGACCCAACAAGCTGTTTGTTGAAGGTGAGCTTTGTTCACTAAACCAAGGATCATGAACCGAAACAGGGGAACAATCTTTCCCTTCCTCCAACGAAGCAAGATGATCGATCCCCTTCTGTGGAACAACAACTCTCTGACTTCCCATCACCTTCTTCATCGACAAACCACCAAACGATCTATCACTGCCATTAAACGGCGAAGAACAAGAAGATGCAACTGTTGATGAAGCCATAAACATATTTTCCTCTTGAGAATTCCACCCACTTTGCCTAATTTGTTCAAGTTCATGAGAAACTTCCATCATAGAAGGCCTCATATCTCTATGATAAGCTAAACATCTAAAAGCAAGTTCTGCTACTTTATGAACTGATGCAAGAGTCCAAGCATCCCTGTGCAGCTCAAGATACGGATCAATCATCTCATCGATCCGTCCTTTTCCTATCCTATCAACAGCAAGAGCAGCCAAATTGATCTCGGTATGAGGCCGGTTAAAATCCACCACTTTCATCGCGGTTATAATCTCAATTAAAACTACCCCGAAACTGTAAACATCACTTTTATCAGAAAGATGGAAGTTCTGATGGTATTGCGGGTCAACATAACCCGGGGTCCCTTGTGGGGCGGTTGAGATATGTGATAGTTCCATCAACCCGAGTCTAGAAAGCCCGAAATCTGCTACTTTTGATTTATAGTCGAAATCCAAGAGTATGTTGCTTGATTTTATGTCTCTGTGGTAAATTGGAGGATGAATTGCAGAATGAAGGTAGGAAATTGCTTGTGCTGTTTCTGATGCAATGGTGAGCCGTACAGTCCAAGGAAGGGCTTTCCCACTTTCTCTCTCTCGTTGTAGATGTTCGGAAAGTGTTCCATTCGCCATGTATTCATACACGAGGATCTGTTCGCCATCTTCTATACAGCAACCAAGAAGACGGACAAGGTTCGGATGACTAACAGAAGAAAGGAGCTTGATTTCGTTCATGACTTGCTCTGTACTATCAGTATCTCGATGTTTGAGTTTTTTTATAGCTACGTAGTCGTTGTTGTGAAGCCTTCCTGCATAAACAGTACCATATGCACCGGTTCCTAACCTTTGTTTATCAGAAAAACCGTTTGTAGCTCTTTCGATCTCCCTGTAAGGATACAAAGGAACAGGGGTGTTGCCGTTGGCATCGGAAAGAAGACGTCTTGCACTTGTACGGCTTTTCAGATGAGCAGAGCGACGCCGGCAGAAGTAGCAAATAGTAGCTAGGATTGTCATAGAAACAGCACCTGCAATTATGCCTGCAAGTTTTTCAATATTTAAAAACATGTTAACAAATGGAAACAGTTTCAGAAATTCAGTTGTACATGATACTCTCATATCTCATTATATGTTTCATAATTAGGGGATCAATACCATTAGGCCCTGTTCTTTTTTGCTTAATTGCAGTTTCAGGACTTATTTGACAGTTCAGTTCAGTTCAGTTCAATTTAGTAAATTTTAGTTCAGCTCAAAAGAACAGGGCTTTAGTTGATGCCTACAGATCAATACTGTTCAAGACTTAGTAATCAGCAGTAGCATCAAACTAGCAAAGAACTACTCCAATTCTGAAAGGAAAGGGGGGCATGATCTGTAGCAAATTAACATTGTTCAAATACGATTGAATTCAAGGGCGGAATCAGATAACAATCCTCCACCTGATCCCCTTTGCTACTGGTAACTTGTAACTTTTAAATATCAGATTGAATGAAAACAAGCTCAACATTAAAACAGAGTAATGAATAGAGGATTTCCCAACAGCTGGAGGTATGTGTGTGTGCGCCTATATTGTGTGAGTTTTATGTACCAAAAGATGTTGGAATAAATTGTCACCATGAATACCAATTCAGCAAAGTGACTATAATAGAACAATCTGGCATAAATTAATGTGTACAATTAAGTTCAAGTTTGGCCATAATCTGTCAAAGAGAAGTGTGGATATTGGCATCAATCATAAATATGTCAAAGAAAGCATTTGCTTTTTCACCAGTTTCTGCTGTATTTAGGAGCTAAAATAGCGTATGTCCAATTAAGATCAAGATTGTTTCAGACGCTCAAGAATTTTAAAGTATTCACTGTCATTGAAGCTGGATAGAGAGAAAAGAAAGAGAAAGGAAACATGGTAGCAATGTAGCATAGACTATGTACATGCTAATGTGTTGATGGACTTACCTCCAATAAGAACTGGAATTTTAGCCCCTCCATTTTGCTTAGAGACGGGACCAATAGCAGCTGCAGCTGAAACTGTGAACAAATGCCGAAGAAAATAAGGTCAGAAAACACATCCAATTGAACATTCAAAATAACAGAAAGTAGCCAACAGACTCATAAACTTTAATCAAATTCCATGCAAGTAAAGGAAAAACAATGATGCCAATTCATCAAGGCTAATATTTAGAAGGTATAAACCCAGCATCAAAAAAATGACCAACTGAGTAATAGCATAAAATATGATTTTACAAGTGAATTAAAATGAATGTTAGGAAATGCCATGAAACTGAATAATGACATAATGTATTACATAGAAAATTTCAAGTATCTTGTCACAACAACAACCAAGCCTTAGTCCCAAAATGATTGGGTTCGGCTAACATGAACCTTCATAAGGAACCGCCTGCAGAGCGTGTAGTAAGAGAAATCATATCCAGTAACCAGTTTGTTCATGTTAACTTGCTGGCTCGAGTCCCATGAATCACATAACTACCCTTTTCTCTTTAAACTGGATTGAGTTTCTTTCCTATTATGTCCTTTCCAATTTCGATTAGACCAACCCCTTATACTAGCTTATGTTCACATAAAACGATTTCCATCCCCACATGAAACAGTATGCAAAATTCTTCCTTATTCAGTAAGACAACTGCAAGAGTCACCTCGCCTCTGCTCACATGGTGGTGTACCAAAATCAATAATGTGCGTGCCAAAATCAGTTTCCCAAAACTAGCATTACGTTAAAATCAATAATGTGTTACATCTGTGTCGAAACGGTATAGAAAGGTTAAGCTACAATTGCAACATTTGAACTCTCACGTGTGCCTACCTTTCGAATGGGTAGATGTTATAAAAAAAATGATATATTGATAATATACATTGAGAGTTTGAGACTCATCCAATAACATAATAGCATTAGTTTTGTTAAAATTTACTGAATAAATTGTCAAAATTAGTGAATGAAAGTAAAAAAAAAGTCAAAACGTTAGCAATAATAAAAATAAGAACAGGGAAGTATATGTTTAGAATCAGAGGACCAATTAATGACCAAATTTGATTAACCAAGATTTTTTTTTACTACACAAGAAAATACAACAGATATTCAGCACACATCTGCATCAAATGACTCCGTAAACTAGGGTTTGTTATTCCATATCCATTCCCCTTTTATCCTACACGAACCAAACGGCCCCTTGATTAAATCTTTCTTATCTTTTTCTCATTTGTTCTTGAAGAAGACTATAATACATAGGACAAAAAAGTCGTTTGAGGTTTATGAGTAGCACACGACACATAAAATAAAAAAAAATATCACAATGATTTCTTATCTTTGAGTTAAAGTCAAGGATAAATGCACATGAAATCCCCACATTTTTGAACACTCATGCCTCTATTTGACTATTCAAAAAATGAAAATAAAATAAATCATTTGGTTTATGGTCAATGACCAACTAAATACTTGTACTTATTAATCAATTATAACAACTACCCACCAAACCTGGTCCATGTGCCTTTAGTAAGCCATCAACTTCGTAGAAATCTCCATCAAACAAACTTTTCAATTCACAACTCCTTAATCCTTATACTACTACTATATGTTATGTGCATCTAATATCATACGGAGTATCCTATTAGGTAGGCGCAAAATCCTCCTTTTATTAAACTAATCTTAGTCAATTTTTGTCCAATTTCATTCTCATGACAATAGCAATTTGGCTGCTCATAAACATTCACGTAAAACAAAATACAACCAAATGCTATTTCTTTGCTTATTTGGATTGGCTTCAAATGAACAAATGAGAAACTAAAGTCTTGATTGAGGTCTGCCTAATTCATCCTAGTGATGGGGCTCGACCAACTTCACTAACTTGGGTTAGTTGGTTCTGTTCTGCTCTGCTCGACTTATTTTGACTTATTTCAGACAAAATAAGTTCAGTTAATATGAATTCAGATAAAATAAGTTTTTTTCGTACATTTTTACACATAAATAAGTTTGTTTCAGACAACATAAAGTTTTATCAGATAAAATAAGTTCAGATAATATAAGTTCAGACAAAATAAATCGATATTCACTTTATTTTCACTTATTTCAAAACATAAGATAAGTTCACGGGTTAGTTGGCTATGTTCTGCTCGATTTATTTTGACTTATTTCAGACAAAATAATAAATTTTTTCATACATTTTCACGCATAAATAAAGCACAAATAAGGATAAGATAAAAAAAATTCAAATAAAATAAAAAAATTCAGATGATATGAGTTCAGACAAAATAAATTAAATTCAATGAGACGGGTTATATTCACACTAATAAGATAAGTTTAATTAAAATGCAAATAAAATATCAAAATGAAGAAAGAGAATAACCGTTGTGACAACCCTCGCCGTTGACGAACCCATCACCGGAAAAACCTTGATTACACCGGCACCGGTAACCGGCAGCTCCAACATTACTACAATTAGCATTCCGATCACACAGGCACGTGCCAGGCAGCCACCAACCAACTTGAACCGTCTGAAACTCCAGAAAAGCGTCGGAAACACCACCTCCGGCGTCGGAAACACCATTTCCGGTGTCGAAATCGTCGACAACAATCGACGAAAACAGGAACTTACACCCAGTATTATTAACATCCTCATACCTCAAAATTCCACCACCTACAGTAGGATTTTCCGTCGCATAACAGCTCATATTCTCTCTCCTCCCATCACACCTCGTAAACCTACTCTCTACCAAGCTCGCCGGAATTATACACCCGTTTAACGGCGTACTGCAGTTCTGTAACAGCAACCCGTTTTGCGCAGTCAACGCAAAGTTTCTACCGAATAGTTGCCGGATTTGACTAATCGGGCGGCTGCAATTGGGTATGAGATTGAGTAGGATTGAATTCCAGGTTAGGTTTCTGATGTGAAAACCCTTGAATTCCATTCTACCGTCGGATTTGCAATCCAATCGAAACTCGCAATTTTCGGAGAATCCGAAAGGGAAATTCACTGAATTCCCGTGGCATGATCTGCTGCAATTGGTAGTTGAAATTGCTTCTGTTAACGATAACATAAAACCCAGAAAAAATGACAGTCTATAAATCATCCCATAAATCAGCATCTTCTTCTTCTTCATAATCTCCTTCTTTTTCGTGTTCTTAAAAATTTTGTGTTATTCAGAGAAATTTGGAGTAATAATTGAATTCTGGGTGAGTAATAAAAGCATATGAAAAGCTGTCGAGATGACCAACTGTAACATTTAATACTGCTCCATTGAAATTTCTGTGAGTGTATTAATTGCGATTAAATTAATGGCTGCTGTTTCATGCTGATGCAACTACAATTTTTTTTTTTTTTGCATAAATTGAGAAACTGAGAATTTTCTGTAATTTGGTGATTGGTTTTTTATTTCTTTTGAGGAAAATGGGAAAGGGCAAAAATGGTGAGGATGATTGGAAGAGGAAGTAGAGAGGAGAGAAAAAGAAAGAAAAGTGAGACCGTATGTTTGACGCAGAGTGAGGACGCGGGATTAATGGTGATATTAAATTTATTAATGTATCATTAATAATTTAATATCTAGGAATATCACCTAAAACGTCTTAAATGTGCATAAATAGTTTGGAATAAGTCTTATTAACCTAAAATGTTTAGAGTTGGGCTGTGGCCCGTGCAAGTAATTTGGACACTTACTTTGCTTAATCTTATTTTGTTTGGATTTGGTCGAGGTTGTCAAATCGGGTTATCGGTCGGTTACGAATCGAGTATAATCGGTTATGGTATAATAGGATAATGTAGTTGTGCGGTGTCATTGTGACTTACGCGGATTGAATATGTGATTTTTTTTTTCCGGGTCACTTTAATTTTTGTCAGCCCTAGCATTTGGAAGACTGTATGTTTTTTTTTTCTCTTCATCTGGTCTGATTTTGTCTAACTTTTCCTACTTTTTGTATAATTTGATTTGGTCTGTTCTAGTCATGATTTTTTTGGTTTGTTCCGGTCTGCTAATGGTCTGAATATTTTATGAGTGTTCTTTGCTTTTTTTTTTTTGGTACGGTTTGTTTTTTTTTTTTTTCTAGTTTGATATAGTCTGGATTTTTCATGTCTTATCTAATCTAATACTTCATGATTTTAACAATAAGTAAGCAATAAGAATGAGGTGAAAAGAATATAGCCTTAGCGATTTTCCAGACCCAATCCCCTGAACCCAAATCGTTGACCAACCATGATAAATAACGGGTTTTGGGCAAATTTTCAGGCCCGTTTTGGGGCCCAGCCCAGTCCGACCCCGCCCTATTTTAAAATTTCTTCTTGCGTGCTCTGGTCAACTCAAAATTAGAATTTGAGTTATAAAATCGATCCTGTCCGAACTGACCAAAAAACCCACTATCTTGGCCGAAAATAACCGATTTTGGCAAAAAAAATCGGATCGGAGTTTGGCCCTACCTTTTGATCAGGTCTACCAATTTCTTTTGAACGTAATTCCGTGTTGGTTATCCATTATTCAGTTTAACTCATCCAGTTCGTTCCAGTTTAGTTCTAATTCACTTCAATTTTTTTTTATTTCAGTTCAGTTCAGTTCATATGAATCACCCCGAAAACAAAGCCTTAGCCACTCAGTTAAAATCATCTTAAAATAAGGGTTTTCTAAGATATATAAGGGCTTGTTCGTTATGTTTGTTTTCTTAGTTTTCCAAATCAGTACAAATGTACAAATAGTACAATCATGCATTAGGAATTTAGGATAACGTGAGCCCAATCTTCTAAACCCATCCATATATCATTTAAAGCCCAAACAGCAGCAAAGTAGCCCAAACATCACAAATCGAATTTCACTATTCAGGCAGAAATTTCACGGCTTATACGACGTCGTTCTAAACAGTCGCCATCTTCTACCTCCAATCGAAAACCCTAAACCCTGCAAAATCGGAAAATTCCAATTTGAGCTCAATTTTTCCAGCCATGTCTGGTAGAGAAGACGACGACTCTGATGCTCCCGAAGAAGTCACCGCTCTACAGGTCTCCCTTTACCTCCATCTCTTCTTCTCTCTTCTCACGTCGTCATTCACAAAATTGATATTGATTCTTGACTGTTTGATTTATTTTTTTGATATGCAGGGAATTCAACAAGATGAAGAGATTCGCAAGGCTCTACAACTTAGTAAATCCAGGTCTGAATATTGGATTTTTCTTCTTCTTTTGTGTAGTGATTTTTTAAGGTTGGGATGTTGAAGTTGATATGATATCTCTGTGATTTGAACTTTTACGAGCTTGTTTATCAAAGTTGCTTATTATCTAAATTAAAAGCACTGTATTAAGTATCAATGATAGTTTAGTGCTCTATTGTTGTATGAGCTTGCCAATTGAAGTTGTGTTGTTCACGGGATTAATTGTAGCTATTTATCGAAATTATGTTGTTCAGCTTGTTCTCTGAAGCCAAATCACGAGGTGTTAATTCTAGCTTTATTTTGAGTTGTGGACTGTGATTTAGTGCTATAGTGTTGTGTTTTATGCGCTTGCCAATTGAAGTTGTGTTGTTCTCTGAAACCAAATCTTGAGGTGTTGATTCTAGCTATATGTCAACTGTGATTTAGTGCTCAGTGTTCTAGTAGAGTGCTTTCGCCGTTGGTGTTCTTTCCGAATGTGCTTGCCAATGGAAGTTGTGTGTGAAACCCAATTATGAGGTGTTAATTCTAGCTATATGTCGACTGTGATTAAGTGCTCTAGTGTAGTGTTTTATGCGCTTGCCAATTGAAGTTGTGTTGTTCTCGAAACCAAATCATGAGGTGTTAATTCTAGCTATATGTCAACTGTGATTTAGTGCTCTGTGTTTTATGCGCTGCTATATGTTGACTGCGATTAAGTGCTCTAGTGTAGTGCTTTATGCGCTTGCCAATAGAAGTTGCGTGCTCTTTGTGACCGAATCATGAGGTGTTAATTCTAGCTATTTATCGATTGTGATTTAGTGCTCTAGTGTTTTATGCGTTTGCCAATGGAAGTTGTGTTGTTCTCTGAAACCAAATCATGAGGTGTTAACTCTAGCCATATGATTATAGTTGGAAAATAGGACAAAGGTATTTGATTTTGATTATATTTATGATATTAATTGACTAAGTTGTGTCATGTTTGAAAATTTTGAACCCCGTAACGAAAATTTCCTGGAACCGACACTGCTCTAGCGTAGTGTTTTATGCACTTGCCAATCGAAGTTGCGTGTTTGTGACCGATTCACGAGGTGTTAAGTCTAGCTATATATCGAATGTGCTCAGCTCTAGTGTTTTTTGAGCTTGTCAATCAAAGTTTCATATTCTTGTAACCGAAGTCGTGATGTGTTAATGCTAGACGCGTGTCGATTGTGGTTTAGTGCTCTACTGTTTTTATGTGTTAAGCTATAAAATTAGTGTTGCAAGAATGTGGGATGTGGAAATGGAGATAGTTTGTTTACTTGTGAAGACTCTGGATTGAACAGTTGATCGTGGTTTAGTGTTCTACAGCTTTTCTGTGTGTTATGCTAAAAATCAGTGTTGCAAGTATGTGGGAAGTGGAAATAGAGATAGTGGATTGTTACTCTTTATGTGTTCAGCTAAATTTGTGCTTTCTTTCCCGGTGTTAGTTTTGTTAGTTTTGTACTTTGTTTGATATTTGTGATTTGAATTTTGTCTTTTGTTTAGGGTTCGTCGTGAAGGGAAAGAACGTAGAAAGAAATTGGCTGCAAGGCTAACTCCAAGACAGAAGTCAAAAGATGAAGTACCTGATGGTGATGTTGAAATGGTTGAAGATGACGTGGAAGATGATGAAAGTAAGCAATCCAAAGTGAATACAGGGATGCTTCCATCTGACGTTGTCAACTTGCTTGCTGCTCGTGAAAAGTATGTTCTTCAACCTTCTCTTCATTGTGTTTGTAAACGCATTCATTCAGTCTATGAGTTTTTGTAATATTCATTGTGGGACTGTCTAATTGGGCTGTGATTACTGGTGAAATTTGCAGGCAAGTTTTCTTGTCAGATTCCGAGGATGAAAAGGAGGAGAAAAAACTAAAACCGAAGAAGAAAAGGGCCAAATTTTCAGGGTACGGGGTGCTTCTAATTAACACTTTATTTGAAAGTTCGTCTATCTTGGCAAAGCTTGAGAGCCTTTCATAGGGCACTGACGAGCTTTGCATGCTAATAGACTTACTTAGTTACTTACGTTAATTCTATTTACCGCCCTCCATTTTGGGGCTTACAGTACCAAAGTAGTTGGAGAAGATACTCTGAAAATCAGTACTCCATCCCGTTCCTAAATAAGTGTCCTATTTCTATTTATAGCGTTCCCTAATAAATGTTCATTTTCTATTTTTAGACATACAATTTTTCCCACTTTTTCATAAACTATGATTGTTTTTCTACAGATTGTACATTTTTCCCACTTTTTCATCCCCACATCACTTTTATTTGTACTTTCCCCAAAAAACACTCACAATCATTATTTTTCTTATACACTTTTCATTTTTCTTAATCACCATGAATTCCCTCAATATGGACACTTATTTAGGAACGGAGGGAGTACGTCACTACTTTGTATTCTATCTATGAATACTTGGTCCTGGATTTGGACTACAATCTTACTATTCTCTTTTTTGTGATTTACAAATCCAGGGTCGAAACTGTTATTCTGAAGGAGTTACCACCTCCACATTGTGTTCAGAACTCATTGGAGTTTTTGAAGAAAAGGAAAATGCAGGTTCCAAGGTCTAATGCGGTGCTGAACAATTCTAAGCAAGCTTTGCGGCTCCTCTCTTCTTCTGGCTTACTCAAGTAAAGATGTTATTCTCTGATTTTGTTGTTTGCTTCATAGGCTCATAGCGCGTAAACTGAGAGGTGAAAAATTGAACGAGTTTGTAGTTCTATCCCGTCATTTGATTATAATTGATTTATGATTACCTCTCAATTAGACCTGATCAAATTGCCGGACGGGTTCGGGCCGTGCCATGCCTTAAAAATTCTGACCACTATGTCAGGGGCGGCCAAACTTCAGGCCGGAAATTTCTGCACAAAACCCGCTGTTTCGGGCCCAAAATAGCGTGCTTTCTGGCCGGGCCAATTTTAGAACTAAAATTGCAATTTTTAGTTGTCCAAAACCCATCCAAAAAAATTAAAAATTTGGGTAGGCCTCGAAAAATCAGACCTAAAAATTCTGCCCAAAACCTACTATTTTCGGGCTGGGCTAGCGGGCCGGGCTCATGATGATCATGTCTACTCTCAATTGAGTTACGAGTCAAGAGAACGCGCTCTTCTTGCTAAATTAGGTAAACTAGATGAAAGGGTAGTTGGAAAAAGCTTCATTTGCATGACTTGTGTTTCCATGTTCGATTCCATTGAATGCCAAAAGCATTTTTGAATGAGCTGAAATCGTGCATCAAATAGGACTACTCTCTCCGTTCTTGAATGTCAGTCTCTTTTAGAATCTAAGACAATCTAAATTAAGTACACTTGTTACATGAATCTCAATAAAATTTAACTCATGTGGGTAGGAAAGATAAATAATTAGTGGGTATAATGGGGAAAAAGTTACTTGTGAGTAAACAAATGAGTCATTTGGATATTTATCAGGGTATAATGTGGATAAATATTGGACAAATAAGGAAAGATTTTAGAAGAGACTAACAAATAAAAACAACTCAATATGGAAACATTCAAGAACGGAAGGAGTAATCATGTCACACTAAAATGATTGTTGCAAGTTCGATCAACTGTACGAGTTTCACATTATTTTTTAGATTGCAGTTGGATGATACAGATTTGCAGGATAGAGAGAGCCCAGATGAAAATTTGTCTTTCCAGATACTAAAGGGGCAAAGATTGGCTACTTCTAGGTGACAGTCGAGTCGTTTTGTGTATAAAGAAAGTGACAATATGAAGATGGTTTAAAATAAGCAACATTTCTGTTGCTGATACATTAAATAATAGAGCAGAAATGGAAAGAAACACATCAAAATCGGCAAATTTTGTTCTATTTCCTGCTAAAAACTTTCTGGGTAGGAAACTTTCTCTATGATGGGTAGCATTAAGTAAAGATGGCTGTGGCGGCGTCTGGCCCATGCCAAGCCCTCTCTTCATCGTGCCTTGCCTAAAATTTAGTAAAATTGGACGCAGGCCCACGGGCCTAGTGCCGGGGTAAGTCGTGTCTAAGCCTAATTTGACTAAATTTAGCGTGTAAGGGCTGACAATACCTGAGCCTATTCGATAATTGACCTGAATGAACCCGAATAACCTGAAACCGACCCGATTTGACCTATTTATCATATTTTGTTGTAACATAAGTTTTACAATGTTTATGATATTTTTGACACTACCCGAAATCAACCCGAAACCAAACCTGAAACCGACCCATTGACCCGGATCGTACAGTGCCTTGTCGTGTTTTTTCCCAAAAAATACGGTCCAGGCACGGCCCACAACTTTGTGCTCGTGCCCGGCGGTGCTTTTTACGCTCGGGCTTTCCGGCTTTCCCGACCACAACCATCTTTAGCTATAAGCTATAACAATGTACAAATTTATCTGAAGAACTCAACTAATTTAAACCAGAAACCTTGAAAGTTTAACACCAGCAGCTTAAAATAGAAATCAGGGGCAAGAAAAGGCATCTCCAAGGTCAACCCACATCTGATCCTGAGTTATGGATGCAGTTGAAGTTGTTGTTGAACCATTCAAGCTTAGCAAGGAGTGTAAGGTGTTCTTCACCTTGTTCATGCATTTCCGACGCTGGATTCGACCGAGCACGACTTCTTTGTCGAGCGGTTTCGATGACGACGACGACCTGAGGTAGAGCTGTGTAGATATCGAGGGTTTGCTTTCTGCTACATTAACCTCATCTTTATCTTTCTCCTCATTATTAAACTTCGAGTTTCGGGTTTCAGACTCCATGATTAAGTGCTGCTCTTGAATAGACATAGAAAAAGATTCGAGGTTTTTGATTGAGATATAAAACAATGTTGTTGTTGTTGTTGTTGTTGTTGTTGTAAGGTTTTAGTTTGGAGAAATGTTTGTTGAGAGAAAGAAAGGGGAGATGTGTGTTTTTATATGGTAGGCTGAGTAAAGGAAGTGCCTGTGGTTTTGTGTGCAACCGTGGGTAGGATTGAGGAGGTTGTAAATCCGGGGGTAGTAAAGTGGAGTATATTTCTTGTGAGACCGTCATGTTATGAGACCGTTATATGCATAAGATTGTCGAGGTCGTTATTAAAAAAATATACTTTCTTAGTAGTTTTTTAGGGGTTATGTATACTACTTTCGGCCGTCTTTTTGGGGGTTTATATGTCCATTTTTAGTAACTTTTCTAACCCTCTTAATTATTTAATATATCTAATTTTCTTTAGGGACTACCAATCTATTAAATAATTGTTTCAATAGACTTACCGCCTCACCCCTACTATTCCAAAATATTATGGCCCTATTCCATTTCTTTGATTAAAATATTTATCCTATCCCCACTTGTTTTATTATTTTTATTAGATTCAACTTCCATTTTCTTAGTACACGTGCCGATCAACGTGTGATCCCTAATAAAATACGGAGAGAGTAACAACAAAGTATAACTATTTGAAAATATAATTATTTGATCATAAAGTATTTGGTTGTGTGGATGTCAACTAGCTTAGTTGGTAAAATCTTGAGGGGTAATACCCAAGACCTGAGATCGAATCCCGTATATACCAGTTGTTGCCTAGCACTTTGTGTCTCTCTTCCAAAATAAAATAAAAACTATTTGATTGTATACTATAATTACTTGAAATAAACTATTTGATCACAATGTGTAATTGTCTTATTAGAAAATACAACTATTTGCCAAGAGATTGGTCTTATACATAAGACCGTCATATTCATAGAATAAGTTTTTGTAAGTAAATATGTACTCCATCCGTCCCGGATTGTTTTCTCTATTGAACTTTTCATGGTGGTTAAGACGTGACTCTAAACACATAAATATACGGAGTATTCAATTTTACACGCATAAAAATTCTAAAAGGTTGATATTTTAAAATCAATATCTAGTATTTAAAAAGGAAGACTATGGTTTATTAGATGAGATGTGTTATTCTATCTTTCCTCCATTAATTTGTTATTTTTCTTCAATTTTTCTTTTGTTGTTTGTTTTACAAATTATTTTACAGCTTTAACATTCCAATTCATCTTCCTCATTCAAAATCAATTCACCATTTAATTCATCTAACTTCTTCCACCCCATCTCCCTCATTGACACTCGATATTAAGCCACCATCTAAGGTTGTATATTTTTTTCAACTTCCAATCCACTGAAATCAGAATCCCTCAACAAAATCAGCACTTTAAAAAATCGCTTCCGTTCATTGAACGGGCTCATAAGCTAATTACAAATTAAATCAAATATAACAAAACTTTATATAACTATATTATTCCTTGTAGGTTAATGATAATTCATTATTCTGCAACCGGTCATGAGAATTCATAGTTTTAGAATAGAGCAAACATTAAGAGACGGATAGCATAGATATTTATTAGTCCGTACAAATTGCAGGGTGTTTTCGAAAGCGAAATGGTAGCTGGTTTTGCTAAATATCAGGAAGCTAAACTATACCATCAATCACTTGCGGCAACGCCAATCTCACTTCCTCTTTAGCTTTATCTAAAAAGGGTGGCAATTGGGATAACTGATAAGGGTAGGCAATTGGTGGGTTGGATAAATATAAAAATACATATTAATATTTTTTTACTCCCTACTTGGCTAGTGGTTACTATTAAGGATGTCAAAAACTGACCCGACTTAACCGATTTCTGACAAAAATCGAAGTGACCCGAAAAATAAAATTCACTCAATCCGCATAAGCACAATAACCCCGTATAACTACATTATCCGATTATACCTAAACTGGTTTCCGACCCGTAACCAATCGATGACCCGATTTGACACCCATAGTGGCTAGTAGTAAAGTGTGGCAAAGGCACATTTAAGGTGCGTTATATTCATATGATTTTCATCTATTTTTCTAGACTTATATTATCTGAACTTAACTAAACTTATTAATAACTCATACTTATCTATGCCATACCATTCTGCGGTGTTCAAAATCCGTTCCTAATCGTAAAATAGACCAATACCGATATAGCACCTCCAAACCGGACAGGTATGAGTGATTCCAGCGACTCGATTTAAATTTAAATCATTACTTTTCTACACAGCATTAAATCATGTGTTTTTTTTTTCCCTCTTACTCTTTAGTTTTCTTTTCTACATCTATCTCCACTCCTTAAAAATGGATAATTAGAGTTTAGAAGATGCTCTAACTTTATTATTTTGGAAATAAACCTCAAAAATTGTTTGGAGATACATACTCTTTAATTTCACTCCAATTCGATCTAAGCTCAGAACGCACTGGATTTTTTTTGGTTGGTCTCCAGTCCACAAATTTTAAACCGAGTAATGTTTATATATGTATGCCAAATATTATTTTAAAATACTTAATGTTCATATTCTTAATAATATAAAATTACAATATTTATATAAGATGTTACACTGCCGAGTATTTTTGTTGTAACTATCAATACAAAATAAGCTTTCCTTTAAACCAGAGTTGTTCAAGACTACATAAATTAGTAAATTACTCCATGAAATAGGAAATTTTTGGGCAATTGACCATCCTGGCATGGTTATCTTTGAAGATATACATCTTTAATTAGAAGTACATATTAAAACATAACAAAGATATAAATCTTAGAAAATCATACACGATTTATTTCTTCGAAGGTTTGGCAATTTGATCGAGACATTCCAAACACTGGATATCTTCTAGGAACGGAGGGACTATTTACTTTAATGATTTGGGAGCTAGAACAAATCATTCACATAAACAGAAGAGAATTCTGAACACAAGTGAAATACCAGACTGGCGAGAAGACAAAAAGAATTTACAACAAAAAAGCGTTACGCCCTATTAAACCTGATCATCTTGAGCCCGACACACTGGCCCGACCAGAAAAATATTGTGTTTTGAGAAGAATGTAGGCCCTTTTACAGGTCCGGCCCAACTTTTAAAAAAATTGCGTGGGTTTTAGACAACTCAAAATTGAAATTTTAGTTACAAAATTAACCTGGCTCAAAATGGCAAGAAAACCCCGTAATTTTTGTCCTTAAATAGTAGGGTTGGGCAGAAAATTCAGCCCGAAGATTGGCCCAACCCGACACAGTGGCAATTTTTTGGTCATGACCCACCCCGAACCCGGTCAAGCCCACTGTTTGATCAGGTCTACTCCCTATACATCTCAATGGACTAATTCATTTGCATGCTACTCAAGGGAAACCAAAACTGAACTATGTATAAACCTATCCCTCGACCCTCAAGCATAACCGGGACAAAAACGAGCAAGACTTGACCCCCGAAAGTATCTCCAAATACGACTTTGCAAGTTTTTTTACCAATCATTTAGAGTTGTTGTTATCAAGGAAGCTCAGTAGAAAACCACTTACGATCCTTCTAGCAACAGGATTTGGTATACAGCGACACAATCGTCCGTCAACGTAAGCCACCACTGCTGACAACGCAAACTTTCCGATTCTCCATTTCCAGACAAACTTACCCCCCTTAGGTGGTTCGATAGAGGCGGCTGTGTCACCAGCGGAGCTACTACTTGATTCGCTATCTTTTGGAGTACGCAACAATTTTCCCTTCCACTTAAGGTTTCCCATGGCTTTATCTGATTGCTTTCTCAGTGTACGGATAGCAAAACTCACAAAGAGATGCTCACACAGGGTTAGCACAATCGGCCCAATTCTCCATTCCTGCATAAACATAGTGTTTTTTATTTTCAAATATTTACAGGGGCGGAATTACCGAATTAGGGGGGCAAGGCACTGATATGTTTAAAAATTGAATATGCACTACAAAAGCACATGTCTAATGCTCCCTCCGTCCCTTTTTCTATTGCTCCATGGAAGAAATTTTACTTTATTAAGAATTGGGTGTACTATAATGCACATAAGATAGCAAAGTGGTCCCATGAAGAGAGAGATAGAAAGAGAACAAGTGGGAAACTTACCATTTAAGGGTATGATGCAACCTCAAAAGGACATCCAAAACGGAAAATGGGGCAAACCACAAAGGGGACGGAGGGAGTACAACTCAAATGGTTATTTTACCTTAAAAGTTAGAGGTTGTTGGAGGAACAAGGTTCGAATCTTAGCTCCATCACTTTATTCTTGGTTTTTTAATTTTATTTTTGTTCGTCATTGTTATAAAATTATATGTTAAGTTTTGGGGTCCCCTATGTATAATTTCTGGTTCCGCCAATATTGATCTATAATTTATTTTCTGTAAATAGTCCAGAGAAAAGAAATACGGAGTAATTCAATATCTTGATGTAGGAGCCATTATAAAGTAGCAAATGACTTTCATAGTAGTACTTAAAACCCACTTAAGAAGGGCATTCTTGGGGGAAATCAGAAAAAGTAGTATCAATGTATCATAGACAGGTTTCATACTCAGTCCGAAGTATTAATTATCAGTTGACTCAAAGAAAATAAATTATTTGACTTCTGCATACTTTCAAATAAGAAAAACTCGAGAAAAGAGATACAGAGATACGCTTACATTATCTCCTCGAAGGTGTCTTAGAGGGCGGGAACTGGTTGAAAAGTCTCCCTTCAACAAAGCCTTGCTAACAAGGAAGTCTTTCACCCTATCCATGATCTCATCAATAAGTGAACTGTTTGGGGGTAAATTTTTAAGAATAACCTGCCAAGAATTGCAAACATATCTCAGAATAGAATCATTTAGTTCAATCAGAACTAAAACACCTAAATCATTGTTTCCCGAACCTAACTTATTAACTGAATGATAGGATAACTAAATTGTCAAAATCCACGAAATATTTTCTATTTGCCACATTATGAAATATGAACTGGATGTACAATACATTCTTTGTTCTATTTGTGTTTTCATGCAAACATCAACAGTATACAGAAATGACAACGAGCATATAACCCAGCATGCACTCCACGTAGGCAGCGTAAGGGAGATCAAATACAGACAACCTTAAAGTTGAGATTGACAAAAAACCGAATACTGTTTTTGGTAGATTATAGAAGTTAATAAGCTTAGATAGGAGGAGTTAGTCGTTTGATTTTATTGGAATATGCTGTCTTAACAAATATTTCAGGATCATTCATCTAAATATTTACATCACTGAACTCAAGTATCCAGTGAACTACTCAAGCAAATTCAAAATACTTGGACTTCATATATCGCATCTAACTATATCTTCCCTCTCAATTGTTCTGTTCATATTATAATAGGTTGTCAACAATTCAATCAAGAGTAAAAGCCATCAAATACTAGTCAAACAGACTTACCTGATCGTCTATGACTCTAACCCTCAAATATTCTTGCAGATATAGCGTATCCAGCATAGCTTGCAGATATCCTTCAACGTATAACTGCAAAACAAAGCTAATGTCAGTGACCTATGTAGAAAAAAGCTTTGATCTTGGAAAAATCCGTGGCCTGCTTTTGCAATTTAATGCATGAAGAACTAGCATAAACAAAAATCCAGATACTCTTACACCTTATTTGTCTTTTGTCCTGATAAGTGATAAAGGTCCGGTACTTTAGGTCAAATTCATACTTTCATAGGCATGGAACTTAAATAAGGAGGCCAAGGACATTTTTTGTCATCAAAATTCTACAGACTGAGATTTACCTCATCGATTCCAGGACTTCGATCAAGCTTGATTCTTCTATCAGGTCCTCCTTCCAAGAACGCTGTTCCCAGTAGTGATGGCTCCATGGCTAACCTTAGTATTCCATGATGAAAACCTGTCACCTATTTCATACAGTGAAGGCACAGGTCAGGTAGTATAAGTTGGTTGTATATATTTTAGCCCAATAAAGGACGAATTGAAGTAGAAAAATGCAAACGATAAGACTAAAAATACCATGCCATTGAAACCACTGCTTTCTGCACCCTTGAGTACAGAGTCTGATACCTCTGTCACTGCAGCAAAAAGTATATTGGATCCTGTATTTTTCAACTGCGAAACAAACCCCCGTGTGATGAGAAAATAAAGTCACAAGGTCATAGTGGAAGGTGAAAGACGGCAGACTTACAGTTTTGCTAAGATCGCCAAAGTACCGCTTTGTTCCATAGAAGCCTTTATCTTCGATACATTTTCTGACAAACTTAAACGTACCTGTCTCAGGAGCTAATGGATCAGCAAAAACATTGTTGGGAAGGGGGTGAGGGATAGAAGCTGATATTAAGTCCATACTCCATACCCTAGAAAAATCATCAAATTCACCATAAAGAAATCCCTCCGTCCCGTGATAAACTATACACATTTCTTTTTAGATTGTTTCAAAAATAAACTTCACACTTCCTTTTTTAGTAAACTTGTACATTGTCCGTGCAAGTTTTTTGGGTTAATTTATCAAAATGCCCATACTTAAGATCCACTCCGGTCCAGCCCAACTCTTATACCCGTCACATGAGCATTGAAGGAAAATACTGAGTATATACAAAATTCAGGCTTCTTAATAACGTGCCAAAAGCATCTGTAAATATATACGGGTTCTAAAAACGGAAGAAGTATGTCTTTCAATTGTTGCTCAATTATGTTACGTTACTAGTGTAAAAATCACTGTGTGCATTTCAAGCAGAAGTAAGTATAAAATGATATGCAATAAACATACACAAATATTGTTGTTGGTAACATAGTTTGGTAATAACATCGTGTTGCTTATGGTATAAGAAAATTAATATCGTTTTCTACTGATTTAAGTAAAACTTTGCAAGGTAAAATTATTCAGTAAAAAGACGAAAGCCTTAGACTTGCTATTATGATTTGTGGCTATATTAAAAAAATTGTGGTTTCAGGTACCTAATTGGATGATTCAGGGCAAAAGGTGATAAAGACATTGATCATTTTTATTATCGCATGAGCATAGCAATTGTTTTGTGGACAAGAAGGTACCACTCTCACTCAAGAGGAATACAAAGAGTGTCAGACAATAAGGAGAAATTTTTGGAATTTAATAATGACAAATATGAAGCTGTTTTGGGAAACAAAAAATATACAATAACAAAGTCTAGAAATGACTGCAACCTTAACATACCTCTAGGGGTCCTCTCAAATTATTTTTGGCATGGATTTCCAATCAAGTGGCCTTAGTCCTCATTTAGACAACGGTACCGTTCTCTTCACCTGAACTTCACTTATATTATCTTATCTTACCTTATCTTATTGTCCCTGAAGTTACCTTATCTTATTACCCCTTATATTATTGAAAGTTATAAAAAGGTGTCAAACTTATTGACCTTTATCTTATCTTATCTGAACTTATCTTATATTATCTTATTAGACTTTAAATAAGTGAAAATAAGGTGAAGAGAACAAAGCCTAAGAGTAATAACAATAACAATAACAAGGTCCACACAAGTCCGTGTGTGTCAGTTCATTTAATTATCTCAAGGGGTCCTCTTTGTTATTTTCAGAATGGATTTCCAGTCGCGAGTAATAACCCTGTGATTTAATTGTCGAACAACGATTTTCCATTCCTTGTGCATCTAGCATTCTAGCTTATACCATATAATGGACTGAGCAGTAGCGATGCATCTACAGGTCTACTAAATGAGGGGGAAACGGATGAAACTGTGTTACCTAGGGTGAGACCTTGAACATTAAACAAGCTGCTGGAAGGATCAAAGAAAACATCCAGAGAGGAGGATGCACAAGTCCGTAAGAGTAATAACAATAACAATAACAAGGTCCGCACAAGTCCGTGTGTGTCTGTTCATTTAATTATCTCAAGGGGTCCTCTTTGTTATTTTCAGAATGGATTTCCAGTCGCGAATAATAACCCTGTGATTTAATTGTCAAACAACGATTTTCCATTCCTTGTGCATCTAGCATTCTAGCTTATACCATATAATGGACTGAGCAGTAGCGATGCATCTACAGGTCTACTAAATGAGGGGGAAACGGATGAAACTGTGTTACCTAGGGTGAGGCCTTGAACATTAAACAAGCTGCTGGAAGGATCAAAGAAAACATCCAGAGAGGAGGATGCCAGATCATCAAAAGCAGATGCGAAAGTTGGTGGGAGCAGTGGGCTTCCCTTTGCAATATAGATAGCTCGCATGCCATACCTAAAAGTCAGAGTTTCAAACAAGAATAAGAAACTAACAAGAAGAAGAGACTCCAAGGAAATGCAGAAGAAGGATGCATCAAAACAGAAAAACTTACCATGAATAGTGTCGCGCACATCTTACTAGCAGCTCACGAGTTGTAACTAAAGCATGAGTAACAAAGATACCATTGAGTTCTACCTCTAGATTCTTAATGGCCGGGATCTATTGATTGCACAAAATCAGATGAAGAGACAAACATGAGAGATCAAGATAGATCACAAACCAAGTACAATGGACCAATCAATCAGCCCAGAATGAAATCAGTCTTTTACCTTAATGACGCTATGTAACAGAGATCTCAGTGCCTCTTGTCCTGAGCTGTAACTTGAGTATGAGTCCTCTGGGAGAAAGCTTGCAGTGATCTAAATAACATTAGAATAAGTAAGTTCCGGATTCAAATAGCAGGTATAATTAAGATCAATTCATTTGGAAAAGCAAAGAAACCCTACTGACCATAACTGGGTGGATCTCAAAATGATCAAAGTAGTATTGTTGACTCTCAGTATTGGTGCTGAGAGATGTTCTCCAAAATGGAACAATTTTCATCAATGTCTCCTCGTCAAGGTTTAGATCAATTGGCTGTTTTAAAGGAATAATTAGATCTATACTTGTCATTAATGCATGCATCAATAAATTATAAGCATCAATAGATAACAAGGTCTGCTACTCACTAACAATATTAGTACTCAAAAGAGCAACAACAGACTAGCATGTAAACCAAGAGCGTCCATTCTTACCTGCAGAATAATAGATGAGTATCTGACATGTCTGATACTCGAGGTGGTAGGAAATAAGACAAAGGCAACAAAGAGAATAGGTTCATCTGTGACACTGTTGGATGTCAGATGTCTTCTGAGCATAGCCGCAAAGGGAGCACCAACCCATTTTTCATCTAAATGCATAGACTGCAACAAGTAGTTGATATGGATTATATAACACGTCACTAATAGTTGGAAAAAAAATCTAATCCTCAATTCACCTTTCATAAACTAAAGGGTTCCAGGAACTAGCAGTTGGGGGAAAATCTGAGCCTCAGAGATAATAAGTATAAAAGCATCAGATAAGGGAGAAAATATGAACTCACCAGTACCCTAATTTGGTTGTATTTTCGTTGATCAATGATGATGGAATCAGTACTTATGTTCTCTAGCCTCAAGATAAGAAATGGTGCGTAATTTGACAGTTCATAGGGATCCACATCCTCCTGCTGGTCCTATTATTGAGTTTAAAATTTTAGGAGACTTGCAAGATGGGGAGAAAAATTGTATTATGTAAACACTACTTCTGCAGACAAACTGATGCATCCATTACAAGTTAATTATCCAGGGACACAGTTATGTGACAGCATACACTATGTCCATGGTGCTACACATCACACAAGACACATTGCGGCGACTGCTGCCTCTACAAAAGACGTTTGATAAATGACTTTATATCTTTGTTTAGAGAGACCTCACAATAGTCAGCAAGTTGATTTTTTTTTTTTTTGACAAATATTAAAATATATAAGCAAAGAGGAAAGTGGTGGGGAAAAGTAAAATAGTGTGTATATACCCTCACCATATGCATGTACTATATCTAAGTAGTAAGCATCACAAAAGATATTACATAAACCATGATAATCTTTAATAACAATTATTTGTTGTATTCTTTGACTCACCTGCTTGCAGGGTTCAAGTAAGCGAATGGCAAAATAAGAGATTCTCAACTGAATCTTCTTGCATGACTGATACTTACAATCAGCTTTGCGTCTGCCAGATGAGTTAGAAATTCGCAAAACACGAGTGGGACCATCAACATACACTTCATACCCCGCATTTTCTACATCAGTACCATTCACCTGAGCAAGATTTGTTCCCCTTCTGTTAGAAACCCTGGTGTCTAGTGGTAAACGAGAAGCCAGCTCTCTCTGTTTCCGAACACGAAAAAAGGATTTCCATGGACGCAGTTTATCTAAGCTGATTTCACGTAACATTTGAGTACCTAAGAAAGCGCAAGCAAGAAATGTCATAATTATCATGATATATTTATCTAAATTTTCAGAGGCAGGAATCCCTTCCCCCAAAAGGATGCAGCCCCATTAAAAAAGAATTTGATTTGTAATTAAAAGAATTACTGTTCACATAAATACACATAACGAAGTTATCTTGTTTTGCAACAAGAGGTTCAAGGTTCGCTCCGCTTCCCTAAATATTTATGTTCAAGTTCTACCATTACCAGATTGCTACTACACTCAAGGAGGGTGGAAATTACCATTAATTTTGACCATGAGTTTGTGTGGTCGAGTCAAGTTATCCCAAATATAACTTACACTAGCCCCAGATGCAAGAGTTTCCGACTGAAATGTATCCTGAAATCAGAGGAGAACACAACAATGTTAAATAATATGAATTTCCTTTACAAATTGATAGCACTCTACATTCTATTTAGTGTAGGTGGGACAAAACCTTTTGATAATAAGTAATAGAAGCATCATGAAGATGATTCTCAATTCGATAAGGCAGACCAGTATCTGGTGGTTTATGAAAATGCAAGGCAAAGGTGGAACCCTCCTCAACCACATGAACAGCTGCATATTCACAAGTAATGTCATTTTCCCTTGTGACCAGATCCAGCTGATTAGTAGGAGATTCAAGATGTCTTCTGAATTTTAGGAAAAAACATCCAAGTGAAGCCACACATATTGGACCTGACCATCCCCACACAGTTTCATTCGGACTAAACTGTACAAAAATTGATGCGTCGTCATCCGAAACCTTGTGCTTCTGCAGCAGCTTGTTAAAAACACTGACATCCTGTTTATCACGGGATCCAACCCTGAAGAAAAATGATGTTTTCTGTTTACTGCTGATACTAATCGTCTCCCCAAAATCATCCTTCAATAAGAGTACAATGAAATGAGTGGTTAAAAGTTTCAACCTATTATGAAACTGGAAAACATATATATTAGAAAATCTGCAAATGATCAAGAGCAAACCTCTAAAAGACATTGTCTGACAAAGATCTGCTCATCTGAATCATTGGATATAATATATCGAGGAACAACAGAGATTATGCGTGCCGGTACTTCTATTGTACTAGTTAATGGCCCCAAAGAGATCCCCAACTTGACCATATATTTAATTCCTGATCCTTGTTGTTTCGTAAATTTTATCTCTGCAAATCCTGATAAGGCATCCAAGTCCAAGATTGACTTAGGCAATTCGTCGTCCAATAACTTCATCCACAACTTATTTTCTCTGACAGGCAGAATACATGTCAGGGTTCTTTGTTTCTTTTCATTTTCCAGATCTTCTCTTTAAGAGGAGCGAGCGACAGTGGGAGAAAAGTAATTTATACATTATCAGGATGTCTTACTTCATGAACCAAGATCTGATTGATTTTGGAGGCAAAAGAGTCCCAAATTGTGGAGGAGTAGTGACGGCATGCTTCTGAGCTTCATCCCTGCATACAATAAGAAACAACATCTATGTCAAGAAAACACAAGAGATAAGAAAACAACTTGGTTGGTTCTATATTATAATTAAGGTATAGTGAGCACCTAGATAGCGGTTTTAGATGTGGTGCAGCACAGAACAGAAGAAAATCAGTGTCATTTCTCAATGTGTACTGTGTAAAAACAATGGCCTGCATCACAAACATTTTCATCTTTTAATGGCCAGAAAACTGAGAGTAAAGTAATACGAAGTACTTCTTCAGCTAACCATAGACTCTAGAAATTATCATACGTCTCCATCTGCAGTAAAATTCGTATGAAATCATTACCTCAAGCATGCCCCTGTTCCCACGAGCCAATCTTAAGCAAGCAAAGAACATTCCGCCACAAAATTCCAAATCAATATCTAGACATTGAATACCATCCTTCTTCTTATTTAACTTCTTGAGCCATTGACTGCAGTTCACAGGCTTACAGCTAGAGCTAAACATAGCTAATTTAATGTGGAAGAATATAACAGCAGGATTAGCAAAGAGATCGACAGTGGACCCACAATGAATAGTTGCCTGGTTAATGTTCTTTAAGCCACCAATTGGAGAAATTTCTGCACAAGGACGAATGAGATTAGGAAACATACATACAAGACACATTCAATCGGGATAAAAAAAGGTACCTGTTTCAGTTAGAAGCACATCAATATCTGTCTCCAGTAAATTTGATACTCGCACTGTTGGAAGAAGAAAAATCTCCTTTTGCTCCTGCAAAGCAATTGATGAATTCTTACTTTTACGGCGATCATTAGGCTGCATAATAGGTACATCTCTTGCAACACTCTGAACCAAGAAATGCATTTGAGCCACGTGAGTATCTCCTGATCTCACTGAACAACCAATGGCGCTAAAGGAATACTTCCAAGACTCGGCAGACAAAGCTTTTCGAACTTTGTAACTTAATTTATCAATGACACCTGATAGACGAACGGCCTTTTCCCCTTTCAGGTTTTCAGACCATTCAACTGAATAAGATTTACTAGAACCATTTTCCTCCTTTATCTCCGGTCGAAATGAGAAGACGAAGTTACCTGCAAATCATAGACAGAAGATGTCAATTTAGTTGTCAAAGAATGACAGCCAAAGGCAGGTTATAGCTCGGTTCCTATTTCTCACAGAAAGTATGAACGTACGAAGCAGATTCAACATAGTTTAGCATCCATTACTCAAGTTATATGGCATTTATACCACGTTTTTCCACAAATAATGTTTTTTTCCCGGAAAGCTACTGCCTACTGCCATCTACTTCTTGCAAATGCTTCAATTCCCGAGCGATCTCCCTAATTCATAACAACCCTTTTACCTCACACGAAATTAGACAAAGCATATCCTCACATGTATATCATTATTAGTATATGGAAATCGTATATAATACAACAAGTGCCAATTGTCTCTCATAGGGTAACTTTCAATTTTCTTTCCTTTTTCATCCTTAAATAATCCTGACAATAGTTTCTCACAGAACATGCCCCATCTACCTCACACAAAATTAGACCTTAAAGTATATCGGAACAGTATATAATTCGACGAAGTACTGAGTTGTTCTCATAGATAAACTTTCTTTCAGGACCGAGGAAAGAGTAAAAAGTATTTTCTTTCCTTTTTCATCCTTAAGTTTTCATGACCCTCTAGTTTCTCACATAACACATCCTACCTTCTCGTCCTACTTCAGGTTTGCACTTTGCAGCCATGATCTCCATATACTATGCCAAAGTCATTTCTTGGAAGCTTGGTCATGTGATCAGTATCTAATCTTTTGATCAGTGAGATGAAATCAATGCTTACAGACACCAACAAGAATTCTGATGCAATAAATAAAACCTTTCATAACCTTACCCAGAAGTTCATCCAGGCATACGCATTTCTTGACAATGAGGTGCCACAATGCCAATGTCTTTCCTCATACTCCCTCCGTTCCGGAATACTCGACCCGGTTTGACCGGCACAGAGTTTAAGGGACTTGAATTGACTTATTTAATTTAATAGGTAGTAGTTGATAGTGGGGTATTATTTTAATGTAGTTAGTGGGAGGTGGGTTAAGAGGTGGGGTTGGGGGAGAGTAGAGGTTGAATTTTTAATTATTTTTTATATGGAGTAGGGGGTAGGTGGGTTAATAGGGGTGGAGTAAGAAATAATATAATATTGTTAGAATATTTCCATTTTTAGAAACAGGTCAAGTATTAAGGGACGGCCCGATAAGGAAAACAGGTCAAGTATTCCGGGACGGAGGGAGTACAAGATAGACTCTTAACATTGTCAGCTCAATCACCAAAAACAAAGCTGATCAAGTGTTCAAGTCTTTCTAGTTGACTGGGTGTGTTACATGTCTCTATTAGGAACTAGCACTTATATTGTCATGCAAGTAACTTTGACAGAGCCATTCTTGACTACCTGATGCAATTGTTCTTAAAAATCATATACAATTTCAACCTCTTCAATGCCAGACATATGACCAATGTACTAACGAGGCTTACAGAAGATCATTGAGTTCTATCCATGGCATTATCCAGGCTTACTGGTGTGCATGATAGATAGAGAGGGCATCCATAAAATTCATGCACAGAAGGGGGTAAAAAAGTCAACGAAGCAGGCTTTACCATTTCTCATGTTAAGCAGAGGAACAGCTGAAGAACATAAGCTGGTTGCTAAATTTTTGTATACATATTCAAGGTAAAGCACAGGAAAATTTCTTGCACACCAAGAAGCTTATCAAGAGCATGGACACAGAAAAGCAAAGTAGCAAAGGCTCCCAACAAGTTGGGAAGGATGCATATTCCCTGAATATCAAACATGATGAAAAGAATGACAAATCTTCACATCAATGCATTAACACTTTACAGAGTCCATATTTTACAGTGGAGCAATTCCATGTATGAACCCTTCTTGAGGATATTCGAACAAACTCTTGCTTGCTTATACGATTTTAAAGTAAATGCAAATGATTGCAATGTTCAAGACTGTTCTCATAAAGAGATGTGTCAGGTATTATTTAAGTAAATCACTTGCACTATCCATGATATTGATTTCTTTTCTTTAGGTAGAATTAAATACTTCTTTCTGCATATGTTTGCTTGATTCCTTTTTGAGATGTCCGAATATGTTGGCAAAAGATTCTAGTAAATTTAAACTGGATACCCTTATACATGAAGGTAATTCACATTCTACCTACATACATTCACAAGAGACCCCTGAACTGGAGTTCAATTCACTTCTTCCTTAGATGCTAAGTTTTTGGGACTCTCTCCTTTTAGCCATTTATGAAGCCTGGAGAGGGTAGCGGTCAACTGTGCAAGTAGACTTCTTGTTTTATTCTTAGCTCAGGGGTACCTACTCGAAACACCCGGTTATCTTGTGACTTAGCTCAAAGTACAAGGGTACCGGGTGATATTCCCCGATTTCTGGGTGTATACCATTGGATAATATTTTCCCTTCTATACCCTTCATTATCGTTGTATCTATTAACTAGTCATTTGGTTGAACATAGGAAGTACTCCATAATATCTACTCCGTACTAGGAAGTTGTATTTCCCATGTAATTCTGTTTCCTATGGATTGTCAACCTCCATATCATAGACCACTGAGGCACTTACTTAATTTCTTCAATATTGAAAAGCCAACTGCTGTTTACATTTATTCTTCAAGCCAAATGTAAATTAGAACTGCTTCATTCATAGAAATTTCTAACATGTCACGTAATGTACCAAAGAGAACTGTGAAAACTAAACGTGGTGCTGATGAACACCTAGTTTAAAAGAAGCATTAAAATAGAGGAAAATTGAGATGGGCAAGAGATCGAATTGAAGAACAAAATTATCAGTTGAAGGACAGCAAAGCGTAGCATAAGCATACCAAGACCCAAAGACAGCAGTGCCTTCTTTGGCCCACCAGACAAACTAATAGCATCAAATGCTGCCTTGCAGTCATCAAAAGTGTCCCCCTCTCTCAGTAGCACTGATGCAGATTCAGCTTCCCCTGATTCAGGCCTTTGAATACGCAACTCCACTGGAAATCCAGTAATGTTATGAATTCTTAATAAAGGAGACACATTAAGTGATAAACCTTCCTGTAAATTGCCAAGGCAGTCACAAAAAGCACGATGAATTAAAGGGTGAACGCACGGATCTGTGTGCAACCTCGAATTAAATTTAACAATGCCACTATATATACCTCAGCATTCTTTGAAATGTCAAAAACAATGAATGGCCCTGGACAGGTTCGTGAATCTGTGCAGATCAAAAGCCAAGCAAATAAAGAAATCATAAGCTATAGTGACATAACACAAGAAAATGCCTTTTGTGGCTTATTATTGAAGCTATTCTATCCCAGACTCCCACTAAGAGAACCTCAGCAATCAGCATGCCTCCATCCATGCGGACCATGCCATATCCAGATATCCCCATAGTGTAGAAAATCAGTAGACTTTCTGTAAACAACCATACCAAGGTCTTTTAGGTTTAACCATTGTCCCATCCTGATCAAAGCATGTTCCTTGGTCATAATACATTTTCAGAGGATAGATCTTGGGTCCATGTTAAGTGTCTAATCATCTTAAACATCATGCATACAGTGGAGGCCTGGACTAAAACAAGATGGTGAGTTCAACTATGAGGGGCGGGGGTGTGGTGAAGCTGAGGTGGAAGAGGCTAAAGCCTTGTTTTTGTGTGAAAATGGCATGGGATACAGAGAACTCGCTAAAGAAACTGATGCTTCAAACATAGTTAATATAACTATTTCTTGTATTTTAGAGCTCGCTAAGTCGTGTGATTGTTCCTATTGCATGAAAACGGCGAGGATTCAGGCTACCTATTGCATGAAGCAACCATCACATCAATAGTAAAAGCTTAAACTACTAGTTACAACTCACAAGTCAAACATCTTACTTTGTTGTGATGTGATACGTGTTCGCCAAGCAAAACTCTGAGTTCCGGAAAGAGGTACATGAATTGAAGAAGTTGAAGATATTCCAGGATTTTCAAGCAAAATTGTTGCATAGGATAATTCCGGAGGCTCCTCTTGGTGCCTTAAACGTATATCAAATCCGTAAGTTCTTTTGCAAAATAAAGCATTGAGAGGGGGGTGGGGAATAAGCATGTGAAGAAATACAGAAACAGTGAACATAAAAAGGAGGACATCAGTACTCCATTAGAGACAGAGCTTTGTCGTTGATAAAAGGCACTATCACTTTCTTGCAGAATGCAGATACTAGACTAGCACAACATATCAACAAATTCATTCTTGTACTAGAAAGTTTTAGAGCAGGGTCACCACTCACCTCACCAGTAACAAACCACGAAAACTCTTTCAATTAATCGTAAGTAGATTAATCGTTACTCGTAAGTAGAGGTGTACATATACAGACAAAAGACAGAAGGAAAACAAAGACCAAAGAGAGAGGACAGAATGGATATCTAGTAATCTACTAAAGAATACCAGAATGAACAAAAGCTGCAGTGACGATGTGTCAATGTCCGAGTGTTTTGACACCGTATCATGCGGCGCGCTCTTGCCAAAGGGGCGGAAAGGGCGCAAGCCTTGTTCGGAAAGTGTATCTCAAGGCTCGTGGGGCACAAGCGGGTGCTTGATTCACAACGGGCACTCTTTCCTATTGGCGACAAGAGCGAGGGTCCAGGGTCGATCGGGGCACTTGTGTGCGCACAGCAGGCACAAGCGGGGCCGATAACAATGTATTTGTTTTGGGAAATTTTGTTGAGTTCTTAGTTTAAAAAGGCGCAAGGCGCATAAGGGTCATGGAGCCTAGGCGCAAGGCGTAAGGCTCAGGCGCGCGCTTTTTGGATACAAGGTGCACATAATTTTCTAATAAACCTTAAAATTCGGTATAGAAAAAAATTAACAAAATTTATACTCAAAACAACATATTTGTATTGGAGTGCCATATTTTCTTGTCGATTCATAAGCATTGCGTGATCCCGTCGATGGAGTGTCAGAATTAGAACCTTCCATGGTAATTACAAGCTGGAATAATGAAAATTAACTCATATTGCTACTTCCACTACCCTAAAAGCTAAGGTTGTAGAGATATGGCCGTTGATAGGTCACATGGGGTGTGTTTATATCATTAAAAAAGAAAAAAAATGTAAATAAAAGACATCAGTGAGCCTGGAGAGCTCAAAGGGCTCAAAGCGCAGAAGGCTGAGCCTAGGTGAGCCTTGCGCCAAGGCGCGCTTTTTTAAACTAAAGTTGAGTTAGGGAAGCTTTATAACAAGCGCTAGCACAATATCTATATAGGCATACAGAATGGAAGTAACAAAGCAAGTCAACTTTTGGGGTAGGGAGTATTGGTGCTTACTCCCTAAAGAGGTGTATATTGAATAAGCTAAAAATTACCAGTGAACATTGGATTGACAATAACATAATAATTTAATCTAAAGCCTAGAAAACTATTAGAAAGTCCTAGAAGCCTTAGATAAGAAAAAATACAAGTAAATGAAGGTTGGATTCTAACACGATAGGTCACGAGCAAGGTGGACTTGAGGGAAAGATAAAATCATGCTATTGGTAATATGAAATGGTTTTTCTCCAATCAGCATCCATTGTCAAACTTTTCCTACATTTACTACAAAAATCTAGTTTATGTAGAATCTTTCATAATTTTGGGCAAGAAGTCAAGAAGCATGTACAGGAATGCATACAGCCCCCTTTTGAATATGGGTCCAAGAGACAAACACTGCCTTTGAGTTGAATCCAACTCCAAAAGCAGCATCCTCAAAAGTCAAAACTAAAAGTTTGAAAAGATGTGGATAATAATCCATGGAGGTTCCTTACTATAAGACATTTGAATAACAGAAATGTACCCAAAAAAGGAATCTAATAGTGGACAGAGAATCAGACACGAAGATACCTCAAGGAAATGAAAGCTGACTGCTTCCTGCCCACTCTCGCAGATTGGTTATTGTGGAAATGGCAAAGGAGGTCCAGAACCAATTGATTTTCCACCTGCAAACATAATGAAACTAATTAAAACCTTAATCTACATGCATGCATATTCTAACTTACTTTCTCTGAGAACCTAAGGAAGGAGAGAAAACCTTGCAGCAGTTGACCGATGCAGCAGTATTTTTAACAGAGAATGGACCAGCCAAATCCAGCTTTCCAACCACAAACAGTAGCATGTCCAATAAAATCTCCGTTAATGATAAATCCAGCTGTGAATGCAAAACATCAGAAAAAGAAATGTGAGAGATACGCTTTTTGATTTACAGACTCTGAGCACTCATTTTATAGTTTGTTATTCATCTTCCTAACCTCCTGTATTCTAAAATAAAGACGAGAAAGCGTGCAATGATTTGATACTCCTGTACCCTGCGAAGGGGTTGTTGAACGCCAGTATATACATGTTTCAATTGGCTGAACAAATTCTCTCCTGCGGTTTGGAGAATGTAACAGGGAAAAGCATGAGTGAAAACTGAAGATAAAACAGTAATCTCCTATCCCAAAAAGGAATATTTAAAAACACTCACCACTTGACACTATGCGAATCAAAATAGTAAAGCATAGTAGTTAATGTGCTCATCACTCTGGTTTTCTGAGGAAGTATCTGAATAATGAGTTCATTACCATCCATAGACCCTTGAAGCAGAGGCAATTTGTCCCTGGGATCTGACAGCTCATGCACAATGATCAAGGATACTTTCTCAATTGCCAAACTAATGCAAGGGACCATCCCAGCTTCTTCAGAAATATCTTGACCATCAGATAACAAAAGGCCTTGCGCTTCAGGTAGTTGGGTTTCAGTCATCCTTAAATCAGGAACCACCGAAAGGCCATGAAAAGTTTTGAACTTGAATGGATTTCCAGGCTTTTTCACAAACTCCATAGCACCATGAACAAAAGCAGCACCACAATCACTCTTCTTATTGATAAGATAAAAAGTATTTTGCCACGTGTGATTTAAAGGTTCCAGATCAACATCATCCTCATAATTTTCATGCTTACAAGAAGCAATCTTCCAAAGTGAACCTGCAGTGTCATCATTGCTGGAGATGTCAACAAAACCAGATGATCCTGAATAATTTAGACGCAATGGTACCCCCGAATCACTCTTAGCATACAGTGACATCAAGGAGAACCACGATGCTGAAAATTTCCAATATCCTCGCTTATGCCATTTAACCTGGTTACATGTCCCAAAAAGTCATATTCCTTCATCTAAGAATCCAATACAAAAATCAAGGGCTTCATATTTGTCCCAATCCTTATCTCTTTAATACGAAATATAAAACAAAAATATGTTAGCTTTAAGTGTCCACTGCTTCTCCAGAATTCAGCGATTTCTATTGTGTACTCTCCTCATGTCTAACTCACCGTTTTTGCGAACCACAAGAAGAATGAAGCTCAAGATTAATCATCCTCAATTCCTCTGACTAGGGAAACAGACAGTTGGATTTGTTATAGTTTTCTGACAGTAACAAAAACTCTGTGTTATAACAGCACTCTCAGCCTCTGTGCATTAGTTTTATATTATTTTGATAGGTTCATTCCTCAGGTTTCAGACAAGCTTGGACAGGATGAAATAAACCTGATTGATGACGATTCCTAATTGTAGCCATAGTAATTCACCCCAGACACACAGTTATCCAGCATATGTTTTCTTCACCTACAATATTTTGAGCTTTTCTATTCAACTGGTAACTGTTGACTTGAACAGCCAAAATTTGATAAAGATCATACTAGGATCTATCTGGAAAAAAAAATCTTGCACAATAGGCATACATCAATTCATAAATTTTAACAATATAATGTAAATAAAGTACATAACGAAGCAGATGAATTACTTTAAATTTCAACTTTTTTCTGGATTTCATTTTTTTTCCAGAAGTACGATAGAGTGGGTTGGTTGCTTAGCTTCACAACAGAACGATGAGGCTTCTTTCTTTCAGTGGCATTGAATTTGACTAATTAGGTTTGGCAATATGGCCTTGATGGTGACAGGACAAAGTTTCAGCTGTTCGCTTCTGAGTTCTGAATCACTTTATTTGGTCAGGCCATACGAACTACGAAGATGATGTGCAACAGGATCTGGCCGGGCCAAGGGTGTAGATATCTGCGTTACAAATCTAGGGATAGTGGGACTGGGATCTCATTCAGCAGTCTCTACTCACTCAGGATAAAAATGATAAAATGAATGATGCATAAAATAGCCAAGTCATCAAAAGGGCCCAAAAAGCTATGAGGGGTTAAATAGTTAAAATAAGGTCTTTACAGCCACCAATGTCCTTCTTGGATCAGACGTCTACAGTAACATGGTACTCCAGCAGAAGATTCAGAAATCATAAATGCCAAAAACAGAAATTTAAACCAAACCAGAATTCAAGAACCAAATGAGAACATAGTATTGACATTCTTACCCTAAAAAGAGCCCTTTTGCCAGCAAGAGAATAGTGAACTGCACCACCTAATTTATATTTATTTTCCGCACTTTCAACAGTTACGAACAAGTGTTGGTGGACATCTTGGATTGCGACAATAGCACCTAAACAAAATACAACAGCATATTTGGTCCAAACATCCTCAAATAGCGATCTGTTCAACATAACAAGAAATGCTACCACTTGTGCTAATTACCATCAGGAAGTGCTGCTTCCAATTCTATCTCAGGTTTCTGGTACCTTGTCATCCCACTCCTTTCTTCTACATCAGTAGTAGCACCATTCCCAGAAACCTCAGACAAGGACTCAACAGTATCCAGAAGCATCTGTACGGTAAACCATGTCAATTGGAAGCCATACATTTAAAGTATAATGTAACAAAGTAAGAGGCTAATAACAATTATAAGTAAATGGGAAACTTGGAGATTGAATATTGTTATAACATATCACAGATTCAGTGCATCAATTGAATTAAAGAAACCGGGCAAAAAGGTATGAATTTCACCTGTATCTCCGACAGAGATATCATCAGATTTAAACCTGAAACAGAACCTTGGCCAACCCATCCCTGAGTTGGACAATTTAGACCACTGCCATCCCCTAAGATAGGTCTTTCAGCTGATATAGAAGTTGCCAATTTCTCCAAGATATAATTTCCATATCTTTCACTTGATTGGACAGCTGGAGATGCAGAACCATTAGCAAAAGAGCTATTCACAGAAGCGAGTGGACTTGAGAAACTTGCATCTTCAGACAACACAGATGTCTTCTCACTGTGCGAAACAGGCACAGTAGAATCTTCATTATTGAACCACAAGGAATCATCGCTTGATCCTGCAGAAGAAAACCATGGCATTTGAATGTTTTCTTCTGATTGCCACATGGCCTCGCTAAGGATCAGAGAAAGGATACCCAGATGAGAAAGATTAAATGAGAACTTCTTCTTTCTGTTCTCCAACCACAGTTTCAAGTTCGAATCAACCCTAACTATGATTTCCTTGACCACTCCTGGAAGAAAACATCAAAATCACTCCATAAGTGATAAGTTTATAAGCTATTTCGCTTTTAGTCTTTTTACCCCAAAAAAGAAGAACATTGTACCAGGTGAAACAAGAATACATAGGAATATATCACATACTAGTTCCATCAGTCATCAGTAGTACAAACGATAATTGTGACACCTTAACACTAAATGCCTCCAAGAGTTCTTGCTTGGCAAAAGAAGTTTGGGAAGTTATTGTTTGAGCAGACTCCTCGATATGCTCTCTACCCAACCCATATGAGACACCTTCAGCTGTCTCCGTGGACTTTTTACGTGGGTAATGCATAATGAGACTCCTAATGAATTGAAGATATGAAGTGACACAGCCCGCAAACTTCGCCATAACTGTCGTTTCGATGAAAATACAACCACCCTGTTAAGAACTCTTGACATCAGAGATTCAATATTTAAGCACAAAAAAACAAACTAAGGACATTCGCATACAGATTGATGACAGTAAATGTAAAACAAATTCGTACTGGATCTCAGACAACATGAAAAACTGAATTAGGAAGAACTTGATGAAGGAACAGGAAATGGATATCTTAAGTAACCTACATATAACTTCAAGGTAAGACTACTACCAAGGTTGGGATGTCTGCTGAAATATGCACAGCTTCTGCACCAACTTATCAGGGATAGATTGGAAACTAATATCAGAAAGAATACCTCTCAAGGCATCCCTGCACATAAACATTCATCTGATATTCTGATTGTCCAACCAAAGTTTCGACCTTCACATAATACTCTTATACACCATAATTTTCGCCAGGTTTGTGTAGGTTAAAGAATTTAGTGCGGAGTGTAGCAACCCTTAAAACATAGAACATGATTCTCTCAGATTACTACCTTTATATCCGAAATAAAATTATAAAAGACCGTAACAAGAGCAGAACACCAAGCACTCAATAAAACTCAAACCATCTCTTCATTTCGAATCCACATATATCATACGAGAATAAAGTTAAAAATGATATGACTGAAAAGGTTGCATAGGTTCACAATTCCTTATTAGCCATGTCAGACATCCAGACAATATAGAAGGATATGATCAGACATAGCATCCATTTCTAGTTTTTCATCCTGAAATATAGTCAAAGGATCAAACTATTTAACGTGTCTGAGAACTATAGTTGGAACCCTCATGAGTCATGACTAAAAAGTCAAGGTCCTTCGTGCAACACACAATCACCCTCCTCACTCGCAGAAATATATATATCAAGAAGCTATATCTAAATTGGATCTTTTCCAAGCTACAGAATTGTAATGCTACTTTCGAGAGAGAGACTTACCCACTGCATTTTTTATTTTATTTTAGAAAAAAAAAAGACTCAACTCTGCTTATAATTTGGCAAAATCCTTCAAACAGATCTCCTCATTAGAGAAAGAGAAGAGTGTTCCTTACTTAAGACTTCACAAGACAAATAGTGAATAGTGAACACAACAAGAGAATGGACGAAAACAGGTCTACGACTTTAGGATGGACTGATTTGACTAGAAACTAGTTTATAATTCTCTAAAGCAATGTTGATCAAGATAGGGTGAACCGGTGAACGACTACAGTCAACATATTTTGAATTGTGAGCAAGCTTCAAAAGAGAAGAACAATGACTATGTCACAGACATTCAGAATAAAAGGTAGACATCAAACTAAGATGTGAATATAATTGTAATCACAAGATTCAAACCTGAATTCCAAAGATAATACTCTGAAAGTCTCCTCCAACAGATAGTGATAGATAAAGTTTATCTTCCGGATGAAGCCTAGAAAGTCCATTCTTAATTGAACATGCTCCTATGAAAAACTTATCAATAATGATGTTTATTAGCAGCATAGAACTTGGCGTTGGAGCTGATACATTGGACACGGAACCTTCATCTTGAATCTGCTTCAAAATCAAACTATCAATAATCATTGGAGAAGAACTACGTAGGCCACTGCTACTAGATGTTTCACTACCAGCTCCACTCCGTACTCCTGAATCATTCAAGCAATCCAGAGATACATTAAATGTGCAACTGGAAAGTGAAACTTCATGCATGTAATCAACAGAATGTATAACTTCATTCTCAACTTCAGATATATCAACATTTCCATTCTGAATTTTGTATTTGAAAACAACAGCTCGGATTTCATGGAAACTAGCATTTGCCTCAGCCTTGGCTTCCCCAACAGAGACATCTATACATGTCTTCTGAATTGAAAGCCAAATTCCACTTTTGGGCAATTCTGCCAAGCCCATGTTCTGAATATTGTCAGCATCAAAGAGCATGGAACTTCTTCTGTCAGTTCTGTTACGGGAGTTATGAAGGATAACATCAAATGGGGAAAGTTCAAAACTGGCTCTAACAAAACAGAAAGCACTTTCAAAGCTCAAACTTGTCTCCTTGTTAACTCCAATCAGCATTTCCTCATTCATGGGTTCTATCTGTGGAAATCGATTTTCAATAAACGGATGATTTTGGACTGCACGTAGGCCAGAGCTTCCAGGGGCGGATGTTGATGCTGCAGAAAAGAATCTTTCAACTACCTGCCAAAATTTGGAAAATCTCTATAGGTCCATAGTACAGAGCATAGTTAAAGAAAAAAAAAACATTTTAGTTTCCACAAGAGTGGAACAATACACTTATAATCGCATTGAAGTCAAACTTGTAGTAAAAGAAGACTAAAAAGAGAAAGGCAGAAGACTATCGTGTCCGCTAGACCAATAGCACATATCTATAACCGGGTGATAAAACAAAGGGATTACCTGGAAAATCACAGACAATTCATCCATATAAAAAGAACCAGTCACTCCCAACATCGCATAATGTAAGGACAACGAAGATGCAATATCAGATCTTGCAAATGAGTATAGATGATCCCTGAAATATACACATCATACATCAGTATAACGGCAAAATGGCACAAAAACTTTATATGGAAAAGTGAGACGGGCATTTCAGCACAGGAGGAGGGAAGCTGAAGTTATCAATGACGTAAAAATATAGTAAATTCACCTTCACCCTAAAAGCAACTATGTGTTTGAACTAGGATATAACAGCATTATGATCATAAGCATAAATTGTATCAGCATAATTATTAATGTTTTCACCCAAAAAAATAACAGTTAATGTCAATACGAGTGGAAGTGCAGAAACTGCCAAGACAAGCCAAAAATAATCATGACATCCTCCACCCGTGTTAATTGAAACGCGGTACATTATGTTTCGTGAAATGAGTAAAGGAACAATTTTCTACCCAGTTTCGTTAAAAAAATCCGCAAGTGTATACGTGCATGTTGTGCCATCTAAATACCAATTTAAACGTCCCAAAGAATATAATCTATTCAGATAAAATGCCAGATCATCTAGCCATATACTATTTGAATGTAGACGAATCTGATATCATATTATATAATCACTGATGCTTCCATGACTCTTCATTATGACATAATCAAGACAAGTGTCCTAAAAGATTTTCTCCTACTGGGGTAGAACAACTACCAGATTTCTGATTGCTGACTTAATGATTGCAAACCCAGGTAAACATATAACTTTTTTGTTTTATTTTTATGGGAAAAATATACTTCCTCCTATGACAATATACAAATTGATAAAAGATAATTGTATTAATGCTCATCAGCTTACTTTAGAACAGAAGAAATTATAGTCTTTACTTCTGATGATTGTCAAAAAAATATAATCTTTACTTCTGATCACACAGATCATATAATAACTGCCATTTATTTAGCAGCACGAAAAAAAGAAATACTAGTTACAGCATTGATCAAGTAATTTCACAGTTTCACTTAAAGAAACCCTTCAAACCTGCATTGCTCCATGCATGGATAATGAGCTAATTTTACACCTTAAAAATATGAGAGAATACCAACTTTGACATTCAAAAACCAAGACATGCACTTCCAAAATTTAGTTCATATGCAAGAAAGGTGATTATTTCTTCGTCAAATAGTGATATCATATGCTAATATAAAACAGTGACATCGAGGGAGTATTACACAGATTTTAAGGCATGGAAAAAATGAAAGAACAGTTGAGGAGAAAAGCCCCAACCTCAATGATGATAATTTAACTGTCATTGGCTTCAACAATAGAACTTGCATCAGATGATTATCCATCAAATCCTCAAAGTACAAACTTAAACCACCGAGTCTTAGAAAATAGAAGTGTGTAATCTGTCCTTTTGAAGCATACTCTATGTTGACTGATCCAGAAAACCCCTCCACCACAGGTTTCTCTAACTTGAAAAACTCTGATTCAAAGTTACCTGGTCTCTGAGATTCCTCCCGTGGCAAAACTCCAGACTTTGAAGTTGGCCAAACAGAAAATTCAATGTCGTGGACATCTATTGTAAGATTAACCCCATTCGTACCATTCGGCTCTGAATTGCTACTAGATAGCTCCTCCTTTCTCAGAGATAACTGGACTCGAGGACCAGCAATTACAGCTTTCACTTCGACATGTTTGTCAGGAAGCAATTTTAGAATCCTCGTATTCATTGCCTTTATACTGGACTTCAACCCACCAGAACAATGATTTTCCTGTAATTCCTCAGAAGTACTCAAGGAATGCAATTGAACTGCGGCACTCTCGAGACCACCACTCTGGCAAAGAGCATTATGCATTTGCTCTCTGAGGGTGGCAATAGATAATACTGATGCATATCCTAATGTAATATTTAACTTCCCTGTCATTAGGATGCATTTTGAGAACCCAGAATCTGGACATCTAAGGCCTGGATACACCCAGAATGTGTGAAAGGCGCAAATAGCCCATGGATTTCCGTCATAGTCACCCTCACACTCTTCAAAATTTAACTGTATTTTTTTCCAAATCAGCTCCATCTCCTCTGATATTTGTTCTAAAATGGGAACATCTCCATGATCAATCTCCCCTTCTTCTGAATGGCAACATGTTAGAGCAGGTTCCCCCAAAACAATGATTTCTGAACCATCATGTCTCTCTTTCAAGCGTCCTCTAAGAGCATCCCCAGCATTTTTTGGTGTAGCTTCGTTTTCTAAATCATGGAGACCAGGTGCAGAAGTAACTTCAAGATATCCCAGAGTGAAGGAAATATACTGCTCAGAAATTCCCTCTTCATAGATAAAGAGAATTCCTTTTACTAACAAAAAGAACGGAGATACATCAGTGTATGAAGTTTTTTTCCTCCGGTTTGAATTTTTAATAACAGGAGGACTAGTAGCATCTATAGAAGAAACTACAGCGGATATCTTCCCAAGGCTGACATGGAAGCAACTCCTTGGATCATCAACTTCAGATTTCATACTGAATTGGCCAACTTTTGGAGATTTCTTATGCTGGCGGAAAACAGACATGATGATTTCAAGTACTTTCAATATTGAGTGCCATATGAAAGCCAGCGGCAAGATGATACCCCAGAAGCTGTTGTAACCACTGCTCACAGATGACGCAGCATTATTTCCGGCATGAGATACTTTCAAGGCTGCTTTACAACGAGCAACCCGCCTCGCACTAGCTATGGCTTCAGCTGGAAGTTCCTTCTCAATTATTTGCGATATTGTCTTCATTTGCTTCTCAGCTAGCCGGGGAAAGCTACGTCTATTCGGCATCTTCACCCCATGTTCAGAGTATCCAACTAACAAAAGAAAAGAGAGATAATCCTCGACTAGGCGTAGCCAAAGTACTGCAATAAGGACCGCGCTATAAAACATAAATCCAGGAGGCAGCAAGGAACGGCGAAATTTCGACCTGGCTATTCCCCAGAGCAGTCTTCCGCTTCTAACATGTTTACATTCTATGTTAAGTAGGTTGTTAAATGCACCAATCATTTGAATTCGGGTAGGAGAAAATGAAAAGTCCATTTCTGGAACAGAAAGAAAAGAGTTTACAAGATGAAGATCTTTCATTCCAATGCCAAAATAAGGATTTACACAAGAGAGGATACAGCTATTTTGACCTTTCTTCTCAGCTCCTAATTCCATCTTAGAGGCTTTGACAATGAAAGAAGTTTCTCTTAAAGGTAAAAATATTAAACTAATAAACCCACCCAAAAGACACCCCAGATTCCTATGTGAAGGTTGTGCATTAAGTTCGCTTGAATAGTATAACCATGAAAATGTGTCGTCTGAAACAGGATATTCCACCCGTATTCTTGCATCACGCAGACGTAAACAGCAATTCATCAACAAAAGATTTGTTATGGAATCCTTAAGTTGGCTTTTCCAAGAAGCAGTTATTATCATGTTCTTCATATTCTCATGCAACGTGCTCCCCTGCGATTTGCCTTGGATTAACCCAGGAAAAAGATGTATAATAACTCCAATTTCATATCAATTAATGACAAAAAAGAAGAGAGACATAGTATATAATTCAGCTGCCAACACTCCAACACTAAGAATGGGGAAATACACAGTACCATTCTCTAAAACTGTGGCTCTTTAAGATTCTAAACATTTAATTATAGCAAGCACAAGTTGGTGAGAGTATGAGACTCTTGACTTGCTGAAAAGATATTAGGGCAACTCACATGTTGACATGTGAGATGGACTGATATTTGCATATGAGTTTCCCCATACAGAAAAAGAGGGGAGAAAATAACCAACCTACGAGCTTGAGGGCTTAAAGCCTCCCATCAGTTTCCATGACTATATTTTAGTAACCAACTAGCAACTCTTCCTACTTCATGAGCACCCCAAACCCAATTCCAATATTCTCTCAAAACTAACAACACTGAATATGTAAGTCACCATCGAAGCAACCAAATTCCTAAGTGTGATAGGACCTGAAATTAACTGAACTTATGTGAATTGAACTTATAGCACCTTATAGGCACCTGTTTAACTTATTGGACCTTATTTAACTTATTGAACCTTATTTATAGTTTATTAGATTATTTCTAAACTTGTATCCATTAAAATATTTATAATAGTTAATTGCAAATATTAATAACTATAAATTAATAAAGTACGTAGCAATTATTACTTACTTCTTATATTAGTAATTACATTTTTATGTTATTATTAATAACTAACTATAAATTATTACTCCGTACAAATAATACTTTATTTTTAAAAGAACATTATAAATATGATTTATACTTACATATCATTGATAATTATTAACCGTAAATTAGTAACCATGGTCCATAAATTACTTTTATATAAAAATATAAATATGATTTATTTAATATAACAACGTAAGTAATAGTCAAATATATAACAATGGTACTAATAACCATAATATTACCTACTCTATTCATTGGAACTTATTAGAACATGATAGACCTTATTGGAACTTATAGGACCTATTGAACTTAAAATAGGACCTTGTTAAACTTATAAGACCTTATGGGACATTATTTAACTTATAAGACCTTACGGGACCTTATTTAACTTATACGGAGTAGGACATTATTAAAACTTATATAAACTTATAGGACCAGAAACTTGTTTGAATAAGGTCATATAAGTCCGAAGAGAATACACCTAAAGGTGCATTTTATTCACATGATTTTTATTTATTTTTCCTAAATTTATCTGAACTTATCAAAGCTTATTTAAGTTGTAATCTGACCTTTACTGAACTTGTTTTTCATGGAATAAGTGGATTGTTTTTCATGCAATAAGCGGAAATGAGGTGAACAGAGCCCTAACACCCGTTCAGTGGCGTTCACTAATGAGTTTTCATTCTCAATAGTAATGCAAGTATACAGTAACAACTAACACCTCAGAGAAACTTTTGGATAAGCCTAAAACGAAGTAATAAACAATGACATTAGAAAATCAACAAAACTTACAGAAGGATCAATTTCAGCAAGAATCTTCCTCTTTCTCTCCTCTAAGTAATCATCAACTGGTTGTTCCACTCTTTTAGCTATACATTTCCTTCGTTAATCAAAGAAAAACAAAAATTCATCAACCGAAAATACACAAACAAAAATGGAATGAACAGAAACGGTAGGGAGGAGAGAGAAAATACGCACTCGAGAAATAGAGTAACATCTACTCCATTAAATTCGACAGTGAACGCAGGAGCAGACCAATGCGCAACTCGAACGATGACCTCGTCGATCGTTACGCCTCTGAACAACACGCTGAACTCCGCTCCGCCACCGCCGTCGATTAGGTTGTTCAACGCGGAGGTGTCGAATTTCAGGTCCTTCGCAACGATAACCGAGCGGAAGAACCCTAATTTGACCTCCAATTCTGGCGGTTGCGCAAGCCATTGTCGTAGTAGAGAGGTCAATTTTCTTTGAATTACGCCACTGAAGAACATCTTTGATAGGAAAATTGATGAAGTTTGATTTGTTGTCGGTTGTTGATTTTAGGTGTGTGATCTTGTTCCCGCCATTGAAGGGGATAAAATTGAGCAGAAATTATCCAGTGGTTCAATCCCTGGAAGTTGGAAAAGAGAGTATTTTCTGGGTAGAATCCGGAGCCACTTGGCGTACGACCACCACCTTTGTCATGTTTTGCCCCGATATTTTAACACGAGGATTGATTTTGTCGTTTTGTGAATTGAAAACCGGGTAAGCGGGCCGGATAGGTAAATTTCGGGCTTGCCTTCGGTCCATACAGAATTGTCTTTTGCTAGGCCCGGTACGAGTTAATGGTTATGCTTGGTTCAAATGAATCTGACTTAAATTAATTTATCTGAACATATGGAGTATGAATTTGTTTTATTGACGATAACTTATTTTCTATGTGCAAATTGTCTGGAAAAAAATTGTTGAATTGAACTTATCTGAAATCAACTGGAGTTGGCGTGAGTGATTAAGGGTCTATTTCTCTTTAACCATGGTCTCGAGATCGAGCCTTGACTATGGAAAAACTCAGTTGTGAAGGATACTTCCACCAGGGTACACATGCATACTCTCGCAGGAGATCAGTTCACTCGCTGAAGGTGGTGGGAGCTCCTCGTCGTATTACCAAAAAACTTATCTGAACTTATATTAACTTATCTAAACTTACTTTTTCTAGTTAAAATAAGTTATAATAAGTTCAAACAAATAGACGCTAAAATCATAATTTTTCGATCCAGGTTGAAAACCTGATTTTTATTTCGGAGTATCTTGTTGTGTATGATTACATCGAGAAACGAGAGTTTGTGTGCTTAGAGATTCTTATTTTTGCTTATTTTAAATTATCAAAATGAGAAAAATATATTGATCAAATGAGGAAAATTAACATTTGGGTACACCTATAGAAATAGGTATACATGATTACAAGATTGAGGTGCTACTAATGATCAATACGTTCCTTGCCTTCCCCCTTTCTTTTCCTCCCTCGTTCTCTACCCTTGATACAACCACAACCACGCAACTCATTTCTTCCAATTCACATCCCGACCTCATGGCGTCCGGTTTTATTCCTTATTGATTTTTCGTTCACCTTATTCTTCCGTAAAACCCATTTGCCACTCTTCTTTTCTCTTATTCTCTTTAGAAATTTGAGTTGAACCAAGAAAAATGTAAGATCTTTTAAATGCTCTAGCTATATTTTACGATGGTCTTGAAGGGAAAACTCATCACTTTTAAAGGAAAAAACTACTAAGTTTTAAAATAATCTGAGTTCTTTTTTTTTTGGAAATTACTTATTATGACACTCTTTTCCAAAACAACTACCTTATATCAACTTTTATTCTTCTGAAACATTGTCTTATACAAATTTCGTCCATTATTACGTTTATGGGACCTGCTTAAATTAACTTTCTCCGAACTTTTGATATGAAATGACAAAAAAAACGAAGCAAGGTTGCTAGCAGAGAATGTAAAGCTAGAGGGACAATTGGCAAAATCTTTTAGGTAAGAAATTAATGGTATAAGAAAGAAGAATTTGGTTTTGATGTTAATGGTGTTAGTTGTAATGGTGTAGTATGTACTAGGGGTGCATTTTTGTCATTTTATATCAAAAGTTAGGCGAAAAGTCAATAGAGGTGGGTCCCACAAACGGAATAATGGACAAAATATGTACAAGGTAGTGGTTTAGAAGAAGAAAAAACTAGATATAAGGTAGTGTTTTTGAAGAAAAAATCTTGATATGAGGTAGTTGTTTTTTAAAAGCAACTTATAATTTGTTTTTACGGAAATTTCATGAAATGCCCTCGAGTTTTGCCATAATTCACCAAACGCCCATCAAGTTTCAATAATTCATAAAATACCCCTCACAATTCGTACAAATACCCAACATACCCTTACGAATAACGGGCCGTTAGTCCGCCGTTAGCCAAGTTTCCAATTCACCCAAATGCCCCTATTCTGAAACTTATTTCACCAAATGCCCCTATTAGGAAACTTATTTCACCAAATGCCCCAAATTTAAATATAGCTATTCTGATGTTCCGGCGGCTAGTTTTTGTGTTTGAAAAGTGGTTCTTGGTCATGGTTGGCTATAAAAACCCCTTTGCTGAATGGTTCTTGTATTTTAGATGTTATTTTACTTTACTTTGCTAATTTCATAAGATTTGTGTCATGAGTTTTCTTTCAAAATCATCTTCCACACCCAATGAGTCCACATATTTTAGGGTACCTAACATTTTGGGGTAGTTTTTTGCACATCTGTTTTGATCTTGCACATATTCATTGAGTACAAAATAACATTAAATGTAGTTGGTGCAAAGATGTTTTGTAAGTGAAGCTAAAAACAGAAATGCTTCCCAGTTTGGTATTTTGTGCAGATTATGCAACATCAATTATTTATGAAATGTGAATTTATTTCTCATTACTTGTGTTTACTTCATGATTACAAACAGTAAAATTACAAACATCAATATCCCAATTTGTATTACAACTTTGACTACTTTTTGTTGTTGTTTTAGCTTCTTCTTCATTTGCTTCAATTCTTCTTGCATCTTACTGTTTCGCCTGTTTTCAATGCTTTCTCCTTCGTCTAAGCTTCCCCCGCATTGTCCTTCGTGTTGTTGCCCCTTGTTTTTTTGCTCAACTACTCCCTTTCACCATCTCAGATTGTTTCAAGGATCACACTTGTAGTACAACCTTTGTGGATTGAGTGTTGTATCAGAGCTTCGAATGACAAATTTCCTAGCACAATAACAAAATTTGGTAGGTACTCTAATATATGTGGACTCATTGGGTGTAGATGATGATTTTGAAAGAAAACTCATGACAAAAATCTTATGAAATTAGCAAAGCAAATCAAAATAACATCTAACTTACAAGAACCATTCAGCAAAGGGGCTTTTATAGCCAACCGTGACCAACAGCTACCTTTCAAACACAAAAACTAGTCGCTGAAACATCAAAATAGCTATAGTTAAGTTTGGGGCATTTGGTGAAATAAGTTTCACAATAGGGGCATTTGGTGAAATAAGTTTCAGAATAGGGGCATTTGGGTGAATTGAAAACTTGGCTAACGGCAGACTAACGGTCCGTTATTAGTAAGGGTATGTTGGGTATTTGTACGAATTGTGAGGGGTATTTTATGAATTATTGAAACTTGATGGGCGTTTGGTGAATTATGGAAAAACTCGAGGGCATTTCATGAAATTTCCGTTGTTTTTATGTCAAAGCTAACATCACCTTGTTCCATAATATCATATTTTCCATAAAGAAACCATTTTTTTCATGTATGATTGTTTCTGTGTCTTCCGGTTTACAACTCAATCATAATTTAATATGCAATTAACAACATATATAACAAAGATTGATTAAACAAGAATCTAATTACGGAGTAGAATTTATTATTTCATTGACCGCGATCAAATACTTCTGTACAATATACGGAGTACTTTTTAGAAGGAAAGTTCGCTTGGTATGTCATAATGTCATGCACCCATGCAAGAACTTGATTTTATTTATTTATTTTCATTTGGTGAGAAAGAGGGGCAAAGATCCTAAACAAGGAAAACATTACAAACTAAAGAAGGGCAACACACATCGAGAGAAAAAACTTGAAAAGGTAATTCCACTTGACTCAATCTTATTACACTATACGGAGTAATAAATAAGGGGTAAGTAAAGGGTCAAACTCTCGGGAATCAAATGTTTTCTATACTAGATACAAACATGCAACTACTAGTATAATTCACTTCAAATAAACAATTGTTGGATTAAATATGGGGGTTGTTCGCTCAACTTGTCACTAATCGCACGAACGTTGTAATTAATATATTCTAGGAGACAGGTCAAGGAAAGAGGGATTCCACGTAGTATATCTATAGAAAATGAAAGTTTCTCTTTCTCCACTCATACATGAACACGTGATTTACTTACTAATATATGAGTTATTGTGCACTAGCACAAACCATTCCCACCAGAAGGTCACGGTAATTAATCAAAAGTTGTTTTTCTTATTTTCTACCTAGATTCTCGATGGCCACAACGACTGATATGTTCATATTTTATAGTGTTTTTACCCCCGTCCCTTAGTACTTTTTGATCTCAAATGAGCTCTTTGGAGTGATTTTTAGTACTAATGTGCTCCTTGTAGTGTGTTTATAGTTTCAGGTTCATCATTGTAGGAATTTGCATATTTATGTGCATTTCCTACTCATTTAAATCAATACAATAGATTATGTGCTTTCGAGAGCACAAACATTGAGTTTGAAGAGTTTTGAAGCAAAGCAAATAACGAAAGAAGTAGAAAAATAATTGCAGTCCACTATTTTAATCATAACTCAAGTTATACAACTTCAAATGAAGTAATTCCATGCATTTGGGTTGGATTCTAGACTTCAATAGATTTCCAACAAGTGGTCACTCGCCTAATTTCGACGAATAACGAAGGAGATATGGCGTTTTGAAGATAGGGGATCGTGCAGTTTGTACGCGCGCCCGATCGGGCGAATGGCTGCCCGATCGACCTATTTACGAGCAGGATGCCCGATCGGGCGAGAGCTTGCCTGATCGGGCAACGACAACCAGGGGCGAGTTTTTACTTAATTATTTCCGGCTTTTCGTTTTGTTTTGGGCGAGACTATGAATATAGCCCTTAGTTATTTGTTTCAAAGATCTTATTCCTTAGTTTTAAACACTTAGTTTATCCTCATTACTTAGTTTATTCTCTCAATTGTTGCAAAACACTTAGTTTTATTTTCAATCAAAAATTCAAGCTTTCATTATTCATTGTTCAATTCCTTAGGTATTATTTCTTACTTTGCTTTATTATTTTGTTCTAATTATGTTTTCATTGATTAATATTGTCTTAGTTATTTCAATCATGTGTGAGTAGTTCCATTCTAGGGTTTTTAGGAATCCATGAACCAATATGAAGGGATGATTAATTATTGTTGATTATTGGTATTAGCTGTTAATTCCTATTGATTGCTTCCATTTACTATGCAATTGGATTTGTGCAGGTCTATTAGTCTAGCAATAACAAGTTAAGGTTCGAGATATGCAATTTGATGTTTAGGCTTGTTTCAATAGGTAGAATTGGAATTAATACGTAGCGAGAGCCCGTTAATTCTAAGTCTATGATTAGTATCGATTCGAGAGAGCATGCTAGTCTAATTAACTTCTTTATTGATTATTATTGATTGTTTATCATCCTGGATTGTTGTTCATTGGTGAACCCATTGATATGTGTATTTTATATAGAGTTTTTACCCCCGTCCCTTAGTACTTTTCTGCGTCAAATGAGCTCTTAGGAGCCAATTTTAGTACTAATGTGTGTTGTAAGTGTGCTTTGAGTTTCAGGAAATTTTGATGAGAAATTAGCCTTTTTAGGCTCGTTTCGCGATGATATAGGCCACTACACGGTTCCCGAGTAGGTTCGGGGTGATTATGGTCGACCCTTGGGAGCCCATGATGTCTATGTTCGAGCCCCGAGAGTTAGACTTGGTGCTATGAGTGAAGGACGATGCATTTTGCTAATTGCCCTATGATTGGAGGGCGAAATGTGAAAATCGGGCGAAGAAAAAGATAATTGCCAGTTTCAACGCGTGTCCGATCGGGCGGGCTTCGCCCGGTGCCAATCGGGCGGCCATCCTGAAGGTTGTATGGAGCAATTCTCATCTTCCCGATCGGGTGATCGGAAGGAAATTCGCCTGATCGACCTGTTTATCGAGCAGAATGCCCGATCGGGCGACGCCAACCTCCAGCGTTTTTTCGCGATTTTTATTTCCGATTTTCGTTTGTATTTTGGGCAAACTATAAATACTAAGCCTTATATTTTTAGTAGTCATCTTATTTTCAGCATCTAATTTTCTTAGTTTAAACACTTATCTTATTTTATTCTCTCAAATATTGCAATTACTTACTTTTATATTGAATTCAAAGTTCGAACCTTTTAGTTCTTCCCTTGTTCTTCATTTATGTATTGTTTCATTCTCAACTTTATTAATTAATTCCAATTATCTTAATTGTTTTGTTAATTTCTTAGAATTATGTTTTCATTATTATCAATTCAATTATTTGTTTTATGTTTAGCATGTGTGAGTAGTTTATTATTCTAGGGTTTAGGGGATCCATGAATGTATGATTGAGATTGGATTGGATTAAATGATTGATTTTTGATTATGATTTCTATAGCTTGTTTTGATTGTTCGTCATTAATGTTCGGGCGGACTATTTTGATTGAGTTTGATGAATCTTAGATTATTGCGCCGAGATGTATAAATCTGATGTTCTTGATTTGTGGCTATTAGATAGGGATTGTTTCTAGTACATAGCGAGAGTTGCTAGCTTTTCCTACGGAATTCATAAGATTCGAGAGATGCATGTTTTCCTAGTTATGATTATTGATTGATTGTTGTGGTCCGTTGTCCAATCCTAGTCTGCATTTGTGGTGGACCATTACCCTAGATTCTCTTAATACTGTTATTTTCCGATTTAATTATTGCCTTAGTTTTAATTTACAAACCAAACCTATTTCCTTGTTACCAATAGTCTAGACTTGTTGATTAGTAGTAGAAAGAACATTGTTTCCCTGTGGATACGATCCCTACTTCCCTTGCTATATTTTTAGTTGGTGAACGTTAGGTTTATCTTTGATAGGAGTGAGATTTAGCCTGTCACCTATGCCCTAGAACTTTTAATATCTGAATTCTTCCGCTTTATTATCGTCGTAGTTTAATATCCAAACCAACTAGAATCTTGTTCCCAGTAGTCTAGACCTTAGATTTAATAATAGAAAGAACGCATGTTTCCGTGTGGATCTGATCCCTACTTCCCTTACTATCTTGTTAGTGGACTTAGGCTTATTTTTTATTAGGCGATACAACTTTAGCCTGTCAACGACACAAAGATAAATAGAAGTGGAACTTAACACACACTATAGCCACTCTCCTAGGGTCAACACAAAGAACAAGTGATTTTCCGTGTTAAATGAAGCGTTTTGGATGTCAACGGCTCTATGCTCAATACCTATCTCGGAGAACAATTTAACTATAGCCCATGTATCACACTTTTCCCTGAGGTATGGTACAAGGAAGCAAACAAGCAAGACCAACCTAAATCCATCTAACACGTTCATAAACCCATCTCAGGTAAGGACATAACATCAAAATAACTAGTAAAGGCTACCATACACCAATATCTTAATCTTAACACTTATAAAGGCACAAACATTGGTTACTATTCCTACAATAGTGATTTTCCCATTGTATCCCCATTTTATGCCTTAATTTTTTTTTGTCTTATTCTTATAAACAGTGCGTGGACGGAAATCTCCTTGCACCCTGGTTACTTTCTTCATGAATCTCTTTCTCTGAGATTTTCCTCCACCTTCGATTCAATCCCTAGCTCTCATCTCTCCTCCACCCTCTTGATTTTTCTCTCTCCTTTCAATGTCCTCCGACATCACCAAATCTCGTTGGCAACCTGGATCTCACGCTTGCATTCTCCCCCTTCAATTCCATTTTTGAACTCTAGGTCTCTATCTCTCCTCTTCGGCAATTATGATAATCTGTTAAATCCTATACAAGCTTAATCGTTCGACTTCAAAGAAATTTCAGGTATTTTTCTTCTTATCTTCCCTCAATTTATAAATTTTTAGAATTTTCTAGGTCTATGTATTTAAATGTTATTTTTTTGGGGGGTTTTAGTGTATTTTTTATTAGGGTTTACTCCTCACCATCTCATCTCACAGGAGGGAACTCCACATAAGGTAACTTCTTCTTCTTCTTCTTCTTCTTCTTCTTCTTCTTCTTACATCTGATTGTATTTTTGTTAGCTATGGACCTTCAAAACCCCTATTTCTTACTGTTTGTTTTGCATCTACCACCCTTCCTGTTGTATCACAAGAGTCACAACCTATTGAAATTGTTCATAGTGAGACATTTGAGTTGCCATGGACGAAAAAGGTCCTAAGTTTTGAGCACCACATTTCATTTTTTTTCTGTTGAAATGGGTTTATGTTGTTTGATGGAAATTTCAACGATTTGCCTAATTTGGTATGATTAAATGTTGTTTTGTTGTTTTGGGGTCTGAATTTGTTGGTTTTGTGAAGTGGGTTTTTTCTTGTTTTATTAGCTTTTTATGCATTTTCGTTGAATTTTGATGGATGATTTTGTTGATTTTGTCGATTTGAGTATCTTTTCTAATGGGTTTCATTCAATTTGTCTATAAGCTTTACTATGCTATTTTGCATCAATTTCACATCATATTGTTGAAGTAAAGTATGTATAATGCCAAAACCATTAAATATTTATATTAGTGAAAAGCTTGGTGAGTTGGTCGTGTTCACCTTACTTCCTCTTAGCTTAATGTTTTCATGGTTTGGAAGTTTTCCTTTTTTATATTTTATTTATAGATTGTGCATGACCTTTTGTCATCATTGGTTGACAATGTACACCTCCGACATTTTCGCGGCAAAGAACACTGTTATTTTGTGGAGATTTTAAGTTGCAGCTCCCTTTTAGAGATAAATTTAGATTTTGTCATACTTACTAGACAAAATTGTATTGATATAGTAGGTCTTAGTTCAGACTTTCTCTCTTTCTAGATTGTTTGTTATCCATTTCTGTTTTATCATTAGAATTTTCTCTAATTATCAATGTTATTTTTCAATGTAAAAAGTTTATTTTTCCCTGCAATATAGAGCAAAATCACGAGTACCCATCAGGCCATCAATATCAAACAACGAGAAGGTTATGTGAAATCCATGGCTGACTTGATTGAGAAAGAGCTGCAATCTTTCTCCGTGCCAAATGAAATAGGTTGGGCTTTTGCATTCACCTGTACACCATAACTCTCTGTTTTTATTTTGATCATTTGTTTTTTTTCACTATATATAGGAAACCACGTAGTAACTGGACCAGAGTTCAGATGAGTTTTGCAAGTCATAGGGTGTTGTTCTTGTCACGTCTGATGTGTCAGCGCATGGAGTTGATTATCCCGATGTTTCACTTGTTATATAGGTAACATTACTCCCTGTTAGACTTCACATAGCTTCTTTAGTCTGACTATAAAAGTATCATCACAAAGCTTACGTGGTCACATCAGGTTCATCTGCTTTTCCTTGTTTCTTTTTGCACGTTAGTTTTTTCGGTAAGTTTGGTGCATTATAGAAAAATGCTAGCCATTTCATTTAACATATCCCTTTTATATGATACAGAGTTGCTTTGGGTCAATCTGAAACTGCTCTTTCATTGTGTCTTATGTTACGTATGATCCTAATGTATATTTGTGACTTTGTGTTTTTACAGTCAGGTTTTGGTTCTTCCTTGACAATAGAGATTGATGATCCAGTAATGAAGCTGATGAGTTCCTTATTTAAAATGAAGCCCCGAATATATGGTGAGTTAACATTGTTGTCTCTATGTCTATTAATTTTTCTGTTTATTTTATCGAGTGTATATAATAGTTTCATTATATAACCAATAAACTCTTCTGATATATGTTTCTCAAAATCTATTGTCACATTGGTAGGTTTAAAAATAATGGGCAAAACGTTCATGTAAAGTTTCATAGGAAACATGAGCAAGCTCAAGGTTCCTGAAGATCTTGTGCAGGTTTAAGCTTATCTCGGATGGGAAAGAAAGGTAAACAAATGTATACCCCTGTGCGGGAAAAGGTAAGAAGTTTATATTTATATGTGAAGCATGTAGAATTTTTATGGGATATAGATCATCATGTTGTGGGGATTGAGAGTAGGTTGACCTTTTTTGTAATATGCCTCAACCTTCTGCCTTCTTTTCGTTCTTTCCATTTGCATGATATTTTTTCAAGAATATAGCGACATTAGCACCACAATCACTTGTGTGATCTCATTATAAAGGTGGCAACATGGTTAGTGTGCTTTGATGAATGCTTCTTGATGTCTCTCATCAAAAAAATTAACAAAACTAGGATCAATACTTAATTTTTGACTTTAAATTGATCAAAATCCCATATTCCATGAATTTGCACATCATAAGTGTAGGGATGCTCGAGCCCAAAATCACTATCATAGTATCATACAGTGAAATCCATATATATGGGGAAGTAAGAGTGCATTTGTCTTCCCCCTGTCTGGTGTAATTTTTTTTTTTCTTGTGCACTTACGAATGAAATTCCTCAGATCCTCGATGTTGGGGGATCCATGTTGGGTGGTGGTGTGAAGTAAAATTGACCTTTGAGAAAATGATGAATTCTTGATGGTGTTCTTCTTTACCAAATACGATCTTTTAATTTATCTGAGTTTTGCATTTTTTTTGTTGATTCCTAAAAGTTAACCATATAACTACTATCTGTCTTATATGTGGAATATGAAACAACTTGTGCTGAATTATTGGATGAGATAGCCAGAGGTTCTTCTACGCAGGAACTTCAAGAAAGGTTAAGAAAATGAAGTAATGCAAGTGAAGTTAAAGAACAACCCCCTTCAAAATCTGAAAAGAAAATCCCAAATGATCCTGTATCGATTCAATCTACTTAAGATGGGAAGAAGGCGGGAAACCGAACTATTCTCCAGGTGAGAAAAGTGTACATTTTAATTCGCTTCTTTACAGCATCTCTTCTATTTCCCTCATATTTGATTGATTTTTGCTATTTCTTGTAACACAAGATATAGAGTAAAATTTATTTTGAGGGATATAGAGGAGTAAGATACTGCATTGGAAGTTTAAGAATCCAAGACTATCTTCCCAGGGTTCATATGAGGAAGAAAATTTCTCACTACAAAGGAAAATGTTAAATAGTTTTTCCTTTTTTTTTTTAGTTCAGATCATTGTTTTGGTTAGTTACGTGTATTTCATTAGAATATAAAGGATTGCATATTGATCAGTTTATACATATTTGAAGTTTGAACTCAAGACAAGGTAAAAGAAAACTAAATTTGGATTTTGTATTCAATTCCTATTTGAAGATTTAAATATATTGGCCTGGATTACCCGTGATTTTTCCAAAATTAGAAGAACCGAGGCTCTGAGTTCCAAAATTGTTGCATGTGTTGTAATAGGTGTTGAAGAAGAACTAAGGCTCTTAGTGGCTAAATTAGAAATTCCAATAGCACATTTTTCAACAAAAAAACAAAAGAAATTTCAATAGAACTAAGGATTTTAAACGTTGATATCTTTTAGTCATAAACTTTCTTGAAAGGATGCTGATGTATTCTGGTTTGCTGGTCTCAAAAATAAATATATAATGGCAGCAGGTTGGTAGTTTGTGTTGTTGGTTTGAGAAATAGTGTTGCAGTAGTTTCCGAGGGTCTGCAGACCTGTTGTAGTCTCATCAGTGTTGGTTGAATGGCATATGGCCAGTGTTGGTTTTCTTTTATTTTCCCAGTTCATCAAAAACTTCATGTTGTATTTATGTATCTAATCTGATGAGGTTCCATTGCCGGTTTGTTGTTGCTGTAAAAGTTCGGTTCAATTGTAGCAGTTATTTTTTAGTGTAATTTGCGATTTTTTTCAGAGTTAGGACTTTCAAAGTCGTTCCTTGCTATTGTTTGATTGAGCAGAGTTGAAAGACTTTGGTGTTTTCTCAAAATGTAGGCATATGTATTCAAAGAAGCAGCTTCTGAGTGTTTAGCGTCTGCTTGCGATCTGATTCGAGGAAAAGTCTTGTATTCAAGTCAGCAAAGATTAGGTGTTGTGGTTGGGTGGAAGATGCAATATTATGTTTTTATTTCTTGCCTATATCAGTGTTATGTAATTGGTATTGGCTTGTTTTTTAGCCTATGATGGGCATTGTATTTTGGGAGGGTAATCATCCTTTATCTTAAAAAATACTTTTTGGTGCAATTACTTTATTTTTAAAAAAGATGGATGATCTTAGTAAATATATTTTGAGTCCAAGTGCTTTTAAACTATTATCCAGATGACCAAAGCGTAAGATCTCATACCAATATGCAATGATCTGGCGATTTAATTTGTATTATTCATTACAAAATTGAACAAGTATAGAAAACATAACGTACCATTTATGGTTGTGTATTTACTATTATATATATGTTAATCCAACTTTAGCGTAACATTTACCAGATTTCTAGCATTTATCAAAAATTTGTAAGTGCTCATATTTTACATAATATTTTTACAATACCTTGGGGGACTGTGCGCGCTAGCGCACAGTCCAACAACTAGTTACATACAAGTAACGGGAGGAGTTTTCATGCCATAATTCTACTAGGGGTCACCCAACCCTTAGGCCTAAGGGAACTACTCGTATATGGTAGTACTGCTTAAACCTAGAAAACCTAAGAAAAACATACATGAAAACGCAACTTTCTATTTTGGGTAAAGAAATTCAAACTAAAAGATGAACTTGAGGATGAACACCAATAACATACCAAATTGGGTAAAGAAACTCAACCTCAAATTATGAACTACACATTCAGAAAATATAGAGTAAGCAATAAATGACAACAGTAAAGATATTAAGTTAAGAAATTATAACTACACTCTACACAAGTTAGCTTTAGGGTAACTTTCTATTTAAATAATTAAGGGGGAACATGTGCCAAAGAAGTGGGGGTAACCGTCAAGTATGCATGGTTCCCAATAGGTATGCACGGTCCGTGTGGGCGAGGCGTGTTGCTTTAATTTGCGTATGGTGGCAGAGCATAAGCTGCATGGTCCATGCTGCTCACCATGCAAGTGAGTTGCATGATACGTGCCAACTTTGCACGATCTGTGTCAATGCTCTCCAAAGTCGTTGCCGGCATAAGGGGTACAAAGGGTTGCACGATCCGTGCCATAATCGGGACCCTAATTACTCCACTTCTTTTCTTCTCTTGTCCTTTGCATAGATACACTAGCTCTTTATCCCTCTGACCTGACTTGGTGAGAGCTTTCTATTTTAACTCATCTTTCCTCATGCGAGTCCTTGATAATGGTGATGAGGTGGAGAAATGAGGAGGTCGCTAAGCTACACCCGTTCATCTTAGTTTTTTTTTTTAAAGGTGACTCTACACACATATTAATACAAGGTGGTTGAATGTAAATTTTAAAGATTGTTTCGACAAGTTACCGTAAACATATAAATAATGTAAAATTTGCACGTGTGACTTTCTCTATATTCATTAGTTTATACAAAAAACCATTAAATTAAAAGTACTCAACACAAAAATCTGAAACATATAACTAAGATTAAAAATTATGAAATAATTATTTTCCATATAAAAAGGGAATTTGGTAAATGCTAACAAGAAATCCTCACGGGGACATTTTTAAAGTTTTTTAATGCTAACAACTAATCCATTTGGAATATAGCGCCAATATAAGTACTTTTACCATTCAATTTTCTAACATTTCATCGTACGCGTATTCATTCTTTATATAGATGTTGAATAAGTAATCTATAAAAATAGCAAAAAAATGGGTAATTTAAACCTTTATATTTTTTAATATTTTGACATGGGTTGTCAATCTTACTTTAATGACATGCTTGTGACAATGCATCTTTTCTTATATTCTAAAATAAATGAGGTTGAGAAAAATTCTAGGTAAATGAAACTAACATTATGTTGTGGTTAATCTTATTTCTACACTAAGTACCTAATAATTGGAGCATTTTCCGAAAAAACATCCAATAATCATGTGTTTTTTCATGGATGCTAGTTACCTTTTGTCATTATCTATTCTCTTACAAGTTTACAATATTTATTAACAAAATCTTAAACATTGTATTTTTTTACTTATCTTGTTGTTCATTTATATACATCGCAAGCATGTTACGGCAAAAACCACTATAAACAAAGTGTCTTGACAAATTTTACCACTACTTATGATTATATTCGCATACTTTACTCTTTGATTCTTCCATTTCCTTCCACGATATGATTCATATATAATAAAGCAACCTTTATGCGTTAACTTGCCTTTTTTTTTTACCGTTTCAAATGCATCCCCTTCATATATACAGCTAAATTTTAGTTAGTTTTATCAAAGTCTGTACAATGTTTTTAAGGTCGGATAGTTCACAACAACAACCACACCTGAACAAAGATAATAGCTTCGATCATCATCAATATGAAACACGTTCAAGCAACATGGATTCCACAAGCTCTTCACCATCAGATAACACCGGTTGCACCTCACCGTATTCCAAATCCCCTTGGTCAGCCCATATGGCGTTGTCAACCCCCTTGTTCGAAGATGGTGTATCAAATAATGGAGGTGCTTACAATTGTTTGATGGGTTCTTTAATACGAGAAGAAGGACATATTTATTCCTTGGCAACATCAGGAGATTTATTATATACAGGAACTGATAGTAAGAACATACGTGTTTGGAGAAACCAAAGAGAATATTCCGGGTTCAAATCAAATAGTGGTCTTGTCAAATCAATTGTAATATCAGAAGATAAGATATTTACCGGCCACCAAGATGGAAAAATTCGAGTTTGGAAAATGTCTTCCAAAAACCCAAGTGTCCACAAAAGGGTTGGAACGTTACCAACATTTAAGTCATGCATGAAAAAGTCTTTCAAACCAAGTAATTATATAGAGATGGGAAGACATCGTAATGCATTATGGATACGACATTATGATGCCATATCATCACTTAGCTTAAGTGAAGACCGCAACTATTTATACTCTGCTTCATGGGACAAGACTGTCAAAGTGTGGCGTACATCAAACTTCAAGTGTTTAGAATCTATTCCGGCTCATGATGATGCTGTAAATGCGGTTGTTTCTGGGTTTGGCGGGCTTGTCTTTACAGGATCGGCTGATGGTACAATTAAAGTTTGGCGCCGTGAGGTGCAAGGAAAGGGAACTAAGCATTTTTTTTCACAATCTTTGTTAAAACAAGAATGTGCTGTAACAGCTTTAGCGATTAATCCAACATCCACAATTTTATATTGTGGTTCATCGAATGGTCAAGTGAACTATTGGGAAAAACAAAACTTTGATTTCCCATGTGGTACCCTGAATGGGCATAAGCTTGCAGTGTTATGCTTAGCTACTGCAGGGAGCATGGTATTTAGTGGATCTGCGGATATGAATATTTGCGTATGGAGAAGGGTTACTAACGATGACATGAATATTGATGATCATATTTGCCTATCAGTTTTAACGGGGCATAATGGCCCAGTTAAGTGCCTAGCAGTTGTGGCGAGTGGAGAAACAACATCAATATTTGATTCAAGGTGGGTTTTATATAGTGGAAGTTTGGATAAGTCAATTAAGATTTGGAGAATATCAGAAGATGTCCCAAGTCAAGTTGTCTCCTACTCTAGGAACAACACCCGACAAAATGATCTATCATTTACTTTTCGATGATGGGTGAAAAAGATATGAAACAAAAATTTTCATCCTTTTAACTATGCGTAAAACGCATGTATATACTATCTCTTTGATGTGATTTTTGTGTCTCTCTTTAATAGTTTATGAACTATACTAGCATTTGGTGTACCATAAGTTGACTTAGCATCAAATGAAAATTTTGTGATAATTTGATTTTTCAGTCCATTACTCATTTAACTGTTATATTGGAAATTAGATATTGGATAAGTGCATATAAAATATGATGAATGTTTTGTCTAAGTTATTATTGGTATGAGTATTAAAAAGTATTATTGGTTTCAATTAGTTTTAAATTTGTAATATGTACTTATTTACTAAATAGACATCATGTTGTTTTGTTAGCTTTATGATATGAATTCATCTTTGTAACTTTTAAGTACCGACTTATATATTGCACGCGAGAGATATATATTATCACTACAAATATAGGTTGGGGCTTCTATTGTGGGGGGTTTCATGAGGTTGATGTGAAGGGTTTTAGTGCAATAGTCAGTTTCCGGTACAACGAACCGCCTTTGACCCTGCAAAACAAGAGATTTTCTATCGGAAACCCTCATCTAATACTTACGTAAGAAAGTGTTTTAAAGAGAAAAGGTAGAGATAAGGTATAACGAATACTATTATAAATTATATGGGAACATGCACATACCCTTTTTTTGTAGTGAAAGGAGTATTTATAGTCCTAAAAAATCATGATATTGTCACATCTTACCCTCATTTTGAGGCATATCATTGCCTAACTTTTAAGTGAGGGATATGTGCCACATCCAAGGGTAACCTTTTCATGTTTGAAAGTAGTATTTGAATGAGTTAAGGCATTAGACCTTACAAAAGAATGAAAACCAACATTCTATAAGTAATGCTTTATGAAGGCATACTTATGATGCACATAGAGACAAGTGTTAAGCGAGGAAATAGGTCCCTTCTATAACACGTGTAATCTTAGTATTAATCCAACTTGAATCAGGACAATAGTTTAGTATGTTAATAGGATGAAAATCACGCGAGACGTAATTGGAGACACATATCAAAAAGAGTGGCACGTGTCAACTACTGATTAGTCCACGTTAGTGATCCTAATTTGGCAACATCAGCTTCCATAATTTTTTTTTCCAACAATTGTAATATTTTTGCTCATGCATGACTATGAAACCATAAGTCATTAGATAACATGTCCATGTATACCGGGAAATTTGAAGGCATAATGCATTTTGTAAATAAGCTACATGTGAAAGGATAAATGTCATGAGTTATTATATAATGATATACTTTAGTTGGTCGGATCACATATTACCTATATTATGATTTATTTTCATTGCCTATAAATTCTCATGCTAAGATGGCTGTAACCATATAACCGACAAGGTACAACCAAGGTAATTTTTTTGTTCACTGCTAATTTGGAAGCTTTGATTCTCTAAATGAGCAAAACAAAAAAGGTCTTAGATATACCTAGAAAACTGTCTGCCAAGGTGGTAGACCAAAATTTTCACCCAGATCCCCTATTTGGATTGTGTTAGAGCATTTTTTTTTTTAATTGGGCCAAACTTTAACCTACGTATACAATTACGGGATGCCCAAATCCCAAAATTTCAGAAAATCTAGGCCCAAAATTCATGTTTAAACTTTCAGCATTGTTTGGTTGAGTCAGGTCCATGATGACCAGTTCTAACTTTTATTAACTGAAATAAAATGCCGAATACAATTTACTTACGAAATTGCTACTCCTATATATTTTTAAAAGTTGGTAGTTTTAAAAAATACATTGAGGCAAATCTAATAACACCCTGAATGACTATACTTCCCTCAAGTGCAAGTCAAACCATAAAATGTGAATAGCATAAAGCTCAAAGCATTACGATTACATAACAAAAACAAAAAAAGTATTATATCAATAAATATTTTAATCATATCAACTTTCTATACTTTTTGGTGTGCAAATGAACCATAATAGCATTATAAATTACAATAGGAGATTCAAATTTGTAACATATCGTACACATACACTTAGCCTTTACCACTACGCCAAGACCCCATTGCTGCTCATACTTTCTAATTTCTATGTTTTGTTTTAGTTGCAATCTACTATTCACCAATTTTTGCAACACAAACGGATAGATAGTAAATTACATTCGTACCCCATTTTTCAGATTTATTTAGGGGAAAATGTAAGTTATTGAATACGGAGTATGAATAAGGAATGCATGTGGATAGGTAGTAAATTACATCAATACCTCATTTTTCAGATATATTTAGGAGAAAAAGTAGATTATTGAATACAGATTAGGTAGTTTAGTAAAGTTAAGTGGTAAAATTAACAAAAATACAAGTTTATAATTAAATAGAAACTCCCCTCCCATAGGCCATAACAATAGCCCAACAACAATAAAAGAGACAAAATAAAATAGCACCACTTCCGATTCACATGTTAGACAGTGGACACGTCACCTTCTTCTTTCCCATCATCTTCAACCTTAGCAAACCTCCAAAATTTCAAAAACAGGACAACAAACAAAAAATCAAAAAAGTGAAGATGAAAGATTCCAATCATCTTTTAACTAACAAGACGAGAGGAACCCATTTTCCCTTTCTTTTTTTAATTTAATTAAAAAAACAAAAAAGAGGGTGAAAAAATAAAAATAAAAACCCCATCTTCTGTAGTTCTGTTCATCCTAGTTCCCCCCTAATATTCCCTCTTTTTGCTGCCCCCCAAAAAAATTAAAAATAAAAAAATAAAAAAAATACTGTCTTTTTCATCTTTTTTGGGTTTCCCACATTTTCCCAAACACATTTCCCTCTTCTCCATCCCCACACAACCCTACACCACCACCAACTCCACTTCCAAGACACCCTCTTTGGCCTTCTCAATGTTTGTCTTATTTTCTCTCTCCTCTTTTTCCAGGTACCCATTTTAATTCTCCTGTAATTATTTTCTTGGTTTTTTAAGTAATTTTTATGGTTAAAGTTTTAATCTTTATGCCCTTGGTTTATTATTATTTTTTTATTAATTATTTTGAGATTTATTTTGTATGTTTCTGCCCATCTTTAATTTCCAGGTCTAGCTGTTTGTTGTGATTCAGATACACTGTACTAGGGTTGGAATTACTTGATTATGATAAGGGTTTGTTTTCTGGGGTGATTTAATTGTGGAATTATGAGGTGGGCATGGAAGTAAGCTAGGGGTATAGTACTAGTGAATGTATGTTGTAAATTGAGCTTCAATTTGGGGTTTTAGGGTTTGTAGATTCAGGTGAAATGTCGCCGGAAATGTCACCGGAGGTGGGATCTAGTCCTGTTATGGAAGATGATAGTATTATGGAGTATGCATTTGCTATGGAATATCATGGACCTCCTTTGAGTTTTGATATTCCTAAAGCGGTTCCGATTAATGTAGAGAGTATACCCCTTGCTTCTGTTGTTACTCAATTGAATTTCCCAGAAAAGAACAACGCGTTGCCCGTCATCCAACCTGTTCTTGCTCCTGATGGTATGAACAAGAAGTTTTCTAGAGAGCTAAGTAAAGTAGGGTCTGGTATTACTAATGTGTCCCCGACCTCGGTGATAGATTTCGAGAGGCTTATGAGTGTCTGTGAGGGTGACAGAGATGTCGAATTAGCCACAGAAGTGACCTTTTCGCCAACTTCAGTTGCTGCGTTTGAAGAAAGGGTCAAAACTGGTCAGGAACAGGATTGTATGGGGATTGGTGATGGGGTTTGTAGCTCGGGCACATTAGATGATTGGTCAGGTTTGATAAATAGCTCAGAGGAGTTGGCTTCTTCTTCGATTAGCCATGAACATTCGCGTGATTTGGTAGGTAGAGGTGGAAGTTCACGTTCATGCATATCGGAATCTTGTGAGAGTTTTGAGAAATTGAGAGAACTTTCAGCAGTTTCAGAGGCTTCCTTGGCTTCTGTTCCTTCTCAGGAGTATCTGTCTTCCTCACTTTCCTCTTTTAGGACCGGGGAATGCAAAAGCATGCCACATACTAATGATGTCATCAAAAGGGGTGCTGTAACTTTTCGTGATTCTGACTCATATGACGATGATGATGTTGATGAGGAGTTTGCTTACCGTGAGGCTGTAAGAGTTAGACTGAAGAAGGAACCTTTACCTAAATCCAAGAAGGGTGCGTGCTATCGGTGTCTAAAAGGAAACCGATTCACGGAAAAAGAGGCTTGTGTTGTTTGCAATGCAAAGTATTGTAGCAATTGTGTTCTCAAGGCTATGGGGTCAATGCCAGAAGGAAGGAAATGTGTTGCATGTATTGGATATTCCATTGATGAGTCCAAAAGAGAGAGTTTGGGAAAATGCACCAAGTTACTCAAAAGACTGCTAAATGATTTGGAGATTCAACAAATATTGAAGGCTGAGAAGCTTTGTGATGTGAATCAGCTTCCACCCGAGTACATATGTGTAAATGGAAAGCCTCTATGTCATGAAGAGCTGTTGTTGTTACAGACGTGTTCGAACCCGCCTAAGAACATCAAACCAGGAAACTATTGGTATGACAAAGTATCCGGTCTTTGGGGAAAGGTGAATATTTTTGTCTTACGGTTGGTTGTGTTTTATTTTCTACGACCACTACAAAATTATGCATTATTAGAGACAAATTATTAATTTCATCTCTAAATTAAAATTGAGATGAAATTGTATATGGAATTTCGAAAATTCCGTCTCAAATTTGTAATGGATTTGCCAAAATACCGTCTCAATTTTTTTTGAGACACCCTCTATAGAGACGGCCTATTTCCGTCTCAAATTTGTCTCTAATCATCATTTTGAGACGGATTTGGACTATTTAGGGACGGAATTCCTCGTCTCTAAAAAATGTTTATTTTGTAGTGGACTCTCTCATCTTTTTCTTATCCGTGAGTTGTTATGCGCTATGCAATTTGCAGGAAGGAGAAAAACCTTTGCAGATTATTAGTCCGCATCTGAATGTCGGGGATCCCATTAAACCAGATGCTAGTAACGGAAACACCCATGTTTTCATAAATGGTCGAGAAATTACGAAACCGGAGCTTCGGATGCTGCAGGTTTAGTAAATTTATTGCTGTTAATATCTAGTCACAGCCAGTTAACATAGATAAAATAATTTTTTTAGTGAAATTTGTGGAAAATTGCAGATGGCAGGAGTCCAGTGTGCTGGTAATCCACACTTTTGGGTGAATGATGATGGTTCATACCAAGAAGAGGGACAAAAGAATACCAAAGGCTACATCTGGGGCAAGGTATAAGGACATCTTGTGTATGTTATTGTTATCTTCTTAGTTTTTGCAATTTACCATTTTACTGTTATTAATATATTTCCCCCTTTTTTAGGCTGGAATGAACCTGGTTTGTGCTTTCCTGTCACTGCCTGTTCCCTCAAGATCTAAGAATCTTTGCGCAGAAGAAGTGCGATATGATGTTGACAGACCAATTCCTGATTACATGGAGAGAACACTCCAGAAGCTTCTTTTGGTAGGAAATAACGGTGCAGGGACTAGTACAATATTTAAGCAGGTATTTGTTTGCCACGAATTGTGCTTCTATCTTGCTTATAAAATCTATATTTAAATGTTCAGTTTGTAGCCGAGGAAATTGTTGCTCAGAATACATGTATTGCAAAATCTTCAAATCTAGAGGGTTCTGATTAGTTATATTAATAAATGTCTCAGGTCTAAGTAATGAAAGAAATGAGCCGAGGGTGTAAATTTAGTGAAATACGGTTTCCCTTTTTGTCACTTCACCAAAGTTTTATCATCAGTTCTATTTTAGGGTTTACCAAGTAGCTGCCATCTTTCTCATGCTATTTTCGTGCTTTGTATGCAAGTTTCTATTCTCGGATGTTGCCCCTTCAAAAATTAAGTGGAGCCTAATTCAAGGGAAGATGTTAGATTACAAGGATAAATCTGAGCAAAATTTTCCATCCAACAGTTATTCAGTTGCATTAAAATTTATGCACATCTAGCTAGATAACTTGAAGACATAGAAGTATAGAACTATAGAAGGATACAGAAGATCAGTCGGTGGGTTTTCTGTTTATCGCATAATCTGTTCAATGGTTTTGACTATTGACTTTGAAAACCTTAATCATAATACTGCACCTATCTAGCTTATCTGTCTTTATTAAGTATGCACTATGTTTGCAAATAAGAAAAGTAGAGACTTGTCAAACTGACTCCATGAGTGAGTGTAATGAATCAATTATAGTGGAAGGGGAACTTTAAGAGTTTAGGTAATGCAAATTAATTAGTTATTGTTAGCTTGGTGAAGGGGGTAGAGACTTTGTTAGAGGGAAAGGATGTAAGATGGCTATATATAAAGGAGATGAGTGAGAGGGAAAGCAAGGAGAAATTGGATGAAAAGTTTTATTTTACTTTCGTTAACCTTTTTAGTGAGATTGTCCAGTCACCTGAAGCTGGGATTCGATGCTCTAATTGAAGATTTACTCGCGATACTTACAATCAACCATCATTTTCCCTATATTCTCTTTTCCATCCTTGTTTCTAAGTTTCTGTTTATGCATTCTATTACAATGATCTGACGATATAAGTACTCTATACTAGGAACCTCGCTGGTTCGCTAGTATGAGATTGGGTACGGGTTCGCAATTCGCTACCTAATTTGCTAAGTTAGACCAAAAGTATACCATTTTGATGTTGTAATTCGCTTTTTCGGTTCGCGGTTCGTGGGCTGATATGAGGATTAGGTAACACTGCTAGGAACAATAGCATGAGCCTAAAAAAACTGAGGACTGCAGTATTATCAAAAAAGTTTGATGGCTATCTGACTTTTATAATATATTCAGGTTCGGCTGTCAAGTGCCATTGAGTTATTCAATGAAATAAGTGTTAAGTTTTATCTAATAATCCTTCTGTTCCACAAAAAATAGAAGACTCTTATCTTATAACAAGGACCTTCCTTTTCTGGATTTTTGTAGAGAGAGAGAGTGAAGGGGGCCAGGGAGAGCGGGGAAGAGGGAGTGACTGCTGAATGCTGAGTGATAAGATATATTCCCTCACGTTTTGATCAGCTATCTGTTTAATTTACTTTCCACCATTTTCCGGTGTTTTATGAAACTTAAGATTACTCTTCTGAGTTCTGTCTGTATTATGATTTGTAAGAGTATTTTTCCTTGTTAACTGTTCTTTATAATTGTTTCAGGCCAAAATTCTTTATAAAACCTCACCTTTTTCTGAGGACGAGAGAGAGAAAATCAAGCTGATGATCCAGGGCAATGTGTATGGTTACCTTGGGATGCTCCTGGAAGGCCGGGAGCGTTTTGAAGAAGAAAGTTTGACAAACTTGATTGAGCAGTCTTCTGATCAAGGTATTGTTTTCTGTGATGGACCACATATTTCCTCCACCCTGTCTGTTTTCTGATTTGGTAGAGGAGGTTGAATCAGGGACTTGCGGGGATCTAAAGTCCAAGTACTCCCTCCGTATTTAATTAAAAGATACACTTTCTATAATCGCCTGTATTTAATTAAAAGATACAGTTTCCTTTTTTGGCATGTTATGGTCCCCGCTTCCAATTATTACATTAATATTTCTCTCATTCTTGTGGTCCCCACATTTACTCACATCCTCTTTTTACTACAATAAATAATTCACTTACTATCCCACTTTCATCTTATTTTAATAACTTCAACTCACTCTCCTAAAATATCGTGCAGGTCAAAGTGTATCTTTTAATTAAAAACGAGATTATTTCCTCACTAGTAAGTACTTGCTAAATAATGGCTTATGCTTTTCAGAGAGGAGTATTCAAGGGGATGATGAGACGGCTATCTATTCCATTAACCCAAGGCTGAAAGAATTCTCTGATTGGCTTCTTAAAACAATGGCATCTGGCAACTTGGAAGCAATTTTTCCAGCTGCAACTCGTGAATATGCACCGTTGGTTGAGGAATTGTGGAGCACTTCAGCCATTCAAGTCACATATAATCGAAGAAGTGAACTTGAAATGTTACCTGGTGTTGCTAGTTATTTTTTGGAGCGGGTAAGTTTATGTGGTGATGTTGTTCTGTGATTTAAATAACACTTGTAGGAGTATATTCATACGTCTTGCTAAGCGTTACCCCAGATCCGCGGGTACCCGCCGCGAACCTCGAATCGGTCCACCCGTACTGAATCGGGTTCTCCGGTGACCCAATTAGTTGTGGTTCACGAACCAAATCGTGGCATTGTTGTGCCGAATGTGAAACCCTAGTTTTAGCGATTGAAGGCCAGGGAAGGCGAGAGAAAAAAAATATGTTGGGGCTTTTATTTGAGAAGGAAATACATGTTATATGAGTATTGACTATTGAGTATTAAAATAAAATCTTTATAAAACCTGATATTTTGAATAATTTTTCAAAAAATCCGAAAAAAAGTTCCAAACCCCTCTTGCAAACCTAAAACCAGCCAACCCGCGAATCACGAACCTGAATCTGTACCCTGTACCGAAGCGAACCACGAATCAAGTAACCCTGGTCTTGCTCAAACCTGCTGCTGTGGATGAATATCTCAATTTATATCACTGTCACCATCTTGCCTCCATGACTTTTGAACATTGTTTTGACCATCAGCGAAAAGAACAATAGACTAACCCCCTTGTTGATTCTCCTTTTCATTCCCTAGTATTCCCAGAAAGTTTGCTGATAGAAAGAGTTATTGAAGGAGTGCAGGTGTACAAAGCATATGATACGAATGAAAACTTTCTCCTTTTTCTACCAGCGATGCTATGGATTTTCCATTGATTTAGCTGGTAAATAGGTAAACTCCAGAATATGAATTACATCTAGTTGTCTAATTGACTTGGCTTAACCTATTATTTTACGAGAGCTGGAGAAATTGTATTGCACTGTTGGTAATTGGTAATTTTATGTTGTGAAGATTACCTTTGAATGAGGAGGTTTTATAAGTTCAGAGTGTTACTGGACGGTCCCTGCTACCGTATTTGGGTTAGCCGGTGCAATAGAGAAGCCGAGTATAAAAAGGCAAGAAAATCCTGGGAGATTAGCTTCTAATAACTGTTGTTACTGTTTAGAGCCTTTTATTGGACAAGCACGAGTAGCTTATTAATACGTTAACTGTTACTCCCTCCGTCCCTTTTTATTCTTTACGCTTTCCATTTCTAGTGTCCCATTTTAATCTTTACATTTAGAATCTTTCCTTTTATATTGTATCAAAAATGTCCTTAATATTCTGTCAAAAATCGTGCAAGTGATTATTTTAATTAATTAAATCATTGGGACACTAAACCTTTCACACTTTCTCATTGAGATATATTAAATCTCTCACACTTTCCCAATGTAATATTTTGGATAAAAGTGAAAACATTATCGGTAAAACGTAAATTGCATTGTTTAAATTAAAAAAATGAAGAATCTTTATCAACATTAACTAGTTGTTAAGTCGCGTACATGATACCAAACGTAAAGAATAAAATGGGACGGAGGGAGTAGAAGTTTTTTCCATCCTTCTACAGTCTAACAAAGATGGCCAACCCTTTATCCCAATAGTTACATTGATGGCCAACCCTTTATCCCAATAATTACATTGAATATTTTTTAGTCCAGTTGTATGTTATGCTTAAATCCTAACTAATGTTGTGACGTCTCTTCTTTTAGGTTGTTGATATCCTGCAACCAGATTATCAGCCATCAGATTTGGATATCCTTTATGCTGAAGGAGTGACATCATCGAATGGCTTAGCTTGCGTGGAGTTCTCATTTCCGCAATCAGATGATGATGACATTGACTCTGCTGACTTACATGGTTCTTTGCCGAGGTAGGTTCCCTCATATGTACATTCAAGGTTTTGAGGTGGGGATTATAAGTAACGAACTGTTGCTAGTTTTGGGTTGAAGTTGGAAGTTGCTAAGTTCTTTTGCCAGTTGACTACTACTCTTACAGAAAAGTTCTATGATACGTCCCAAGATGTCATCCCATTTTTCCGTTCGTATAATCCTTCTCCCCCACTCACTTATTTTGCAATGCAATATGATCCCGAGACTTGTCCAAAAAGATTCACATGTCAAAATTCTGTCTTTAGGGTGTCATTGAGACAACTGCCAAAATGGTAATTAATAATTGCATCTGATTGAGAAATGAGGAACCAATAGTAACTACTCCCTCCGTCCCTAAAAGATTGCTCCATATACTATAAATAGTCGTCCCTATTTATAGGCGTCCCTATTTGTTTGCTACTTTGCTCCATACCTTATTTGGTTTGTGGTCCCCACAATGTCTTTCCTCACACACCATTATTTAGTCTAACTAAAAGAAAAATTTACCTACCATTTACTTTTGAATACAACCAATTCTTAATAAAGTGCACAAAAGTATTTGGGACAATCTTTTAGGGACGGAGGGAGTATGTACTAAGTCATGTTCACCCACTGACGTATTTTTCTCCATTTTTACCCTGGATTGCTCACATAGTAACTACCCGGATAAACTTTCCCAGGATTAGTATCAATTTTACGTTACCTCATGGCTCTGTTACCCGGACTATTCATTTTACCTCAAATACCCGACACCCAGACATGGGTATGGACACTTCGACACTTCAGTTTGGACCAAAATCATGCAACTTTTCACATAATAGCCTTGCCGAACACTAAGACACATACTCGAGTCTGACATGGGTATCCGAGTCCGGGTCACATAGCTCATGGGATAAGTAGCCGTGTTCGGTATCCCACATAGTACATGTAAAAGAGTGGATGCAAAATTTGCCTTCCAAGTATAATGCCACAATCCCTCTGTCTACTAGATTATTCAACTAAGAGTGCGTTTTATTCACCTGATTTTCACTTTATTTTTCTTGAACTTATTTTAGTTATAAATTATACTTGGTCAACCCTTATTTTTCCTGACTTATCTTATCTGAACTTAACTGAACTTATCTGAACTTATTTTTCCTGAAATAAGTGGAAATAAGGTGAACAAAACATAACCTAAACTATTTATCGTATCGGTTTAGTCTTTCTATTTCCTCCTTCAGTTTGTCAGATTTTGTTACTGATTGCTTTCATGTTATCATTGTGTGTGTTTTATCAATGTTTGATTCTCTTAATTATGGTTATGAAACTAGGTACCAGCTAATCAGAGTACAAGCAAGAGGCTTTGCAGAAAACTGCAAATGGTTAGAAATGTTAGAAGATGCAAGACTAGTAATATTCTGTGTTTCACTAACAGACTATGACCAGTTCTCCTACAACAACACTGATAGTACTGCTCCTGTAAACAACAAAATGTTGCTGAACAAAAAACTCTTCGAAACCATTGTTACTCACCCAACCTTTGAACAAATGGACTTCCATTTAATTCTGAACAAATTCGACAAATTCGATGAAAAGATCGAACAAATCCCACTTTCTGAATGCGAATGGTTTGAAGATTTCCAACCCGTGATCAGCCAAAACAGCAAAAGCTTCAGCAGTAGCAGAAGCAGAAGCATCAACCATAACCCTTCACTTGGGCAGTTGGGTTTTCACTATATTGCTTTGAAGTTCAAGAAACTTTACTTCGAACTAACGGGCCGGAAGCTGTTCGTGTCATCTGTGACGGGCCTTGAGCCCGAAAGCGTTGATGCTGCATTGAAGTATGCAAGAGAGGTTGTAAAGTGGGAAGATGAAAGAAATAATCATTTTAGTTTGAGCGAGTACGCGATTTACAACAGTACAGCAGAGGCTAGCTTTTCATCTCACTAATAAAAAAATAAAAAAATCTGATTTTAGGTTTGGAAAATGATTTCTTTGTAAAGAAGATTAGTGTTGTTGTTTCCCAATTTGTTTAGTGATTAGCTGATGTAAATATGCTGAGTGAAAATTACATACAAGAATTGAATAGGGTTGTAATGTATGAATGAACAGACAATGTCCATATATTTTTTTTTACTACTAATTAATCTCTATAAAATGTAAGCAGAAAGTGGTTCTAGTGTAACTTATTTGGTTCCACTGAACAATAGTCATTTTGTTGTAACTTTTTTGTGTTTTTTTATTTTATTGCGAAAGAATTCATCAATGGAGCTGTACTTTATCCGTTTCAAAAGAATTGTCGTTTTAGTAATTGCAAGGTAATTTAAGGAAGGAAAATGAGATGTTTACTTTGTCTAATAACTAAAATCATTAATTTAAAAACATGGATTCCAATGCATTGTAATTGTTGAAATTCTCTTGGAGATGTTATTCCTCGTAACTTTCTCAGGGAAATACTGTGATTTCACCTTTTCCTTGAATAGTTTTATACTCCGTGCAATTTATTGTGGAAGTTATATCGATAATACAAATGCGACAATTAAAAAGGAAAAGGAAAAGAAAAAGGTAGTTAAAACGACAATTAGAAATGAACAAGGGAGTACAAGACTTTGTATTATACTCCGCACAATACTAATCCCATATTTAGTATTATCGCTTGAATTAATTGTTTTTTTTTGAAGGTAAAATGAAGTGCCCTACCGGGTCAGAACCCTACACAGGTTAATCCGCCCGGGTTAACAGGCTAGACACTTTGAGAGTCGGGGGATGATAAGGGGAACCAATCTTTAAAGTGCCCCTAGTGGGGATCGAACCCCAAACCTTTTGGTTGGAAGGTGGAAATGTGGAATCCTTTCCACTAGGTCAAGACATTGCTTAGAATTATCACTTAAAAAATAGCAAAGTAGTACAAATCGCAAAATTAATCTCTTTTTTCCTGTGCAAAAGGAAGCTATTTCCTTCAATATTGTTGGAAGATGCATTAATTCCCAGAATACGCCACATTATAATTTATTTGAGCTCCGCCCAGTCAATCTCCATGATTGACGAGCAAAGCAAGGGTATTTTTGTAAATAAATTGTCAAAATATACAATTTAAATATTAAATACTTCATATACAATATCTTTTTATATTAAACTTTTTTTTAAAATGTATCAAATGAACTATACATTGCAATTTTTAGATTGTATATTTGTGCATTATAGTCACTAGAATGCCATTTGATATGTCACCCATCAAGGGATTGTTTTGAAATTTCTCAAATTTATTTTCCACTGTAGCGATTTCCTTCAGCTCTGAATCTCTCTCATTCTTGCTCACCGATCTCACTTACTCACTCTCTCATTTTCCGGTCACCGTCCGGCGTACGGATCACCTGATTCAAGTACCGGAATCTCTCACTCCGTTTGCCGAGTGTCGATCTCTTGGTGTCTCCTTCTCCTATTCTCCTTCCCGACTTCAACAAAGGTACTAATGATGTTTTACTCTTAATTTTTGTTTAATTCATCATTTGTTTGTTTAATTTTCATTGATTTAGTTGTTCAATTTTTGGTGATTTTTTTTTCGAAAATTTGTTGGAATTTAGATGAATGTTTGTTCGATTTTTTGTTGGAATTTAGGTGAATATTTGTGCGATTATTTGTTTGAATATTGCTTGATTTTGGTGAATGTTTGTTCCAAAATTTGGTTGGAATTCAGTTGATTATTGCTTGATATTTGTTGGAATATTTTTTTGAATATTGCTTGATTTTTGGTGAATGTTTGTTGCCTCGGCACTCCCCAAAGTCCAAACCACCTATAATTATTCAGAATGAAGAACCAATGAGATGATTTTTATTATAAAAACAATCTGTTAAAGTGTTACGCGCATGACAATATGACATAACCACTGTTACCTGATTCGCTAGTATGAGACTGGGTACGGGATCACAATTCGCAACCTACATTGCTAAGTTAGACCAAAATTGTACCATTTTCATGTTATAATTCGCCTTTTCGGTTCGCAGTTTGTGGGGTAATTAGAGAATTAGGTAACATTGGACATAACTATATGATATGATTTTCGAAGCAAGCAAGTATATTGCATAGCAAGATAATGCCTCAGAATCTTTTAGGATAGGCATGTTATAAGGATCAGTATAAGACTGAGGGAGGATTGATATGTTTTCGAGAACATGGACTCCGATGATGAAATGGACAAAGTATCCGTTTTTGCTGTTAAACCCAGCCTAGGGATGCTAATGAGCCGAGTCGAGATCGAGTTTAGCTAAGCTCGACTCGAACTTGAAAACTCATAGTCAAGCTCGAGCTTTGACCGAGTCGGGTTCGAGTAGCTCGCGAGTTCGGTGACCTCATAAGCACCCCTAACCCAGCCTGTGGATCCCCAAATGGTCCATAACTCCTTTTGTTGGTGTGGAAAGTAATTGTTTTAAGGACTGTAGGTCCTCGTAAGATCATGGGTCCATAATATCCTGTTATATGAGTTAGCATTTCGTAGGGATAGTTGAAAACAATCTGCAAAGTGCTCAAAAAAATCATTGAATCAATAAAAAAAGATATAAGAAATACAACCTTATGATGCTTGAGTCCTCCAGATCCACCATGCTTGTTCTCCCAAATCATATTCACATTTTGTTCATAACAAACTCGAATTGATACCAACCCTCCTGATCGCGTTAAATCCACTTCTCGTACCCCTGTATAATTCCCATCATCGAATATCATTCCACCATCCCCTCCCCAAGGTCCAAATGAAAGGAATTTCTTGCTAATCCCAAGAACTCTACTAACATGGGTAGTACGGATCATCTATTGAAGAAATTACAAAAAATGTCAAGAATATGTGAAACTTAAGAGTTGGTCCAAAATAAATATTTTACCAAAACGTTTCTAAAAAGAAATGACAATTCCGTCCATACCCTTTGTATCTCCTAAAGTTTTGTTTGGACCGTTTGGTGGTGAGACTAACATAAACCCCAATTGAATCAAGGTATTTGCTGCTCCATCCATGAAAACCCACTAACATCTCACCAGGCAACGAGAAAGGAGCTCCTTGTTCAATGCCAAAAGGTCCAAATATTTTCATGTTTGTTTCCAAGAAAAGTGATGGAACAATCACTGAGCCACCTTCTGTTATAGAACCATAGTATCCACTAATTGAGATTAGGAATTGTGTAAGGTAGTCAAGCTTGATCTCCACAACCATAGTAGAATTAAACCATATTATAAGTAACATGAATTTTGAAATAACCATCATCTTATATTCCTTATATCTTTTTGGTGTTATTATTTTGGAAGCCATGAATAATACGAGATAGTTTCACTTACATTGTTTGAAACTATATCATGGAGAAATATCACAAGGCTCTAAGTGGCATTTTTGTTAAATTAAACAAAAAGCTATATCAGAAGGTAACTATGGAGGTATGTGACTATTTACGTGATCAGTCCTGGTACCACAGTTGCCACCATGCTTGTCAGACTAAATAGCATGTTTTGTTCCATTGACACTAAAGCAAAAAAGTTCACAAATGTAGTAGACGAGTTAATCATGGTCGCCGAGTTGAAAGTGATAGAGACCCACCATGCTTGTCAGACCAAATAGCATGTTTTGTTCCATTGACACTAAAGCAAAAAAAGTTTACAAATGTACTAGACGAGTTAATCATGGTCGCTGAGTTGAAACTGATAGAGACCCAAACTTGGGTACAGATAACATTATTTTGCTCTATACTCATTTTGAAATCACTTCCAAAATTTAGAACAATAGATTTATTATTTCCACCAGAGTGGTGACACCAAAGATTTCATCTAAATTACACCAATTATTCAAACTTCTACAACACCAAGTTGAAAGGCACATCATAGCATAATCTTGAAAGCTTATTCAACCGGCTACTCTTCTACTATGGTTCAGAACAACTGCAATTGTCCAATACATTTCCAAAATCTATTATATCACCAAAATACACACCTAATTTACCCGTAAACAGACCAAATTCTGTTATTACAACGTACTAATGGAAAGATCATCAAAACCAACATATGGACCATAATATTCAATGCAATGAAGTCAAAACCTTAGCTTTTGCTAAACTTACAACCAAACAACCTTTCTGACTCATACAATATGTGATTTATAAGTCCCCTTGCCGCACTGCATAAAAACAGAAAGAAACAATCAAAAGTCTGTGACCTGATTGTATAAATAAAGTAAATTTAGGGCAAATTACAAGGAATATAACGCAAACTATACATGCCATATTTGGTATTTAGGTTCATTTTACTAATATGTATACTTTAAGATGTTTAAATTGAATTCTCAGACATCACCCCACAATCCCATATTAGAAGTAATCACAGGTACAGACATACAATATAAGACTCGGTGATCAAATGTGCTGAAGTTCATCACAAAAGTGAAATACTAAAAGTTTATTGTGTTGGTGCAAATGATTAGGAGAGAAGAACTGAAACTTACTCATCCTTTAACTTCTGAATCTTCTCCGGATCTGTCTCATGCATGTGGTTTATGGACTGTTGCCTCACCATGCCAACCACAAGTTCTGTGTTATAATTCTGCATATTCATGACAAAGTCTATACGTCAAATGACACATTCACTATTTACCTTACTCGTCATTTATGTAACAAAGGTCAAACACCTTAAAAGTCAAAAGAAAACAAGAGCAACCTGAAATCCTGAAGGTCAAATGGCAAAACTTACTTATCCTTTAACTCCTGAGTATTCTATAACGGTTTATTTAAACTAAAGAAGTACTCCCTCCGTCCCGGAATACTTGACCTGTTTTCCTTATCGGGCCGTCCCTTAATACTTGACCTGTTTCTAAAAATGGAAATATTCTAACAATATTATATTATTTCTCACTCCACCCCTATTAACCCACCTACCCCCTACTCCATACAAAAAATAATTAAAAATTCAACCCCTACTCTTCCCCAACCCCACCCCTTTACACATTTCCCACTAACTACATTAAAATAATACCCCACTATCAACTACTACCTATTAAATTAAATAAGTCAATTCAAGTCCCTTAAACTCTGTGCCGGTCAAACCGGGTCGAGTATTCCGGGACGGAGGGAGTAGTCTAAAAGTCAAACTGTAACACGCATGCAATTATTATCTTTATTTTTACACAAGTATATATTCTTCTCTACAACCGAAGTCGAGAAATATCAAATACCATAGGTGTAGACAAGAGTGGCTAAAATATCCACAAAAGAATATGCATCAACAGCTGAAACGCTAAACACTAAACTGACAATGCTAACAGAAGAGTAGTCAACCTGAAGGGGGGAAAAAAGAAGTAAAACAGTTGAACACTGATGTGTCCAGGTACATATTACGTTTGTTAAATTAAAATCTCATAGCAATTAGCAAAGCCCAATTACTTTAATGCCTCAAAATTCAAGTAGTCTAAAACGATATTAGTTACAAGCACAAGTTACTCGGTGACTGTTGATCAAGAAGAGTTCTATTTTTCTTGTTATAATTTTGAGCAAATTTTATGTAATTCGATTCAATTTATAGCTCGTGAAATTTTTTGTTGATTTCAGATTGAAATAATTTGCGGGAAGTTCATACAAATTTTACAAAAATCACAAAAATGCCGTCGTTGCAAACCGCATTACCTCCAGAACTCGCCAACAATGTCATCAGAGTTAGTATCTGTTCTTCGTTCACCTTTAATATTGGTCGATGAAGCTTTTTATTTATTTTTCAAGGAAATTGGTACGAAGTCGGTAGATTTTGATTTATTTTGGTTGTTTGTGTATTCACAGCTTTATCGTGAATGCCTCCGACGGGCTAAATATATTGGCAGTAAGGTGTGTTGTTCGTCTCTGTTTTTCGCTAATTTGCTCATTGAATAACTTAATGTGTCTTAGTTTGAGCGTAATTTTAAGGGATTTTTCATGAAATGCCCCCGAGGTTTGCCTTAATGTACCAAATACCCCTAAACTTTCCAGAATGCACCAAATACCCCCGAGGTTTAAAACAATAACACAAAATGCCCTTGATGAGCATTTTCCGTCCATTCTGTTAACTTTTCTGTTAACATTTTTTTTATTCCCCCTTTTTTCCCTTTATCTTTCTCAGTCTCTTTCTCTTTCCTTTTTCAATCTTCATTGTTAACCCCATTATTTCACCTTCATAATCCTTGAGCTTTTTTTAAAATCCCCACCCCCAATGCCTCTCCCGATCAAACTACATCTACTGCCTTGAATTATTGAATCCCTGATGTCAGTTTCTTTCTCCAACTCCTCAAACCCTTTCTAATTCTTCTCAGTCAATCTCCGGGGTTCAACCATTTTAATCTCCCAGCTGAACACCACCTCTTCAATCACCACCCAACACAAACCACTGGGGCAAAGTAATTTACCAAAAATCTTCAATCCCCAATTTCTTCAAAATATAAATCAGAATTTAACCAGAAAATCAATTCACAATGTAACCCAAAATCTCACTTTGTCACCAATTACTTCAATTTCTTCGATTTCCCCGACTTTAGGGAGAGAAAGTGGAGATTGAGGGGAGAGAAAACAGAATGAGATGAGAGAGAAAGAGAAAATCAAGAATTGAGAGTGATACATCGTTCATGGATGCGATGGAGCCTTCAAATCTTCAATACCTTTGCACTTTCTTCTCTAAAGTTCTTGTTTCTAGATTTGGGTAGGAGAGTTTAATGGGGCTAGTGGGTTCCTGCGGGGAAGTAAAGAAGAGGTAGAAAAGAAAAGGAAAAGAAAGAGTTTTCTTTTTTTTTAAAAAAAAATTACAAAATTAATTAGGGGATTTCAATCTAGCATTGCTGCTCGTCGCAATAATCTTAACGGTGTTAGTCTTCGTCTTCAATGTCTACCTTCTGATCAACTACCAGCCATAATTGTAATGAGTTGTAAATCCACCATTGTTGCAGCTTGAGGAGAGAGAAAATGGTGGGTTTTAATTCGGGTGGGATGAAGGAATTGAAGGAAAGTGACGGTGAGGGAGAGAAAGGACCGACCAAGGGCAAAATGATAGGTTTTAATTGGGGATGATGATGGTGGAAGAAGAACAAAAAGAAGGAGATGATGACGATTAATGGCGTGAAGGGAAGAAGAAAAGCCAACTAAAGTTTTGGATTTTTTTTAATAATAATAGTTAATTAATTTTTTTGGTTTAATTAATATAATTAAGGGTTAATATTAGGATTAGTAGAGAAAATGGTTGAGTAAGGACAAAAAAGTAAATTCACGCTAACGGAGATTTAACGGAATGGACGGAAAATGCTCATTAAGGGCATTTTGTGTTATTATTTTAAACCTCGGAGGTATTTGGTGCATTCTGAAAAGTTTAGGGGTATTTGGTGCATTAAGTCAAACCTCAGGGGCATTTCATGAAAAATCCCTAATTTTAATTGTTGAAGTATATATTTGCCAACCTTACTTATTGGACTAGCTCAATTCATGGTTAAAAATAGGAAATTTGTGGAGGTGTAAAAAGATTTGTAATTGATTGCGAGGCGAGACATTCATAAAATACTTGTACATTGTTGTCATAATAAGACAAGCTCAGTTCATGCCAAAAATTAGGAAATTGGAAAATATTATAACTTCCACCAATTTGTTGCTATAAACAGAGTTGTGCTAGCATTTGTCTATAATGAGGTACATGGTTTTTTGAAAATAGAAAGCAGTTTTTATACCTGTCTTGTACAAAAGGGAACCTGGGAAAAAAATTGGAGATTCGAAAATGCAACTAATGCCACCAATTTTCTGCTTACTATGTTACGGAATACGCTCCAATTTACACGACACAGCAAAAAAATTACGCTTAAGTAATGCATGACGTTGGCCTTTAGGTAGGAGGTTCTCTTACAAATAAAAAAGACATTCAAATGGTTTAATTCATGCTCATGCTAACATAAAAGAGGATCCAGTACCAAGACGTCACCGCTATTCTAACGCAATTTGAAACAGTGGCAGGGAAATAGGATGTGGCTCACGTTTCATTCAATTTGTTGGTGCAATTGCTGCTTAGCCCTCCTCTATCTTCGGATCCCCTTTTATATCCCCATTCAGAAAATGATAATTAGAAATTTTGTTTGTTGACCAGCAAAATTGTGGCTCAATTATTTGTCAGTATTGCAGTAGCTCAGTTGTTGAGCAATGTCTTTGCTGTTTGATTTGGTTTAGAAACGTGTTTGAGGTTGAGGTAAAATGACAAGAAAGATTTACATAGGAAGCGAAACTTGACTGAATCCAAAACTTTTAGATTGGTATTGTCTTTGAATTTGGCAAAAAATGTGAACCAAGAGTCACCTTTGTATTATTGTAAATGATCTCGTTTTACACTTGAAATGAGTCCATCTTGGATAAATTAAAACCAAAATTACCTCTTTACACACTTGAAGCTTCTCTTATGAGAGATTACGTTTAAGCTATTCCTTTTTTAGTGCAGAGCCAAGTCAAAAAGGCTTCTTGATCAACAGTCACCGAGTAGCTTGTGCTTGTAACTAATATCGTTTTAGACTACTTGAATTTTGAGGCATTAATGTAATTGGGCTTTGCTAATTGCTATGAGATTTTCATTTAACAAACTTGATATGTACCTGGACATCAGTGTTCAACTGTTTTAGTTCTTTTTTTCCCCCCTTGACTACTCTTCTGTAAGCATTGTCAGTTTAGTGTTTAGCGTTTCTGCTGTTGATGCATATTCTTTTGTGGATATTTTAGCCACTCTTGTCTACGTCTATGGTATTTGATATTTCTCGACTTCGGTTGTAGAGAAGGATATATACTTGTGTAAAAATAATGATAATAATTGCATGCGTATTAGAGTTTGACTTTTAGACTACTTCTTTAGTTTAAATAAACCGTTATAGAATACTCAGAAGTTAAAGGATAAGTAAGTTTCGCCATTTGACCTTCAGGATTTCAGGCTGCTCTTGTTTTCTTTTGACTTTTAAGGTGTTTGACCTTTGTTACATAAATGATGAGTAAGGTAAATAGCGAATGTGTTATTTGACGTATGGACTTTGTCATGAATATGCAGAATTATAACACAGAACTTGTGGTTGGCATGGTGAGGCAACAGTTCAGAAGTCACATGCATGAGACAGATCCAGAGAAGATTCAGAAGTTAAAGGATGAGTAAGTTTCAGTTTTCCTCTCCTAATCATTGGCACCAACACAATAAACTTTCAAGTGTCTCACTTTTGTGATGAACTTCAGCACATTTGATCACCGAGTCTTAGAGCAACATCAGTGCCAAGTCTTAAGACTTGAATTTTGCTGACATGGCATATGACTCAGCTAGTCTTAAGATCAGATATATCAATTTTTAGCATTGAAGTGGGTTTGTCTTAACAAAGTCTTAAATCGAGTCTTGAAAAATTAAGACTCAACTTAAGACTTAATATGTGAGTTAAATAAATAAATAAAATAAAATGTTATATTACTTGAGATGTTTTAAATGAGTTTGAGGGGTGAAGAGCTAAATTTGAATGAGTTTTAAGAAGTCTTAACAAAATTTAATTAATTAAATATTAGTGGAAAGCTGACATGGCATATGAGAAAAGTCTTAAAATAAGACCCCTTGATGTTGCTTACACAGTTATACTGTACCTGTATTTACTTCTAATATTGGATTTTGGGGTGATGTCTGAGAATTCAATTTAAACATCTTAAAGTATACATATTTGTAAAATGATCCTAAATACCAAATATGGCATGTATAGTTTGCGTTATATTCCTTGTAATATGCCCTAAATTTACTTTATTTATACAATCAGGTCACAGACTTTTGATTGTTTATTTCTGTTTTTATGCAGTGCGGCAAGGGGACTTATAAATCACATATTGTATGAGTCAGAAAGGCTGTCTGGTCGTAAGTTTAGCAAAAGCTAAGGTTTTGACTTCATTGCATTGAAGATTATGGTCCATATTTTGGTTTTGACTTCATTGCATTGAAGATTATGGTCTATATTTTGGTTTTTGATGATCTTTTCATAAGAGAAGCTTCAAGTGAGTAAAGAGGTAATTTTGGCTCTATCCAAGATGGACTTATCTCAAGTGTAAAATGAGATCATTTACAATTATACAAAGGTGACTCTTGGTTCACATTTTTGACCAAATTCAAAGACAATACTAATCTAAAAGTTTTGGATTCAGTCAAGTTTTGCTTCCTATGTAAACCTTTCTTGTCATTTTACCTCAACCTCAAACACGTTTCTAAACCAAATCAACGGAGTTGTACTCCCTCCGTTTCAAAAGAATTGTCGTTTTAGTAATTGTACGCTAATTTAGGGAGAGGAGAATGAGATGTTTACATTGTCTTTTAACTAAAATCATTAATTAAAAACATGGATTCGAATGCATCGTAATTGTTGAAATTCTCTTGGAAATGTTATTCCTCGTAAATTTTTCTCGTGAATACTCTGATTTCACATTTTCTTGTGCATATTTTTATAGTTTCCATACAATTTCATAGTACTGATGAGCAATTTTAATGTGGAAGTTATATCGATAATCTAAAAGCGACATTTAAAAGAAACAGAGGGAGTACAAGATTTTTATTATACTTAGTAAAATACTAATCCCATATTATTATGAATGGAATAAGAAAAATGACAAAGTAATACAAATCGCAAAATTAATCTCTTTTTTCTGGTGCAAAAGGAGGGCAAGCCTCGACAATTTTAATATGTAGTAAGTATCACTCCGTAATATATAATAAATGGAATAAGAAAACACATGTGAGCTACGCTAAAACGGAAAATAAAAATAAAACTCTTTGCACTTGAAATTCGTTACCCATAACGCCATAAGCGCAATCCATGACATTTTTTTTATTAGGTAAGAAAACCAAGCAGACAACCTGAAGCACCCTTTCTGGTAGAGTAGAGATGCATATCTTTGTATACAATACAAGTACATATATGATTTCTGAACATACAGAAACATGCAAGCAATTTCTCTGTTTTACAAATTTACCCCCAAATAGACTACTTTGTACTAGACCTAATCAAGATGAGACCGGCCTGGCTCGAACTTTTGCGGGTTTGTGCAGAATTTTCCAGCCTAGTTTCCGAGCCGCCCTGCCCGAAATTTTAAATGTTTTGGGCAGGTTTGGGAAACATAAAACTACACTTTTTGGTTATAAATTGGGTCCAACCCGAAAATGGCCCGAAAACCCCGCTATTTAAGGCCTGAATAGCGGGTTTGGGAACAAAAAATTGGCCCGGCATAACAGGCTGATTTTTTATGCCTCAGCCCGGGCCACTATTTGATCACGTCTACTTTATACATAGCAAATCACGTAACCCTAGCCCCTGGGAAAATTAATTAAATATATAAAATACTAGAACTCATTATTGTCAACAAAAAAATGATATCGAGTTTGTTCTTGTGTGCCTAACAAAATATTCTTGGTAGCCCAACTTAATTTGACCATCTGTTCATTCAATGTGATTAGCTTTGACTGAGCAAAACTCTTGCTTTCTTGAGTCAACTCGAACCACTTCATGGCATCTGAGTCTGATATAATGCAATCTTCTATGATGTTCTTCCACTTGCTGCTGTTTGAATGAAGAGTTTGACGAATGTAGCATGCCTGCAATAGCAAACAGCATATAAGAAACAAGATCAAGTTCCTCAACCCTTGGTCATAGACCTATCAAAAACCGACTCAACCCGAAACTGACCCGAAAGTATTGGGTCTTGAACAAAATTGTGTTGACTCGTAACCTGATTTTATCCGAACCCGAACCCGAACAACATAAGAAGTAATGGGTTAAAACCCGACTGAACCCGTTTTGACACGACCAATTGAAAATCAGTATGATTATGGTAATAAATGAGATTACGAGGAACTCTAAGCAAAATAAACACGTTGTTATTATTAATAGGTGTAATATGATTTTGATTTGAATTATACGTCGTTTTATGATTGAATGTGAGTCATGTGACTATATATAAAAGTGTGATAATTTGTTAATTTGTTGCGTATATTTTGATATATTATTAATATATGGTTAATGGTTATTTATTACGCAAATGAATTAAAATATCATACGCATTTTAAAATCTCTCTACCTATTGTGTTGACCCGAACCCAAAAGTTATGGGTCATGAACAAGCATTTGCAAAACCGAACCCGTAATTGACCGATCCGAATTAACCCGAACCCGAAAGTAATCTATTACACCCCAACCCGACCGACCCGTTTGACCGGTCTACTTGATCATGCAGGGTGGGCTATCCCAAAAGCTAGTCCCACAGGACGAGTGTGCCAGGCTGTGCCGGGCCATGTTCTACTGTAAAGCATTTTCCTTTCTTAGTACTTGTACCATGATGGTCTTTGTAAATTGTGGCCAAGACAACCCACATATGGGCCTCTTTCTATGCCGACTGGCCCGCTTATATGCACAGCCCACTGCCACCTTTAGAACTAGTCAAGAAGGGATGGGGAGAAGAGAAAAAGCTTTAAAAGGTTTACCTGCAATAGTCCCATAATGATATCCTCTGTTCTTGCACCTTCTCTTAGAGAAAGAAGAATTCCTTCCTAAAATGCATCACAAAAAATAAAGGTTAGACAAGTCAAAGTATCTAGGACGACGACATGAGAAATGAAAATGAAGGAAGAACTCCTAATGCAAACTCACTTTTCCAGATCTTAGTCCACCACAAGTTTCTAAGCAAATGAAATAAAAGTCCTCCCTGCTCAGTGAATTCATTGTCAACATTGTTAATCGAGGTATCTGTCTCTTGGTATCCAAGCAACCAATTCTAATTGGCCAATCTTCTTTCTTTCTTCCTGTTTCAACATCATGAACTTTAGACATTTGTAGTTATATTTTGATAAATGTGGTTTATGCACCCGGGTGCACAATGCTCACCGTGCACCCTGTTTTTAACTCAACATTTAGTTCAAATATAAAGAACACATAGTTTATACCCAAAAAAATATAGTAAATGAACATATAGTTCAAATCCAAAGAACATATATTTAAATATTTCATCTGTACGCATACATTGAAATCATTCTCCATGTTCATTAAGTATTTAGGTGCTAAATGAATGTTCATTAGGGTGCTTAGTGAGCATTGTGCACCCTGTATAATCCAAATTGCGCTGTATTTTGTGTCTTTTGCTATAATTTAACCAATGAGGCTAATAACTAATAAGAATTAAATTCACCAGCGTTCTCCAGAAGATTAATTCCTTCTAGCTTGCTTACTTCAGCTGGTGTTGGGACACGTCCACACTGAATCCATATGTCGAGAATCAGCTCAAGCCTTTCCTGAAAGATAATTCTCAAGTTAGACATTTTCTTTATCTCCTACGAAAGGCGAGGAAGTCATTTATCTGAAACCACAATAATACGCGTACTCGTAGGGTATGTCCGTATGTATACTGGATCCTACCACTCTGACAATGATAAATGAAAACTTGCTTCCAAGAAAACAAAGTTTCTAAAGTCACCCTATAACTTACTTCTCCCATTCCTCGACCCCCTGGACCGATTTACCCTACACTTCTCCCATTCCTCAACCCCCTGGCCCGATTAACCCTACACTTCTCCCATTCCTCAACCCTCTAGCCCGACTCACCCTACACTACTTCTCCCATTCCTCAACCCCTTGGCCCGACTCATCTTACACTTCTCCCATTCCTCAACCTCAGGCCCGACTCACCCCTACACTTACTTCTCCTATTCCTCTACCCCTTGGCCCGACTGACCTTACACTTACTTCTCCCATTCCTCAACCCCTAGCCCGACTCACCTTACACTTACTTCTCCCATTCCTCAACCCCTTGGCCCGACTCACCTTGCACTTACTTCTCCCATTCCTCAACCCCCTGGCCCGACTCACCTTACACTTACTTCTCCCATTCCTCAACATGCCATGATGACTAATACTTCAAAAAAGATCCACGAATTCTGAAAACCCAATTTCATGCATAAAAGCAAACGAGAACTTGTGTTGGGTTGGGTGGGGGTGGGGGGGACAGAGCCATAGACCGACCTTGGTTAAAGTCTGGAGATGCACATGCTTCAGTGATTGGTAAATTCCACACAGGTCAATTGCTGAGAATATTGGGTATACCACAAATGGCAAACCTGCTTGCAATCTTGAGTAGCATCACTTAAATTTGGTAAGAGAGAGATATTAAAGATTAATAAAAAGTGAAAAAACAAAGGATATGCTATATGAACTGAGAATACGACTCAATATGCCAAAGTAGAATCTCGAAAGAAAAAAAAAAATGGACCAAAAGATACATGGACTTTAATGTAATGAACCCAACTAATGAGGCCCAAGAAGAGCAGCCAACAACAATAGCAACACAACAGCCACAACAGCAAACAGTAAGGACTAAGGACAGTAGAGGACAGTAGAGCAGTCAGCAGAGAATGTTACTATAAATAGAATTAGAGGAAGAGAGAGAAGTAGGAAATGCGTAGTGAATTGTGAAGACTTGTGACCTAAAGTCACTCTTTTGGAGATTTGTAGCCTCAAGCTACTGCCTATTTGTATCCATACTGTTTGGTGCTAATCGAAAGCTTCTTCTTTTCTATATTTTTGTGTGAGTGTGTGACAAATTGAAGAAAGAACTTGTAAGTTCTTCACATTTAAACTAGACGAACAAAGATGATGAAAAAGGAATCAAGCAGTCACAACAAACAACAAAACAAGTCACAATACGAAAAATTGTAAGTCCTGAAGAAATGCGTAATTCAGCATCACTTTCTATTTTGACGGATTTGCTGGCCACATTTGTTACCCTATCCTAGAAGACAACAGATGAATACACATGTTTGAAGAGCAGTCAAAATGTTCCACAACAAGATTAGGACATAGAGTCACACAAATCCCTAGTCGGGAAGGAGATAAGGGCTTGCACCTTTATAGAGGCCGAACTCATTGAAATAAGGGCTTCTTTTTTGAGTTTTAGTGAATCACAGAAGAGAATTATAAGTCAAAGTTCTTCAAACAGATAGAAATTTGACATCTTTAAGATGGAGAATCAAACCTTTCATTGTTCTTGAACATAATATTTAATGAAGCAGCCAACAGAAGACCCAAGTTATCAAAACACACAGTTTGGATCTGTAATCCATAAGTCAAAATCAGCATATGAATTAGGAAATATATAAAATAAAAAGGCATTATCTCATATCACAACCAACCTGGGCTTTTGCAGAAACCTCACCCAAGTTATCAGCTAATGCAAAACTCCGATGTACGGCCGTCTGCAATGCAATAAATGGAATTATGTTTCCATGGGATGAATTAGAATAAAATGAGTATGCCTAGAGAAATAGTAGCACTTAAACATTTGTCAGAGTAAATTTCATTAATGCCCCATCAGATAGCCCTAGTATAACACTTCAACTTACTCATCAACCCCCCTTCATAGGGTTTGATCCCATGACCAATGACATGGAAGAGGAGGTAGCTAGTTACTCCCTCCGTCCCTCAAAGATTGCGCCATACACTATAAATAGATGTCCCTCATTGTTTGCCCCATACCTTATTTTGTTTGGTCCCTACATGTCTCTCCTCACAAACTATTATTTAATCTAACTAAAAGACAAATCTACCTACCAATTTGCTTTTGAGTATACCCAATTCTTAATAAAGTGAACAGAAGCACTTGGGGAAATCTTTTAGGGACGGAGGGATTAGTTAATAGCAGCACTTCTACCCCAGTAATTAAGCTGAGCCAAGGGCACCTAGAGGCTAAATGTCTATGTCCCCGCCCCCCTGTATTTAGAGCTGAAATCTAAAGGGCAATCTTTCAATTGCAGCAATACATACATCAAGCCTAAGGCTTGATCATCAAGCTCAAAAGAAGTACTGATTCCAACAAAGACAGAATGAAGTGAAGCATATGTTAAGGGCAGAACCTTACACCAGTTGCCAAGTAGCATGCTAGGCTTATCTGTTTAGCAATGTTGGCCACAGAAGCAAGCAGCAGGAAGCAATGTGGAAACGCAGGGGTCATCAACTCGACTCCAATACTTAAGCTGAACATAACTGAAGTCGCGAACCTAACTCTCTTCAACAAAACAGTCAAAAGATCAATAAATAAATTATCTGCAGATGGAAGTGAAAGAGAATACACTTCATTCACTTAGAATATTTATTTATTAAGATTTCGGTATCACACATGCCAGACCACCATATTACCAAATCTCTCTTTTTTGCCTTTCTCAATCACACATCATACAAAATGTGATTTATGCACCCGGATGCACAATGCTCATTGTGCACCCTGTTTTTAAATGAACATATAGTTCAAATTCAAAAAAATATCGTTCATACGCAAAGAACATATAGTAAATGAACATATAGTTCAAATTCAAAAAAATATCGTTCATACGCAAAGAACATATAGTAAATGAACATATAGTTAAATCCAAAGAACATATAATAAAATGTTTCACTTGTACGCGTATATTGACATCATTCTCCATGTTCATTAGGTATTAAACAAATGTTCATCGGGGGCAAAATGAGCATTGCACACCCAGGTTTATAATCCAAATTGCACACATCATATAGGTATAAGAATCCATTAATAGAGCTACAAATAATGATTGAAGCTTATCAAATGGTGACAAACTTAATGCTCAAATAACAAGTTGAAGAACGTTTAACAAACTTGGCATACCTTCAAATTCGTATCAAAAGCAGAACCTACACAAGCTGTATAAATGCACCTACTCAGTCTACCAAGTCCATCTTTGAGCACCCAGTTCATAGCCGCAGCCGAAGGAAGAGACTGAGCATACCCAACTCCAATTGCCCGAAACATCGCCTAATTTCACCAAATCACCAAGTAACTCATCACAATGCAAGTCATACAAACAACACCCTATCACAATTCACTATATTTTATGATAACAAATCCTATAATTAGCTTCACATGATTAACAATAACACCCAAAAATTCAAATTAAATTACAGTTTTTTGTATGGGAATCCAAAGAATTTTACCTGTGTTGCAAGAACTTGAAGGGAAGAACTAAAGACTCGATGCAAGAACTTCCATTTGACATAATCAATGTAATTCTCAGTAACCTGTTTTGGTATGAAAAAATCTCTCACCACCCTCACAAACTTTCTAATACACTCTTCAAAACTTTGAACAAATGTTAATGGGTCCCCATCTTCAACACAAACAAGCTCCAGAAAATCCCCATCCCAAAAATACCTATAATCCCTCCCATTTCTCCTAATCACAACAGGGAGGTCAGTTTTAAACAGAAATTGATCCTTTTTTATAAAGGGTTTTTGATCATCGGAGAGAGATAATGCTTTGAAAGAGAATTGACCCGAACCGAACCCGAATGGAATGACCCGATTGCCTCCTCTAGTACTACTACTGTTACTAATGGGATTGGAATTGAGGATTTGGGGAGAAAAAGTTCTGGGGATTGAAGGGTTCCATGAGAATCGAAGAGATTGAGAATTTGAAGGGATTGTTGTGGATGATTGCATAAGAAGAAACGGAGATGGATTAATGGGGATTTTCAGACAAAAAAATTAGTTATTTGTTGGTTGCAGAGGGTTTAGGGTTTAAGCTCAGTTTCAGGAATTTTTTTTTTTTTTTGAAGGAAGTTTCAGGAATTTCAGATAACAAGACTTTTGAGCCACTCGTTGACCACTTGACCTGAGGATAGAAATTTAGTCTTACTTCGTTTTTTTTTTACAATTTGATTTTTTTGACAATATTCAAATTAGAGTAGATCAACATGGGCTCGGTCCGCTGGCCCGACCCGGCCCGAAAATAATCAGGTTTTGGGCAGAAGATTCCGGCCCGAACTTTTTTTAAAAATTGCGGGCTTTGGGCAACGTAAAACAACAATTTTAGTTATAAATTTGGCCCGGCCCGAAATTGGCCCGAAAAGTCCGTTATTTTTGGCCCGAAATACCGGGTTTTGGGCATACAAAATTGGCCCGAGCCTGGCCCGCCAGACATAGTGGGCAAATTTTTATGTCCTCGGCCCGGCCCGCCTTTTGATCAAGTCTAATATTTATATAGTACTCCTTAATATATTTTGACTATCAATTACGGAGTATGTATAATTGGAGATTTGGAGTATTGTTATAATCGTCCCATTGTATAAATTTACAATATCTACTTTTTACTGAATAGTTTTACCCATATTTAATGATTGAAATTAGTATTCAGGCTCGGGAGATGCCCCAAGATAATACATGAATAACAATTTCAAATAAATTCAACATTTATTAAATTGTCATTTATTATATTTTGTTATGAAATGATGACATACAGTTTGATCTGGATAAGTGGTAAGTTATTTGGTTACGGGTTTGAGACTTATACAACACATATTTATCATTTTTAAATTAATGTACTCCGTATATGGCAAGAAATGTTGGATTGAGGTTAGTATGAGTGTCATGTGGCACATAAACTTGCTTATCAACGTTTTTTAATATATTAGTATAGATATTGCATCGACATATGTGATAAAGCCCCATTGTCGTTTTCCGATGCCACCATAAAGCACAATTGTCGCTGGCCGATGCCACCATAAAGCCCTGTTATTATAGGCTTGATCAATATACTGGGCTAACTCACTTAACTATGTCCAAGGCATAAATTACTAATACTGACATTGACATGGTTTACTGCCGTGTTTTATTCATCTTATTTTCATTTATTTCATAAAAAATGAATTTGTAAAAGTACAGTTAAGATAAGTTCGGAAAAATAAGGTTGACCATAAACTACGTTCTCATAAATTCTACGGAGTAATAAGCTAAGTTAAGTTAAGTTAAGTTAAATTTAAAAAAAAATAAGTGAAAATCAGGTGAATAAAACACATCCTAAATAACCTCTAATACTTATTTGCCTCTACTACCCCCATTATTACAAGAGATGGTACGATCCCTCTTTTTATTGCACACTAATTTTAATTGTATCTGAAGAATTCTATGATTCTTTAATATTCCAAACAAGCAATGAATAAGAGAAGTTTGTGATGGTGTTTTATGCGGCTGATTCTTTTGATTCAGAAAACTTAATTGTTTACAATGATGTACAAGGTATATATACTTGCTAAAACCTAGGGATTATTACCTACGACAACTAGGTGTTATTTACATTTAGCCTTCACCACAACAGGACAAAAGTAGGTGAGTGAAGGCCACCAATCAGACAATGGTGTGCAGCAGTCTTTGAGGGAGGAATTATCCCCCCATATTTCATCACTCCCCCTCAAACTTGGAGTCGTAGGAGGAAAGAACTCCAAGTTTAGGAAGTAGGTGATCATGTTGAGCCATGGACATAGGTTTGGTAAACAGATCAGCAACCTGGTCTTTAGATGGAACATAGGATGTACTGATGCACCCATCAGCTACCTTTTCTCTGATGAAATGGCAGTCTAGTTCAACATGTTTTGTTCTCTCATGGTGAACTGGGTTGGCAGCAATGGATAGGGCTGCTTTGTTGTCACATTTGAGAACAGTAGGACCTAAGTGTTTAAGTCCTAGGTCCTTCAGAAGTTGAGATAACCAAGTGACTTCACAAGCAGCTAGAGCCATGGCTCTATACTCAGCTTCAGCTGATGATCTTGCCACCACTTGTTGTTTTTTGGATTTCCAAGAGACAGGTGAGGATCCCAGCAGAACACAGAAACCAGTAGTAGATTTCCTAGATATGGGACAACCAGCCCAATCACTGTCTGAGTAAGCAGTCAGGGTGGCTGCAGATTGAGATGTTAGCAATATTCCTTGACCAGGGCAGTAGTTGAGGTATCTCAGAAGTCTTTTTGCAGCCTGCATGTGAGTGGTTGTGGGTGTGTGCATGAATTGGCTCAGTGTGTGGACTGCATAGGAGATATCAGGTCTAGTGATGGTGAGATAAATCAATCTCCCTATCAATCTTTGGTATTCTGTAGGGTTGTGAAGTACATCTCCCAATTCTGGTGTGAGTTTGAGATGAGCCTCAATAGGTACCCTCACAGGTTTGGCTTTTTGCATGCCATACTCCTTGATTAGATCCAGTGTATACTTCCTTTGGGACAGAAAAAATCCCTGATTGCTCCTGTCTACCTCAATTCCTAGAAAGTACCTCAAGGCACCTAAGTCCTTCATGTGGAATTGAGAGGAGAGAAATTCTTTCACTTGTTGTATTAGGGATTCATCATTTCCAGCTATAAGAAGGTCATCAACATAGACAAACACAGCAACAAAGGACTTCCCCACCACTTGAGTGAACAAAGAATAATCAGTTTTAGATAGTACAAAGCTGAATTGTTTTAGAGCTAATGAGAGTTTTGCAAACCACTGCCTAGGGGCTTGTTTTAACCCATAGAGAGACTTTTTGAGTTTGTATACTTGTGTTGTTCTGGTGTGAGGTTTCTCTGTTACCTTACTGTTCCACCGTGTGTATCTAGCAGGAAGAGTCATGTAGACCTCTTCTTCTAATTCTCCATGTAGGAATGCATTCTTGACATCCATTTGAACCACTATCCAATTCCCCATTGCAGCCACAACTAGAAGTGCTCTCACTGTGGTCATTTTGGCCACAGGTGCAAATGTCTCCCCATAATCTACCCCATATTTATGTTTGCATCCCAATACCACCAATCTAGCTTTGTATCTGTCCAAGGCTCCATCTCTGTCTCTCTTGGTTTTATACAACCATTTGTTCCCTATGGCTTTCTTCCCTGGGGGAAGGTTAGTGATTTCCCACATGCCACTGCTTTCTAAGGCTTCTATCTCCTCATTCATGGCCTTTCTCCACTTTTCCAGTTTAACTGCTTCTTTGAATTGTATGGGATCATCCACACTAATGAGTGCAGCAAGGAAACTAGCAAATAGAGGTTGCATTGTGGTAAAAACCAGGTTGGCTACATAGTTGGCTTCACTGTCTGTGGTGGAATCTGGTATGTTGTGATCATAATCAATCAACCAGGAAGGGGGTTTCTTGGGTCTAGATGTCCTTCTTGGAGCTTCTGGAGTGGTTTGGGGTATGACAGGGGCTTGTGTTTGGGAAGGTAAGTGTTCAGGTGAACTTGGTGTCAATTGAGGTGAGTTTGGTGGTGATGCACTGGATGTACTTTCACTTTTATCATCCTGTTCAGATTCATCTACATCATCCACAGTGGGCATAGGTATGGGCAAAGGTTCTCTGTAAGGGAGAGATGAGGTGTTTTTGTTGTAGGGGAACAATGTCTCATGGAACTTTACATCCCTGGAGACAAAGCTTTGTTGAGTGCTTAGGTTTAGGAGTTTGTAACCTTTCTGAGTGGTAGGGTATCCTAGAAACACACAAGGCACTGCTCTTGCAGCAAATTTGTCTTTTCCTACACTAGGATTATAAGCCATTGCCAAGCACCCAAATACTCTCATGACTGAGTAGTCTGGTTTCTTGCCAAATAATTTTTCAAAAGGTGTGACTCCCTTCAATACAGTATTGCACAGTCCTGAATCTCACACAATTCAGCATGGAATTTAACTTCACACTTATTATCTTGTATTAACTTCCCCATAGAGATCAGGTTGTGTTTAAACTCAGGCACACACAATACATTTTTCAACTTTAGATCATTTCCTAGGGTGACTGTCCCTATGTGGGTTATGCTAGCTGTGTTTCCATTGGGTAAGTTAATTTTTGGACTCCCATGAACTTTTACAACATGTTCTAATATGTTGTGATCTCCAATCATGTGATCTGATGCCCCTGAGTCTATGATCCAACCTTTCAGAATACTAAAAGCATTAGAACATGATATCATACCTGCAAAGCTAGTGTCCACTTCCTCATCTATGTCATAACTGGTTTCTTATGGCTCATTGACATTGAGGGTAGGAGCTTGATCAACTATTCCAAATTCTCTGCAGTAAAGGCTCCACTGTCCTGCACAGATTGGACATTTGCAGCCATCTTGTGACCTTGTCCAGTTTTGTGGTTCCACTTGTGGCCAGTTCCACCTTCCTTCTCCTTTCCTCTTTGTTGTTTCTTGTATTGGGGGTGCCACTTGGGGTATCCAATGACCTTCCAGCACTTCTCAGAGGAGTGAGTTTTGCCTCCACACACAGTGCAACCATTCTCTTGGCCCTTGCCATACATAGCAGATGACTCCCCCTCACTTTTGACCTCAAGGGGAGTTTCTCTCTGGGATTCTTCTTGTTGCAGCATAGTCTTCATCCAGTCCATTCAGGAACTGAAACAGGTGTTGTTCTTCCTGTTGTTTGTTCAAGGCTTGAACAAAAGCATTGACTTCAGGGGTCATTTTCAGTAATAGGAGGGTAGAGGTTTAGGCTCTCAATCTCTCCCCACAGAGATCCAATCCGAGTGTAGTACTCAGATATATATAGGTTGACCTTTTTGCTTAATCTCATACACCTCTCTATTGAGTCTGTATTTTCTTGCTCCACTTGTCTGCAGGTATCTCTTCCCTAACTGCTTCCATATTTCACTAGTAGAGTTCAGAAACATCATAGATTTCTTGGCTTCAGGAGTCATGGAGCCAGTCAACCAAGCTATCACCATGTTGTTGCAAGTTTTCCACTGCTCCTTCTTGGCATTGTCAGTGGTGTCCTTCTTTGTCAAGCCAGTGACAAACCCCAGTTTTCTCTTGGAGGCCAAAATAACCTCCATGGATCTGCACCATTCCCTATAGTTGTTGGCTCCAGTGAGTTTGTCCACCACCACCGAGTGTTGGCCATCAGAAGGGTGCAAATAAAGAGGATCTTGCATATCAGTTAAGGTAATCTTAGACATTCTTGCAGAAATGTTCCAAGATTCAAACTTTGGCTGATTAAAAAGAGAAGAACATAAGGGAAAAGTGTTTGGCTTAGAAGGGTTTGATCTTGCTCACAGTAATTCTCAATCAGTTGCTTGATTATGAGCAACCTTGCTCTGATACCATGAAGAATTCTATGATTCTTTAATATTACAAACAAGCAATGAATAAGAGAAGTTTGTGATGGTGTTTTATGCGGCTGATTCTTTTGATTTAGAAAACTTAATTGTTTACAATGATGTACAAGGTATATATACTTGCTAAAACCTAGGGATTGTTACCTAGGACAACTAGGTGTTATTTACATTTAGCCTTCACCACAACAGGACAAAAGTAGGTGAGTGAAGGCCACCAATCAGACAATGGTGTGCAGCAGTCTTTGAGGGAGGAATTATCCCCCCATATTTCATCAGTATCATGCATATGCTAAACCAGTTGTACGTGCAATAAAAATTTTGGTTGTACAATGAATATAGCAAAGCGATTTTACCATCAATTATTAGGTGCATTCCGAAAATTCACCTCATAGTCTCATGTAAATAAAGATAGACAGATAGTAGATCAGTTATTCATGTTCTTTTTACTTTATGCAATGTTCATTTAGCTACGCACTTATGCACCATATTCTTTAGAGGTGAGCACAGCATAGTACCCTTTTAAAATTTCAGGAACCGAAACGTGTTGCAACAAGTTCTTTAAAATGGGAATAGGAACTTGTAGCAATAGATTCCTGAAAATGAGAACCGGAACCTGTTGTACGTAACAGATTTCGATTCAGGGTACCCTGTAAATTTAAAATTTAAAATAAATTATTAATATTTTATTGAAAAATGATCTACTTTATGGTTTGGGCTTTGATTGTTTTATAGTCTGGGCTTAAATTGTAATTCTATATTTATGTTTTCCAAAAATTAGCTTTGATTGTTTTATATTTTGGGCATATAAAATATTTTTATATGGCCCGATACCTTATTTTTTGGCACTCCATGTTAGAATTAGTGTGTAAAGGGTACCCAATAGGGTACCCGTTTCAAAAAAATTGAGAACCAGAACCGTAACTGTTGCAACAGGTTCCCACATTTATTATCCGGAACCGGAACCAGAACCTGCACAACCCCTAATGCTCATTGTGCACCATCATCCAAGGTACAACCCCTAATGCTCATTGTTCCTAACAGGTTCTGGTTCCGATTCAAGGTACCCTGACTTTTTGCTCACCCCTAATACTCATTGTGCACCATCATCCACCACCTAAATTGCGAAAACTTACCTCAAATATTCAAGACTTAACAAACATGGTAATATGAGCACATGATCAGAAATAGTTCCTAACAAAAGTAGTTTTGCCTTGATAAGTGGATAGTACTAGTAGAGCAGTAGAGCAAGCAAATGCATCAGTTAAACTGTTAAAGGGTTTCTTAGCCAATAAAGGGCCGGCTTCTATATAACAAACCATTGGTACTGTCCATAAATGTAATTAGAATCCTTGCAAATACTATAAACATTTACTGCTTCTAATACAAAACTAAAAATGTAACAGATGATAATTATTAACGTGTATCAGTCAACCAAATTATAAATTTGTATCGAAAAAGGCTTTACAAATCGTTCATTTCGCATCACGAGCACATAGCCTTCTCCACCGTTTCTTGCAACTCCCCACTTTTGAGCGCTTCTGTAAAAGGAAAACATGGATTCAGAAAAGATTTTCAATCAACAACAAATATAACGCAACAATGATTCTAGTTTTCTGGGGTTTTCACCAAAAGTTTCATTATGTTTTTTACGCGTTTTCTTTACCTAGAAACGAGCTCAAAGCAACAACATAACTCGAATTTACTTTTATCGGTGAACTTTAAGAAGCAGTAACAAAAAAACAATACTTTAGGTCAGTGAACCTTAAGTAGCACTAACTAATGTAAATTACAGAGCTGGAAAGTAAAACTACCTACCCTATACTTCCTATGTCCCTAATTGTTTGCTCCATAGACAAAATGTGCTTTATTTAGACTTTGGCCAAAATGTGTAAGGAAGAGGGGGCATCTTTGTCTTTTACAACTTTATGAGTCTATGCAAGTGGGGTAAAATGGTGGGGAAATGTTACAATATAAGGAAACGGGGCAATTTTAAGGGACTGACCAAAATAGAATATGGGGCAAAAACAAATAGGGACAGAGGGAATTCTTAAAAGTTCAAGATATGTCCAAAGCATAAGTCAAAAATTTTACAGCCTAGAGGTATTTATAGGCAAACACAACAATATTTCCTAACTTGTATTTACAAAATAAGAAAATGTAACCTTTATTCAAGCAGAAGCTAAGCTAATCCAAGTCTCAGGCGCTTCTCAAGAAATACTAAAAAGTATTATTGACGAGCGATATTTAACCAACAGATCAACATACATCTTATTCAGTCGAAGTGGAAGAAGTTGATAAGATGAACTAACATTGAACAACCAAAATAGACCTTTTGATATGAGATGTGAGAAGCTAAGTTTATAATGAATCAAAGTGGAGCACCTTTTTATTTGGGACATTTCAAATTACGGAAGTTGGCCGTTTGGCCAAATACAACGGGACATAGGGAGTGATATTAATCTAAAAAACTAAGGATTTGTTAGTGACTACTTCAAAAGGTAGTCCTAGTCTAACTTTAGTAGATTAAATTACCAAGACTTGCAACTTTAAAATGTAGTTAGTCCCAGTCTACCTTTTAGTATAAATTCTTGTGAAAGAAGCTGAAAGAGTTATGTTGAGGGCAAAAGTATTCTATTAATAGGAAATAGACAATCCTTCACATAGTATTCTAACATGTAGTCAAGTTGTAGTAACAGTTTCAGTTAATTAAGCTTCCAATTGTGCTAATAACTTTTCATCCAACAAGAAGCAGAGTTGGGTGAAGCTTTGTTTCTACTACAGCTAAGATCACAGAAAAACTTCAACTCACATGAAGCCATTATGTCATAATGAAGCTAATTCAGAAAAGCAACAAAATGAAGACAAGTCAACTGATTCTAAAGAGTTCCAGAAAAAAACTCACCGATCGTGATGTCACAGCCACCAAAGAATTCACCATCAATATAAAGCTGCGGAAAGGTCGGCCAACTTGAGTACTCCTTCAACCCTTGACGCAGAAACTCATTTTCAAGAATGTTGATAGTTTCAAAAGGCACATTGAGAGACTTCAATATCTGTACAACAGTATTGGAAAATCCACATTGAGGAAAATCCCTGGTTCCCTTCATAAACAGAATCACTTTGTGTGAACTCACAACTTTGTCGATTGTAGTTTTCAATTCGGGGGAGATAGCTGCATAAATTACACAGCAGGGTATTACTAGCTTATACTTCAGTCAAAACTGCTAGATCATTACAGGAGCACATGATTGGGAGACTGCTTTATGTTATTTTTCTTTATTATTTTCTGCAGTAATTAAGGAGAAAACTACTCAGTACGGGGGTTAGCTTTCTATATGTAAGCTTGTAGGCTCATTGCAGCCGTATGAATGAGAAATGTATTAATTCCTCTCCTTGATATCTTTCACTTCTTTTCTTCATATCATGCAAGTAATCAACTCAACGACACTGACACTCTGACATCTGTCCCCTTATCCACTGACACATGTTCCTTTCTTAAACATGATAAATTGGCAGTTAATTTTTCCAAAAGGTTGGTATCAAAGCCGTTCGATTCTCAGCTCGTGGTGGTAGCTGATCCCAAATACATCAATGGTCCAGTAGCAGAATGAAGAATCTTAAGCAAAACTGAGACAATTCATGAAGAATTCGATAGGCTAATAATTATAACAGAATTTTTTTAATCTTATGCAATCAGTTGGTTTAACACGGGCTTAAAAGATGAAATCAGAAAGACTAGAAGAACATGCATGATGCTTACTGTTGGGTTTTGAAAAGTGTAGAGAATGGGTTCAAGGAAAACTAAGGTGGAGGACTAAGGCATTGGTTCGGACAAACCGGGATTGGTTCGGACAAACCTGAGCAAGAAAAACTCCTGGTACTGACTCAACGTTCGGACGAAACTTTATTGCCTCAGCTTCGCTTCTTCGGCAACTTTGAACGAGTGGGATCCACCGATCCACCTACTTTAGCTTGAGAGCGCTAGTATAAAGCAGTGTATAAAAAGGCGCGCCTAGGCTCTGAGGCGCAAGGCGATTGGAGCCAGCGCCTTTTATTGTCTAGGCGAGGCGATTTCGATGAGGCGCACCTAAGGCGCAAAAAGGCGCACCAAGGCGCAAAAAGACGCACTTTGAGGCGCAAAAAGGCGCAAAAAAGGCGCACTTACCAAGGCACAGACCATTTTTTCACTTTTTTTTTTTACTTTTTATTAGGGCGCCTCACTTCAATGAGGCGCACCGAGGCGCAACGAGGCGCGCCTAAGGTGCTGGGAACTCCAAATCGCCTTGTTGCGCCTTGAGCCTTTTTATACATTGGTATAAAGAGAGGAGTTATAATTCGAGCTTCTACTTCTACGTGGCTCAATCCTCATCGTTTCTTTGTCTTTAGATCTTGTCATCTTACACTATATGTACTCATGTAAACCTTGTAATAAGGTTATGCAAATGTGTAAGAGAATGAGCAAAGATGTAACCTCAATGTAATCTCAAAGACTTAGGGTTTAGGTGAGAGAGTGTGAGATTGAGAGGTAAGTTAGCAATCACTAATTCCCAACAGAATCAACTATCATTAATCCTATAATCTTATCCTTGTTGCAGAAGCCTTCTCAACAGTTGATAGTATAGGACAGGAATATCTCATGGTAGAATACACTACAATTTAGCCATAACATTCTAAAGAAGAGTATTGTCACGACTTCCGTAGAATCACTAGGGATTTGTTCATGGACCAAACCCTTCAAAAATAGACTTCTAATTCTCAACATTTACCGCATTCCAAGGGATCCCTCAGATAATTTTTACCCTCGAGGATAAAGATCTTTCTCATGGAGATAATAAGCAATTAGTAATGCTGTCATAGAGTTTAATTTGTGTAATTTTCCTCTAAATCTTTTGACAAGAATCAAGGGGAAATCGTTCATGGTCGGAATTATCCTCTATCTGTTCTCCCATGTGAATAGGGATTCCATCTACTCTCCTGTACAATTTATTGGCTCATAACCCATTATCTTCTTCTATAAAGATATACATATACATTATGAATACATGGAGAACATGATTTAGGTAGCCATTGATCAAATTAATTCTGATTTCCCAAGGAAATTTAGCTAAAAACAGTTCAGTTATTCGCGATTAGGATCACCAAGTAGGCAATAACCCATTCCCAAACCCCAACTACCAGAATGTTTTGAAGTACATAGCTTGAAATCAGCAAAAATAGAATCAAATGTTGAAATTTGTGCATATTAATTCGAATTTCCAACTTTTAACCATGTCCTTACTCCTTAGGCTAATCAACACCAAACAGTAGGCCGTTAAAACACAGAACAGTAATGATAATTGACAACAGTTCTACCATACTGTAAGATAGACGAGGCATCCAAATTGGTCAATCCATATCGATTTTCACTAAATTAAAGGGCCAAAAGTCAAGAAATCACAGAACAGGCAAAGGATTTCAGCATGAAATCAGAATAATAGTTACAAAAAAAGCAAAATCGACGCAAACTACAAGAAATTAACGAATTCATTGAAGAACGATTGAAAAGGATTATGACGGAAATAGACTTACCGGAGAAACAGCGAAAGGAAGAAGAGGAGCGACGGCGGACGACGGCGTCAGTGTGTTGAATGGCAAGGCGGCGGAAGGAGAGAGGGTAGAAAGGGGAACAGCGGTGGGAGAATGAGGATGAAGCGCCGAATTTGGCAGAAGTAAACGTCGATGTATTTTCCGGCGAGTATTTTGCCGGCGGTAGTGAAAGAGTAATCGCTACCACAGATGTCATTTTTACAGACCCCTTTTGCTCTCAACGTTCTTCCACCGAGCACTGATAAATTGAGGAATTCTATCCTCCTCAACCTCTCAGGGGCGTTTTCGTACTTTCGTATCTCAAGACGACATAGGCCCTGTTCGTCAAAAGTAGCGGTAGCGGGTAGTAGTTAACGGTTGAGTAGCGTGTACTGGTTGGAGTAGCCGGTAGCGGTGAATAGTAGTGGGTAATGGTTAGCTGTCAAAATGGCGGGTAACTAATAAGAGTGTTCTGTAAAAGTAGTGGTTGATATTATAAAATAAAATAAAAGCTGAAATATTATTTAAAACTTTAATATATATTTATCAAACGTCACCCGCTACCTTAAACGCTATTAATTTTAACGTTTGATAAAACCTATTCAACTGCTACCTCTATCGCTAACTAAAGCGCTACCGCGCCAAACACTTACAAATTTTACAAGTAGCGTCTTGACTCGGTCAAAACGTTACCCCGCTACCTCAAACGCTACCGCCGAACACGCCCATACATGAAAATTGAGGTTAGCGGCTAGAGGTGACAAACGGTTTCTTTGGATCGAGTACGACCGTACGAGTAATGTCGAGTTCATCTAAATCAAATCAATTTCGGTTTGTTGAATTTTTTTATTTTTTATTTTTTTTTACATGTTGAAATATTAACTTAGGTGAAATTGGCTTAAACAACACCAAATATGACTTGGGTGCACCCAGCACCACAAACTTTGATTAGCAGCCAAAAACAACACCTATGGGTGCAGCATGTCATTAGTAAAGCCTCCTTCACATTCTCTCTTCGAGGAAGTCCAAATACATGCCAGGCATGCATTTGCAAAAACATACCAACTCCAAATAAAAAGGTAAATCTAAATGGTAAATATTTTTGGGGGGAAATGTAAAACGGTATTGTACACTTGTAAAACGGGGTGCTGACTTGGCATTGCTGAGTTGGCAATTCATTAGAAAAATGGTATTGGTATTACAAAAATGGTACTAAACTTTTTCTAAATGAAATTCATTTTCCTTAAATGGTACTCGTTTTGTACTAAATTTTATAAAGTGGTATTAATATCACAAAAATGGTGCTAAATATTTTAAAATGGTATTCATATTACAAAATTGGCAGTAACGGGATCCAAGTTGCCAAACGGGGTTGACTATTCAACAATTTCAAAATGGCTGGGAAATTACAAACAAGCCCATGGCATGTATTTCATAATACATGCCTGGTTGCGATTTTGACGCCCTCTTCTCTCTTCATCGACTACTTAGCTATTCATCAGTTCGGTTTTGATAATATGATTGTCGGATTCTCGACGATTTTCCTTAGCATTACCAACACGGAGTATACCAACTTGAAATTCCTGTTTGTTGATCAACTCAAAGACACATATATCATCCACTTTTAACTTGTTTTCTATTGCGAACTTTTTCCAACCTACTTTCAACCTCGCTCGCTGATCAATACCACCTATCGTCACTGGCCAAGTTTTCCGGCCGGTATTCGTTTTGAGGCTGAACTTTCGATCGATCAAATGTCCATTTTTCTTGTGCAAGTATTTCTTTCCAAACTCCTTCGGTATACTCTGCGAAAATAAAATCACAAACTTGAACTTTAACAACTAATAATGTAGATTTGATCAAAAGGCGGACCGGACCATGACCGAAAATTCTGCCTATTATGTCGAACATGGCCAAACTTCGGGCCATTTTTCCAGTCCAAAACCCGCTATTTTGGACCAGACCAATTTTATAACTAAAATTCCATTTTCGAGCTATCCAAAATCCACCTATTTTTTTTTTTTAAATCAAGCCGGGTTCGAAAACATGTATTACCTCCGTTTCAAAATGATATTTACACTTTTTGTTCTAGTTTGCTTCATAATGTTCTTCATAATGTGTGTTATTCTATTTTTGGCCATAAATTTACTATCATACCCCTCTTACCCACAATATTTACAACTTTTCACTCATTTATTTTTACTTTATATTTTTTTTCTTACATACACCCACCCACCTTTTTACACATCTACCTTATCTTATTCAAATTTTATTACATTCACCTACTAGTACACAATTTTTCTATTTTGGCAATCATTTAAAAACGGAGGTAACATTAAATTCTGTCCAAAACATTCTATTTGCGGGCCGGGTCAGTGGGCTGGACTCAAGATCAGGACTAAGCAACATATAATAATGGAGATTCAAATTTCAAAAACTAACACTTACCACTCTAAAGTGGTACTCAACAAAGGATGGTTGCATCTTCGTTACAAACAACGGATTCTTAGACTTCTTACATTGGGATGCATAAGCACGAACCCTCTTGTCTTCCTCGGGAGTAAGACTACACCCTCGAGCTAATATAACCTTATCATCCATACTTGTTTGCACCTGTTACGATAAGAATATTGTGTTAATATTATAATGTCCTAGATAGTAGATAGGGGTGCTCATCAGTCCAAATTCGGATCGGATCGGACCGGACAAAGATCGAAAATTTGAAAATTCAAGATTCGAAGATTGGACCGATTATGATAGGAGTGGACCCGGACCGGATCGGTTTGGACCATTTGAAGACCGGAAATTGCTATTTCTCGACCCGGAGACCGGACTGATTGCCTTCGGTTCAGTCCGATCTAGGTCGGCCCGGTCCATTTTTCGAACCAGACCAATTTTTGCACACCCCTGGTCCTAGATATGTTGAATTACCTAAATAGCCTTCTTATTGAGAATAAATGAGAATACATACCCGAGCTTGAGTAACATTTGTCAGCACCCCTTTGACTTCATCAGCTTCAACTTTTCCCATGTCATTAACAACACCAAAAACACGTACTTTAAACTCGTGTTTGTTGATCAACTCGAAGACACATACATCACCCACGTTTAACTTGTTATCTAACGCAAAACATTTCCATCCTTCTCTCAACTTCACATGTGTACTATTAGCAACAATTACCACCTCCCAAGTTTTTCTGGTGTCATCGGTTTGGAGGTTGAACGCGTGGTTAAAAGGTCGTTCCTTATTCAGGTACCTTTTTACATATTCTTTCGGTATACCCTGGTTAATCAGTTCACCGAAATAATTAAGTACGTGGTACATATCAATTATAGATACATGCAACAAAATGTGGAGATCGATATTCAAAAATTAAAACCAGTCACTCACCAGACTATAATTGTGCTCAACAAAGGACGGTTGCATCTTGATTGCAAATAAGGGATTCTTACATTGGTAAGCATAAGCATGAACTCTATTATTTTCCTCGGGACTTAAACGACTACCTTTTGCTATTATAAGCTTATCATTCACAATTGTTTGTATCCCTTCTTTGCCTAGACACGGGAAAAAATAGATAAAAGATTTAAAAGATGAATATATCAAATTTAGTTCATTTTTTTTTTTTAATATTTAACGCCTTTTTATATTTCTGGTTTTTGTATTTACCACCTTATAAAATGTAATTTCATATTTATCACTTTGATTTTATACATTGTTTTATATTTACCATCTCTTAATGAATTTCGTCCACTTTTAGTCCATGTGGGCACTACTTAACTAACTTTTTTAATACTCCGTAGAAAACATAATGTAAGATCAAGGGAAATTCAAAGAAGTTAGTTAAAGGGACCCACACCGACAGAAAATTGGATGGAACCTGTTAAAAGTGGTGAATACAAAACATTTCATAAATTTGAGGTAGTAAATGTGAAAAAATATTTTTATAAAGCGGTAAATACAAAAACTGAAACTTAAAAAGACGGTAAATATGAAAATGACAAATAATAACAATCATGTACATAGTATATACCTTTCTTTGTAGTACTAGGTTTAGTAGTGAGATCAATAGTTTTTTTCCTCCTTTCTGGAGGGTTTTCTTCCCTATATTTTTCGGGACCGAATGGAGGATACTCGATCTCGGAAGCGCTCATGTCGAAAATAACAACGTCGAAACGAGAATCTCCTCTATATTTGAACATTAAGCAATGGCCATGGGACAATGAGTAAAACTCCACAAATTCTGCCCAACCTTTTTGCAAAAAAGCCTTGCCATTTTCTCTTACCAAATTACATTTCCATTTTTTACCAGTTGGAGGAATGTTTAGGCAGATGACATTAGATAGAATATTTCCATGAGTTTTCATAAACCCCTTCGGAATTTCCTGAAAAATATGCAAGTATTACATATCATAAGAAGCTAAGAACGCCATATATTCAACACGAATATGGACACGACCTGATCTGACACGACATTTTTACCCAACTCTTTTTGGACATATTGGTATAAAAAGTTGTACAAACAACATATTTCAATCATTAAGACATATAGGCCTAACCTTGACCGGTTCAAGCTTATGTAGACAACCCATAACGAGAATTATTTTTTGACACTAAATTGAGATTTTAATTTTATTTTGAACCCCATCTATCTATCTATCTATTACTATATACTAAAAGACACACCAGGAATGACATGTGTCACGTCCTGGTGAGTCCTTGGTATTTTTTTCTTTTTTTAAAAAACCTTTTAATTTAAGAATCTTTTAAAATATCTGATTTCTTGATTTTTTTTTTTCTTATTCTTTCCTTCTACTTAATATAATATAATAGAAGTATAAATTATATATGAAATAAATAAATTATGATGTCATGTATTACGACAAGGATAAAAAAATATATATTATTACTGATTTGAATAACATATATGTTAGGAATGGAAAAAAATCCCAGTTTTTTTGATATTGTTGTTTCTATAATATACGTAATAAGCTATTACGGAAACTCCGTAAAATCAAAATTGCAAAATATTTTTTTAATTTTCATATAAAATTTTCAAAAAAATGCATTATACACTTAACCTACAATAGTTAATAAATAAATAATCAAATTACAGTGAAATGTGTTATTATACGACCATACCCAAACAAAAATAATTATTTAATTTTTATTTTATGTAAAACAAGTGTTAAAAAGTGGGTCCAACAAAATTACTTATAAACTTGAAAGCCTGGTAGAAAATAGGGTATTATAACTGATATGGTTATCAAATCAATACCATAGCCAAAAAGTTGGATAGATCGAGGGTACGGGTATGGTTACAGTACGTTACGGATATTATTCAATTCTAAAAGAAAATGATATATAATAATTGTCCAATAAGTTTTTTTCTTATATTTTCCCAACTTAAGTAATTTTGTCGAAACGCTAAACTCCTAAAATCGCACTAATCACTTTACAATCCAAATAAAATAATATTTTTCTCTGATTTTTCCAACATCCGTTGATAAAAAATGATTTTATCATTAAAAACTTCGTTTAAATAAATTATTTAGAACAAACAAAATGCATTTAGTCTCATCCGTACGTTGCACGGAACCTAACCTAGTATCACAATAATTTAAAGCCAATTTAATTTATACTAGTGTTGAGATTTCCCAACCCATTTATATTCAATACAAAAATGAACAAGAATACGATCCGACACGACACTTTTAACAACTCTACTTGAACACATTGGTATAAGAAGTTGTGCAAACAACATATTTCACTATTTCAACCATTAATTAAGACATATAGCCATATAGGCCTAATCTTGACTGGTTCAAGCCTATGTTGACACGAGACACAATAATGAGAATTATCTTTTGAATTTAGATTTTATTTTATTTTAAACCCCATTCTAGTTAAATAAATCCAAAATTACACCAAACCATAATCATATGACACAATGCCCTTCTCTATGACTATCCTTATTCTTTACCACCGATTTTCTCCCATACAACAATTACCAACAAAGGTGCATTAACATCATAATTCCGCAATGCAAAAATAGATTTACTTTCTTAAAAAAAAAAAAAGTTTATTTATGTTAATATCAACTCAAAGTAAATAATTACAATAAGTTCGGAATAAATTTAATAAAGACTAATACACAAATAAAATTTACCACTTATATAGAAGCAATAAAATGAACGTCTTATCTATGTCAAAAAAAAAAAGTGAACGTCTTATGTTTCCTTCAACAACAAAAAGTTTATATTTTACAATTAAAATAAGTTATAATAATAAGGTGTGATATCTAATAGGTTCATATTTGTTTAATTATGTAATCGAAAATCAAGTTAATAGAACACACCTCCTCCTCCTTATAATGTACTCCGTACTTGCGAAATTACAATTGCATGCATATATGATATGATCGTCATTTTAGTTGCTTTTCTTTATTTGGATTTTACTCATTGGATGAACAAAAAAAATCCAAAAAAAAAAAAATCATTTTAGCTTGTTGAAATGACAAAAAGACCAAGAAATGGGAAAATAAATTAAACAAATTAATTAATAAAGCATGAAGAGAAATTAATTAACAAGGTAGGATTAGGATTAGAAAGAGTTACAAAAAATTGGAGGTCGAAACGAGGTTGGAGTAAGAACTTGAAGAAGCTAGCTTGAGGCCATCTAGCAGAAAACCCATCACCTTCTTCCATGTTCATGAAGACTTGAAGAGTGAATTTAAGAGTTTATGAGTGTTAGAATAATGAATAAAAATTGCCAAATAAATGCCTACTAAATTAAACCACCTACCCTCCTTTTAATTAATTCTCTCATTAAATCAACACTCCCCTAGAATGGAGTATGTACCATATAGTATACCATATAATTAATGTAAGATTTTAAATACTCTTTTATTAAAACATTTCGGATTACTTTTCAGGAGAATTTCGAACCTGAAATTTATCGTACACAGGTATTTAGCCTCAGTCGTCTTAACTAATAGGCTAAGATCTCAAACTGTTCGGATTATTGTTATTGATTGTATATATGCAAATTTTTAGGAAAGACGGTCTAACGGTTAGACCACTTTTATGCACTAGAACCAATTAGTTATGCACTTTAACTAATTAGTTAAACACTGAAATCAATTAGTTAAGTCTGAAATTCAATTAGTTAAGCAACGAAACCAATTAGTTATGCAAACGAACCAATTAGTTAAGCACCGAACAATTAGTTAAGCACCGAACCAATTAGTTAAACAATGAAACTGATTAGTTAAGCAATGAGATCAATTAGTTAAGATTTTATGAGTTTTAGTGGATAATAAGTTTGTTCAAATATAATTATTCGACTCATAAATTTAACTATTTTTCTTTATACATTAACTTTTTTATTATTCAATTAGTTATGATTTTATTACTTTTAGTTATGTTTTACACTTTTACACTGGCTTAGTTAGTACCAAAAAATAGTCTAACTATTAGGCGGTCTTATACAAAAGTTTCCTCCTTGTGTCAATTTTAATTCAGTTAATATTCTCTTGACTTCCTTTCTTTGAACCTATAAAAGAAAATTTATTGCGTCGATTACTCTCTAAATTTAACATTTCAGATAACTGCTTTTTTTGTGTGCGAATTAAGCGGGAGGGAGAATTTCGAACCTGACACATCTCGTACATATGCGGCATTCCCCCAAATTCAGTGTTACCTACTAGGTCAAGACCTCATTGATTCAGATTACTGTTATCTATTATATCCTGCTTTTGTCAATTTTAATTTAGGTACGAAGTAATATTTGAAGACTTGCCGGTAAGAATAATCATGGCTGATTCGCGCAAAAAAAAAAAAAAAAAAAAAATTACAATGTTCAACGTACTTTTATACTAGTTCAAATAGCTAGGATTGTAACAACAAAATGTGAAACTAACTACTACTTATCCGATCCCAGTGTCATCCCTAACCATCCATCAATTCGGTTTTGATAATCTAATTGTCGGATTCTCGACGATTTTCCTTAGCATTACCAACACGAAGTATGCCAACTTGAAACTCTTGTTTGTTGATCAACTCAAAGGCACATATATCATCCACTTTCAACTTGTTATCTATTGCGAACGTTTTCCAACCCGCTTTCAACCTCGTTTGGTTACAAGTATTAGATATTGTCACTGGCCAAATTTTCCGACCAGTATTCGTTTTGAGGCTGAACTTCCAACCGATCAAATGTCCGTTTTTTGTGTGCAAGTATTTCTTTTCAAATTCCTTTGGTATACTCTGCATAAATAAATTCACAAATTTGAACTTCAACAACTAATATAATAATAATAATAATAATAATAATAATAATAATAATAATATCTCTATTATATGACGGAACACCTGAGGCGACATAAATAATGATCGTCTATTTTACCCCTTACTAAAGTTAGAAAAATAAAAATAAATTAAACACACACAAAAAAAAAAAGTATACTTCGTATTACAATATAAATTGATTAATTTAAAAGATATTTACTAAAATCACCAAATATTAAAACTAAGAAAAAAAATAGAATAAAAAGAGCAAAATGTAATTAACCAAATAAGTATTATTGTGTTTACGTTTTTATATTACAAGCACCCATCGTGTGCATAAACTTTCAATTGCGTCAAGTTCATTTAATCTGCCCAAAACCAGCTATTTCGGAGTTTCGGACCAAAAATAACGGGCTTTTCGCGATATTTCCATGCCGAGCCAATTTTATAACTAAAATTCCATTTTTGAGTTTCCCCTACCCACCCAAAAAATTTAAAAATCGTGCGGACTTTCAAAACAGGTCTAAAAATTCTCCCCAAAACCCGCTATTTTTCAGGCGAACGGATTAGACTCAATATGACCAATTCTAAGAAACATATAATGGAGATTCAAATTGCAAAAAACAATACTCACCAATGTAAAGTGGTACTCAACAAAGGATGGTTGCATCTTCGTTACAAACAACGGATGCTTAGACTTCTTACATTGGGACGCATAAGCACGAACCCTCTTGATTTCCTCGATAGTAAAACTACACCCTCGAGCTAATATAACCTTGTTATCCATACTTGTTTGCTCCTGTTACGATAAGAATATTGTGTTAATATTGTAATGTCGTATACTTCGTATATGTCGCATTATCTAAATAGCCTTTTTATTAATAAGTACTACTTTTGTTTTCATAAAGATGTTTGCAATTATTATTTGTACAAATATTTTAAACAAAAGCAGAAAAGTTGGTTGAACATGCGATCTTTAAGCCATGTCACATTTCACATGACATGCTTATGTGTCGTGATTTAAATTAGAAACTAAAATATTTAACTTATATAACCTATCATACATGTTTCAAAAACAGGTATGAAAATCTTAATATTCTAATTTGTTGCCTTCGACATATCGACTATCTTATTTACATAGTTTATAGTAAAAATATTTTGATGACACATACCCTACGTGACGCCTATATATATACCAATTAAACTCCGACACGTAAGATTGTGGCAACTAAATGTTGTCGCAACTTGTGACCTTTATCATCACCTAATTAAAATATGGATGATTTTGCAATAGCCACAATAAAATGGGAGCCACCACAATACAATAAATCTTAACCATTAAATAAAATTGACTAATCTAAACCATTGATTTTGCTGTCTTTTTAGTTTAATATAAATAATTTTATAATAAAATAACTTTTTCAAAATAAAAATAAATAAAATGCACGATCTACAATTACAGTTTTAAAAAAGTGAACAAAATTTACGGAACTCTTGAACTCCATTTTTGTTTCTTAGAGATAATCTTCAACTCCATTCTTGATTGTCTTGCGCGAATCAAATTGGAGGAAAAAAATGATGTTACAATTGTGAATTACAAATTTGGATGGGTTCGTTTGAACAAATTTCTGAAATTCTTGGGTTTCATTCTAAATGTTCTTGGCAGAATCATACCGAAAAATTGATGAAGAGAGATAAAATACCAAAAATAAAGTTTGAACGTTGGAATCAAATTAGAAAAATTTAATTGTATCATAATCGAATTAGGAAGAACAGTAGATGACTTTTTATTTTATTTTTTTGTTTTTACCAGGAAAAAAAACCTGATGAAGACAGAAAATACTAAAATAAATTGACGTGGAGAACAAAAAGTAGATTTTTTTATTAATTATTTTTATTTTATCTATAAATTATTAGTAATATAAAGTCAACAGAATCAATGGTCCAGATAAGTCAACAATAATGAAGGGCTTAGATTTAATGCATTGTGGTGGCTACCATTTTATTGTGGCCACTCAAAAACCTTCCTTAAAATATAGATAAAGTAAGAAAAATGTGTAAAAAAAAGAAGGAAGTTGTAAGAAACAAATGAATAAAGTAAGTGAAAGTTGGTGGAAAATTGTAAATATTTAGGGTAAGAAAGGTAAGACATTAAATATTCATGGTTAAAATTAGAATAAAACAAAGTATAAAGAACATTATGATTCCCTCAAAAAAAAAGTATAAAGAACATTATGAAACAGACGAAAACGAAAAGTATAAATATCATTTTAAAATGAAAGTAGTACTAACTTTTGTCGGCGCCCCTTTGGCTTCATTAGCTTCAGCTTTTCCCATATCTTTAACACCACCAAATACGAATACCCGTACTCTAAACTCGTGTTTGTTGATCAACTCGAAAAGACATACATCATCCACTTTTAACTTGTTATATAACACAAAACATTTCCATCCTGATCTCAATTTCACATTTTTTTTATCAGCAACCATCTTCACCGGCCAAGTTTTTCCGGTATCAACAGTTTGGAGGTTGAACTCGTGGTTGAAAAGTCGTTCCTTATCCAAGTATTTCTCTACGTATTCGTTTGGTATAGTCTGGTTAATTATTCAATTTACCAAAATAAGTAGTACATCGTATTTATCAATTAATACAAGTGCGAACTTAGTTAAGTGAGATAAACAATATAACATTAAAAAAAGTATGTCATTTATAGAAACGTTGCAAGAATTTATAAGAAAAGCGGAGCGAAGATTCAGGGACGGAGGGAGTACATGGTATTCATCAATTAATTTATAATTTAATGCGGAACGGAACTACCTTATATGATGCACTTTTTCGAAAAAACTATTGTGTCTTTTTAAAAAAAAATAAAAAATAATTTGGTATACTTCCTTCGTTCCTTAAACATTGCGTTATGATTGACTTTATATTTTCCAACACATATTTTAACTTTTAATATCTCGAGTTATGTATAACTAAAAACTATAAGAAGTTGATATTTAGAAAATATATTATGGACACGAATCTAACAAGATCATATCTCACATGACTATAATTTTTCTTAATTATGAGTCACAAAAGATGACAAAACATCACTACAAGAAATTGTACTATTAACGACGGGAAATCCCGTCGCGAAAGGCCAATAATCGTTGATTAACGACGGGATTTCCTGTCGCGAACCCGTCATAAAACGGGGCCGTCGTAAATAGGAATCCCGTCGTAAATCCGTCGTAAGCCCGTGGTAAAAGACATTTGCGACGGTTATTCCCGTCCTTGTTTGGTTGTTAGCCCCGTCGCAAAAGGCTTTTGCGACGGAATTTTTGACCCGTCGTAAATAGGTTGTCGTTAAAGATACATATTCTTGTAGTGCATCTTGTGTGAATAGTGTAAAAGAAACAAGATAAGTGTGAATGGTGTGATATTTATGAAACAGAAAAAGTATAACTTTTTCTTTATAACGGACTTAGTTTCCGCTAGTGAGAATTGAAAGAAGAAAATGAATTTAGTGGGTTGAAAAATTGATAAGGGGGCACTTTAATCACTTCAAATGTCAAGAAATAAACTTAACGAAATTTGTGAAGGACTTAAGGTAGTGTACTACTCCCTTCGTTTCTTTTTATGTTACGTATTCTTTTTAGGGTGTTTTACAATGTTTGTTACGTGGGAGAATATTTCCTTTAATAAACTTATTATACTATCATTTTTTGTGTCATCTTTTAATTTTAATTGGTCCAATTTTTTCAACTCATTAAATATCTTTGTAATTTCCCAAGAATGTTAAGTTAGCAATCTTTGTGTTTTTCCATTATTGGTTCATTTTGATAAATAAAACAATTTTATTGGTTGTTGTAGTGATTAGTGGATTGAGGTTTTACTTGACTTTATTTTTTAATAAAAAAGAAAAAGAATCTTTATTATACGTTAATAAACGTGCAAAAGTCCAAATGTAACAAAAAAAAAAAAGAAACGGAGGAAGTAGTTTTAAGGTAGTTGTTTTTTTTTTCTTAAAAAAAAAACCTCTATAAATTAGTTTTTTCAAAAAGTTGTATCATAATATACTAAGAAGGTTGGCCATAAATATTCCATGTGACAATAGTGAAACAAAATGTGGAGATATATATCTATACTAATATATTAAAAGACGTTTTGAAAAACGTATACGTGTCACGTAGACCTCTCCTTATTACGCCACGTCACCACTAATTAGCATCATGACATGTCATTACAACAAAAAAACATCTAACAAGGATCGAACACAAGACCTCTTTGTTAAAAGTTACACTTCTTACCATCTTAACCAACTACAACTTATGTAATATCTTTCTATATAAACAAATATATTCTTTTTACAATAAACAATACATTGAATAAAAGTGAATGCAAAAAAGGAAATGATTATTTAATTTATAAATGTACAATTATTACTTTGAAGAAAAGGATGCGGATTTGTTTAGATTTTTAGATGTGGGGTTTTAGATCTGGGAGGTTGTTGATCGGCCACTAATCTTATGTCACCATCGTAATTTGATGATGACCCCATCTCTACGTGAACATAATTATAAAAAAAAAACCCGAATAAAAGTCAAAACCCGGGGCAACGCCCGGGCTACACACTAGTTCAAAATTAAAAACAATTACTCACCACACTATAATGGTGCTCAACAAAGGATGGTTGCATCTTGATTGCAAATAAGGGATTTTCACATTGGTCAGCATAAGCTTGAACACTCTTATTTTCCTCGGGACTTAAACGACTACCTTTTGCTATTATAAGCTTATCATTCACAATTGTTTGTATCCCTTCTTTGCCTAGACATGGGAAAAGTATATAAAAGATGAGTATATGAAATTATTCGAATGAAAGGGAAAAATAATGACAAATAATAAGGATATTTTGACACTTACCATCTTTTAAGTTTCAGGTTTTGTATTTATCACCTACTAAAACATAATTTTATATTTACCATCTTAATATATAGACCGTTTTAATATTTACTAACTTGCAAGTTTCAGTCCATGTGGACCCTACTTAACTACTCCCTCCGTCTATTTTTGTTCTTTACGTTTGGCATTTTGCACGCGTTTTAACGACTAATTAATGTGCATTGAGATTCCTCTATATTTTTTATTTAAACAAGACAAAATACGTTTATTTATAATGTTTTCACGTTTATCAAAATTCTGATATTGGAAAAATGGGAAAAAAAAAAATTAATGTACCATTGGAAAAGTGTGAGAGATAAAATGACTCAATTAATTAATTGGTTAAAATAATAATTAGACACAAATTTTGATAGAATATTAAATCACTTATGTGATAATATAAAAGGAAATGTAAAGAACATTTCAGGACACCCAAAAAGAAAAAGGTAAAGAACAAAAAGTGACGGAGGGAGTAACATTTTTAATTAAAAACCTAATGAAAAAGGAGAAAAAATACATTTTATAAAGTGCTAAATGCTGGTTATACAAAGTAGTGCAAGGATTGTGGAGGTAGAATGAGATAATCAACAGGTGGTTAATCTAATCAATGGGAAGCATGGTGATGGTTCTCAACTTCTCATCTAGGAATTATTGGCTAGAGAAATGACCTCAATCTATTTTTGTTTGGTTATATTAAGTTTACTCACATTTTTAGAGATATATCAATTTAGTGGCCCATACTATGGTTTATCTTAGTCCACTGGAGTTCTCTACACAGGTGTGGGTAAATTGGTGTTCTAATATTTTAGATGATGTAATTGTTTCGGATTTTTACTTGATTCATAATAAAAGTTAGTGGCTTTAGCCATTTCCCCAAAAAAATGGTAAATATGAAAAAATATCCAAATTATTCAAATGGAAAAAAAGAAACAGAAAAAGGACAAATAATAACAATCGTGTACGGAATACCTTTCTTTGAAGTACTAAGTTTAGTGAGATCAAAAGTTTTCCTTCTTTTTGGAGGGTTTTCCCTACATGTTTCGGGACCGAATGGAGGATAATCGATCTCAGAAGCGCTCATGTCGAAAATGACGACGTCAAAACGAGAATCTCCTCTATATTTGAACATTAAGCAATGGCCATGGAACAATGAGTAAAACTCTACAAATTCTGGCCAACCTTTTTGCAAAAAAGCCTTCCCATTTTCTCTTACCAAATTAAATTGCCATTTTTTACCAGTTGGAATGTGTAGGTAGATGACATTAGGGAGAACATCTCCATGGGTTTTCATAAATTCCTTTGGAATTTCCTGAAAAATGGTAAATAATACAAATGAATATATGATAAACTTCTTGTCAAAAAATAAAATAAAAAATATAAGTATATGATAAACTTCAAATCATCAAAGCTCAATTTGATATACATTATTGAGTTAGTGTTCAAGTTTTCCAACCCGTTTAAATTCGATAAAAACACGAATACAAATTTGAGATTTTATTTTATTTTGAACCCCACTTTAGTAATTAAATAACATAAATCCAAAATTACACAATGAACGTCTCTGTGACTATCCTTAACTCCTTAGCACCGATTTTTTTCCCTACAACAACTACCAACAAAGGTGTATTTACATCATAATAATTGCGCAATGTAGAAATTGATTCACTTATTATTTTAGGAAAAATAAGTTGTTTTCTTGTGATAAAAGAAAAAGTTGATTTATGTTCATAACAATTCAAATTAAATAATTACAATAAGTTCGGAATAAAATTAATAAAGACTACGCAAGGTAAAATTTACAACTTTAAGTAATAAAATATGTGTCTTACTTTTCCTTCAAAAAGGGGAAAATAAAGTATAATCTACAACTTAAATAAGTTATATGTTCATATTTGTTTATTTAATTGTTTAGTTATAAGCAAAAATCAAGTTAATTGAACACACTTCCCCTTATTTTACAATGTACTCCATACTTAATTATGAAAGTATAATCGAATGCATGTATGATCGATCATCATTTTACCTTGTTAAAATGATAAAAGGATCGAGAAATTAATGAAAAAAACAAATTAATAACGCACGAATTAAAATAAGCCAGGGATATAAGAAGAGTTACGAAAATCAAGTTAATAGAACATACGTCCCCCTTATTTACAATGTACTCCATACTTAATTGCTAAAATCAAGTTAAAAGAACATACGTCCCCTTTATTTTACAATGTACTCCATACTTAATTGTGAAAGTACAATTGCATGCATGTATGATCGATCAACATTTTAGCTTGTTCAAATTAAACAAATTAATAAAGCATGAATTAAAAAACAAATTAATAAAAACAAATTAATAAAGCATGAATTAAAATAAGTTAGGGATATAAGAAGAATTACGAAAATTTGGAGGTCGAGTCGAGGTTTGAGTAAGATCTTGAAGAACCTAGATTGAAGCAATCCTGCAGAAAACCTATCACCTTCCATGCTCATGAAGATTGAAGAGTGAATTCAAGAATTTAGAGTGTTGAACACAAAATCAAAATTGCCAAATAAATAAATGAATACTAAACTACCTACCCTCCTTTTTAATTAGCTCATTAATTAATTAAAACTCCCCTAGAATGTAGTACGTACCATATATATACCATGTAATTAGACCTGGTTATTGGACAGGGTAGTCCAATGGATATAGGGTTAGGGTCAAGTTAATAGGGCTTTTATTGGACAGGGCCTTTATTGGACAGGGCCTTTATTGGACAGGGTCATTATAGGGTCAAACTTATACTACAATTATTTTGAAAATAAAAATAGTAATGATACAAAAAATTACATGCATAGCTTCGTATTTACTTGTACTTGCACATGGCTCTTTTGTTTTTCATTTTTCATTGCTCGTTTATTGACCCGCCCAATAATGACCCGCTATTGACCCGCGACCCGCTTTTGACCCGCCCATTATCGACCCTCTAAAAATGACCCTTTCAATACCCGACCCTCTTTTGACCCGCACCGACCCTGACCCGCCCCGCCCGATAACCAGGCCTACATGTAATTAATACAAGTATAAACTTTTCAAATACTCCGTAATTAAACATTTCGGATTACACTTTTTTCACTACAAGAAATTGTACTATTAACGATGGGAAATCCCGTCGCGAAAGGCCAATAATCGTTGATTAACGACGAGATTTCCTGTCACGAACCCGTCATAAAAGGGGGCCGTCGTTAATAGAAATCCCGGCGTAAACCCGTCGTAAAAGACATTTGCGACGGTAATTCCCTTCATTGTTTGGTTGTTTGCCCCGTCGCAAAAGCCTTTTGCGACAGGATTTCTGACCCGTCGTAATTAGGTTGTCATTAAAGATACAAATTATTATATATAGTGTTTTTTTTGGGTGCGAATTAATCGGGAGGAGAATTTAGACATGTGGTACGAACGAGAAAACGGAGTTTCTCTGACTAAATTTACCAGCTGCCACAATAATAGTCGGTAAACTTGATAAAATACCGGCTGTTTTTAGAGTAGTCGTTAAAATAAAAAGAATTACGCCCTCAAATTAGTAGTCGTTAATTTAACGATTGTTTTTTAAACTATACCGACTACTAAAGTAGAAAACCGACCACATGTTATCCGGCTCAGTGGCGTATCCTCCTTGTGGGTTGGATGGGACTAACCTCCTGGGTGGAAAAATCCGTAGCGCGTTTTTAGTTACTCCCCTAAATTTGTACTCCCTCCGTCCCTTAATACTCGCACCGCTTTTCTTTTCGGGGCGTCCCTTAATACTTGCACCACTTCTATAAATGGAAATCTTTACCAATATTATATTATTTTTCACACTTATCAACTACCCCACCTACACCCCTACTCCCTAAAAAAAATCATTTAAAAATTCACATTCCTCACTCACCCCTCCCCACCCCTTTACACATTTCCCACTAATTATATTAAAAAATACCCCACTAACTACCACCCATTATTTTAACAGAAACTTTTGTGTAGGACCGTCTAACGGTTAGACCACTTTTTTGGTACTAACTAAACCAGTGTAAAACATAACTAAAAGTAATAAAATCATAACTAATTGAATAGCAAAATAGTTAAGGTATAAAGACAAATAGTTTAAATTATGAGTCGAATAGTTATTATTTGTAAACAAACTTATTATTAACTAAACTCATAAAATTTTAACTAATTGATCTCATTGCTTAACTAATCAGTTTCATTGTTTAACTAATTGGTTTAGTGCTTAACTAATTAGTTCGGTTGCGTAACTAATTGGTTTTGTTGCTTAACTAATTGAATTTTAGACTTAATTAACTAATTGGTTTCAGTGGTTAACTAATCAGTTGTTCCAGTATATAAAAGTGGTCTAACCGTTAGACCGTCTTTCCTAAAAGTTTGTATTAAATTAATAAGTCAATTCAAATGCCTTAAACTCCGCACCGGTCAAACCGGTGCGAGTATTAAGGGACGGAGGGAGTATATAATTGCATATTATATTGCTTAATTTTTCGATGTACTGGCAATCTGGCACCTTTGTAAAAAAAATTCAAGATCCGCCAGTATTAATCAAGATCAGTGTTACCCACAAGGTCACAACTCATAAGGCCAAGATCTCATTGGTTCAGATTACTGTTATTGATTGTATAATACACTCATAATGTCCTTTCTTTGGACCTATAAAGAAAGTTTATTGCCTCATTTACTCTCTAATTTTAACATTTCAGACCACTCCTTTTTTTTTGGGTGCGAATTAATCAGGAGGAGAATTTTGAAACTAAGACCTGTCGTATACATGCTCTCATGCTTAGTCATAACCATTTTGTCAAGTACACATTGGTTCAGATCAATAGTACAAGTATAATTAAACACATGCAATCAAATAAAAAAAATTAACAAAAAAGGATTACGAGCTTTTTTTTTTGAAAAATGAATTTTGGTGAAATAAAATAAGTGGATAAGTTTTCAAAAAAAAAACTAAAAAATTGCTGGCTGTGGGGTTCGAACCCACGCGCACTTATGTGCAGCAGTTCTTAAGACTGCCCCCTTAACCACTCGGGCAAACCAGCTGTTGTGTTCTATTTAATCACAGTTAATTATATATCCTTAAAAGACTTTAATACTCATAATAAATAACCAAATAGTCTTATAGGATTTCGTGGGTGGGTTTCGCTTATACGAGACCAGTTTGGTCACTTTTGATTCTCCTTTATTTTTATTTTCAACTTTGTTTTTTATTTTTATTTTTATTTTTATTTTTTTAATGTGCTGGATCGATGTTGGATGTTTAAGGAAAGGTACGAATGATGATCATCCACTCGACCGTCAGGGTTTGGTATGAATGTTGATCATCCACCTGGCCGTCGGGGTTTGGTATGAATTACTCCGTATTAGTTATACGTAGTTGGTAGGGTAAATTGAAATTACTATGTATGATATTATTTTCTCGTGTTTATTAGTAAACTTGTACTTCCTCCGTTTTCTGGTAAGCTTTTGGCCGAAATTCGCCGTTTAATTCGTAGGATTTGGATCAAGAGATGGAATATTAGAATTGATGTACCAATAAAGTTAGAAATAAGTTAAAGAGTATTATCTATCGGAGTATTTAAGTTCAATTGTTAATTTTAATAACATATTTGAATTGCGCAATATTTTAGTTTAGCTTTCATTATCTTTGTTTGAACTCCATTTATTTGCTATCTAGATTGGACTGGTTCGATCTTGTTTGCAAACTTTTAACAAAGGGCATAAATAAGTTTTAATTGAAATTTACGTACCCCTTCGATCCTAGAAGTTCTTTCTATTTTCTTTTGATATATCTGCCAATTGATTCTACATAAAAGAAAAAAAATCTAAGTATAAAATGAGTAGAGAACTCGTACGAGTGAGAGACCGACGGTTTATCATATCCTTGGGCGACTCGTGATCTACAAAATCAACAAAGTGAGCTACCTCAAGGGTGTTTCTGAGAAAATCATCTCCGGCGCTTAAGTCAGTCGTGTGTTACAAGTTAAAGAAAGGACATAGCCAGAGAGAAAGTTTGTGTCAGTAGAATTGATTACCTTAATAACAATCCGTAGACTATGGACCATGGTGCACATAGAGCATGGTGCACCACGTGCACCAAAAGAACACATGTGCATAAACAAAAGAACATGAGATTACGACAAAAGAACATGCAATATAATGTTTTACTTTTTTTGTTATAAAAAATCACAATTTATTAAAAAAAAAAAAAAAAATATGTCCATGTTCTTTTCACGTAACCAGATGTTCTTTTAATTATGTACTAATGTTCTTAAGGTGCACCATGCTCTATGTGCACCATGGTTCACCTTCTAAATTGCGCCTTAATAATGATGTGATGAATCACCATTTATAGGGATCTGAGGGGTGGCATCAAAAGTAAATAAATGCATTTGTAGGGGTGTAAATCCCTAAGCCTTTGAAAGGTCGGTGTTTGGACCCCGAAATTGTGGAGAAGGCCTAACTAGAGATTGTTATTGGGGATATTTTGGTAATTTTATTCTACGGGATATTTTGGTAATTCCTGATTGGATATGGGTCCCGCGGGGGTCCTATCAGTCTATCACCAATAAAATCTGATGTTCTTAATATAATCTTGACATATATCAAAAAATATCACACACGACTATGAGATATGATATTAGAAAAAGGCTCATCGCCACAAGAGAGAAAATAATTGCAATTGCTACTACAATTACCATATCTCCTAGGCATGACAATTAAACTTAACTTATTTGCTACTACAATTACCATATTACAAGACATGGTTTTCTTGAAGTGCAAATTAAGATGGATCACAACATCACAAATATGATAATACTAATCTTAATTAGAACCTATTGAGTTAAGTTCACTACTACGGAGTACGGAGTACACATACCGGTAGTTCAAAAAAGATGTTACATAAATCCTACCATCCCAATTTAGTTGTCATATTAATAATTCAAACTACGATATGTCGATATCACATGATATCAATTCCCGACATGCTTTGGGACCAGTAGTTGTAAAAGGATGTTCACGTAACTTTTTCAGCTCCATCCCAATTTAGTTGACATATTAGTTAACAATTCAAACCACGATATCACATGATGTCACATGATGTCAATTTTGGGCATGCTTTGGGACCGAGCGGGTACTCGATCTCGGAAGTGCTCGTGTCGAAAATTACGACGTCGAAACGAGACTCCCCTTCATACTTGAACAATAAGCAATGTCCATCATTCAATGAGTAGAACTTGACAAATTCTGGCCAACCCTTTTGCAAGAAAGTCTTGCCATTTTCTCTGACCAAGTCGAATTCCCATACTTTACCGGATGGAATGTTTAGGTATATGACATTTGAAAGATTACTTCCATGAGTTCTCATGAATTTCCTTGGAATTTCCTAAGGAATTGAACAATCATTAATTAGTCGAAACAATTATGATTGCAATCGAAAGCTGAGGAACATATATACACCTAGTAGGCTAGTACGAAGTATTTTAAAAGCAAAACCATAGACGAAGTATGATTAGTTGCGCCATGTGTCATTCCTTCCATTTATCCATCAATTATTTTTATTTTTATTTTCAATTTATGCTTTTGTTGTTTTCTAATATGTTTTTTTAAAAGCTCGATCTAATGCATCCTCACCTTCAACTTACTCATTCAACATATTCGCCATTTAATTTATATTTTCATTCAACATTTTCACACTAAATATTATTCACCCTCTAATATGTATTATTCCACTTCTAGCTACATTACCACTAAAATCACAAGTACTCGATAACCATTATGTAACCGCCAATTCTTTAACGGCTCAAGAGCTAGTTAACTTTAAGAAAGAAGAACAAATTACTTTATGTTTTAACAACCCCTCCACCATTTCCATATGTTACTCTCCATTTCTTATTAATCTTCCTGTTTAATTATGCGCATTTGTTAATGTATTGTCTTTGCCCATATTATTTTTAATTTCATATTAGTAAATATTACAAAAATAAAATAAAAATTTAATATGATGAAAATTCATTGAGACGAATCAAATAAAACATCACAAGACTATGTTTTTTCTTTCTTATATATTGGTAATAACTTCTCTCAAATTCTAAATAGTTGCAAAATTTCAAACAAGAAAAACATAGAGAAACGGAGAGAGTAATATTTTTTAATAGGGTTAAATTAACAATATTTCAACGTAGATATATCTCCTAGTAAAGAGTGCTTTTAAACTACAAAAATATGAAGTATCTGTACACAATAGTCATGTTGCTAGTGTAAATAAACTCGGACTGGATGTGATCGAGTTAAGTTATCATGCGACAATTAAACTGGAACAGGTAGAGTAAATCTATACATGACCGAAATTTAAACACAAATAATTAATACATGTACGAAATTAAAAGGAGTATGTAATCGAAATAATTAAGAAGGGATTAAAAAAGGAAAAGAAAAATACCAATTTATGGAGATCAAGTCGAAGTTCAAGTATGAGTTTGAAGAAACAAGGACAACCTGAACTCCCATCACTTGCCATGACTATTTAGCTAGATTTCTTACTTCTTCATTCGATCTTCCTAAAAGTGTACCTAATTTATTTAATAGATGTACAACTACAACCTAACCATCACTTTTTACGGTGTAGGTAATAAATGTGAATTTATTTCTGTGTTTTTTGGGAGGCTAATTTAAAAGAGGAAGTATAAATCTATCCCAGATATGTTTTTACAACCCCACTAAACGATAAAATAGGTTAAGGACAAATGTCAAAGGACAGAATTATTTTTTTTGGAAAATGACATCTGTTTTTGAAAAATGGCATCTGTTTTTGAAAAATGGCACCTGCTTTAATGCTTGTCTTATCCCTATTTAGGCATTTGTTCTTTGAAAAATGGCACCTGCTTTAATGCTTGTCTTATCACTATTTTGTCGTTTAGTGGGGTGAAATGTATTTGCTAAGTACATCTCTGATATGGGGCTCGCCGCCCTCAATTTAAAAGGCGTTTGCTCATTAAACTATACGATTCTCAAAGTTACATAAATAACTCGACTCACGCTTTGTTCTTTTCACCTGTTTGGTCTGGGTTTTTTAGTTTTTGGTTTGGTCTTGTCTGATCTGAAGCGGTTTGACCGTTTGAATGTTTTCTGTGAGTGCTTTTCTTTTTATTGTTTTTAATATGGTTTGCTTTTACTCGTCTGATATAATAATCAATAAGAATAAGATGAAAAGAAAATAGTCTCACTTGTTAAAGGTGGGTACCATTTCAGAAATATTGATTTCAATTTCCCCTACATAAATAACTCGAATGAATCTCAAGTTAAACCTCAAATATAATGAGAGTACTCTATCCGTTTCACAATAAGTGCAATACTTAATAATGCGCAGGGTGTAGAAATGTCTCAATTTTAACTAATAGGTCAAGATTTTTTTTTTTTTTTTTGCACGAATGAGCCATAAAGGGGCGATAAAAACAAATTACAAATGGGGGTGGGGACATAGCATTGGAACCTGAGACCTATCATACACATGCAAATCTCAAAATCAAATATGAAATCATATCTTAACTATAAAGACATTATTTTGTTTGATAAACATGCTAATTTAAACTAACAATTGTAAGTAATGCTCTGTTTTGTTCACCTTATTTCCACTTATTTCAGAAAAATAAATTCAGTTAAGTTCAGATAAAATAAAGGTTGACCAAGTAAACGTAGCTGATGAGGCTCGACCGTCTGACTTGTAAAATGTATTCCTTTCTTGGTAAAAAAATTCCGTTGCCGGGACTTGAACCCGGGTCTCTCGGGTGAGAGCCGAGTATCCTGACCAACTAGACTACAACGGATTACTGGTATTTACTTAATTATATCTCATAATATTTTATATGAAAGTGTGTCTCTCTTTCTTTCCTGTAATTAACTTATAATGTTGGACTAATTAAAAGCATCTGCATTTTTGTTGATTCCTTTTTGGTTTTTGATTTTTTGATTAATTGATTTTATTGCTTCGAAAATTGATTGATCGAACTAATTGTTGTCCTTCAAGGGATCCCTTTTTATAGGGCGTATTTAGAGATGTCAAAAACTGACCCAATCCGAAGAAAATCAGGTATAAATTAATTGACTCGGTCCGCATTGACCTCACTAGCCCTGCAATGACCGAAACCCGAATAGACCCGAGCCAAAATCAATCCGCATACCTGATTTGACAGTTGTAGGAGTGCAAAAATAATATGTTATTGTAGTGTCCTGAGTCAAGGGCCGCTATAAAGAAGAGAAAGTCTTAGACTATAATCAGTAGCGTCAATAATCACAAAGAAGAGTGGCCCCTTGCTGCAATTCTATAATTTTTATTCCTCAAGATCAATAAAATTATCGTCTCCTCTGCATGTAGACTTAGCTAATACATTGTTAGTGAATCACCGGCGTTATAATAAAGAAAAAATAAATTAATATGCAACTTAAATTAATACTCTACTCCTTATTTAAACTACGAGAAGATAATCCATGAATCCAAAAATAATACTCGTAATCACATTGATAATGTGTTTTGAACTGGGTTCGTAACAATTTGATAACCGTATTCTCATGAATTAAGTTCCAAATCATACCACCTAGATATCATTCTTGATTTTAACCCCATGTCATTGTGGGACATCTACCCACTGGGTAGACAACTCACTGGGTAGACAACCCACTACTAATATAATATTAAAAAAATAATTAATAAAGCTGATGTGGATGGGTGGTTTACCCGGTGTGTAGACAAAAAAAATTCCTATCATTGTGTACCCCCTTTCCCCCCTGATAATCGTATCTCAACTTTCCCGTAAAAAAAGAGGTAAAACTACCTTTATTGGAACTAAACTTTTTCTTTGTACGAAGTTTTAGATATAAGGACGATCTGATGATTTTTGGCAATAACGATTATGAAACTTAAAACGTACTCCATATAACTTTAATGGCTCGTTCGACATTCTAACTTTTGGCTTTTGATTTTAAAAGTCAGGTGTTTTAGATTGAATTATGAAGCAAAAATAGTCATACAACAAAAAATTAGAAAATTGTATTTTATGGTTTTCGTATTTTGGTACTGAAAATGAAAAATCGAACGAGCCCTAAGGACTGTTTACCGGTCCAAAATCTGACCGGATAGGAACCAGAATCAAGAATATATGAATTGATGAACGGACAGTAACGTTTTCAATTTGGGCCTTTTTTTGTTTTTTGTTTTCCCCGATTTTGTACGAGTTCATACCGGATTGGACGTAAATTATAGAATATGCCTTCATACAATTTTCTAGGTTATTTATTCCCCAACAAAATTATAGTTAGAGAATCTTACAAACTTTAATTCTCCATTTTGAAAGCATTAGAGATGGACTTAGAAGACTAAAGAGTAAGAAAACAATAGAAAACAACACGTTTGGTTTTAGGGCGTTAAAATTTTAAAGAATAACGATTCATTTAATTTACACCAGATCAATCGGCCCGGACCGAGAAAATCTGGATTTAGACCGGACCTGTAACCCAAAAATAAAAATTTAAATGATTGAAGACATGACCAAAGTCAAACGGACTTGTCTAGTCCGGACAAAAGCCAGTCCAATTTCACTATATTTTCCGGTCTGTGTTAGATTTTGAAGACTCCTACTTTGAAGTGTTACATATGTATTGTGAACTTATAATGTAAAAACTAATATGAAGACGGAAAAAAAATATAAAAACTAATGTGATAACGAAAGGAATAAGTTAAATTGACAACCTTGCATGTATTTAGATTTCAAACTTGTAGTCGAACAAAATCAAATCAAATTTTTTCTGTTTTTTTAAAAAAAAAGAAAAGAAAGATACAACAAAAGTTAGGATAGTCTTCTCTCAAGACTATATCCTAACTTATCTAAAGGTATAAAATAAGAAAATTTACTATCTATGTATGGGTCAATTTCTTGGTGCGTTTGTATGCGATTACCTAAAACAACAACATAATCTGCTGCGCGATTGGTTTCCCTGTACATGTGGCGAGAAGAAATACTATCAAAATTATTCAAAAGCTGCTTGATATCATTCATTAATACCTGTATCTTCCACGGGCATTCAGTTTTTCCCTGTAAAATATTTATGATTAATAAATTATCACCCTCAATGAAAACATGTCGTATATTTTTTTCGATGGCTAAAAAAAGACTATTACGAAGAGTTGTTGCTTCAGCAAGAAGTGGAGAGGAGTTTCCAAGATTGAAGGTTCGGCTAACTATATTATTTCCTAAGTGGTCTCTAATTACTACACCGGCTATTCCAAAATTGTATCAAATCAGAAATTAGGCATTAATAACAATTGAATGACATTTTAGCAAGTCCCACTAAAATTATTTTAAAAATTAACTCATTATATATAAAAGTTATCATGATGTAATTTAAAAATTAAAATTATTCTTTTAAAATTACTAATAATATTTAATTCATTATCAATTTTTAAAATCACCAATAAGGTAACCTTTTAACCCTTTAAAATTTTTATCCATCATTTTAACGATTTTAACCGTTTAAAATGTTTTAATTCACTAATAAGGTAATCATCTAATCTTTAAAAAATATTTATCATCAATTGTTTTTATAACATTAAATTAAAGTTATCAAAACATATTAAAATATATAAAAAGAGTAATTTTTACCCTGAATTTATTGTACATTGGGGCAACTTTTATCTACTTTAAATAACTTTCACGGAGTAACATATTTTGATTAAATTTTTATATTATGAAATAATTTATACTCCCTCCGTATTTATTTAAGGGACACACTTGCTTTTTTCCGGTCGTATTTATTTAAGAGATACACTTGTCATTAGGGGTGTGCACGGTCCGGTCCGGAACGGAAATTGGACCTGGACCGGAACCGGACCGGAATTGGACCGGACCGGACCAATAGATTCCGGTCCGGTCTTCGGTCCTTGAAAATACACGATTCCGGTTTTCCGGTCCGGTCCGGTCAAAACCCGGAATATAATATTAAAAATATAAATTTTAGATAGAATAGCCCAATTTATAGCCCACATACATTAATCTCCTCCCGCAAAAAAAAAAGACTTTGAGAATTTTTGTATATCAGTGGCCTTTATCCCCTTTAAATTAAACTTATGATGTGATGTACTCCCTCCGTATTTTTTTAAGAGATACACTTGCCTTTTCCGGCCGTATTTATTTAAGAGATACACTTGCCATTTTTAGTAACTTATCAATTCCACCATCTAATTAAATAATACATCTAATATACCATATCACCCACCATCCTATTAAACAAATATTTTCATAAACCCACCCCACCCTCCACCCACCAAAATGACATGGTCCCCACATATTTAATTATTAAAATATTTATCCAACCCTACTTGCTTTATTATTTTATTTCATTCAATTATTCTTCTTAATACCCGTGCCCGACCAAGTGTATCTCTTAAAAAAATACGGAGGGAGTATGCTATACCTAAAGAGAAATATGGGTCGTAAAAAGATAAAATCGTAAAAACAAATTGAGTTTAAGATTGTAAATCGCAAAAATTAAAAAAACCGGTCCAAGCCGGTCCAAAATCGGACCGGACCTGAATTTTCCGATCCTCGGTCCGCGAATTCTGAAAATTCCGTTCCACTGGTCCAACCGGTTCCGGTCCGGTTTTGGACGTGTTTACACCCCTACTTGTCATATTTAGTAACTTATCAACCCCACCATCTAATTAAATAATACATCTAATTTACCCTATGATCCACCATCCTATTAAACAAATAATTTCAGAAACCCACCCCATCTCTTACCCCCCAAAGTGACATGGTCCCTACTTGTTACTTATTAAAATATCTACCCAACCCACTTGTTTTATTATTTTATTTCATTAAATGCTTCTTCATAATACCCGTGCCCGACCAAGTGTATCCCTTAAATAAATACGGATGGAGTAATGGATAATTTTTTAAAGTGTTACATGCTTAAATTTATTCATTATGAGTGCTTTTGAGAAATAACTTTTATCAAATAATAATAATTATTATTACTAAAAAGTTACGAAGTAAAGAACTTTTACATTATCGGAATAACCTTTTAATCATTTTCGGATACCTTTACTTCCACATTATGTAATCAGGGTTGTAAATGAGCCGAGTCGAGCAGAGTATTAACGTTATCGAGCTAAGCTTGTTAAAAAATATTGATGTTCGATTATGCTCGATCTTGAACGAGCTTTTACTCCCTCCCCCACTTACTTTTTTATTTTTTTTATTTTTATTGGATTCAACTGTCATTTCTTAATATGCGTGACGGTCAACACGTGACTCTTAATAAAAATACGGTTGAAGTAACCAGGTCTATCCGTGTCACATCAACCCCCGCAAGTTAATGCTTGGGAGTGGCTCAAGTGAAAACCTGTGTAGCTAAGCTGGTTAACCGTGCTAGGTGCTGGTTCAGTGGGGTCCCTTCTTCTTACCTTAAAAACAAAAAAACAAAAAAAAAAAACAAAAAATCACAAGTTGTATAAAAAATTAAATAGGGTATTTAATAGTGTCATTTTCAATTTGATACCAAGGTGCCATTTGCCTAATGCCTACTGGACTACTCCATACTTAAATTAACCTACCTGCTTACAACTTACGGAGTACACAAGTTACAGGTAGTATTATTTGGTTGGGTTCTGTTTGGTTCAATTCCCTCATTCGACCACCCATTTTTGTGAATTTATTTCTGGGGTTTATTATCATGTTCATGTTCATGTTCTTGGATAATGTCTTCTCCTTCTTCTCCTCATCCAATCCCAGTTCCATTCCAAGTTTGTATCTTTATCTCCTTCTCTATTACTTTTTCATCTTCTTCAATTGAGATTCATCTGGGTTTAAATTGATTGATGTTAGGTTTTTCATTTGCAGGCCGAAAGTAGTAAGCTGTTGAAGAACAAGAGGAGCAATAGGAATAGCATTAAGAGGACTTGGTCACATTTGATTCCTTGTTTTGAGACTGTAAGTTGTTGTTGTTCCTTCCTTCCATTGTTAAATCCCCTTTGTAAATTGTAATTACTGTGTTTAATGGTAATTTTGATTGATTCCTTTTTGGTTTGTGTTAAAAGTCAACCCACTTTTGACCTTTTTTTTTAATTGGGATTAGAGTGAAAGATCTAAAGGGGAGATTAAGAAGATATGGAATTGTTGTTTGTATTTGTATGCATGATTCTTGTAGTCGACAAATGGTGTAGACGGAATTTGATCCAGGTACCCATCAAGACTATACCAATTAAGCTAGTATGACATCCACATACATGATTCTTGTTGCTAATGGGTGATTGCTTGGCATTTGGCAAATTGATTGAACTAATTGTTGGGTTTAAGGAACCTTGGTATAGGGTGTAACTAGAGTTGTCAAAAAATGACACGATTCGAGAAATATCTCATGGGAATCGAACTGATTCGGTCCTGTGTGAATGTCAACTAGCTTAGTTGGTAAAATTTCGAGGGGTGTTACAATCCTGACAAATTGCCCTTTGCAGCTCTCTCTGCCCCAAAAAGATTCAATCTTGATTTTGATCGCATAGACCCACTGGCCCTGCATGACCAAAAGACTGATTACACCCGACCTGAAACCGATCAGTAGTTCAGTACACCCGTTTTGACATTCATTAGGATTTGTAGAAGAAAAGATACACCATTACCTTTATTTTTCAGTTATTGAGGAAATATATGCTAGTGCCATTGTCCTATTCATGACCTTGTATGTTAATGCGTATAAGCATAATCCTGTGTGCCTCTTATTTCAAGCAATTTGAGTCAATTAGAATACTTAAAAGTTACACACTGGTAAATGTGTGCTTTGCCGGGGTTATGCATCACCAATTAAGCTGGTTGATATCCACATGCGTGATTCTTGTTGCTAATGGGTGATTGCTTGGCATTTGGCAAATTGATTGAACTAATTGTTGGGTTTAATGGACCTTGGTATTGGGTGTAACTAGAGTTATCAAAAACTGACACGATCCGAAAAATATCTCATCTAAAATCAAACTGATCCGAGATCCGCATGGAACCACTAGCCTTGCATGACCAAATAGCGATTAGACCCGACCTGAAACTGATCCTTACACCCGATTTGACATCACTAGGATTTGTAAAAGAAAAGATACCGCATTACCTTTATTTTTCAGTTATTGAGGAAATATGTTAGTGCCATTCTCCTATTCATGACCTTGTATAGTTTCATGTTACTTTCATTGTTGTTCAAATTACCTCTAATGCATATAACTATATAAGCATATCCATGTGTGCTTCTTATTTTCAGCAATATGAGTCAATTAGTATATATTTCAAAGTTACAGACTGGTGAATGTGTGCTTTGCAGGGGTTACGGCATCAGCACAGAAAGCCCAAAAGGTTGTTCAAATTGTCTGAAGCATAGCCGTAGTAGTAGTAGTAATTTATGATAATCTGTCCGTCTGTTTAGTTTGTTTGTAGAGAAATTTCTGACAATGATGTTGGTGGTTTACTTGAAGACGTAGGCCGACCGGTCTAGAAAGTGCCGATAAAATTTTTAAGTCCGCAGTTATTAATCAAGCCGAAGAGTTTCAGTCCAAATTGGATCCCGAATATCCAAGCTTTGTTAAGGCTTTGGTGAAGTCACATGTTACTGGTTGTTTTTGGATGGTAAGTATAATTAGCCTTCTATCTTCTATGTGCAACTCCTAGATTTGACTGTTGCTGTATTTTTTGAGGAACTTATTCATTTATGTGTTCAACTTTGCTGGATACAGAGACTTCCGGCACCATTTTGTCAGACGCATTTACCAGTAATAGACACTTTCTTTACGTTGGAAACTCATAGTAAGAAGCTCTATAAGGCGAAATATCTTGCGAGCAGGCAAGGTTTAAGTGGAGGGTGGAAAGGTTTTGCTGTTTCTGAAAGACTGTTAGAAGGAGACGCTCTTGTGTTTCATCTAATATCAGACACCAAATTCAAGGTAATCTTGTTAAGAGGCATATCTTATCAGTTATTTGGATGAATTTTGTGATTGATATTTCTGCAAGGTTTTGCTTGCTACTCTAGGCTGATAACTTTGTAGGAACCACAATTAAGTGAAGAAAACAAAATAAATCTTGTAATGAATTCCCTCTTTGAACGGAAAACCGATTGATAGGCAGTTTCTTAGTAGTAATTCCGACTTCAAGAGAATTATAATGCATCTTAGGCTTTGTTCTCTTTACCTGGTTTTGTCTGATTTTTTAAGTTTCTGGTGATGTTTTCTGTGAGTGTTTTTTGCGTTTTCTGGTCTAGTCTGGTCTGATATAATAAACAATAAGAATAAGGTAAAAAGAACATAACATTACACAACATGATCCGAGCTTTCACATGTTGTGTCACTCTGTCCACCATCTCATAGGCAGTTTCTTAGGAGTGATTCCGACTTCTATAATGTAGATATCGCTCTTGATTATACTTGTTACAATACTAATTGGATTATAGGAAATTAGGAATCAAATAGTGAGCATTATTGTTAATCTTCTTTTTACTTATATAAGATCCTTTGTAGGTATACGTAATAAAAGAAAACAACTTGACAGAGGTAGACGGAACTCTCTCCTCCATAAATTTGAATACTCACGAAATACAAAGTGATCCGGGTAGGTTTTTCTCGACTTCTAAGTCTACTTATATTATACTTCCTCTATCCCATCTCCAATTAATCATGCCATATACCAATGTCAACCTTTGGGATGGAGAGAGTTTTGTACACTTCATCCGGTTCAAAAAAAAATTGCAACACTTTTCGTTTTGACACTATTCACACAACAACTTTGACCATATATTTTTACTAATTTATTAAAAGCAAAGGGTAAATTATTTTTTACCGCCTACCAAAGTTAGACAATTTTTTTTTACCACCTAAAAAAATAGGTTTTTACCACCTAAAAATAAAATAAAAATTGTTTTTCACCACCTCTTAACTATAAGATAGGCAATAACGTGACCATAATAAAAACTGTTTTTGACCACCTCTTTAACTTTGACTATAATTTTGAATTGAGTTTAATATATACTTTCATAATATTAAATTTTAAGATTCTTTCAAAAAAAGATAATTAGAAATAACTATAGTCAAAGTTGTATCTTGGCAAACGTGCTAGTCAAAGTGTTGCAATTTTTTTGAAACAAAGGAAATATATATGTTTCAGTCTGTCAACTTTGTCAACTTTATATTACAGGAATAGTTGATCAAACAAGTATGCAGCCACCTCAAAATTCAGAAAGCAATAGTACGGGAAATTCAGGGAGAGTTGTTGATGGTTTCCCGATATATGAAGAAGCAACCTTAAGTCCTAATACAGTCTCAACATTTGAGAATTTCAGCATCGTGATCAATGATTTGCTTAAAGACTATGAACTTCCTCGACATATTAAGTGGAGTTACTACAAATTGTGTTGCAGTCAAGATGCCTTACTCCACGAGCAGCTTCCACAATGGATGAATCACATTTTGGTGGGTGGAATCATAATCGAGACTGTCACCATTGCAGATGCGTTGAGACAGTGTGAGTTATCAACTCCGAAAGAAGAATTCGCCGTTTGGGATAAGACTTTAAGTGCACTTGAACTTCTTGGGATGAATGTTGGTTTTCTGCGTACCCATCAGCACCGTCTTCAGAGAATTGTGCATGATCCGGAGGTAAAGTGTTAAATAAAACTCTTAACTCATACCCTTCTCATTGATATCTCAAATAGATATAGTACAATAATTCCTAAACTCAGGCTTCGTTCTATTCAACTTATTTTGTCTGAACTTATATTATCTGAACTTAACTAAACTTATCTGAACTTATTTTATGTGGAAAAAAAAAAAACTTATTTTGTCTGAATATGTGTAAAAATGTTTTAAAAAAATTTTGGACTTATAAGTCAAAATAAGTCGAACAGAAGAGAGACGTATTAAGGAAATATACTATGACAGTTAAGATATATGACAGTTATAATAATCGTCATAGTTTGAATTATAATAACTCCCTAAAGGTGGAGCATGAAGATCTCGAGTGCCCATATTGCCAGGAAAAAACTCGAACTGTGCCTTCTCCCAAAGCTTTCGTGTAAATATCTGCTAATTGCACCTTCATAGACACATACAAATGACAGATAATCCCCTCCTTAATTGCATCTCGGATGAAATGACACTCTGACTGTGTATGTTTTGTCCTCTCGTGAAATACTGGGTTTTGTGCAATGTGAAGTGCCGACTAACTGTCACAAAACATACTCATACCCCGCCAGATCTCGAGATCGTATTATGATAGAATTATAATAACTCCCTAATTCTTCTATCTTAACAGGTAGCCATTGTCAAGCAGAAATGTTTGGAGCTGTGTGCTGAGAACTCGCGTGCAGAAGATGAGATCAGGAGTCTTACGGCTAGACTTGTTGAAATGAAGAAGGTTCATATAAAACGTGCAACTGATATCGATAATCTGAAGTCGAAGTTATCAAACCATGAAATCAGGTTTCAGGAACTGGTACATACCCCCTGGTGAAGTAAGTAGTGATAACGTATGACACAAGTAATGTTGGACAAATCCCGGGGGTGGATTCCGGGATTTGTCTAGCGTATTCCCTTGATTTTTTTTCCCAAACACGGGCACGTAAATGTAATAGGGGAAAACCCCTAATTCAGGTTTATTATTTGGCATATATGTTGATTATGTATTAGTACTATATATATATTACTTCATCAATTTTTGTAGGACTAGAAAACTTATCAAATTATCAGGATAGGTAGTCATAGTAGTATGGAGTACAACTTACACTCTCATTGTAAAGGGTATGTTTTACATTTTTTATTAGTTTCTTTGGAGACTGAAACCTGGAAAAGATTCTTTAAAAATAAAAATCCTCCTTTCATGGACTTCATCCGAAATTAATGGTCACATAATTATTTGAGAGTGCGACAATTAAACTTGAACGGAGGAAGTAAATATTGATGAAACTTTGAAATGAAGTATGCACGAGACTCCATGGGCTTGTGCGGCGCCGTTTCGCCATTCTTGACACTTTTATGGCTTGGGGCGAATCATCGAGAATGACCCTTTGTGCATAGTGTGAGCTCTTAAATTTTGATATTTGATGGGTCCAAAGTCCAAACAAACTATTTGTACTTGGGCATCCTAGGAAATATTTAACCTTTTTGCCAATTCCATTTTCATATGGTGAAAATATTTAACCGAAGTTCCATTTTCATACGCGAGTAAGAATAAAATTATAAATTGGACTGTAATTTTGGACCCTTCTCATATGGTGGCCTAGTGTTTGTTGCCCCTCATTTCACCCCTTAGGGCCAGGTTTGCTCGTGTCTCTTTTTCAAATGAGTCTCATGCACAACCGTCTCACGTGTCATGCGGGATCGATTCATGCCCTGTTAGCAAACTCTTTTACTAATTCTAAGATTTTTTGTTAAAAAATAAGGGTGCCGACGTGCGGCCCTGCACGTCGTGCTCGTGCAATTTTTAAAATGATATACATACAAGACATGACCCATCGTCTTGCCGTGTCGGGTATTCAACGGACCCATACTATGCCAGATCAATATTGGGTCGATTGAATAAATGGATCGAGCCTTAATGGTTCAAATTCTAGGGGAAAAAAGAACAACGAGTTTATCTTCAAAATTGAATGATTTCCTAATCTAATTAGACGTTAAAATAAATTAGTGACTCAGGCAGCCCGCATGGCCAAGCCCAGCTCTACATGAGACTAGGAAACCACAAAAAAGTTGAACTACGAACTTACAAAGTACTAAATGAGAACAAAAAATGCTGGATGTGGGGTTCGAATCCACGCGCAATTATGTGCAACTAGGGGTGTCAATTCTCAATCCGACCCAGTGAACCCGATGAGTTTGTCCGACCGTTTAGAATCCGAACCGTTTAGAACCCGCGAGTTAAAATCCGAAATCCGATCCGATCCGATTATATTCAACCCGAATCCGACCCAACCCGTTAGTATTGATCCGATTAAGATCTGAATCCGTTAACAGACCGATCCGTGACAATCCGGATCCATTTAATCCGATCCGAAGCGATCCGAAACCCGTTTATGATCCGATCCGTTTCAATCCGAATCCGTTCCAACCCGAGGAATATCCGTTTAATCCGATCCGTTTTTAATCTGTGACCCGTTTAATCCGACCCGTTTCAACCCGTGACCCGTTAGATCCGATCCGTTTTTAATCCGTGACCTGTTTAATCCGAACTAATTCCAACCCATCGATATAATAATATATTCAATAACTTATATTACTAATCTTAAATTCTTATTACTTTTAAAAGTTAGTTATTATTTTCGTCCCCGGCCTAATTAAGTCATCGATATGATAATATATAATTTGGAACCGAACTGCCCCAAATTCCAACCCGCTACCAAATAACCCGATCCGATAATTACCCGAATCAATATAAAACTGAATCCAATGTAACCAGGCTAAATTAGTTTCAATCCAACCCGTTTTAGTCTGTTACCGATTAATCCGATCCGATATGAATCCGATCCGAAATGAATCCGATCCGATATGAATCCGATCCGATATTAATCCGACCGACATGAACCCGAACCCGTTATAGTCCGACTAAACCCGTTAACAATCCGTCGTATTCCAATCCGATCCGATCCGACCCAAACCGACTACAATCCGACCCGTTTACAACCCGATCCGATATGAATCCGTGAATAAAAAATCCGACCCGATCCGGTCCGTTAAGTTTTCAATCCGATCCGATCCGACCCGTTAGCCAAATTAATCCGTTCCAATCCGATCCGTTTCAACCCGAATCCGATGAGTCCGACCCAAACCCGATCCGTTGATCCGATTTGACACCCCTATGTGCAACAGATCTTAAAGTCTGATCCGGACCTTCTACTTTGCGGGTACATACTACATAGTGTCACATTCTACGTACTACGTTATTAGTTAATTCTCATGTGATTGTGAATTTTCGATGATAGTTGGTAGATAGTCTATGTAAGTATGCACATCAATACATCATAGATCTGTTTGTATTTCAAATTCTTGTGGTAGTTTATTAGGGGACATTTTTGTCTTTTTAAATGAAAATATAAAGTATCACATTTATCAATATTAGTGTCAATTAACTTAGTTGATAAAGTGTTGAAAATGTGATGTCGCAGTGTGAATCATGCTTATGGCAGCAAAAAGTAATTTAAACTTAACACCCATTTTGATACTCTAACCTCCTAAAACATTGATTGTGTACTTGTAATGTTGTACGTAGTATATATGTAGGTTTTACGTAGTACTCCCTCCGTTCCTCTTCTTTTTTTTTTCTTTTTTTTTTTTTTTTTTTTTTTTTTTTTCCGGGTGTTTCAAAATGTTCTTTATATTTCCTTTTATATTATCACATAAATGTTTTAATATTCTATCAAAATTTGTGTTCAATGATTATTTTAACCAATTAAATTCATTGAGTCATTTAGTCTTTCACACTTTTTCATTGGGGCATTAAATTTTTATCATTTTCACAATATCAGAATTTTGATAAAGGTAAAAAGATTATAAATAAACGTAATTCGCCTTGTTTAAATAAAAAAGATAGAGGAATCTCAATGTACATTAATTAATCGTTAATAAACGTGTAAATCTCAACTAGCTACAATATTTGTTAAATTTTCCAATATAAATGTAAAATACAATTGGCACATTTTTACCCGGAGCAAAACCCGGCCACACACTAGTTTTAGAATCATAATGTGAATCATGCTTATGGCTGCAAAAGGTGATTTACACTTAACACCCATTTTTGGTACTATAACCTCCTAAAATAGGTAATTTACACTAACTCATTTTGGTATCTAACTCCTAAAACATTGACAGTGTACTTCTTAATTTCTTATCCCCCATGTCTTCCCATGAAACTTCCACCATCTATTCCTTTCTTCTCCATCAAGAGATGTTAATAGCACTGTACAAGAATATAAGATTCAACCTCGTGACATCTCGTTTGTAAATCAAATATGAAGTAGTTGAGTACCAATCTAAATCAAATCTTTTCATAATAAAATATAATAGACGATAATTTAATAAATCTTGAAATTTTTATTCATGTATTAACCCGAGACATTGTCTGAACCCAAATACTAGTTTGTGCTTATCGTTTAAGTCTATATTATCGTCGACTTATTTTAACTTATTCTAGACAAAATAAGTTTAGATAACATAAGTCAGAAAAAAACGGTTTTGTTCAGACGTTCCTTATAAGTTTTTTCAGATTAAATAAGTTTAGATAAGTTAAGAAAAATTCGATAAGGTGTATAATACGGAATATAAGATAAGTTCATACAAATTCAAATAATATAAGATTAAACAGAATCATACGAATAGAACGATGCCTAAAATACTCTAGTTCCAAGAATGTAAGGTTAGCCCCACATTAATTATTTATCTATTCACTAACATTGATTATCCCTCTAATTTACTCAAAACCCTTTCATTCACTTTTACTCCTTTTTTTTCAAACATCTTCATTTATACCCTTTTGTTATAAAATAAAATCCCCAGAAAAACATTCATTTTCATTCTTCTTTTCACATTCCTCCAAAAAAAAAATCTCCCCCAAAATCAATCCCACAAACAAAACCCACCAAAAAACTTTCACACTTTCTCCACAAATTCAAACTTCCACCCCCTTTTAAGATCTAACCCTTTTTCCCTTTAAAATTCAGAACTAGTATCAGCAACTAGCAGCAGCAGCAGCTTAACTTTGAGCTTGAAGAGAGAAACAACAATGGCGGGATATGGAGATGCGAGCCAGAAGGTAGACTATGTGTTCAAAGTGGTGTTAATTGGTGATTCAGCAGTTGGTAAGTCTCAGATTCTGGCTAGGTTTGCAAGAGATGAGTTTAGCTTGGATTCGAAAGCAACAATTGGTGTTGAGTTCCAGACTCGAACCCTGGTTATTCAGCACAAGAGCGTCAAAGCCCAGATCTGGGATACTGCTGGTCAAGAACGGTAGTTTGCTTACTCCCTTTGTTCTTTCCTTTCTATTTTAAACTGTTGTGTTTTCTTAATTTATTGGATTTGGGGTGTTTAATTAATTAATGGTGTGATTAGTTTAAGGGTTTAGGTGTTTAATTTATCTACTCCCCCTGTTCTTTCCTTCTATTTTGAACTGTTGTGTTTTTTTTAAAAATTTATTGGATTTGGGGTGTTTATTAATTAATTAATGGTGTGATTAGTTTAGGGGTTTAGGTGTTTATTTAAATGATTAGTGGTGTGGTTAGTTGATCTGATTTGCTGTGATCTGAGCTTTAATTGCTAAGTACAGTGATTTGTTGCTTGTTTATAAGATGGTTTTTTGGTTTGAATTGTGATTTTGAATGATGGGTTGTCAAATTTATAGTTGGATTTGCTTTGGGTGGGAATCTTGAACTATATAGGAGAGAATTTGAGCTAGGTTACTGAACTTTCGAGTTCATATTGTTTTACTCTATCGAAAAAGGATACATTTGAGGTAATTACTGAAATGTTGCTCTTCCATTTGAATGTTGTTCTTTGTATGTTGTTTTACTCTATCCAAAAAAGGACGCATTTAAGTGCTTGCTGAAATGTTGCTCTTTTATTGGAATGTTCTTTGTATATTGTTGTACTCTATCGAAAAAGGATACATTTAAGATAATTGCTGATATTGCTTTTCTATTTGGATTGTTTTACTCTATCGAAAAAGGATATATTTGAGGTAATTACTGAAATGTTGCTCTTCTATTTAAATGTTGTTATTTGTGTATTGTTTTACTCTATCGAAAAAAGGATACATTTAAGGTAATCACTGAAATGTTGCTCTTCTATTGAATGCTGTTCTTTGTGTATTGTTTTACTCTATCGAAAAAGGATACATTTGAGGTAATCGCTGAAATGTTGCTCTTCAATTTGAATGGTGTTCTTTGTATGAATTGCTTGGGGTTTCCTAGATGTTGCTGATAGGCTTATAGGCCGAATGAGCATTTGTGTGTGTCGGCATTGCTTTAGCTTCATTTCCTGGTCTTGTTATGGTATTACTTAGTACTCCGTATTCGCTAACACGAGATTGGGTACGGGTTGCAATTCGCTATCTAATTTGCTAAATTAGGCCAAAATTGTACTATTTTCATGTCTCACTTTTCGGTTTGCGGTTCATGGGGTGATTAGAGAATTAGGCAACACTAAGCTAGTTTGATAGGTGGTCATTGGTAGAGGGAATCATTTCTTCTTTCATACGACCCGTGTTATCTTTGGCACATTTTAAAGTTGGAAATAATCTTTGGATATTGACGATACAATGATTTTGTGTTAGACCTTCAATCGAGCAACACTTTGTTGCATTCCACCCTCTAGAAGTGGGACGCTCCATATGACAATAAGTCTAGATTATGGATGTGTTTTGCTGTTGGAGTAGTATTTTCCCTTACCTTGTACTCACCTTGTACTCTTGACTCTTGCGCTGCTAGCTGCTACTCCCACAAAATAGAAAGAACCGATAACACCAACTTCATGTCTAGTATTCTTCTTCAACGAGCTATGTTTCTTGAAGTCGGAATTTAACATTCACAACAATGTTTTCCGCCACTTAGCTAGCAAAATGTTTAAACTTTAAGAGCATGTTTGGTATAACACTTTTCAAGTGTTGGAATTTGAATCAATAAACTAATTCCATTACTTGTTGTTTGGTATGAAAGATGGGTAACACACTCCATTTCCAAAGGGTTAACTATTACCACCAATTTGTTACCTCTCCTAACCTTGTGGTTGTTAGGTTATGATTCATATGACAGTTCATAAATCATGCGGAAAAACCATAAAGCCAGGAAACATATTATTTACACATAATCATTTAGCATAGTTTAGATGCATACTCTTTGTTGCGTGCCTTCCCTAGCTGCGCCCGAACCGAACAAGAACAAGTCTTTAGGACTCCAAGTGTCGTCCCTCCGTAGATAGTCCACAGCACGTCCGGATCCGCCTTAAGATTGACCAACTAGAATCGCCCTTAAGGTTCTAATATTTTCGGTTAGGTAGGCAAGAATATTGGCTGATTTTTCTGCTTAAAAATCTTAGTTTTGAATACTTAAAACTTGTGTATAAATAATGACCCCTAGGCCTTTATTTATAGAGTTATGGAAAAGGAATCGTAATCCTTGTAGGATACGAATTAATTGAAATTAGAATCCTACATGAATTCTATTTAATTAATTTATCCAATTAGGAATAGAAATTTAATCATACACTGACTCTTGTAGTTTTAGGAATCACGCATGAGCACAAACTCACACACACACGGCAGCCACAAGGGCTGCCCATGCGCGTGCGAGCAGCAGCCCACGCAGCGCGACCCACGCATCCGTGGCCTTGGCGCGCGCTGGGCCTGCCTTGCGGTAGGCCTGGGCGCTGCCTTGGCTGGGCTTGTGGCGCGCGTGCTTGCTGGGCGATGGCCCGGCTTCGTGCTGGGCCTTCGTCCGCCAGGCCTCGTCCGATGCTAATTCGTACGATACGCTTCCGATTAAATTTCCAGTTCCGGAATTTATTTCCGATACGAACAATATTTAATATTTCCGATTCCGGAATTAATTTCCGTTTCGAACAAATATTTAATATTTCCGTTTCCGGAATTATTTTCCGATTCCGGTAATATTTCCGATTCTGACAATATTTCCGTTTCCGGCAATATTTCCGATTCTGGTAATATTTCCATTTCCAATAATATTTTCCGATACGTACCATGTTTCCGTTTCCGGCAACATCTACGACTTGGATAATATTCATATTTCCGATACGATCCATATTTCCGTTTCCGGCAATATCATCGTTTCCGGAGTATTCATTTCTTGCCTGTGACGATCTTAGCTCCCACTGAAACCAAGATCCGTCGGTTCCGAATATTCATAGATGGAGTATTTAATGCCATTAAATACTTGATCCGTTTACGTACTATTTGTGTGACCCTACGGGTTCAGTCAAGAGTAAGCTGTGGATTAATATCATTAATTCCACTTGAACTGAAGCGGCCTCTAGCTAGGCATTCAGCTCACTTGATCTCACTGAATTATTAACTTGTTAATTAATACTGAACCGCATTTATTAGACTTAACATAGAATGCATACTTGGACCAAGGGCATTATTTCCTTCAGTCTCCCACTTGTCCTTAGGGACAAGTGTGCATTTCCTAATTCCTTTGTCGCTCGATGCTTGCTCTTGAACATAAGGTAAGAGTTGTCATCCTTATTATGTCCAGAGGTGTTCCTCGGTTTCAGAGTTCAACTGATCAAATAAACAGATAATCATAGCCTATGATTCATCCGAGCACGGCCATGCATTTCACAGTTTCTAGCTCTCCGAGTGGCCTTGTACAACTTTTAAGCATCTCATCCCGATTTATGGGAGGACAATCCCAATCTTGCGATCTTGAGATTAGACTTCGTTTGATAGGTGATTACCTGAGCGTTGCCTTTATAGCCTCCTTTTACGGTGCGACGGTTGGTCAACGTCAAAGCAACCAGTTCTCAAACAAGTAATCTCAAATCACTCAGGTATTGAGGATTTAGTGTCTAATAATTTAATGAAATTTACTTATGACAGACTTTCATTTCTTACAGTAAAGTTTCATAGGTCTTGTCCGATACTAGTCTTCCCAAAGTAAGTATCTATGCAAATGATTATGACATTGCCATGTCCACATAGTTCAAGAAACAGAACTACTAGTCATCTTGCATTCTAGTCGTCTAACGTTTTCTATGCGTCCAATTTTATAGAAAACTCCGACTAGGGACCATTTTCAACCTTTGACATTCAAGTTCACTTGATAGACATTTCTTAGTCACAGGACTGGTCCTGACAGTCTATCTTGAATATTTCGTCAAATTTGAAGGGACTCATCATTTAATACTAAACCAAGATTAAATGGAATATGAAAATACATTTCATATATGATAAATGTTCAACCCCAATGTTTTACAACCATGGGCCTCAAACCCATTTTCTAAAACAATTCATGGAATTCAAAGCTATGCTTGATTTCCAGTGCGACAATGTGAGTGTTGCTTCTCACTTGTTGCATAGGTTTAGTTATCATGCTTTGCCAATCTTAACATCCTTTTCATCGAATGTTCTTTGAGATATGATGATAAGATCTTTTCGAGTTTGTTTATTATGTGATCTAGTCTTTCTTACTACATTAGTGGTTCTACGCATTTTGCAATGAAGAACCATTAAGTTAGCAGACGTTTTTCTTGCTTCAAGAGTGGTTCCACGCATTTTTCAATGAAGAACCATCAAGCCAGCAGATAGGTGATCTACCCAAGTTCAGTGAAGAACTTTAAACAACCCTGTTTTATTGCTTCTTAGGCAATAATTACTTTTACTTCAACTGTATAGGTTGCTAGTGATGCTTTGTTTGGATTTACCTATCCAAGCAGTTCATAGATATGTGGAAGACTCTCTAACTATATCTTAGAACATAGAAATTAATATTTTAATTTCCCACGCAACAACTCATGGTCTCCAATCCATGTTGCCATTTCAAAACACGATGCTCTATAGCTCGTCCTTATCAATGGTTAACTCCAAAGGGTCTTGCTTGATCCTTTGCCAGTGTTTATGCGTGTAGCATCAATATTTAGCGTATCTTTATTTCCTTGAATCAAGAACTATTCCTATGTACCTTTTCAAGTACCATAAGTATTCTTGATCTCAATCTAGTTGATCTTCACTTAGATCAATAGAGATTGGTATATGTTCGTCATGCCTAAAGTCATACGATACGTTTTTGGCGATCCTCATATTATATCATACATGATAAATTCTTTTGCAGAATAATTCCCAATTGAATTCTATTCATGTAACTTTAGCTCATTCAATTTTAGTAGATACTGAATCCAGCTAAATTCTTTGACATATAATATAGGTTAAGAATCTCATTTAGACTCTTTGATGTTTAACTTAGTAAATGCTTATACATAGTTCAAACATTCTTTACTTAGATTTATTCACATGGGTCGAATATCTCCAATGGAGACTTTCGTGTTTGATTTAGTAAATGCCATTACTTAATCTAAAACAATATTATAAGATCTTTGTAAATAGATCTTAATACCCAATATGTACTAAGTTTCGCCATGGTCCATCATTGATGAATAATTTCAAATCTAAGTCATTAGCATTTGAATGTTATTTCACAATAGAGAGATATGTGTGTGATACACATAGGACCAAATAAGTTTTTATGTACTCCCACTAAACTTCTTATACATCTATAAGAATCATGTATATTTTATGAAACTAAAATGCTTATTAGCTTCACTTAAAATACAGTTCCAATTCCCAATTGCTTGCTTAAATCTGTACTTAGATTTTATAAGCTAGCTTTCCTTTTCAAGCATTTATTTGGATCCACAAATCCTATGACATGCCATGTACATAGTTTATTCCAACATTTGATTGAGGAATACTTTTGTCATCCAATTGCCATATTTACCAATATGCAATCATTGCTTGAATTATAGACTTGAAGCATTACGATTTTGCATGAGGTTTCAACACAATCCACATCGTGAATTTGCTTGTAACTTTTAGCAACTAATCTAGCTTTGTGTGTGAACACAATTCATGTTTGATGGTTTTTATCCTTAAAACAAACTTGCAACCAATAGGTGTGAAACTATTCTTGCAAATCAACAAAATTTCAATTTTGTCATCAAAACATTGAGTATGTTTTATGGCCTCTAACCATTTAAAAACATTTGAGTCTATATATGGCCTCTAACCATTTTAGGGAATCTGGGTTTCGTCATAGCTTTCTTACAAGTCACAAACTCATTAATCTACATGATAATAGTTTGACTGCAAGTTGTAGGTTTCTTCACTATTTAATAGAAGAATCTCATAGCTTCATTGACCTGATCTCTATGTTTCTTTACTATCTAATAGAAGAATCTCATAGTTTCAGTGACTTGAATTCTATGCCTACTTGGGTATATAACATCAAACAATAAAATATCAATAGCCACTTGAAAGTCCTTTGAATTTTCTGTTCTCCTTGAAGCACTTGTAAAGTCTTCTAAGAGATATCTATTCTTTAAAGCCACTTCTAACGTCCTTAAAGAATAAGTTCGGATTTTCTGAAGCACTTCGAAAAGCCTCCGGAATGTCCGTTTATGTTTGTTGTTCGCCTCGAAAACTTTCGAGGTCTATTTTCTCCCACTTGTCATTTTGGAAACGAATCTCCAAAAGGACATTATTTCGAGCAAACAAACATTATGTTCTCAAAAATTCGTGGTAGAAACAATACCCTTGTGTCTCATTTGAATAAATCACAATGAAACATATATCTATGCTTGGGCCTTAGTTTGTTGAATAACAAACACTAAGCTCCCACTGAGTTTAGGAACTCTTTAGATATATTATGAAAAGATATTCTGAAATTACTTTTCAATATCTTTGACGAATTTGGTTTAGTTTGGTGGTAGTTGAGCATTTTGTTTTAGAAATTATAGGAAAAGTCTTTATGATTCATCATTGATCGAATCAAGTACTAATTGACTTCGATCATTCCAACGTAGATATGCCATATCTTATGGACCTAGATTGTGAACACACAATCATTGATGATCATATTTGGTCTCAAGTAATCATGAACATGATCTAACCTAGATCTTTATGATTTCTTGCCAAGTGGATTTTATACTTCTGAATCTTTGAACTAGCCAAACAGATTCAAACTTATATCACATTGAGTAAATAAACCTATATTCACTCAAATCCATGTGAAATAATAAAGTCATAAAATCTTTCTTTAGCTTTGAACTCTATTGTCTAGGCGTTCTAACAATAGTTCATATCTTTTGTTACTTTCAACAAGTAAGACTAGTTGTCTTAAAATGATCTAGAAATCAATCAACTTTCAAAAGTTTATCAAAATAGAGCTTTTTGAATGTTAACTTGTTGATATGGTCTAAGCAACAATGCCAAAGATTAGTGGAACTCAAATCAAGGGGTTGATTTGAACCTAGTAAAGTTCTTTAAAGAGTTGTTTGTTTTAATCAAGCATATTGACTCAACCTGTAATTGACCATTTCATTCAAATAAACAAACAAACATTGTCTTTGTTTTTTCTTGAATGTGAGTCTTTCTGTGTTTGAAAACAGAAATTTAGGTATCTTGATTATGGAACAAAATAGCCATTAAGTTCCAGCCTTTGAAAGGACTTAAAACAAACTAGATGACCCTACAACTAATGTAGCATTGCCATGCTTCATTTCCCACTTGTAGGTCATTAGTGTATCCTAGCTTCCATTGTTTGAGTTATTACCGAAGTAAGAACCTCAAGCGGTATATGATACCAAGGAAGTTTGATTGCTAGGTCACTTCTCTTTAAACATAAACTTATAGGTAGAAACGGAATCGTAAATTCCTTTCATTTGTTCCTCGTTTTCCTATTTCTTGTACCCTTTCTTACAGTCTTAAGAATTGAATTCTTTAGTGTTGACTTTTATACTTTGTTAGACATGTCCAATGTCACCAACAAGGTTCTTTACCATTTTAATTTATGTTGAATATTTTGTTTCAACTAGATGATCTTACCAGAAGCTTCTAAAGTTCTCTAAGCATCGATCTATTCGAATGTCTAGGGACTAGACTCATTCGAGAATTAAATGGACAAAGATATTAGGTTGTTAACCATTGGTAAAGCTGAGCGTATTAGACTCAATGCTTTATGATCTCAAAACTACAGTGTATTTTGAATTCACAAGCACCAATTGGTTTGCCATTCGATTTTGATATTCGAAAACAACCATAAAAGTCGATATAAGAAACGTACATTTTAAATTGCTCACTTTCTCTCTTTTCCGTGAATCGTTCTTGGATTCACTACCAATCGAGGAAATTTACTGTTACCTTTCTAAAAGGATTTATTGCAGTGCAAGATATTTAATTATAAACAATAATTAAAACATACATTGAAGCATGCAAAGTCTAAACATTTATCATGAATAATAACTTGAAATTAAAGCAACCATGCAATTCAAACAAGTTATTAGCATTTTATTCGATTTTATTGTTCCGGCAGGTGTGAATAAAATGATTCCAAGACCCTAAAACCATTGAAGAATTAAGCACAGTTTGTCGACTCAATTCTAAAACATTTTAGGTAAGCAAAAGCCTTTTGCTAATAGTCTAGAAACTACTCTTGGTTGATAGGTACGTCTAAGAACTTATTAGGTAAACCTATCGATTTTTCCACGACATAAAAGGACTCCTTACTTATATCGTTGAGTTTCACCAAAACTAACATGTACTCACAATTATTTGTGTACCTTGCCCCTTTAGGACCAATAAGTAACACCTCGCTGAGCGAAAACTATTACTAGATTGATGTAAAGGATATCCAAGCAAGTGTATATTTTGGAATGGCACCTTTTAACTCAATTTTTAAGTTTGGAACTTAAGGCTCTTACTATGTTGGTTAGATTTTAAGTGAACTAAAATCCTTAATCATGCAACATAATCAAGCTTTTGATCTCATGCATTTTAAGACATATTTAAAACAATAAATAACTTAAAACATGCATAAGATATTTGTGATCTAGTATGGCCCGACTTCATCTTGAAGCTTTGACTTCAAAGTCCGTCTTGAAAATCTCCGTGGGAGGCACCATTTTCTTCAAATAGGATAAGCTATAACTAATTACAACTATTTGATGGTTCGCAGGCCATATTTGAATTGAAAAATAACTTTGGTACTTTAGACCAATTACATTCAAATTAATGGTACGCAGACCATATTTTCTATCCTATTTGGGCCATACTAGTCACTTCATAACCTGCAAAACAGTACATATACAATATATACCATTCACCCATTCATTATCATGAATGGCCCACATAGCTGGTTAGTAAAACACATTATGCATCACGTAAACATTTGCAGCAATTAATCAAGGGCACCAATAATCTACCAATTATTCAGTCCTTATTAATTCTAATCAAGTTGTTTTAACCTTAAGGATTTGTAGACCTAATCAAGAGTTTATGACTAAAAACGCTCCCACTTAAACCAATAAATTCATATGCTTTACCAATTTTAAACATAAAAATGTATTTCTAGTCCAACCGGAAACATACAAATTTAATTAAAATTTAAAGCTCATATCAATTTATAATTGAATCCAAAAATTTAATTTAATTTCAGTCGTATTTAAATTAATTCATGATTTTAATTTTAGTAAAATAATTAGAATAAATAACATTTATTATAATTATAATATTCAAAATTAAAATCCAAGAAAAAAAATTCAAATTATTAATTTTAAAATTAATTAAAATTACGTGAACTGAAATTTTCAAATTAAACATTCTAAACGATCTAATCGTAACGCAAACACCCTACGCGTTGCACGCCCATGGGCCGTACGCACACAGCCATTGCTGGCCATGTGCGCGCAGCCCATGCGCTCGTCGCATAGCTGCTGCTTCCCTATCGCAAGCCTCCGCACGCATTGGTGCTCGCTGCGCGCGCCAGCGCTCATCGCACGCGAGCTATCGCTCGCAGTGCGCGCGCGCGACATCGCTCGCTGGGCGCGCGACATCGCTCGCTGGGCGCGCGAGCCATCGCTCGCTGGGCGCGCGACATCGCTCGCTGTGCGCGCGAGCCATCGCTCGCTGGGGCGCGACATCGCTCGCTGGGCGGGCAACATCGCGCGCTGTGCGCGCGAGTAATGCTGGGCGCAGCGCTCGTGGCACGCGAGCTTGCGCTCGCTGCGCGCGAGGCTGCGCGCTCTTGTGCGAGGCAGCGCGCGTTGTGGCGCAGCTCGCTTGCTGCCCACACGCGACTGCCTTGGCTCGCTCTTCGCCCATGCCCATTCGTTCATTGCTCGTGGCACACGACACAAGGCAGGGCTGCTGCCTTGTGCTCGTGCACTACGCCCTTGCTCATTGCATTCGTGCCGCACGGGCGACGAGCTCCCTTGCTCGTCGTCGCATGCCCGCATTATACAACACCCCTTAAGGGTAACACGAAGCGTCCATTGCTTCGTGCGTGCAAGTTTTATGAACGAATCGCATAAAAATTTAAAATTTATTAATGACAAATTAATAAATAATATTAATTTCATAATTTTAGGGCGAAAAGTCGAAAATTTATTATCCAATTGATTTCCGATTGTTATGGATTCAAGTCTAGGTCATAAAAATTTAAAATTTATCGTAAATTTATAATTTTTATGGTGGTTTTTAATCATAGGTTTCTAATTAAATTACAATTAATTATGAAAATCAAATTAATTCTAAATTATTCTAATTTTCAACAAATTAATCATAATTACAAATTAGATTGCATAATTAACAAGACTAGGCATTCAAACTTGTTAAACATATGCAGTAGGTCAATCAAAAATTCAAGATTTATCAACAAGAATCGCAAATATTTAATTTAACATCTTAAATTTACGAAATTTTGCATTCGAAAAACTAAAACCTTCGAAAAGTCATAGTTAGGCTTCGAATTTGAGAATTCTGGGTTCGGCAGAAAAATACTATTTTTGTCAAAATTTTAGAATGCCTTTTACATGCGGAATTGACACAAAAATCACTCGATTTGGATGAGTAACGAAGAAACTGCCGAAAAACTGCGTACGTATAATTAAATAAACGCAATTTGCAATTAATTAACAATTACGAAAATTAATCACCCCTTTTAATTCTTGCAAATTTGTAATATTTAACCATGTTCATGCAATTTAGATTATGAAAATAATAAGGGGCTCGTGATACCACTGTTAGGTTATGATTCATATGACAGTTCATAAATCATGCGGAAAAACCATAAAGCCAGGAAACATATTATTTACACATAATCATTTAGCATAGTTTAGATGCATACTCTTTGTTGCGTGCCTTCCCTAGCTGCGCCCGAACCGAACAAGAACAAGTCTTTAGGACTCCAAGTGTCGTCCCTCCGTAGATAGTCCACAGCACGTCCGGATCCGCCTTAAGATTGACCAACTAGAATCGCCCTTAAGGTTCTAATATTTTCGGTTAGGTAGGCAAGAATATTGGCTGATTTTTCTGCTTAAAAATCTTAGTTTTGAATACTTAAAACTTGTGTATAAATAATGACCCCTAGGCCTTTATTTATAGAGTTATGGAAAAGGAATCGTAATCCTTGTAGGATACGAATTAATTGAAATTAGAATCCTACATGAATTCTATTTAATTAATTTATCCAATTAGGAATAGAAATTTAATCATACACTGACTCTTGTAGTTTTAGGAATCACGCATGAGCACAAACTCACACACACACGGCAGCCACAAGGGCTGCCCATGCGCGTGCGAGCAGCAGCCCACGCAGCGCGACCCACGCATCCGTGGCCTTGGCGCGCGCTGGGCCTGCCTTGCGGTAGGCCTGGGCGCTGCCTTGGCTGGGCTTGTGGCGCGCGTGCTTGCTGGGCGATGGCCCGGCTTCGTGCTGGGCCTTCGTCCGCCAGGCCTCGTCCGATGCTAATTCGTACGATACGCTTCCGATTAAATTTCCAGTTCCGGAATTTATTTCCGATACGAACAATATTTAATATTTCCGATTCCGGAATTAATTTCCGTTTCGAACAAATATTTAATATTTCCGTTTCCGGAATTATTTTCCGATTCCGGTAATATTTCCGATTCTGACAATATTTCCGTTTCCGGCAATATTTCCGATTCTGGTAATATTTCCATTTCCAATAATATTTTCCGATACGTACCATGTTTCCGTTTCCGGCAACATCTACGACTTGGATAATATTCATATTTCCGATACGATCCATATTTCCGTTTCCGGCAATATCATCGTTTCCGGAGTATTCATTTCTTGCCTGTGACGATCTTAGCTCCCACTGAAACCAAGATCCGTCGGTTCCGAATATTCATAGATGGAGTATTTAATGCCATTAAATACTTGATCCGTTTACGTACTATTTGTGTGACCCTACGGGTTCAGTCAAGAGTAAGCTGTGGATTAATATCATTAATTCCACTTGAACTGAAGCGGCCTCTAGCTAGGCATTCAGCTCACTTGATCTCACTGAATTATTAACTTGTTAATTAATACTGAACCGCATTTATTAGACTTAACATAGAATGCATACTTGGACCAAGGGCATTATTTCCTTCAGTGGTAACAAAGTGTTACCTTCCTCAATCCCTAATTTGATACAAGGGATTGTTTTTCTTAGGTATTCCAAACAACAAATAATGATAACACTTAACATTATCATTTCTTCTTCTAAAATGTTTCCATTCCATTTCCTTTCCTAGATTCATACCAAACATGCACTATAGGTTTTAGTAGCACCACTATTACCGAATTACCGCAACTAGATTTTCCTACTTGGAATTCATTTATTCCATGATTGATAACTTGCTACAATAAAAAAATCCGTATAGTTATTTCCTTACACAACTTTGAAATGGAAACAGGTACAGAGCGGTCACAAGTGCATACTACAGGGGTGCTGTAGGTGCATTATTGGTTTACGACATAACAAAGCGCCAAACCTTTGAGCACATACCAAGATGGTTAGAAGAGCTACGAGGCCACGCCGACAAGAACATAGTCATCATGCTTATCGGGAACAAAACCGATCTCGAGGATCAACGAGCCGTTGCAACGGAGGATGCCAAAGAGTTTGCCGAAAAGGAAGGACTTTTCTTCCTAGAAACCTCTGCTTTAGAATCAACAAACGTGGAAACGGCTTTTATTACCGTATTGACCGAGATATTCAGTATCGTGAACAAGAAAACTCTTGCTGCCAGCGAGGATCAAGGTAACGGCGGTAACAACCCCGTGCCGTCGGCTGGAAAGAACCTCTTGGTTCCTGGTCCTGGTCAAGTAATCCCAGAAAAGAAAGCAATGTGTTGTAGTTCATAAATGGTGGTTTGCAATTTTGGTCTTATGTTAGTAATTTGTCTATCATTTGTTGGTTTTTACTTTGAAATTTTACTGTGTTTGAGAATGAATTTCGGAGATGATGAGATCGGGGTCGGTTTTTGAAAACGGGTGGGCGGGCGGGTGGACGGGGTGTTGGTTGCTGAATTTGATTTGTAAAAATCTGTTGGAAGGAGGTATAGCTAGTTGATCTAATGCGTGATATAGCATGATGGCTATAAATGTTAGTATGTTACACATTTTAATCTTTATGTTTCACCATGTCTTTATATAAGAGTATTTGAGTTGGAAATTAATTAAAGAATCACGTATTGTTCATTGTAGTTAGTTAGATATACTTCGTACTTCAATTAATACTTAACCTTCTTATTGGTGCGATGGTCCCCTTTATAGCCAAACTATGGAGTACTCTGTAGTTTATAGGCTCGGGTGACGTCCCAAGTTATTACACGGATTATGACTTCTTTTTACATACACAAAGATAACTTTTAAACATTTTAAATTAACTTTTATTCCGACGTACAATATTTTATTGTACACCATTAGTAAATAAAATTTGTGTTGTCTAATATAGTATGGCCCAAAGTTTAAGTTCTTATTATTTAAACATGAGGTTGTGGATTCGATTCCTATCCTAACCATGTAGGTGAATTGACATATAAATATAAGTTATAATAAAACTCTTTAGAAGAGTGTCACGTGGTAGATAGACCATAATATAAACGTTTGTTAATAGATACAGAGTACTGATTCACTACATTCAGTGCTAGAGACGTTTGTTTTAAGAAAACTAGATGAAGGACCCTACTGAACTGGTACCTCACACAATAATATAACAATATTGTTTCATTCATTATACGAAAATGGTAGCGACCGCTAAACACAAGACCACGTAAAGGAGAAGATCAAACTAAAGGAATTACGCAAGTCACTTTCTGTGTTATGATACTTGTGAATCCATGATTCAAAGTTTCAAACATATGCCCAAAAGAGCCAAAACACAACAGCCATGCACCACTAGATCCAAGATCCCCCACACATGACTGAGACAATCAATCTAACAGGGATTCTATTTCAAAGATAAGATCAATTTTCTACATTTCCCCATTTCAAGGCAAATTTAGGCTCCGTTTGGTAGGGTGTAAAACGTTTTTATGGAAAACAATTTTCCCCTTTTCGATCGTTTTACGTTGTTTAGATTCCGTTTGGTTTGGTGTAAAACATTTTAGGTGCAAAATGATTTTCCATGGAGAAAAAATTTCAAAGGGAAACACAATTCCTAACTAGTTTGACAAGAGATGAAAAACAAATTTCCACAACTCTTTTCAAGGGTGGAAAAACCTTTTCCATTTGAAAAGAAGGGAAACCACTTTTCGACCATCTCCCTTCTTCACCATCTTCTCCCATTTTCTTTCAAGGAACAAAACAAAGGAAAACTAGTTTGAAATTCTGTTTTCCCTTGAAAAATCATTTTACACTGAAAGTGTTTTACACGAAACCAAACAGAGCCTTAAGATAGCCAAAACTCTTGCATGTGCATGGTAAGGAGGAAAGAAGGAAAAGTGATTGTTTTCCATCTCTTATCCAACAAAACAACGTAAAATGATTGAAAAGGGGAAAATTGTTTTCCATGAAAACGTTTTATGCCCTACCAAACGGAGTCTAAACCAAACGGAGCCTTAGAACAGCGGAAACTCTTGCATGTGCATGATATGATCTGTGAAGATATGGTCAAAAACACTCTTTTGATTGTAAAACTGACAGATTGAATGAATGTATTACAAAGAAGACAAGATCCAATATCACAAAACTGTAATTACCCTGTTTTTCAAGGGGGAAAAAATGCAGCAAAAACGGGGAAAATATTGTTCAACTAATAATAACCATACCATGTTACTGGTGTAGTTTATTCTTCTTCCTTCATGACAATGTCGTTCTTGTCATCGTCCTTCATGTCAGTGTCAATCAGGTTAGAAGCTCCGTCTGCCACGCCGTTTTGGGGTTCAGCTGACTCAGCATTTTCAGTTTCCGTGCGCTTCTCGAGTCTTTCAAGCAGATCTTTACAGTCGAGTCCCGTCACCATCACGTTTAAGTTGGACCTCCCCCTCCAACAACCAATTGCTATTGTGGATGAATCGACTTTGATAGGGAAAGATGACACCTGATTGGCTGCAAGCAAATAACATGAGAGGAAAATAAGTGGTTTTACTCCAAGCAATGGTTGATCTAGTTTTTCATAGACCTGATCATCATGAGCCCGGCCCCGCTGTCTCGGCCCGAAATATAGCAGATTTTGAGCAGAAATTTTAGCCCTGAGTTTCGGGCCCAGCCCGGCCTGATTTTTAATTTTTTTCCTAGACCTGCTCAAAAGGCAGGCCAGGTCAAAGCTAAAAATCAGCCCGTATGTCAGGCCGGGCCAAAATCCGGGCCGGTTTTCCATGCCTAAAACATTGGGTTTTCGGGCCGGGACAAATTTATAACTAAAAAAGTAGTTTTTACGTTTCCCAAACCCGCCAAAATTTTGGGGACAGGCCCAAAAATCCGGCCTAAAATTCTGCCTATACCCGTCAAATTTTGGGCGTACGGTCGGGCTCATGTTGATGAGGTCTAATGTTTAGGGTGGTTTTGTGCAACTCAAAATTGCAATTTAGTTATAAATTGCCCCAGCCCGAAATAGCAGGCTTGGGCAGAAAATTTCAGCCCAGAGTTGTCCCGACCCAACATTGTGTACAGATTTTTAAGTCATGACCCGACCCAAACCCGATCCGCAATTTGATCAGGTCTAGTTTTTCATGATGAGAGAGTATAGCTGACAAACCTTCTTTTAAAACTACAACACAGCATCCCAAGTCTAGTTTTGATGCCTTCTCAACCAGTTCAGCATCGACCAAATCGCCAAATTTGATGGATTTGTATTGTAAAAGGTGCTTGAAATCAGCTATGGGTGCAAGGAGTATTTGCTTGGTTATGTAAGGGAGCAGCAGAGGCAATCCTTCAGATGATATGCGATATCTACATTCTGTGGAGTTTCCATCCTTGGAAGTCTGGCGCTCCTGTGATTCATAGCAGACAATAAAAAGAGCATTAAATTTAGGAGTTTTTTTTACTTTACCACCTAAAAAAAACCCCGAGTTTGTGTTTTACCACCTACAAATCTCAAACTTTTATTTTACCACCTAAAAAAGAAAAAAACATCTCCTTAAATTCGAGCTTTTTAAAAATATTACAGTTATTGTAAGTTAAAAGATTTCGTGTTTCACCACTTAAAAAACCACTTCCTGTGTCATGACCCAGAAAAAAATAAATTACAGTAACTTTATAAACTTGAAGATGTCTCTCCAAACTTTTCAAGCAATCACCAGGCAGATCATGCAAAGATATTTAACAATCTAATCTCTTGATTAGATCAGCATACATAAAAGAAAAGCAGATTCTAAACTTGACCTTCATTGATGTACAAGATTTAGGAAGATCAGAGATATTGAATATGTAATTAAGTATCGGACTCTCCCACAAGGGTCAAAACCCTCCCCCAATTGGCCCATCATATGCAGGAAATGAAAATAATATACGAATACATACATCAATACTCTCTCTGTATTTTATTAGGAGTCACATGTTGACCGACACATATTAAGGAAGGAGAGTTGAATCTAATAGAACTAATAAAGCAAGTGCGGGGAAGGAGTAATAAACAAATACTAAAGATGATGGGAAAATATTTTAATCAAAGTAGAGAGGGAGTTTATTGTAGTGGTGGTCCCTAGAGGAAATTAAATATATTAAATACTTAGAAAGGGGGGTAGAAAAGTTACTAAAAATGGAAGTGTGACTCCTAATAAAATACAGCCGGAAAAAGTAAGTGCGACTCCTAAAAAAATAAGGAAGGAGTATATGGGCAATTTAGATCAACTGTAATAATACCACACGGGAATAAAACAATTAAATATTTTAACTTAAACAATAATGACTGAATTGGGACAGGTATGAGGTACTTACAAACATCTTCAAGCCAACGGAAGCTATCTTTAGTTGCTGCCCAACAAGAAGATTCAGTTCCAGAACATCCTTAACTGATTTTGATATATAGTAGATTCTTTTCACACTGTCGTTATCACTATTTCTTGTGACAAGACGACCATACAGGGGGAAAGAGTCGTCTATTCCATAAAATGATTTGATACTGTTAATAATAGTTTCGTCTTTGAATAATATCACAGGATCAACACCTTTCCATTTGCCTTGCATTTGCAGCTTCCTCTTCATCCCAACATTCTTTGTATCAGTTTCTTTTTTATCAAGCCCTTGTTGATCCTCTGATCCGTCCTGTTCTAATGTTTGACTTGGCTCATTGTCTAAAGAACCTCTAATCATTTCTGCATCATCTACTGAAGTTGCTTCACATGATTTTGTTTCCAAAGTATCATCCAAATTGCTTGTTTCTTCTGTTGCTGCTTCAGCAATTTTTTCGCTTTTATGAAGCGACTGAGCATTTTCACCATTTTTCTCTTGAACATCTGCAATAGTTTCAAACGCTTAACAATATACGGAGTAATTAACAACGTAACACAAAGTTGCTTTGATCTTTATTTTTCAAGTAACTAGGATTCAATAACTGCCTTGAGTCTGGGAGAAAATGTGATTTGCCACTTTTTAACCAGGCACTTCATCTATACCTAGCATTTAAAAAGCGTACCACATTTGATTAGATGACATGTGTCGTCCATTCTTTCTTGCACCAATTTGGTTTTTTTATTTTATTTTTTCTTTGTGGTTTGCGCTATTATACAACTCCAACTGCCTCTTCCACTTCATTTCTCATACAACATCATTCAACATCTTCCCGATTAACACTCAATATTAATACACTATTTAATTTATGTATTCTTTCAACCTTCAAATTCTACCTCTATTTAAATCATATATTCTCTAAAATCACAAGTTCAACAAAATTAGAACTTAAAAAGATAAACTAAAATTACCACTATACAACCGTCCGTTCTTTGAACGGGATAAAAAACGAGTTTTAACTTCCAAAGTAAATAGTGATCTATCGCACAGCAATGCGGCATTCAAAATGAGAAGAAAATTAGTTTTGTGTCAAGTTACCTGGACAAGAAGAATGCTTATGAAAGACTGCAATAAAGAAAGCGCCACAATTCTGGTCATGGGGCACAATTCTCATGCAACGTTCCAGAGGATAACTAGAAATTTCATCATCATTAACTTCAGAAAGTGATGCAGTGTCATTCGTTGGTGGCTGCACAACTACATTCTTATCATCTTCCTGTGCTGCTACTCCATGATCACCGCTATTCTCAGATGAATCAACTATATTTCTCCCAGATGGGAACATGCTCGAAAAGACATTAGGCCTACGATATTTTGGAACATCCTTGTATGATGATAGCCAAACGCCTTTGTCTCGGATCTGTCCGTCAAAGCTAGCAATGTCTTATACTGAAACATGAAAGTTTATCACGAACGATTTTGTGTATTTCTAGGTTACCTTCCATTTCCTAAGACCAGGACGACGAACCAACTGAGGAAGTTCATTGGAGACATCAAGGAGCTCAACTGAATCCCCACACCTTCGCAGGATCTGAACAAGAGACGTCAGGAAATAGATATTACATATTGGTGAAATGTAAAAAATCCATTAGACAAAAGAAACCCACAGCAATATGTAAAAGTTAACCAACAAAATAGCTCCAGAAAACATAACATAGCAAATCTTCTAAATGGCTCCTTTACAGATGAACCTTGGACTCTCGTTGCGAGATAAAGCCACATGTCCTTCGTACAAATTTGGTTAACTGCTCAAATGGCTATCTTCACCTACAATGACTTCCCCCATAGAAAAGAGCCGAAAGGAAAGTCTTGTGCATGACTCATCTTCTACCCAAACAACTATTTGCTGTTCCAAAAGTTAACTGCTGGTCTAGTTTAGCACATTATCCATCTTTGTCAAGTTTAAGCTAGCTTGTAACAAGGGCGAGATGGTGTGACAATCTTGATTAGGATACACATCATGTGTTTTGAATAAAATATTACAACTCTTTCCTTGCCCATTAAACCCAAACAACTTATCTACAGAGTATATGACATCCTACATAATGTTTTCCAATTTTTCAATATGATCCTAATTAACCAAAGATAAAATACCTGCCAGCAGTTACATATTTTTCCAGTTCAGTTTCTTTGTTGTTTATGTTGCTCCGACTCTTCATTTCACTTCAAGTACCCGTCATGGATACTCAACAACTCAGATATGGTGCGATATAAACACTTCATTATGGGACAAAATCATGCAAAATATTCAAAAATGGCTGTCTGACTGTCTGACAGTTCTAGCCAAGTTTAAGTAATGTAGATTGTGTAGTTATGTTTGCGTTATGGCATATTTATAATTATCAATCCACAACTCAATGTTACCCCAAAATATGAATGAGGCCAATTCCACCCTAATACAAGAAGACCAGCTGCTGGAATATCTTCACTGCACATCATGCAGGAAGGATCGCTTATATTTCCCCCAAATACATAATACAAAGAGGCAGCGCAGAAAATTTCTTCCACATTTCAAGAGGTACTTGAAAAATTAAAGAGGGGTTTACCTCTGCCACCACAGCCTCATTTTCCACTGGATTCATAGAGCATGTTGAGTACACCATTCTTCCCCCATCCTTAAGCAGAGATATGCCTGCAGATATAAATAGACAATCGTTTCAAAAAATCAAAGACCGCCATCAAATGTAGTGAACATGTATTCATTTTCATACAGCCAAGAAAATGTAAGTAAAAGTCTAAAATAACAGTGTTGGCTGGCGGAAATTTCTTCAGAAGACATATTTATTATCTTTTTCTTTTTGACTACATATTTATTATCTTCTCAGCATGTAAATGTATCTCTTTCCACATAGTCAACTCTCAAAATAATTTATTTGCCAATTCCACATACCATTGTATCTAGACCTGTAAAACGGTTGGACGGGTTGGGATTAAGTTAGAGGATTTTGAGTTCTGGCCGAATAATGCTTATTTGTGACTTAAAGTATTCTGTTCCGAGTTGATCCAGCGAGTTAAAGGATTTTAAAGCTACCTCTATTTCCATTTTTGAGTGCGATATGACAACCATTTCTAAATAAAGTTTACAATATATACATGTCAAATGACATATCATAATAATAGCCATTTATAGCCAAAACCATGTTAAACCCAACAATAGTATTAACAAAACGTCTTGAGCAGAAAAGTTCTCAGTCGAATTTCATTACTATAGAGAAAATGATTTTGCGATATGTCATAAAAATCACATCAATACCCACTTTTTCATTGGGTTACAGGTTTGGTCGATTATTTGAAGGTGCTTTTGCATCCTTCCACGGGGTTTTATTGAGTGAACTTGACTCCATTAACAGGATATTACACCAGTTCAGGTGCGACGTAGTATATGAATTCCAAGCATCAGTCAATTCCATCAATAATCTAATCCATAATCAAAGCTGAACAGTCAAACTAGCATAACTTATACTAACTCGTAACTACCCTTCCCTTTTTTTCCCTCCGGATGGATAAGGTATGATTTGGATTGGTTGAATGGAACTTCAATCTAGATCAACCAAGGATGAGAGATGAAAATACACCCAACAGCAATTAAACAGAACAAGCACAGCTGATGAACATATATGTTTAGGACAAGGTAAAAACAATTGATAAATGACTTCCTACGTCTTCTATCAACAGACAATCATGCTTGAGATTGGCAACAGATTTTCTTTAGATAATGACGGTATTAAGCTCAATACTTTTTTATTGACTCACAACTTCCATTTCAATTTTCCACTCTCCCTAGTAATCCAGCAATAAAGATTCATCTAGGTCTTCCACGTTTACCATGATTGACATTGTCAAATCTGGAGTATAAAGACAAAATAAAATCTCAGCTGAAAGTCTACCTCGCATAGCTATCTTAAGCTGCAGGCAATGAAGACCATTGCCCATTCCGACATTCCTGCAAAAGGCGTGCACAAGGTATAAAGGGAGCGTGGTATCATGAGTCTGACCAACAGTAGAAAAACTAGCTAGATATGTAAGAGAAGAAATAATTATAAAATCATAATTACCATTTCCTCCAGATATCAGGGGCCTTCCGAAGAGTACCATCACCACTGCAGGGTACATCACATAACACACGATCAAAGTAAAGCTGATTTATACTCAGCCCCTTTTCAGACTGAATGTCAGAAGGATTGTGGTGAAATTTGCTGAGCCGACAGCCAGGGAAATCCTGTGCTTCATGATTGGTGACCATCAAATTGGCAGTGCACATCCGCTTTGTTTGGTGGATCAGAAGATTGCTTCTTTGCACATCAACATCATTTGCAACAACCTATACAGAAAATGACCACCGTTAGATGGACAAAAGCAGTTGTAATGTCGAATATTCCAGAATGTTTCTGAAAACTCATAACAGAATGCAAAACCAAATGAATTTACACTAATACAGAATGAACAGAAAGGAGCCATATTCAGAGACATAGAGCTAAATAACTAATTACCAGTCCACTTGGTAAGGACCCAGTTTCATTCGTACGATGAATAATCTCAAGTAACTGGAAAGTTTTTGATCCTGGGGCTGCACACACTGCGAAGAAGAACGGTATCATCATAAGCAGCCAAAGAAACTGTAAGTGCAGATTTTTATAACAGTAAACAAAAGGCTAACAACTTCTTTCCCAAATCATGTCTAAGTAAACTGAAGGCCTACTAAGATGACAATTTAAAACTCTTTCAGAAGGATATAAAGATGCTTTATAATATCACCATGTCTTATACTTACTGTCGAGTACAAAATGGTTTGGATGTACATCCAGGAAAAGAGGAGGTACCTGTTTAAAAGTGGCAATAAAATCAGTTTAATTCATATACTGTCTCCCTCTGTTTCTAAGTAAAAGACATCTATACATCTACACTTTTCATGGTCAAACTTTGACTGCAGATTTACAAACTAACTTACATTCCTGAATTATTTTCCCAGTATATTTCAGAAGGGACAAACAGTCGAAGTTTCACTAGAAAAGTGTGGGTTATTTATACTATGGAGAAGGAGAGTCTGGTACTTGCAAACTTGCAAAATAACTTACCATGCTGACAGCTTCTTGTCTAGTTATGTTTCCTATTTCATTAGCTAGCTTAAGGAACTCATGGAATCTGAAATATAGAAATAAGATAATCAATCATTACCTGCAGTAGAAATATTATTTGTACAGTACTCTACACATCAAAATCAACACAACTCCAGTGCCTCTAAAGAAGCTCACACATGTGGCAGGGTGAAAGAGGGTCAAATGCATGCAGTCTTACCATTACAATAAACACAACAAAATCAGACAAAAGTGTAGAGTTTAACAAGTCAATTTGATTTAGTATATTATAATTGGAAAGAGGTACTGAGCTAGTGATAGCAAGTTAATTTCAAAAATGAAGCTGAACATCATTTCAGCGTACCTAAAACGATGATTGAATTCTTCAGCAAAACCAAAAAACCCAACTCTACATATTATTACAGAGATCCTTGAGCAAAACCAAAAAGACCTTGGGCACTCAAATAATACTCCCTCCGGGTTTTTTTTATTATAAAAAAGACGCACTTTCCTTTTTTGAACGTTTTTTTATAATCTACTCACTTTTAACTACTAGTTTTAGAGGCCACGGCTTTACTCTCACATAAACAACTTTATGCATGTCATTATCCCACCTTACCTTCTCTCTCCCAAAATTGTACGGGTAATGGGACCCTTGGTTTTGATGAAAGACGGGAGTGTAAATTAAATTAAATGGAGGGAGTATATGACTCTTGGCCACGTTAAGTTAAACTATAAATGGCCAAGGTTTCTCTTTAGGATCATGTACCCAACTCTGAGTAAATCCCTCAATTGCAATTTTGTTCCCATCTTAGGTTTAACTATTAAAGAGAGCATAATATGACCAAGGTCAAATTCAAGCAACCTCCTCGTTCACTTTTTATCTCAAGAAAACTAATTAAGGAACACTCTGAAGTCTGAACAGAACAAATGTAAAACAATGACAAAGGATGTCAAATTATCTGTTATTCACAAATGACCACAGTAAATGGACAGAAATATCGGTTACTGACCAAGACAATGATAAAATGGGAAATTTTGAGACATCATGGGGAGAAAAACTCAAATTAATAAAATAGAGATCATATAGGCTTACCTTTCTAGGGTCTGGGTTTTCCTCAGCTGTTTACGTGAAAAATTTGAATGCCAAGCTAAAGTGTCTGGATACCAGGGCAATGGCCTTAAAGCTTCTGCTTCATCCCCCGTGAACTATGCAGAACAAAAAAGAAGGAAGTTCAAGATATTGATATTGACTAATTATATTTTGTACATGAACAATGATGCATTACTGTAGAATCATTAGATAGATAAAAGTAAAAGCATGGGACAGAACTACCTCTTCCTGAAGAGATTTTACAAAATCATTCTCCAATTGTGAGCGGATATCCAAACAGAACTGACTACTGCGAAAGTCACCAATGTTAGAGATTATTGCGGATCAGTAAAAGAGGTTAGTATGAAATGTGTAAATAGCTCAAATAAAATTTCTAAATGGTAACTGGGAGAGGTTTCTTATCCTTTTTAAGTTTTTAAGAGGGGGAGAGGGGAAGGGTGACTTCCCTAGCAGAAAACTAAAATAATCAGCATTGTGCAAGTGGTAAGCAGGAGGGATGAGTTTGAACTTGAATAATAGGATAAAAAATCACGTCTGGCACCCCTCCAAGTAGATTGGTACTAGAATCTGGTTTTCTAAACCCCATTTATTTCAAGGTTTAATTTAAACTTAATTATATTTAACACTCAAATCTAAGAATTTTTAAAAAACAATTTCTTAAAATGTAACATAAGATTTCTTTGAAAAAACGTATGTAACCTCTTCCCGCCATCCTCTTCCCCACCAAAATTAATTTGTAATGTCACCTCCACATACATCTTTGAAACCTCACAGTCGGCCAACACTCACCAACCAGCACCCTTTAAAAAACCTCACCTCCACAACACATCCTATTAGCTATTATCCCTTCTCCTTGCAATCCATTTTGCAGAACCCTTCTCAATAGTTTCCCACTTCTACACCCTCCTTGCAAGCAGAGATTACAAAAATACACTTTCTCCATCTTCCTTCAACTGATCCTAAATAGCAAGCACCTTGTGCAGCAATAGCGAAACAAAGTCTCATTTGATCACATCTCGGACAACATCATCAATTCAAAGTGTTTCTAAGTTCTGGAATCAAAAGATGGCATACATCCTGACGAAAAGCTCTTCAACCTTATATCTTCTTCACTTGTTCATTACCTATATCTCTATCAGAAAATACAAATTCACAACAATTCTTTCAATGATAATATCGAAACCATGAGAAAACAGAGCCAACTAGAGCATCTGTGCAACAATAGACAGTATCTCAATTCAATTACATCAACCAATTCGATAACCTCGTTTTAAAGGTGTCCATCTAGCTGCCTAAACATATTCCATATACTTCTAAGTTCTAACGCATAAATGCATAACCATAATCAAGCCATATACACCAAAAGAAGCATCAAGTTAACAGCCGTTCTGTAGAATGAAATAATTAACCAACTATAAAACCTCCTACACCCTCCTCGCAAGCAGAGATTACAAAAATATACTTTCTCCAACTTCCTTCAACTGATCCTAAATGGAAAGCACCTTGTGCAGCAATAGTGAAACAAAGTCTCCTTTAATCACTTCTTGGACAACATCGTCTGTTCAAAGTGTGTCTAAGTTCGGGAGTTCAGATGGCACACATCGTAATTCATAAAAATCTAACTACTAAGGCAAATAAACAAACATCCTGACGAAAATCTCTTCAGCATTATATCTTCTTCACTTGTTCATTACTTATATCTCTATCAGAAACATCCAAATTCACACCAATTCTTTCAACGATAATATCGAGTATCTCGATACAATTACATCCACCAATTCGATAACCTCGTATCAAAGGTGTTCATCAAGCTCCCTAAACATATTCCATACGCTTCTAAGTTCTAACGCATAAGTGCATAGCCATAATCAAGCCATAAACAACAAAAGAAGCATCAAAGTTAACAGCAGTTCTGTAGAATGAAATAATTAACCAACTGTAAAACCTCCACTGAATCCTAAACCAGACAAACACAACTTCAAGAAAATATTGACATGGATCAATGAAAGCACCTGGAATTAATTCGAAAAGCGGAAGGTAACGGTTTCCGTAGAAACTCCATGTATTTATCCCATTCTTCCGGCGCAACAATTCCTTGCTCCTGCCAAGTTCATATGCAAAATCATTTTCGATCTTTCAATTTAATAGAAATCGAGCATAATAGAGCAGAAATTAAACCTTGTAATAATCTTCAAAAGCAGCGTTGTGAGTGTTCAATGGCTCCCAGTTTCCTTTGCTTCGTCTTTCAGCGTCGCCGGTTTTTTTATCGGCGTTGGCGTTGGCATCGGCGTCGGCGACGGCGGACGAAGGGTCGGATTTGGCGTCGTTCTTCCAGACATTATCTCTGCTTTGCTTGAAGTGTTTCCTCTGAGTACGGCTCCTCCCTCTGCCTCCCATAGGTGTGTTCCTGGTGGTGGCGCCGCCGTGAAGGAGGAGAGAGAAAGTGAGGGAGTGAATAGAGGGGGAGGTTTTGCGGTTGATGCAACAGAAATGGAAATGGAAATGAAGTCGTGAGCAGTGACTACTGACTAGTGCAGTAGTAATGAGGGGGTTTAACCGTTTAAGTGTGTGGCATGGGCTTATGAATACGGGCTTTAAGTTTTGTAAATGGTAGCCCATTGAACCGAATAATTCGAGTCTATATTCTTTTGGTACGGGTACAGGTACGGGTACGGGTACGGGTACATGTTCACTTCGGTCATTTTCGGGTTGGTGAATAACTTAACCGTTAAGACTAGGGATGTTAATGGATAGTGTATGGATAGAGTCTAATAATACCAGAATAAGAATCCTAAGTTTTTCTTTTATTTATATGCCTTACCTGGACCCTTAGGGTCTAAATTATAAGACTCTTGTTCATACCATAAAGGTCGAGTACGATATAGGTAGGCAGGGTCGTCATAAGTTTCTCAGGGGCGTGTACAAAATATAATATTTAGGCCCCAAACGAATAATCTGTAGTTAGCAAAAGTTTATGAAATAACATTAAAAAATATTGTATTTATATAATAAAAACCACACTTACATTCTTACTTGTTGTACTCGTACTTGTCCTACGCCTACGAGGTCCAAAAATATTAGATTCACACCTTAATTTTTTATTATTGTTCGACAAAGTCTACTTTGTTTTCTTCACCTGATTTGATCTAGTATGATCTGAATTTTTTTGGACTACTTTATGTTTTTCTGGCTAATCTATTTTAATCTAATTTGATTAATAAGCAATAAAAATAAGGTAAAGATAATAGAATATAAGCCTGAGCATGACTAATCCATCCCAAGTAACATGCACGAAAAAGCACGGCCCATCACGCGGGCCGAGCCGCATTTTTTTGGAAAAAGCACGATAGGGCACGACCAAGCTCGACCTGACACGACTAAACACACTAAAATTAGGCTTAGGCAAAACGGCCCGACCTGGCCTGACACGATAGGTCGTGAATCTGAACCTTGTTTTGAACTTTTCATCCCAGCCCGTCATGATGAATAGTGGACCCTACCGGTTAGGCCCACGGCCCGAAGCCCAACGCCAAAGGCATCTTTAATCCCCAAGTAGGACCCACCAACTTATAAACCAACAGATTCACTCACCACTCACCAGTCCTTAGTTGCCACTTGCCCACCCACACAAAAGCATGCAAAACTAGTCAATTATGGAGTACTAGAAAATGTTTAGAAAACAAAAAATATCTTTAGCTTTGCCCAATTCTTTGCCAATCAAATACACCATCCTGTAACAGAGTCCCCTCCCTCAGTCCCTCTTAATTCAGATTCTCTGAAGTGTTGACAGCAAATATAAAACACAAAACCAATTATCTTCTGCTATTAATCTATACCCTCCATTACCAAATGACATCAACTATCCCCACTTTCTCAAGTTTCAATCCAAATAATTATACCCTGTTCTAGAGGTGATCAAAATTCGAGCCGAATCGACTTTGACACAAAAAGTCCTGCCCAAATCTATAAATTTGTGTGGGGTTTTGGGTTGAAACAGGTTTTTTTCGGGCCGGGCTCGAACTTTGCTCTACAAATGCATATTTTAGGCTACTGAAACCCGCACTTTTTTGGGCTGGCTTGAGTCGGGCATGGTTTATCCATTATAGGCCAGTTGGACTAAAAAGTAAGCTTAGGTTCGGCTCTTCACCGGTCTAAGCCCGCAAAATTCGGTCCGGGCCGGCCAGACTTTACACAAAAATTCATGCCCAAACCCATAAACCTGGTGTAGGCTTCGTGGTTTTAAACAGGCTTTTTTCTGGCCACTCTTGATTTTGGTCTTAAAAATTTCATATTTTGAGCTACTAAAACCCATACTTTTTCCGACTAGGTCGGGTCGGGCCAGCAGGTCGGGCTATATTTGATCAGGACTACACAGCTTCCGATACAATAAGTAACCACCCCTTTCCTTGATTTATTGTTTGGGGCCAAAAGATCTTCCTTCAAACATTAAAAAAATCCCCAACTACTGCAATTTAGCTCCCTCAATTCCAACAATTACAGATCACCAAATTACCCTTCCGTCCTCCTGGAAATTTTCCTCCATTTCCTTATCTGGTATTATTTCTACACCTTTCTCTCTCTCTGTTAATCATGTTTGATTCACTTTTGTTTAATGCTTTAATCTTAAACTTGCTTAATTTGTGACTGATTTTCACTTGTTTAAGTTGTTATTACCCAAAAAAATTAGTATGATTTAAATTTGAATTATTCTGTTAGCTATATTTGCTCATTTCAGGAATTTCAGACAGTTGGGGTTGGATTTAAATGGAAACAAACGTAATGTATAATTTCATTTTTAGTACTCGTATCAACTTATCAAATGATTTAGAATATATTTACACTTAATTATCATCAATATTTCACAATTATATTTGCCTTTTTCAGTTTTTCTTTTCTTGTAGAACTCCATGTACGATTATTATAGAACAGATCCTTTACACAAATTAACTTATAATGTCATTTTTAGTACAAGTTTCAATTATCATATGATTTAGAATATACTTACACTTGATGATCATTAACATTGATGTTAACCTAGTGGTTAGATTGAGGTTTTTGTTAAACCTGTTCATCTTGAGTCCGACCAGCTGACCCAATCCGACATGGTCTAAAAATAGCGGCTTTTGCGCAGATTTTCAGTCCCATATTTAGGCCCGGACGGCTCGGATATTTGGGCAGGTTTTTGGACAACTCAAAATTGTAATTTTGGTAATAGAATTGGACCCGCCCCAAAATGGCCAGAAATAGTGGTCTTTGGGAAGAAACTTTCGGCCCTGGGCATAATGGGCAGAATTTTCTGTTGTGGCCCGGCCCAAACATGACTCGAGCCGCTTATTTATTTATTTATTTATTTATTTATCAGGGTTAGTATGTGTACAATAGGTCACAAGTTCGAATCCCTTCTCCCCATTTATAATTTGTATCAGCTCAGTTAGACCTGTCAAAAATCGACCCGACCCGAAAACCGACCCGAACCCGACCCGAAAATAATGGGTCCTGAACAAGATTTTGTGACCCGTAACCCGATTTTATCCGAACCCGAGCAACCCGGAATGTAATGGGTCAAAACCCGATCGAACCCGTTTAGGACCCGACCGATTGAAAATCATTGTATTTATACTAAAAAATGAGATTATGAGAAAATTAAAGCATAATAAACAGGTTGTTTTTACTATTGTTGTGTGTAATATAATTTTAATTTTAATTATACGCCATTTTATGGTTGAATTTGACTAAATATAAACTTGTGTAGGAAAATTTGTTAATTTTTGCTCATATTTTGTATATTTATCACCTAAATTAATGAAAATATAATGCGCATTTTAAAATCTCTCAACCCGTTGGGTCGACCCGAACCCGAAAGTTCTGGGTCTTGAACAAGCATTTATAAACCCGAACCCGAAAGTGACCGACCCGATTTAACCCGAACCCGAAAATAATTTTTTACAACCCGACCCGACCGACCCGTTTGACAGGTCTGAGCTCAGTTGCACCAAAAAGAACCTTAATGATCATTAATATTTGGGTTTTTCTACGTTGTACTCCTGTATTTCTTTGATTTCTACGTTGTACCCATGCATTTAAAATTTTCCACATTGAACCATGTACTTGTAATATGTAGTCATCTTATCCTTGTTGTTAACCTAACGTTTAAAAACTCCGTTACTTTTTAAACAAACTAAGGTTTTTTATATTATAATCAACCTTATGTTTGTTGTTAACCCAACGTTAATGTAGAAAATTCTTGACTTTTTAAAAATGTAACGGAAATTGTTAACATTGGGTTGGCAACAAGAACATAAACGGTTAAGTTTTGCAATTACGAGGGTACAGTGTGTAAATCTTAAAATGCTTAGGTACAACGTAGAAATCTATGAACTACTGGGGTACAACTAGACCTGTCAAAAATCGACCCGACCCGAAAATACTGGGTCCTGAACAAGATTTTGTGACCCGTAACCCGATTTTATCCGAACCCGAGCAACCCGAAAAATAATGGGTCAAAACCCGACCGAACCCGTTTTGGACCCGACCGATTGAACATCGTTGTATTTATAGTAATAAATGAGATTATGAGAAAATTTTAGCATAATAAACACGTTGTTTTTACTATTATTGTGTGTAATATGATTTTAATTTGAATTATACGCCATTTTATGGTTGAATTTGACTAAATATAAACTTGTGTAGGAAAATTTGTTAATCTGTGCCCATATTTTGTATATTTATCACCTAAATTAATGAAAATATAATGCGCGTTTTAACCCGATCTAACCCGAACCCGAAAATAATTTTTTACAACCCGACCCGACCGACCCGTTTGACAGCTCTAGGTACAACGTAGTACAAACATTGGATCCTGTAATTATGTTTGTTTTGATTTACAAGTAGTCAGTTTTTTTTTTTCCTGCTTTTATTGTCATTATTATTCATGTGTAAGAACATATCAACAGTTTTGTGTGATGAAGTCCAAAGCAATGTCCATCCCTCTTCTCCTCTTTGTCCTCATTGTCATCCAAATGACCATGGGAGAAGCTCAACTTTGTCCTGGATATTACTCCACCACTTGTCCGAAAGCCGAATCGACGGTTAGGGAGGTCATGAGGAAGGCAATGATCAGAGAAATCCGAAGCATTGCTTCGGTTATGAGACTCCAGTTTCATGATTGCTTTGTAAATGTAAGTTTCCTTTTATTTATAGTTCACTAAAAAAATAGTCATATGACATCTACAATAAAATCAAAACTAACAAATACAAAATAACTGGGATCAAGCGAAATTCTAATCCTTCAAAACTACAATCGTTAGTTTCTTTTTATCTTTTAGTCTCATCTTATGGCTTGTTTGGTTGATATGGAAATTTAATAGAAATGGGAAGTTATACTTTAAAATTCCCAAGAAATTTCTTAGTTGTTTGTTTGATAACATGAATTTATTTTAATAATTAGAAATTCTCATGAATTTTGATTGATCGGGGGTTTCATGATTTACTTACCGCATGTTTTGTAGGAACTATGAAGTCATTTCTTTAGTTGTTTGTTTGATAACATGGATTTATTTTACCTTTAGAAAATTCCAATGAATTTTGATTGATCGGGGGGTTTGATAATTACTTACTATGTTTTGTAAGAAGTCTAAATTCCCATGAATTCCAACTTTCATTATTTTTAAACTGTTTTAATGTCCTAATTAAACCGTTTGTGCTCGTGTTAAGTGCTAATTATACGTAAGTATCCCAATCCACACACTACCATAGATCAAATCCCATTATAGGCTCTTTGAAGGTGAGATACCCTTATACCTTATGGGCCTTATCATTCCATCTTACTTCTAACGAATCTCCAAAGCTGGTTGAAAATATCTACTAGATTTACCAGTTACCTTCAAATAAAAAGTCCAAGTCCAAACCCAAATAGTAGGCCCACTCTTTTACTTAAACATAACACAATTAGACATATAAAGCAATCAAATCATCAAATATATCATCTTCTTCCTATGTTTGTCCCACACTCCCACATAACTTCACCATTGCAGAGGAGTATAATCTACTACTAACTCCATTTCAAAATGATCTTTACATTTTTCATTTTAGTCCGATTTATAATGCTCTGCACTTTGCTTTATTCTATTTTTGGACATGAAAATTTACTACCTTACACTTCTTACCGCACAATATTTACAATTTTACACTCACTTTCTCTTACTTTATTCATTTTTTACTTACACCCACCCATCTTTTTACACATTTTTCTTACTTTATCCATACTCTATTACATTCAACCAACTTTTCTATTTTTGTCTTAATATATGTACAAATAATAACTGTAAACATCTTTATGAAATGGAGGAAGTATATTATATACGAAAATGATAAAGGTCGCAACATGCGACCTTTAAGCCGTGTCACAATGATGACATGGCATGCTTATGTGTCATGATTTAAATTGGAAACTAAAATATTTAACTTATATAATCTATCATATATGTTTCAAAAAAAGGTAGAAAAATCTTAATATTCTAATTTATTTCCTTCTTTACATTGATTACCTTGTTTATGTATTTTTATAGTAAAAATATTGAATTGATAGTAAAAATATTCTGATGACGCATAGCCTACGTGGCGCCTATATGTACCAATTAAACGGCGACACGTAAGATTGCGACAACTAAATATTGTCGCAACTTGCGACCTTTATCATCACCCTATTATATATAGCATAGGACATATTCACATATACGAAGCATAAAACATTTTTTAAGACATAATTAAGATAAACATAAGATGTAATTAACTATGTAACTATGTAAGTGACCTAACATATTATTTTTATGTACTAATTTTTTAAATTTTATTCAGGGATGTGATGGGTCGTTATTGTTAGATGACACACCTACAATGCTAGGGGAAAAGCTTGCTCTTTCAAATATAAACTCATTAAGGTCATTTGAAGTTGTGGATGAAATCAAAGTAGCATTGGAAAAGATTTGCCCTGGTGTTGTTTCTTGTGCAGACATTGTCATCATGGCTGCTAGGGATGCTGTTGCTTTGGTAAAAACATTTCTTGATTTACTTGAACATTGTCATTGTTGCATACACATTTGGTTTCAATACAAGATGTTCCTTCCTTCATCTTGATCACTTACATAGTCGTATGAAGTAGACCTGGTTATCGGGCGGGTCGGATCAGGGTCGGTGGGGTCAAAAATGGGTCGGGTAATGAAAGGGTCAGTTTTAACGGGTCAATAGCAGGTGGGTCAATAAACGAGAAATGAAAAATGAAAAACAAAAGAGCCGTGTGCAAGAACAAGTGAATACGAATCTATACACATAACTTTTTGTATCATTACTACTTTAGTTTTCAAAATTATTGCGGTATACATTTGACCCTATAATAACCCTGACTAATAATGGTATGTCCAATAAGAGTCTTGTCCAATAAAAGGTCTATTAATTTGACCATAACCCTATATCCATTTGATTACCCTGTCCAATAACCAGGTCTAGTATGAAGCAGAACATCTCTAAGGGAGTGCATGTTTGGTTTGGTGTAAAACGTTTTCCTGCAAATCATTTTTGCTGAAACTGTAAATCATTTTTCACGAAAAATATTTTCCGCTAACAAATGGAACCTAAGTTGAAACATTAGTAATATGATCATTACTAAGGTGTGAGTAAGATTCATTAAGCATCGTATTAAATTGCTTTTGGTAGTTTTTTTTAATCATCCACCATCCATTTATTGATTTATGTATTATATTACATCTTGATTGAGTTGTTTCCTCACGTAAGTTCTAGGTTATCATTTGATTACAGAGTTACCTAATACCTAATTAAGATTGATATAACTTGTGAAGAGTGCATACACTTATGCTTTGTGTTTGAATATGCCTAGAATCGGTTAAGTCTCATACTCTCATGTCTAACAACCTATCATGCGAATCTCACATCTGTTTAGACAGTACTATATAAATTCTCTAGCTCGTAACGTAACTAAGCTTTCCTTTAATTTCCTCCGCATGTAGACGTAGCTAACATATTGTTAGTGAACCACGTTAAATTCTATGTTCTTTACTTACGGTCTTCATTATCTTTCTTGTATCCGATATAACACTTTATCATTGGTTTCAACAGAGTGGAGGGCCAGATTGGGAGGTGAGATTAGGAAGAAAAGACAGTTTATATGCAAGCCAAGAGGATTCAGACAACATTATGCCAAGCCCAAGAGCCAATGCCACTTCCTTAATAGATCTCTTCTCAAAATTCAACCTCTCAACCGAGGACCTCGTGGCCCTATCGGGTTCTCACTCCATTGGCAAAGGTCGATGCTTCTCGATCGTCTTCCGCCTCTATAATCAATCCGGGTCGGGCAAACCCGACCGTGCAATTGACCCGTATTTCAGGGAGAAGTTGGATAACTTGTGCCCTCTTGGAGGGGACGGGAACGTGACCGGTAACTTGGATGCAACTCCTACGTATTTCGATAACCGGTACTTTAAGGACTTGGTCGCCGGAAGAGGTTTCTTAAATTCCGACGAAACACTTTATACGAATGAAGAAACGAGGAAATGGGTGGTGAAATTTAGTGAGGACCAGGCCGCATTTTTTGATGCTTTTGTAAAGGGTATGGTAAAGATGGGTGATTTACAATCGGGTCGGCCCGGCGAGGTTCGGAAGAATTGTAGGGTTGTTAATGGCCCCAAAAAAAGGGTTAGTGTTCCTTGGTTGGCATTATGATGTTGTGTAACAATTGACCTCGTATGTACGAAGATACATGACCTATTTAAGTAAGACAAATATTAGGTAGTGTAGTAAACTATGGAATTGCATTTGAATGAATCATCAAAAGTTTGTAATATCAATTATGAATGTTTTCCGAATAAAATGGGAAACATATATAATTGCACCTCGGTGTATGACTGTACGGTGTATCAACTTATATTTCTCCTTTATCTGTGAAGAGAAAACGTGAGAAATGCCACTGATAGAAATTAAAAACGGATGCATATAAGAATTTTCGGTGTTACATTGCTTTAGTATACTCTCTGTACAATGATCTTACTCCCTACGTTTCTAAATAGTCACAAAAATTTGACTTACTTTACTCTTACTAAACCAATGCACAATTTTGGCCAATTTCCTTGTTAAATTAAAATTGATAAAAAATCAATTCATTGATGAAAATTCATGTGATATTTACAAATAGGTTTGATTATAACAAATACATAATCCGTATAAGTTAAAGCGAATAAAAAAGTTCTTTTTAATAAAGCTAAAATCATTGAAAGCATTGCACGATAAAAATTAAAAAAAGATATTTTAAGTACCATCAATCCGTTGTAGTCTAGTTGGTCAGGATACTCGGCTCTCACCCGAGAGACCCGGGTTCAAGTCCCGGCAACGGAATATTTTTTTTTCTCCTTTTTTACGTTTGATTCTTGACCCAATTAAAAAAACAGAGACTTGTCCATATGATTATTGAAGCATTAAATAAATTAACCAGAATTAACGTGTAAGGTTCATTGAAATTTTGTGGTGTAAAAGTAAATGTTTTATTTTCCAAGAAAGTTTCGTGCAATTACATCCATGCAAGAAAATATGGTACGAATAATATCAATAAGGGGTTCTATGAACAATTTTTACAATAATTTTTTTTTTTTTCTTCCGAAAATGCCATAAAGCACGAACCCACAAATGCACCTGTGTGAAAGAGAGAACAAGCTAGCCTTATTGCACAACATTTGAGGTGAATATGTGTAATCTAATAGCGGTTCAGTTAGTACGTAGCATGTGATTCTTAACCGTTGAGTCTTACAATATTTCATATTAGTGAGAACAAATGTGCAAAATTAGCGAGAAAATTTCACACCAAATCTAACTATGAATTATAATATTTGTTTGGGAGAATAAAATGTGGAAAATTAGCGAGAGAATTTCACACCAAACCTAACTCTGAATTATAATAATTTTCTTGGGGTAGCACATGCTACTATAGCCTCTCAAACCGCTATTGTGCCAAAGACACATTGTCCCACCAACATCTACAACCACAGATACATACGCAACCTACCTTTTTTATCCTAAATTTTGCTTAGCTTTGTTGTATGACTTGCATCTACACCCAATTCATACATATCCCCTAGCTTGGAGTTTGGTGGGGCATTTTATTTTGTATTATCGTGCTACTCTATTTTATATATGATAATATATATGAGATATCCAATGACATCTGTTGTACATATCATACTCTACTATGATACAAACCTTAAAAATTGATTTGTTAAGTACATCCTTGTTTTTACAAATATCCACTTAGATTAGTTTTTATTATAATTTCACAAATATATTTAGCATATGCAAACCAAATTTGGTTATCACATTTTCAAATGACGTGTAATATAGCAAAGACAAGACTCGATTATGTTGACATTTTCATAGACTAATCAACATTATGTTGAATTTCATTTTATCTTGTCTTTCAATCAATGAATTCATAACTCATCATCCAAATATTGATTGATAAAATTAGTCTTATCCCATGTGACATGATGACTCGTGACAAGTTCTAAAATAGAATTTTCTCATCATCAAGAGCATGCATTTAGCCAATAAGTGAAACAAATCAAGTATGAAAATCTGAGTTATAGGACATGATAACTTACAAAGTGGTACTCACTAATTAATTAAGTGGACGGGGATAAAGGTTTGCGTCACGTGCATCTGGTGTGTTATAAATTTATTGTATACCTGAAAAATTTACTCAATTTTTGGTATATATTTTGCACATCAGGTGTAGCGTAATCCTTTATCCTCCTTTTTCCGCAGATTTAACAGCTCAACTTAACTCTATATTAAAGCTCTTTAGTGGTCTGCAAAACTAAATCACTTATCAAAAATAAATATCTTGTACAATATATCGTGATAGCTTTAAACATTTTGAGGTAAATTTACATCCGACTTATGACATTTATTGTATATTTACATTAAATAAGAACTTATATTGCGTTTATAGCTTATTCACACCACAAATAAAAATGAGGGTCAACTAACTCAATTAATTAGTTAATAATCTATACTAATATATTAAAAGGCGTTTGTGAAAACGTAAAAGTGTCACGTAGACTCCCTCCGTATTACGCCATGTCACCACTAATAAGCATCATGGTATGTTATTGACAACCAAAAAAAAGCATGTAGCAAGGATCGAACATCAAACCTCATGGATTAAAAGTTTCACTTCCTACCATCACAACTAGCTACAATGTTTGTCATATTTTCACATATAAATGTAAAATACTATCTTTTAAAATTGGGCACATTTTTCGAAAATGTAAACCCGACTAAAAGTAAAACCCGGAGCAACGCCCGGGCCACACACTAGTTTAATATTCTAAACTGACGTAAATCAGAAGCAGCCAATAACAAATGACAAAGAAAGAAAGAGTGATGTACGATCGATTATTATGTGAAATTACAACATTATCCACCTTTAAACACTTAATTAGGTGATCGTTAAGATTTGAGAACTTTTTAGACTTGAGTGGCAAAAGGCAAGGTTTTAAATAAGTCAAGTTGCTACTTTTTGGTTTTTTTAGAGACAAGTTGTTGTTAATTAAATAAATAATGGAATTACATCACCATCTCATTATCTACTGTGTCTCCACAATATATAAAGAGGGATTAGTAAAAGAAATAAAGTAATTAAGGATATTTAGATTATAATTAAGATTCTATATTTTTAAGGGTTAATTGTAACGTGGTAGATGTGCACACGTATTTGACCATTAATTTTTTTAACTACATATTATAAAAACTTATAAAAATATTAATATTTTGAAAATATATATTAAGATGAAGTCAACAATATATTATATACTAACATTCGTTTTCATACACTAGAAATAAAATAGGATCAAAGTGAATTATGTGAATAGTACAAAAAGTCAAAACGGGTCGAGTATTAAGGGACGGAGGGAGTAAATTCAAACTATTAAGTACGGAGTATAAGGGTACAACGCATCAGTTGTTGGATACAATCTTTCTGTACATGTGCTTTGTTACTTTGGTGAATTTTTTGTTAAAAGAAAACCTCCGCTTTTAAAAATTAACGAGCAAACTTTAAGATAATAAATTTATAACAGACATTATTTCTATTATAAAATGATAAATTTCAAACGCAACACTAACTTAAAAAGTTTCTTTTTCTTTAAATTATGCCATCAAATCCAACATAGTACGGAGTAGTATTATTTGTGAACATAAAAAAGGCACATAATATCGTAAGAAAAACCAACCCTACATAGTTGGACACAACTTAAGTTAAGTTTAGTGGTTGATAATGATTTTGGACTTCACTTGTTAATTTAGGCTTATCTTAAATAGTGATCAATTATTGGTCACTTCATTCTTTTAGAGGATCCAATCACATTAAAATATAAAAAAACGTTGAATTATAATATGAAGATATGATCGATGCTCATTTAAAACGGTGATCAGTCATATAGTGCTCATTTGATGAACTTTGTTAGGAAATTGATTTTGTCATACCCATATATCAGCGTGAGAACACAGTTTTTCGTGATCTACTTATAATATGGTATAAAGTATGTTAAAATCAGTTTTCACTTGTTATACATGTACAACTAATTATACAAGCACTATAACAATTTGTATCTTTAATGACAACCTAATTACGACGAGTAAAAAATTCCGTCGTAAAAGGCTTTTGCGACGGGGCTAACAACCAAACAAAGACGGGAACAACCGTCGCAAATATCTTTTACGACTGATTAAAGACGAGATTTTTCAATAACGACGGCCCCTTTTTATGACGGGTTCGCAACAAGAAATCCCGTCATTAATCAACGATTATTGGCCTTTAGCGACGTGATTTTCCGTCGTTAATGGTACAATTTCTTGTAGTGAACTAGTACTTGGTCTAATGACAATCTACGGTTTGGCTTGTTATTCCGCTATTTTGAGGTGGAGATCCCTCTCATTCGGCCATTTCTTTCCAAGGGACTCTCTTAAGATTGGTTGGTTGACTCATGTATGATTTCGATCTGACATCACACTTAACTAGAGTGGGACATGGGTCGTGCCAACACGCTGACTACTCAAGCCCTGCACGAATTTGGCCTGACACGACATGAGAGGCGCGACGATGACCCATGAGCCATGCATGGACATCTTTTAGAAATTTAGCACGAGCATGACAAGTTGGCCCGCACATCGGCACATTTATTTTTAAGGAATTAACAAAACATGCATCTTCCAATTAGCAAGAGAGGGAGCGCGCTAGCACGACACATGGAAAAGGTCGTGCATGGGTCTCTATTATGAAAAAGTTTGACTCGATACGACACGACTTTTCCTTAGTCCGTTCTAAACACGGTCACACAAAAAACGCGGGGCCCGTACATGGGCCTACAAGGCACGGCACGGGCCCATCTCTACACTTCACTTTACCACTAAAATCACAAGGGGAAAATAATATATGAAAAGGAGCAATTTTCCATCCTATCATTTTCTTTGTCATGCTCAACCGCTGATCTATGCTTATGTGCGCACGTCCCATTAAATTCATGATCTCATTGCAAGACAAAATCTTTGCTATAGCGAGTCAACTTCCTCCAATAAAAATGTAATTGCAAATTTGGTTCATATGATCACATCATATGACAAACCCATGCATTTTATTATACATTCATTCAACCAAATTTAGTGGTTAATTACAGCCTCACCAAACGGATAGAATGCATAATACATCAAGAAAGATTAATCAAAACCTTATTAGAAACACACATACACTTGATTAATTAAGACTAATTAACTACTTGAAACCCGAATTAGTACTATGTATATCATATCATATCATATCGTGTATCACATAGCACATACAAAATCATCTTCTTCCAAATCATCAAGATCCTCATCAAGCTCGCTGTCGTCGAAATCCAAGCTGCCGCCTAATAGCATACCTTCACCGGTATTAAACAGTGTTGACCCTTGCACTGACGCCGCCGCCTTCCTTGCTTCCTGAATTATGGCTACTATTTCCTCTTCATCTTGTGATGATGTTGAAACGTCTGTTTTCGCCGCGTTTAAAGTTTCCCCTAGACCGCCTTCTGCGTACTCTGCCGGTAAATTCTTCAGAAACCATGGGTGTTTCTTTATCTCTTCCATTGTTATCCTCTACAACGTTGAGAGACAACCAATAAGCTCTCACAAAAACTGATCAATAAAGCAAGTAAAATGAGACGGAATGAGTATTATATTATATCATATCTTAGGTTGGAGAGACAATGTACCTTTTCAGGGTTGGCTACGAATATTCGAGAAAGTAGGTGGTTACAGTCCTTGGAGACGCGAACATAATCAGGGATGGAGTAGTGTACACTCAGTATTCTCTGCCCATTATTAGCCATCAGAATCTTAGTTACATACACCAATCATATTCTAGAAACACCAAACTTTTTTCTTTAAGCTGAATTTTACTGAACTGAATGCTACTAAACTGAACTGAGCTGAATTTTACTGAACTGAATGCTACTAAACTGAGCTTAACACATACCGAAATAGTGGTTTTGAAATTTCTAGGATCATCTGGATCTTCAAAAGGATAAGCTCCAACTAACATCACATATAGAGTCACTCCACAAGACCAAACATCTGCAATCTGTAATAACATACATACACATTAAACTTTGTTGAGGAAAAGACTAAAATTTAATGGCTAAAACAATTGAAAGAAATGAAGCATATAGAACACTAGTACCTTTCCATCGTACTCTTTTCTTGAAAGGACTTCTGGGGCTATATAGGCCGGTGTTCCCACCGTTGATTTCGGTTGAGAATGTAGCACTGCTGACTGTTATGTGATCAGTTAATGGTTCAGACTTCATAAACTTATTTGATTATCACCAAAATAAATATTAAGGTAATGTTTGGTTGACCATAGGAAGTAAAAGTTTCTAAGAATAATATTTTCCCATGTATTAACATTTTTTAGGAAGTATAAAATGTTGTTTGGTTGAACCTGAAAAGTAAGAAGTTCCACTTACCTAGGGCCTAGGGGGACCTAGAAACAACTTTTTCCATTTTGTGGGAAATAGAAGTTTCTAAGAAGTGTATCTTCCCATGTTTTTGCAAACCAAAGAACATGTACTACAACCTTTCACTTTCTAGGAAGTTATAATTCTCATGATTTTTTATGTCAAACAAACAACACCTAAGGTAAACAACAAAGGAAATAATTCTCTGTACGGGTAACCAATAGCTATATAGTTATTGGACAGGGTAACCAATAGCTATAGGGTTTGGGTCAAGTTAATAAGATTTTTATTGAGCATTACTCTTATTAGACATGGTCTTTATTGGACATGGTCAATATAGGGTTAAACTTATAACACTATAATTTTGAAAACTAAAATAGTTATGATATAAAAAGTTATATGGATAGCTTCATATTCACTTGTGTTCGCATACGACATTTTTTTTTCATTTTTCCTTGTTTGTTTATTGACATGTCCACTATCGGTCCGTTATTGACCCGCTTTGACCCGCAAAATTGACTCTTTCATTATCCGACTTGCTTTTGACCCTCTGACCACACCCGCCCAATAACCAGGTCTACATTAAGGTAAACAACAAAAGAAGTAATTCTCGTACGGGTTTAATTAGTTATCACATTAGTAGCTAGTTCAAATATTTTGACAATGTGACAACTAATTACGGATTGAAGCAGTTCAGAGGAGTTTGATCCCTACCTTGGAGTAGCCAAAGTCGCAGATTTTAAGCCTCGGTTCTGGACTGCCATCTAATAGAGTGTTTTCCAGCTTAAGGTCTCTATGACAGATTTGCTGCACATGAAAATTAACAAGCATCTTTAGCCTTAATTATGTGTATAATATGTGATTAATACTTTAATGTGAGATTAAGGTTAAGCAGGAAAAATGTCATACCATAGAGTGGCAGTAACTGACTCCTGATATTAGTTGTTGGAAATAATACCTAGCCTGAAAAACATCAAAGAAATAAACTTCCAAGCTCAGATTTAACATGCCTAGCATGTAACAAAAACCACCCTGGTTAAAAATAATAATAAATAAAAAATGTATGATTTATTCGTCGTTCTCTGTTATTAATTGTAACGTTGATATATGTGTACTCCCTCTGTCCCTAAAAGATTGTTTTGTAGACAAAATTCACTTTATTAATAATTAAGTGTAAAATGTGGGTATGTTTTAGTAAAGTGGGGCCTGAAATGAGAGAGGACAAGTGAGAAAAATTATTATTCGTTCTCTGTTATCAATTGTAACGTTGATATATATGTACTCCCTTCGTCCCTAAAATTTTATCTTAAAGACAAAATTCACTTTATTAAGAATTGAGTGTAAAATGTGTACATGAGTTAGTAAAGTAGGGCCTGAGATGAGAGAGTTAGAAAGAGAGGATAAGAGGGAAAATTTACCATTTTAAGGTATGATGTAAATATAAAAGGGATATCCCGTAAACGAATAACAGTCTAATCTTTTAGGGACGGAGGTACTAACTTGTAAGTTGTAACAATTAAGTCAAAACCGAGTTAAGACATATGACAAGAAGAAGAAAAAAGGACGCGCGCGGTATCTCTGAAAACAACAGAATACTTTATCAGTATTATTTTACTTGCTCCATTTGATCAAATTTTGTGAGAATTTTTTGGTAAAAAAGGGGGCAAATTTAAATAAAATGAGACAAAGGTTGTATTTTATTTTATTTTTGCCAAAAAAAGTAGAAAAATTAACCTCATCTTCACTGAATCTTCCAGCAGTACAAATTCTTTCGAAAAGCTCACCACCAGCAGCATATTCCATTACTATTGCCAAATGTGTAGGAGTCAAGAACACCTGCACGAATAATGTACCGCATTAAATTAATAAGTTCCTCTGAAACTTCCTTAATCATGATATAATTCCATAATTAATTTTAAAAAAATCAGTTTATTAAATTAGACATTGAAATATCTTCTGAATTTGATATATAGTCATTCATGAAAAAAAATTTAAACATGTAATCAAGCTGGTGAACTATTACTTCCTCCGTCTCAATTTACTTGCAATATTAGACCAATTTTTATCAGAGTTTTTTTTGGTCAAAATAGGGCGAGTAAAATGAGACTATGATAGTTGAGAAAGAGGGAGTAAGACTTTCTATCTTTAGAATGTTTTTTCCTTAAAACATGACTATTTGTTCAGAACATCAAAATTTGTAAGAAAAAATGGTATTCTTACCTCTTTGAATCGAATAATATTAGGATGTTCCAACAATTTGTGGTTCATGATCTCCCTTTGAACCGTCTCGTCAATCTAAAAAAGAAAAAAAGATGAACAGACGATTATTATTATTATTATTGCAAATCAAGTTCCGCCAAAGGACAGAGTGAAAAAAAATTAAAAAAAAATGGAAAAAAGAAAAATAAGGACCTTTTGTCCTCTTTCAATATATTTGACAGCAAAAAGCTCTCCAGTCCATTTATCTTTGACAAGCTTTGCAACACCAAAATTTCCAGACCCAATATTCTTCATATTTTCATACCTCTCCATTTTCGTACAAACTAAAATTAATTAAGAAATTAATTAACACGGTTTTTACCCGACCGGTTCGTCGAATTAAAGCTTCAATTTCGAGTTGAAGAAGAATGAAGATGGATGAGTTGAGATGAGGAAGAAGATAGTCGTTGATTTGATCAAACTATTATGAAAATGAAGAACATACCACGAGTTAAGTAAAGTCTATATCTATATGAGTATGACTATATATATTGTTGAGCTGTCTCTTAACACATTATACAAGTTGGAAGTACTACTGGGATTTCAACAAGGGTAGTTTTGGAAATGTTGAAAAAGTGATGAAAAAGGAGAAAGATAGAATATATAATGTTTTTATCGTGATAGGAGGAATCTATACTAATATATTAAAAGGCGTTTATGAAAACGTATATGTGTCGCGTATACCCCCTCCTTATTACGCCATGTCACCGCTAATAAGCATCATGACATGTTGACAAAAAAAAAAAATCATGTAGCAAGGATCGAACATCAAACCTCATGTATTAAAGTTTCACTTCTTACCATCTTAACTAGCTACAATGTATGTTATATTTTCCCATATAAATGTTAAATACAATCTTTTAAAAATGGACACATTTTTACAAAAAGTAAACCGTACTAAAAGTAAAACCCGGAGCAACGCCCGGGCCACACACTAGTTATACGTTAAAAGTGGTTTGCGTCTAAAATAAATGGATACTGGTTAATTGGTTATTGCTAGTACTGATTGTTGTGTTCCTGGTCTATCAATACATTATTACTGATTAGTATCAATAAGAGTCACTTACATTATTGGAAATGATATACTTTTTTTTGGTATTAAAAGAGATTGTATTGGGTGACTTGTATTCAATTTGATCACATGCCACTTGATGTTTGGAAATGTCATATTTTCTCTGTCCTGTTTTAGTTGCAACCTTTACTGTTCACCCCCAACTTTTGCAATGCAAGTGGATAGACAATAAATTACATTGTGACCCATTTTTAGATATAATTAGGAAGAAAGGTGGGTTAGAGTATGAATGATGGTATTTGATAACATCAGGTGGGTAACTTATCAAAAATAAAAAAAAGTTATAACTAAAAAGAAACGACTCAAAATATAAAAGTTGCAATTAGAAGGGGCAAGTTTATGTAAGATCGTTTTACTGAAAAGACCACTTTAATGGCTTAATTAATCGGTTTTATTGCTTAATTAATTGGTTACAAAGATTAACTAATTAGTTTCACCGCTTAACTAATTAGTTTCGATGCTTAACTAATGGGTTTCAACACTTAACTAATTGGCTCCATTGCTTGATTAATTGGTTTCATTACTTAAGTTATACGACACGAACATGATCTGTATATAGACCGCCCATATAAAAGTTTTTAAATTAGAAGAGACCGGAAAAGAACAAATATTAGTGGATTGCAACAAGGGTATTTTTGGAAACGTTGAAAAAGTGATGAAAAAGGAGAAAGAAAGAATGTTTATTGTTCTTTTATCGTAGTCTGCCACGTGGCGAAAGGTGAGTGGCGGAAAGAATAGGTGAGGGTGACAATGTCTGTTGCCGCCCACCTTACGCACCATACTGTAGCGGTGGCGTGTACTCGCTGTTGTGTGGTTAACTTAAATAAAGTTTTGGGCAATGATTGGAGGGTGTAGATTATCACCAACAGGTGGCAACTTGCGTTTGTGTATGGTGTTGATTATGACTTCTCCTATTTAAATACCGGTCGTGGATTCCACACATATTTATATTCCTCGACTCTCGTGCCTTAAATTATACTCCCTCCGTCCCTAAATACTCGCACCGGTTTAACCGGTGCAGAGTTTAAAACATTTGAATTGACTTGTTAATTTAATGGGAATTAGTTAATTGTGTGGTATTTTTTTAATATAATTAGTGGAAAATGTGTGAGGGACTGAGGGGTGGGGAGTGGTGAGTGAGGGTGTGAATTTTTAAATAGTTTTTTTGTAGAAAGTAGGGGTGTGAGTGAGTTAGTAGGTAAGTGTGAGAAATAATATAATATTGTAAAGATTTTCATTTATAGAAGCGGTGCAATTATTAAGGGATGACCAGAAAAGAAAAGCGGTGCGATTATTAGGGGACGGAGGGAGTACTCTTTCTTTTCTTAGATCAACTCCAATAGTGAGCTACAAGATGTTGTGGCTAAGTTTGCAACATCAAATTTCTAACTACAATTGATTAAAACTACATTATTACATTGGTGGCCTACAATACTTTGTAGCCCCCTATAATATTTAATTTAAATAACGGTTTTTTCATGAAATGCCCCTGAGGTTTGCAATAATGCACCAAATACCCCTGCGCGTTTCAAAATTCATAGAATACCCCTATTTTTTCCAACTGTTCATAAAATACACTTGGACTTAACGTCCGTTAGTCCTCCGTTAGTAGGAATTTACGTTTTTACCCTTATGTGACTTAAATCCCATTCATCTGCATACTTTCTCTCTCCCACTCAACCCACCCAAACTTTCTCTCTCCTCCCACTGAACCAACACCACTCCTCACCCCGTCACAGTCTTCGCCCCCGCTACCGTCGCCAACCTCGGCCAGGGTTTGACTTTCTCTGTTGCACCGTCGATGGCATCGGTGACCCGGTCAACTCTCTATCTCCTCCATTGGCGTTGTCGACGAGTGAGATTTCATCAAGGTGAGAGGCATTGATTAACGGGAGGAAAAGACGGCGGGAGGAGTTGATCCCAGAGCGGAGGAGAGAGAATTACAAAAAATCGGGTTGGCGGAGGAAGAGGAGCTGCCACCATCGTTGGGCGGAGATGACGGAGGAGGGACAACACCAGAAACGTTTGTTGTTGGCGTGGTCATGGTGGGTGAATTCGGCGGCGATTTCGGTGGGAGAAATTAGGGTTTTGAGAGCGGTTTGATCTTGTTCGATCTTCTTGTGGTTGTTGTTGGTGGAGGGGGAGGTGATTGACAGATTGAGCTTGGGTTTCTTGGGGGTATGGGCGCCATTTTCAGGGGAGGGGAGAGAATCGGAAGCCATGGGAGGTGGGAGAAGAGTGAAATATGCTTGAAAGCCGCTCAATTTTTGTGAGGCACTGTGTGATGATGGAGTAACTACATTTGGGTTGAAAGGTATTGAAATAATGGGAAGAGTTGATAGTTATCTAAATTCTAAAACAACAAATTAAGTATCAAGTATGGAACTATCAAGTTTTGAACATTAGAGATCTAAGACTGTGAAGTACGAGATCTGAAGGCAAGGGTTTAGGTGAATAGTCAGAATTAGCGGGGGTTCCACAAATGGACTGGGAAAGTGTGAAAACAACAATACAGGGCAGGCATTGTTGACTTTGTTTCTAACCCAATTATGCTACCAAGAACCTTACTTTTATGGCACATTGCATCTCAAATTCCTGAACATCATTATATCATGTCTCTGAACAACACTCTGAAGATCAGTCATCAGTTAAAGCTCTATTGTAAAGCTAGTGACATAAACATGATTCAGCTGCAAAGAGATTATCAAACGAAGGTTAAAGGCGGAATATTTGAAGTTATTACTTTGGTTTGCTGTTGGAATTGGGACTGCAAAACTAATTTGCGTTCTATTGGTGTAGTTCTTTCTTAAGGGTGGAAATGGCTCAAGCAAGGTAACCAAGAATGTGATGCATTGTAGTACAAGAGTGATTGTAAATGTTCATTGCAAGGGTATTATTACCGGCTTACTTTGAATTTTCAAGAGCTTTTATAGACTTTCAAATGTATATGGCAATGGCAATATAATCAGAGTTTTTGTAAAGCTACTCTGCAAATTAATCGGCTTTTTATGGAATATAATTCCTATTTATTGCTGGAAATTTGTTACAAACTGCTCTACTTCATTGCTAGGAAAATTAGAAATTCAAACTAGCCGTTGGATTCAAATTCTGCAGTTTTAAAGGAATTTTGGGTATTTGATGCAAAGAACTTTATAAATAGGTGTATATTATGCAATAACTTTATATGTAGGTGTATTTTATGAATTATAAACATGACTTAACGGAGTACTAACGGAAAGTCATAATAGGGGTATTTGGTTAACAGTTTGGAAAAAATAGGGGTATTCTATGAATTTTGAAACGCGCAGGGGTATTTGGTGCATTATTGCAAACCTCAGGGGCATTTCATGAAAAAACCGTTTAAATAATATATTTTTTTGAGCTATATTTTTTTTGAGCTACGTAGTCCAAAATAACTACAAGGTTTTAACAGCTGCTTATGTCATTGTTGTACCAATGGTGGGCTACCTGCTCACATGTTCATTTTTTTGTGAGCAAGTTCCTTTTGTAACCATTGAAGTTGCTCTTACTATTTCCGTTTCATAAGGATGTTCCAGTCTTTTTCCACGTTTGTCAACGCATGTTTTATACCATTTTATCTACAAATACGCAATATTAAAAACTATAAAATTTGATATTGTCAAATCAATCATTGAGACGAATCAAACAAAACCCCACATGAATATGTTTTTTTTTCATATATATGTTAGAAATTATTTAGAAGATTCTCTTCGACTGTGAATAGCATCAAAAACCTGAATTGGAATATCATTATGGAACGGGGGAAAGAACATATAAAGTGCACCCTCTCTCATTTTCATGTGAGAGAAAATACGAGAGAGACCACTAATATGCATAAAATATCCTTGCATCTATAATCCACTCGGATCACCTAATGATTTTCACTTTTTGTTTCATAATTAATATTTTTTTCGTTTGATACTTTTTACGTAAATTAAGAAACTTGGAACATTTTATGATTTGCAATTATTATTATACATTCGTATTTGTATTTTATAGGAAAGTACACAATTCAAGGTTGGAAGAAAATAAAATAATTACTCCATCCGTCTCGTTTTAAATGCAACAATTTTTGGCACGGATTTTTAGGAACAAAAAAGAGAGGTAAAAGACAACTTCTTTGGAACTTTATTGCTGATGAAAATATGTAGTTGAGACCTATGACTTAATTGCCAAGAATATGTATGTAATATTTATGTAGGGTCCACTTTAAATATGAAAATGTTGCAACTAAATTGGGACAGAGGGAATAATGCCTTGTTGTATACAAGTCATTCTTGAACTAAAAATTAAAATAAAATATCGTCCCCATGTATGCAATATATTTTATACAATACGTTCACAATTTTTCTATAAAAATTGGGATATATGTGTCATTTAAAAGTTAATTATAAGGGTATTTTAGGGGAAACAACATTAACTTAAAAAGGAAAAAAATAAAATAGGAAGATTATTTTGGGAACCGTAAAAGAAAATTACAAAAACATTACGGGGAAGGAGGAGAGCAGAGTATTACGTCTATTTCTTAACGTTCTTCATTATGTTTGTAATCTTGCAATTACTAAGAATTTGAAACAACCTAATAATGTACTCCGTATTATCAACATATAAGAAAAAAAACATAATCATGTTAGATTTTGTTTTCTTATTCTCATTGAAGGGCTTTATACTAATACAAAATTAAAAATATTAATGGTCAAAGATCTGCATGAAAAATGCACACGGCCAAATCAGCAAGATCAATAAGAAAAGAAGGGAGTAAGAATTTCTTTTACAAAAATCCGACATAATTTGCAATGGAGGAATTAAAGTCTAACTAACGACCTACAAGATTTATGTGCAATGACATTCAATTTTAAGCCTAAACGACAATCGATAAAGCATCCATCAAACTTGACTATAAGCTTTTGTGTAATCACATTCAATTTTATGACTAAATGATCATCGAAAAAGTCTCCATCAAACTTGTGTAATGACATTCAATATTGTAAGACTAATGTTACTCGATAAAGTATCTATTGGAGTTGTGTACAAATATTGTGTAGTTACATTCAATTTAAGACTAAGTGGCAAAAGTGAATAGGTACAATGTCCAACAGTCTTGGAATTATGGAGTACGGAATGGTAGACAAGTGTACAGTGCAGTTTTTTTTTGTTTTTTTTGATGATAAAAGTGTAAAGTGTAGTTGACAAGTGTCTTCTCTTTTTTTATTTTCTTAACTATGAAGTACTTCCTCTGTTTATAAATATTCGCAACGTTTGATATTTTTACACTATTCACATTTCCACTTTGACTATTGTTGGTGATTTATATGTCAAATAATGTGGAATCTTGTTAGATTCGTCTCAATACGTATTTTCAAATATCAACTTTTTATAATTTTTGCTTGGAGAGAATTTAAGAGATTGACGATCTAAATTGTTCATTGGCATGCGTAAAAGTGACAAACGTTGCGAGTATTTATGAACGGAGGAAGTATGCGATTTTACTCTCTAAGCTTTACATTTCGCTATCATCATATAAAAAAGGTTAAAATAGTTTTAGTTTAATTTGTACTAATTTGTGGAACATAAATGGTAAAAGAAAGAAATACTGATAGAGTATAAAACTAATCTTCGAGCTTCAACTATCAGCTTAAACTTTGGTTGAGTTTGTCCTTTGACATGGTATCAGAGTCAGCGTGACGCAAAGGTCACGGATTCAAATCTCATCTACCCCTCATTTCAAAGTGGAATATTTCGCATTTTGTATGAGGCATCCTATGTTGCATCCACACTTCAAGCCCAAAGGGCTTTCATGTGAGGGGGCGTGATAGAGTATAAAACAAATATCGAGGTTTCAACCATCAGCTTAAGATTTTGGTTGAGGTGGTCCTTATAAAACCATTTTAAAATGATAATTATTTTTCGCATATCGGTAAAAACTATCGTAGTATAATTGTAAAACGTTAAAACACTAATTTAAATGATACGCAGAAAAGAATGATAGAAAGAAGAAATTCCAAAGGAAATAGGAGGTCAGATTGACATGGAGTACAATATATCATGATGAAAATGTATTATTTAGTTTTCTTGTGAATTGTAAACAAAGTTTCATAGCAATGCTCATGATCATGAATATTATTGTAAAAGTTTATGCTCGTTTATAATAAAAAAAACAATTGCATCACAAGAAATTTTAAATAAAATAGTATAATAACATGTATTTTTAGACAAATAAGAAGAAGAATCATATTGAAGTCACATCTTTTGCAGATTTATCCATTCAGTTTTACAAGTCAGACTTATTTAGCAAAATTATGATCTCAATAACTTAAAATTATGAGGCCAAGATTTTACCACTAGGGCAACCCTTTCTTTGGTGGCGTATTGACGACATTAAGGTGTGCACTTTTTGGTTGTTACATGCACTTGCACATCACTTTGCTACTTCCTCCGTTTTACAAAAATTGCAACACATTTAGTTTTGCCACTATTCATACACCAACCTTGGCCGTGTATTTTTACTAATTTATTAAAAATGTTATCAAGTAAAATATCATTGAATTGATTTCATTATATACTTTCATAATATTAAAATATAAGATTTATTAGACAATGATAATTAGAGAAAATTATGGTCAAAATTGTATCTTGGCAAACATGCTAGTCAAAGTGTTGCAATTTTTTTGAAACAGAAGTATTATGCAATTTGCTATGCTTTATGCTATGTTATGTGGCCTATGCGAATGACGGAATGAGGTACATGAACAATTCGAATTACTCTGTAAAAATAAATGTTTATTGTTTACTAGCTAGGTGGTGTATTCATATGTTGTTTGGTTAATTTTGGCAATAACCAAATTATCTATTGTGATTTGTAAACATGAATTCATGTGAATATTTGTTATCGAACTACTTTTGTTGTGAATACTCCCTCCGTCCCGGAATACTCGACCCGGTTTGACCGGCACAGAGTTTAATGGACTTGAATTGACTTATTTAATTTAATAGGTAGTAGTTGATAGTGGGGTATTATTTTCATGTAGTTAGTGGGAAATGTGTAAAGGGGTGGGGTTGGAGGAGAGTAAGGGTTGAATTTTTAATTATTTTTTGTATGGAGTAGGGGTAGGTGGGTTAATATGGGTGGAGTGAGAAATAATATAATATTGTTAGAATATTTCCATTTTTAGAAACAGGTCAAGTATTAAGGGACGGACCGATAAGGAAAACAGGTCAAGTATTCCGGGACGGAGGGAGTATTTGTTACCGAACTACTTTTGTTGTGATTAATTTGCAAATGGCGGAAGAGTCGGTGAAAAGCTTGTTACCCAAAAGATGATATTGCATTGATGAAGATAGCTACCTAAAACCAAATTCAATTTGGCAAGTAGGTGTAAGATTCCTAAATTATGTCGACGAAATTTGTGGAAAGTGGCCCAATTTACACTTTTGTATGCCGACCCGTTTTTTGGATCAGGTGAATCATCGGGTCCCTCATTTGTCCAGCCCACAGTAAGGCCCATACGGGCCACCCACGTGTCTTGCGCGCACACACCCTCAAGGTACTGGTCCATTGACATCGAAATATTTAATACACCTAAGCTCATGGTCACTCAAGAGGAGCGAAGACAGGCACCCGCGGGCCAAGGGTAGCCCCCCGGGTAACCCGCTTCGTTAATGGGGAACAAATGCGATTGAGCCATAGGCTATAGCTCTTCGGCTCAACCAAGAACAACAGACTACGGCTTAGCCTGTTGTTTTTGGTTGTGTTGATAGACGTTCAACCTATGTATTTTGGTGTTTCAGTTTTCTGATGTAAATCTTACTCTCTCTGTATGTCCACTCACTTTCTCTTAATTTATTCATTTTTTTCTTACATCACCATCTTTTTACACATTTTTTTCTTACATTATCCATATTTTATTATATTCAACCAACTCTTTCATTTTTATCTTAATATTTGTGCAAATAGTAACCATAAAGAGCTTTTAGCACTTAAATTTACAAAGGTTCAAATTTAGAGAACACACTAGGTTTTTCAGTGGACCAAAACTTAAGAACATAGAATTAGATACACATCAACCTCAAACAAACCTGACAAGATTATGTCTGCTTGATATGCAAAAGGTAAATTTGACTCTAAACGAGCTAAACATCACTTATGTTAAATTTTAGAGAAATAGGAAAATGGATCTGGGCAACCCAATAAAGAGGAGGAGAGTTCGATCTACTTAAAAGTCTAATGGAGGTTCCACACTAAAACCAATTGGCAATAGTGAGAGTAACTCCTCAAGCTTGGTATTTTATCTCTTAGTTCTCCCAATGTGGGATAACTTGAAGGAAATAATGCCCTTGGTCCAAGTATGCATTCTATGTTAAGTCTAATAAATGCGGTTCAGTATTAATTAACAAGTTAATAATTCAGTGAGATCAAGTGAGCTGAATGCCTAGCTAGAGGCCGCTTCAGTTCAAGTGGAATTAATGATATTAATCCACAGCTTACTCTTGACTGAACCCGTAGGGTCACACAAATAGTACGTAAACGGATCAAGTATTTAATGGCATTAAATACTCCATCTATGAATATTCGGAACCGACGGATCTTGGTTTCAGTGGGAGCTAAGATCGTCACAGGCAAGAAATGAATACTCCGGAAACGATGATATTGCCGGAAACGGAAATATGGATCGTATCGGAAATATGAATATTATCCAAGTCGTAGATGTTGCCGGAAACGGAAACATGGTACGTATCGGAAAATATTATTGGAAATGGAAATATTACCAAGAATCGGAAATATTGCCGGAAACGGAAATATTGTCAGAATCGGAAATATTACCGGAATCGGAAAATAATTCCGGAAACGGAAATATTAAATATTTGTTCGAAACGGAAATTAATTCCGGAATCGGAAATATTAAATATTGTTCGTATCGGAAATAGATTCCGGAAATGGAAATTTAATCGGAAGCATATCGTACGAATTAGCATCGGACGAGGCCTGCCGGACGAAGGCCCAGCACGAAGCCAGGCCATCGCCCAGCAAGCACGCACGCCACAGCCCAGCGCGCATGCGTGGGCCGCGCTGCGTGGGCTGCTGCTCGCATGCGTGGGCAGCCCTTGTGGCTGCCGTGTGTGTGTGAGTTTGAGCTCATGCGAGATTCCTGAATCTGCAAGAGTCAGTGTATGATTAAATGTCTATTCCTATTGGATAAATTGATTAAGTAGAATTCATGTAGAATTCTAATTCCAATTAATTCGCATCCTACTAGGATTACGATTCCTTTTCCATAACTCTATAAATAAAGGCCTAGGGGTCATAATTTATACATAAGTTTCAAAGTATTCAAAAGTGAGTTTTTTTGAGAGAAAATTCAAACACCCATCTTGCCCCAAAAGTGCCGAATTTTCTAAGTACCTTAAGGGCGATTCTAGTTGGTCAATCTTAAGGCGGATCCGGACGTGCTGTGGACTTTCTACGGAGGGACGACACTTGGAGTCCTAAAAGACTTGTTCTTGTTCGGTTCGGGCGCAGCTAGGGAAGGCACGCAACAAAGAGTATGCATCTAATTATGCTATATGATTATGTGTAAATAATATGTTTCCTGGGTTAATGGTTGTTTCCGCATGATCTATGTAAATGTCATATGTATCATAACCTAACAGTGGTATCACGAGCCCCTTATTATTTTCATAATCTAAATTGCATGAACATGGTTAAATATTACAAATTTGCAAGAATTAAAAGGGGTGATTAATTTTCGTAATTGTTAATTAATTGCAAATTGCGTTTATTTAATTATATGTACGCAGTTTTTCGGCAGTTTCTTCATTACTCATCCGAATTGAGTGATTTTTGTGTCAATTCCGCATGTAAAAGGCATTCTAAAATTTTGACAAAAATAGTATTTTTCTGCCGAACCCAGAATTCTCAAATTCGAAGCCTAACTATGACTTTTCGAAGGTTTTAGTTTTTCGGATGCAAAATTTCGTAAATTTAAGATGTTAAATTAAATATTTGCGATTCCTGTTGATAAATCTTGAATTTTTGATTGACCTACTGCATATGTTTAACAAGTTTGAATGCCTAGTCTTGTTAATTATGCAATCTAATTTGTAATTATGATTAATTTGTTGAAAATTAGAATAATTTAGAATTAATTTGATTTTCATAATTAATTGTAATTTAATTAGAAACCTATGATTAAAAACCACCATAAAAATTGTAAATTTACGATAAATTTTAAATTTTTATGACCTAGACTTGAATCCATATAAATCGGAAATCAATTGGATAATAAATTTTCGATTTTTCGCCCTAAAATTATGAAATTAATATTATTTATTAATTTGTCATTAATTTTAAATATAAATTTTAAATTTTTATGCGATTCGTTCAAATAACTTGCACGCACGAAGCAATGGACGCTTCGTGTTACCCTTAAGGGGTGTTGTATAATGCGGGCATGCGACGACGAGCAAGGGAGCTCGTCGCCCGTGCGGCACGAATGCAATGAGCAAGGGCGTAGTGCACGAGCACAAGGCAGAAGCCCTGCCTTGTGACGTGTGCCACGAGCAATGAACGGATGGGCATGGGCGAGGGGCGAGCCAAGGCAGTCGCGTGTGGGCAGCAAGCGAGCTGCGCCACAGCGCGCGCTGCCTCGCACAACAGCGCGCAGCCTCGTGCGCAGCGAGCGCAAGCTCGCGTGCCACGAGCGCTGCGCACAGCATCACTCGCGCGCACAGCGCGCGACGTCGCCCGCCCAGCGAGCGATGTCGCGCACCAGCGAGCGATGGCTCGCGCGCGCGCAGCGAGCGATCTCGCGCGCCAGCGAGCGATGGCTCGCGCGCACCAGCGAGCGATGCAGCGCCCCAGCGAGCGATGGCTCGCGCGCACCAGCGAGCGATCTCGCGCACCAGCGAGCGCGGTAACGCGCGCGCGCTGCGAGCGATAGCTCGCGTGCGGTGGGCGCTGTGCGGAGGCTTGCGGATAGGACAGCAGCAGCTATGCGACGAGCGCATGGGCTGCGCGCACATGGCCAGCAATGGCTGTGTGCGTACGGCCCATGGGCGTGCAACGCGTAGGGTGTTTGCGTTTCGATTAGATCGTTTTGAATGTTTAATTTGAAAATTTCAGTTCACGTAATTTTAATTAATTTTTAAAATTAATAATTTAAATTAATTTCTTGGATTTTAATTTTGAATATTATAATTATAATAAATGGAATTTATTCTAATTATTTTACTAAAATTAAAATCATGAATTAATTTAAATGCGACTGAAATTAAATTAAATTTTGGATTCAATTATAAATTTATATGAGCTTTAAATTTTAATTAAATTTGTATGTTTCCGGTTAGACTAGAAATACAATTTTATGTTTAAAATTAGTAAAGCATATGAATTTATTGGTTTAAGTGGGAGCACTTTTTAGTCATAAACTCTTGATTAGGTCTACAAATCCTTAAGGTTAAAACAACTCGATTAGAATTAATAAGGACTGAATAATTGGTAGATTATTGATGCCCTTGATTAATTGCTGCAAATGTTTACGTGATGCATAATGTGTTTTAACTAACCAGCTAAGTGGGCCATTCATGATAATGAATGGGTGAATGGTATATATTGTATATGTACTGTTTTGCAGGTTATGAAGTGACTAGTATGGCCCAAATAGGATAGAAAATATGGTCTGCGTACCATTAATTTGAATGTAATTGGTCTAAAGTACCAAAGTTGTTTTTCAATTCAAATATGGTCTGCGTACCATCAAATAGTTGTAATTAGTTATAACTTATCCTATTTGAAGAAAATGGTGCCTCCCACGGAGATTTTCAAGACGGACTTTGAAGTCAAAGCTTCAAGATGAAGTCGGGCCATACTAGATCACAAATATCTTATGCATGTTTTAAGTTATTTATTGCTTTAAATATGTCTTAAAATGCATGAGATCAAAAGCTTGATTATGTTGCATGATTAAGGATTTTAGTTCACTTAAAATCTAACCAACATAGTAAGAGCCTTAAGTTCCAAACTTAAAAATTGAGTTAAAAGGTGCCATGCCAAAATATACACTTGCTTGGATATCCTTTACATCAATCTAGTAATAGTTTTCGCTCAGCGAGGTGTTACTTATTGGTCCTAAAGGGGCAAGGTACACAAATAATTGTGAGTACATGTTAGTTTTGGTGAAACTCAACGATATAAGTAAGGAGTCCTTTTATGTCGTGGCAAATTCGATAGGTTTACCTAATAAGTTCTTAGACGTACCTATCAACCAAGAATAGTTTCTAGACTATTAGCAAAAGGCTTTTGCTTACCTAAGATGTTCTAGGATTAAGTCGACAAACTGTGCTTAGTTCTTCAATGATTTTAGGATCTTGGAATCATTTTATTCACACCTGCCGGAACACATAACTTGAATAAAATGCTTAATAAACATTGAATTATGCATGTATGCTAGAATTTAAGTTTATTAAGAGAAACTGTGAATGGTTATTTATTTGTTTATTCTTTTCAATTGTAGTTTTAATATGGCAAACAACAATCAAAACATCATCATGGGTTCTGAGCTTATGGTCAAGCTGAACCTGACAAATTTTCTTGAATGGGAAGCTAAGCTAGTTGAAATAGTCAAACTCAATGGACTTGAGTATGTACTATCACATCCCATGCCAAGCTACTATGCCAGAGACATGACCCCTGAGAGATTTTACGCCTGGGATGCGGATCTCAAAAAGGTTATGAGTCTCATGCTGAACAATATCCCTGATGATTGGGCTAGAAGGTTTGTAGCCTATGAACCTTTTACGCTCATCAAGAATCTGAGGGATATCTGTCGTGGAAGTACGGAGGACAGGGACCTGAACGTCCATGAGTTGATTGAATCAATGTCTGGGCTAAAGGTTAGTTCTCCCAACAGGTGTTATAGGATGGAGGTCCAAGAAACACATGTTCAGCTCCTTCGCACTAAACAGAGGGTAGGCGTCCCACTGAGGTTCCATGTGGATCTTATGTGTTCATATTTTGATCGCCTAAGTCTACTAGGAACACCAATAAGCGAAAGGATGGCAGTCTCTGTCTTGCTCAATTCACTACACAGTGGGTTTGGTCGCTTCAAGCAACAATACCTAAGTGAACCAAGAGAAGAAACAGTTGCAGAATTTATTCACCTTGTCAGAAAGGCTGAAATAGTACTGGACTGTGAAGCCAAAGATTTACTCAAGGCTAGAAAGAGACCATTCAAGAAAGGTGGAAAGTCCAAGGGCAATGCTAAATCAAAGCAGGACAAGTCCACATCAAGCTGTCTTTATTGTGATGGAATAGACCATTACAAAAGAGAATGTCCAAAGCTAAAGGAAGATCAGAAGAACGGAACAGTCGTTCCATCTTCAGGTATTTTCGTTATAGACTGTATACTTGCTAATTCAACTTCTTGGGTATTAGATACAGGTTGTGGCTCACACTTATGTTCCAATCCACAGGGACTAAGAAGAAGTAGAAAGTTAAGCAAGGGAGAAGTCGACCTACGAGTGGGAAATGGAGCACGGATTGCTGCATTAGCCGTAGGAACTTACTATTTGTCGTTGCCCTCCGGGCTAGTTTTGGAACTGGAAGAATGTTTCCATGTTCCAAGTCTTACTAAAAACATCATTTCAGTTTCTTGCTTAGATGCTAAGGGATTTTCCTTTATAATAAAAGACAATAGTTGTTCGTTTTATTTTAAAGAGATGTTTTATGGATCTGCTAGATTAGTCAATGGACTTTATTTATTAGATCACGACAAACAAGTATATAACATAAATACCAAAAAGGCCAAAAAGGATGATTCAGATCTCACCTATCTGTGGCATTGTCGATTAGGCCATATAAACTTGAAACGCTTAGAAAGACTTCAAAGGGAAGGAATTCTAGAACCATTTGACTTAGAGGATTATGGTAAATGCGAATCATGTTTACTTGGCGAAATGACAAAGCAACCTTTCTCTAAAGTTGGAGAAAGAGCAAATGAACTATTGGGTTTAATCCATACAGATGTATATGGACCAATGAGTACAAATGCTAGAGGTGGTTTCAGCTACTTTATCACTTTCACTGATGACTTCAGTAGGTATGGTTATGTCTACCTAATGAAGCATAAGTCTGAATCCTTTGACAAATTCAAGGAATTTCAGAGTGAAGTAGAGAATCAATTAGGCAAGAAGATCAAGGCACTGCGGTCTGATAGAGGCGGTGAATATCTGAGCTATGAATTTGATGACCATCTGAAAGAATGTGGAATTCTATCAGAATTGACTCCTCCTGGAACACCACAATGGAACGGTGTGTCAGAACGGAGGAACAGAACCTTGCTAGACATGGTCAGGTCAATGATGGGTCAGGCCGAACTTCCATTAGAATTTTGGGGACATGCACTAAATACAGCTGCACTCACTATAAATAGAGCTCCGTCTAAAGCTGTCGAAAAGACTCCATACGAATTATGGTTTGGAAAGCCTCCAAATGTGTCTTTTCTTAAGATTTGGGGATGTGAAGTATACGTCAAACGATTAATTTCAGACAAACTTCATCCAAAATCTGACAAATGTATCCTTGTGGGCTATCCAAAGGAAACAAAGGGGTATTACTTCTACAATACATCTGAGAACAAAGTGTTTGTTGCTCGAGATGGTGTCTTTTTGGAGAAAGATCACATTTCCAAAATGACAAGTGGGAGAAAAGTAGACCTCGAAGAAATTCGAGTCGAACAACAAACTCTAGAGAATGCTCAAGATGACATTCAGGATGAAACTCAGAGATCTTTAGAAGAATCTGGTGAGAATCATGGTCAATCTAGAAATGTTACCCCGCGTAGATCGCAAAGATATAGATCTCAACCGGAAAGGTACTTAGGTATTTTGACGAACGAGAGCTATGACGTTCTATTACTTGAAAGTGATGAACCTGCGACTTACAAGCAAGCTATGACGAGCCCTAGCTCCAAGCAGTGGCAAGAAGCCATGCAATCTGAATTAGACTCCATGTCTGAAAACCAAGTATGGGATTTGGTCGATTTGCCAGATGGCTACCAAGCCATTGGAAGCAAATGGGTTTTCAAACTGAAAAAGGACAAGGATGGGAAACTTGAAGTTTTCAAAGCTAGATTGGTTGCAAAAGGTTACAGGCAAGTCCACGGTGTGGATTACGATGAAACCTTTTCACCAGTTGCAATGCTAAAGTCTATTCGAATAATGTTAGCAATCGCTGCATATTACGATTACGAAATATGGCAGATGGATGTCAAAACTGCTTTCTTAAAACGGCGTTTTAACAGAAACTGTGTTTATGACACAGCCTGGAGGTTTTGAGGATCCAAAGAATGCTAAAAAGGTATGCAAGCTAAAGAAGTCAATCTACGGATTGAAGCAGGCATCCAGGAGCTGGAATATACGTTTTGATGAAGCAGTCAGTGACTTTGGTTTCATCAAGAACGCGGACGAATCTTGTGTATACAAGAAGGTCAGTGGGAGCAAAATTGCTTTCCTAGTATTATATGTCGACGACATATTGCTTATCGGAAATGACATTCCTATGTTGAACTCTGTCAAGATTTGGCTTGGGAAATGTTTTTCGATGAAGGATCTAGGAGAAGCACAGTACATATTGGGCATCAAGATTTACAGAGATAGATCTAAAAAGATGATTGGACTTAGTCAAAGCACTTATATCAATAAGGTGCTTGATAGGTTCAAGATGGCGGACTCCAAGCGAGGCTACCTACCCATGTCTCATGGAATGACTCTAAGCAAGACTCAGTGCCCAAAAACACTTGATGAGCGTAGACGAATGAATGGGATTCCATATGCATCATTGATTGGTTCAATAATGTATGCTATGATATGTACACGCCCGGATGTTGCGTACGCACTCAGTGCTACGAGCAGATACCAGTCAGACCCAGGAGAGGCGCATTGGACTGCTGCCAAGAACATTCTGAAGTACCTGAAAAGGCACAAAGATGACTTCCTGGTCTATGGTGGAGATGATGAATTAATTGTTAAAGGCTATACGGACGCAAGTTTCCAAACCGACAAAGATGATTTCAGATCACAGTCTGGGTTTGTCTTCTGCCTCAACGGAGGAGCAGTAAGCTGGAAAAGTGCTAAGCAAAGCACCATTGCGGATTCTACAACTGAAGCGGAGTACATTGCTGCACATGAAGCAGCAAAGGAAGCTATATGGCTAAGGAAGTTCATAGGAGAACTTGGTGTAGTCCCCTCCATTAAAGGACCAATAGCCCTGTATTGTGATAATAACGGAGCTATTGCACAGGCAAAAGAGCCTAGACACCACCAGAGAGTCAAGCATGTACTTCGTAGATTTCACCTTCTACGAGAGTTCGTTGAAAGAAAAGAAGTCGAGATAAGCAAAATTGGAACTGATGACAACATATCAGATCCATTAACTAAACCTCTGCCGCAAGCGAAGCACAACTCGCACACTGCAGCTATGGGAATCAAGCATATTGGAGAATGGCTTTGATGTCTCTGTTTAATGTTTTAAAGTTTTAGAGTTTAAATCTTTGTAAAACATTATTGGTTAATCATTCACAATAAATGAAAGGAATTCATTTTTCCATTTAATTTGTGGTTTATTAAATGATGAGTCCCTTCAACTTGACGATATATTCAAGATAGACTGTCAGGACCAGTCCTGTGACTAAGAAATGTCTATCAAGTGAACTTGAATGTCAAAGGTTGAAAATGGTCCCTAATCGGAGTTTTCTATAAAATTGGACGCATAGAAAACGTTAGACGATTAGAATGCAAGATGACTAGTAGTTCTGTTTCTTGAACTATGTGGACATGGCAATGTCATAATCATTTGCATAGATACTTACTTTGGGAAGACTAGTATCGGACAAGACCTATGAAACTTTACTGTAAGAGATGAAAGTCTGTCATAAGTAAATTTCATTAAATTATTAGACACTAAATCCTCAATACCTGAGTGATTTGAGATTACTTGTTTGAGAACTGGTTGCTTTGACGTTGACCAACCGTCGCACCGTAAAAGGAGGCTATAAAGGCAACGCTCAGGTAATCACCTATCAAACGAAGTCTAATCTCAAGATCGCAAGATTGGGATTGTCCTCCCATAAATCGGGATGAGATGCTTAAAAGTTGTACAAGGCCACTCGGAGAGCTAGAAACTGTGAAATGCATGGCCGTGCTCGGATGAATCATAGGCTATGATTATCTGTTTATTTGATCAGTTGAACTCTGAAACCGAGGAACACCTCTGGACATAATAAGGATGACAACTCTTACCTTATGTTCAAGAGCAAGCATCGAGCGACAAAGGAATTAGGAAATGCACACTTGTCCCTAAGGACAAGTGGGAGACTGAAGGAAATAATGCCCTTGGTCCAAGTATGCATTCTATGTTAAGTCTAATAAATGCGGTTCAGTATTAATTAACAAGTTAATAATTCAGTGAGATCAAGTGAGCTGAATGCCTAGCTAGAGGCCGCTTCAGTTCAAGTGGAATTAATGATATTAATCCACAGCTTACTCTTGACTGAACCCGTAGGGTCACACAAATAGTACGTAAACGGATCAAGTATTTAATGGCATTAAATACTCCATCTATGAATATTCGGAACCGACGGATCTTGGTTTCAGTGGGAGCTAAGATCGTCACAGGCAAGAAATGAATACTCCGGAAACGATGATATTGCCGGAAACGGAAATATGGATCGTATCGGAAATATGAATATTATCCAAGTCGTAGATGTTGCCGGAAACGGAAACATGGTACGTATCGGAAAATATTATTGGAAATGGAAATATTACCAAGAATCGGAAATATTGCCGGAAACGGAAATATTGTCAGAATCGGAAATATTACCGGAATCGGAAAATAATTCCGGAAACGGAAATATTAAATATTTGTTCGAAACGGAAATTAATTCCGGAATCGGAAATATTAAATATTGTTCGTATCGGAAATAGATTCCGGAAATGGAAATTTAATCGGAAGCATATCGTACGAATTAGCATCGGACGAGGCCTGCCGGACGAAGGCCCAGCACGAAGCCAGGCCATCGCCCAGCAAGCACGCACGCCACAGCCCAGCGCGCATGCGTGGGCCGCGCTGCGTGGGCTGCTGCTCGCATGCGTGGGCAGCCCTTGTGGCTGCCGTGTGTGTGTGAGTTTGAGCTCATGCGAGATTCCTGAATCTGCAAGAGTCAGTGTATGATTAAATGTCTATTCCTATTGGATAAATTGATTAAGTAGAATTCATGTAGAATTCTAATTCCAATTAATTCGCATCCTACTAGGATTACGATTCCTTTTCCATAACTCTATAAATAAAGGCCTAGGGGTCATAATTTATACATAAGTTTCAAAGTATTCAAAAGTGAGTTTTTTGAGAGAAAATTCAAACACCCATCTTGCCCCAAAAGTGCCGAATTTTCTAAGTACCTTAAGGGCGATTCTAGTTGGTCAATCTTAAGGCGGATCCGGACGTGCTGTGGACTTTCTACGGAGGGACGACACTTGGAGTCCTAAAAGACTTGTTCTTGTTCGGTTCGGGCGCAGCTAGGGAAGGCACGCAACAAAGAGTATGCATCTAATTATGCTATATGATTATGTGTAAATAATATGTTTCCTGGGTTAATGGTTGTTTCCGCATGATCTATGTAAATGTCATATGTATCATAACCTAACATAACTCACATGTAAAGATGGTCATGGGCCGACCCGACACGGGCACGAAAAAAACACGGCCCGGCACGAGAATGAAGTCGTGGGCCGGATTTTTTGGAAAAAGCACAACGAGACGCGACACGACAAAACACGCTAAATTTAGTAACGTTCGGCTTAGGCACGACGGCCCGACCCAGCCCGACACAAAAACCCGTGGGCTTGGTCCCCGTTTTGAACTTTTCGAGCCGCCCAGACCGATACATAGTGACATGGCTTGGGCCCGACCCGAAGAACGGACCGGCCCGGCCCACGACCATCTTTATTCACGTGTGGACAACATAGGATTTTAACACTTAGTCATAAACTCTCTTCCATCTTCTATGGCTGACCCATTGCCCCTGGTCACCTCAAGATAAAAATGTTTAGTTGGCAATTAAGTAGGGATAACCCACAAACTCAAACCTGGCCAGAAGAATCATAACTGCAAATCCAAACTATGGGTTTTGCCCTGGGAAGGTGGAAAACCTATGTTACCCGGACTCAAATACCCACATCAAACACATGTATGTGTCCAAGTGTCCGACACAGCTACTTTTTGAAAAAATTGCATGATTTTGGTCCAAAATGAAGCGTCGAAGTGTCAATACCCATGTCCAAGTGTCGAGGATCCGACATGGGTATTTGAGGTAAAATGAAGAGTCAGGGAGTGAAAAACAACACTTGTTTAGGAAATGTTCTAGAACCTTAGAGCTTTGGAACCTGTTTTCTCCTTCTCATAACCTAGATTTAATCAATGGATCAACTCCAATCTAAAACACAAAGATCCTACTGCAAATCATCTCCCTTGGAATGTGCTTTTCATCTTTATCATTTGTGAATTATGGAAAAGAAGGAACTCCTTGGATTTTCTCCAAAGTTAACAAACCAATCCAACTTATAACCAAACAATGTTCCTGGGCTGCTACTGAGTGGTTTTCACACAAAAACTTTTACTCAGTTAACTTAAAGTACCTCTCTTCTCTCTTGGATTAAACCAGAGATCCAAACTCTTGCAAAGTAAACTGTGATGCATCTTTTGACTACATGTCAAAAGAAACTGGTTGTGCTGCTGTATGTAGGGATCATTCAGGTACATGGAAGGAAGCTTTCTCTTGGAAGGGCTACTGCAGAGCTGATCAATATGGGCCCGGCCCGGCCCGAACTTTTTAAAAAAATTCGGGCTTTGGGCAACACAAAACAACAATTTTATTTATAAATTTGGCCCGGCCCTAAAAGCCCGCTATTTTGGCCCAAAATATCGGGGTTTGGGCACACAAATTTGGCCCGAAGCTTGCCCCCCCGGCCCGACTTAATGGGTATATTTTTATGGCTGTGGCCCGCCTTTTGATCAGGTAGAGGCTACTGCAATACACACCACTAGAAGCAGAGCTGAAGGCTATCAATTTAACCCTTCACTGGTTGTTGAATAAAAGATTGGCAAAACTGCACACTGGCAACAGACTGCAAGATTGCAGGCAGCTTCTGTCATGCTTGAAAGATCAAGAGGTGATATTTGAACCAAGAGAAGGGAACAAATTAGCAGACAGCTTGGCAAAAGGAAGCAAGGAAGAAGAATAACTTTTTAAACCAAACAGATATTCTAATCCCCCCTTATTTTGTATGAAAATTTATGTTGAAGAGGAAAAACTCTAGTATGTCTGTTATTCCTCCGTTCTGCTGAAAGGGAGAACAACCATCTGATCTCACATTTTGTGACTAATTATTAATCTAGTAGTTCCTTTTTAACCCCCCAAAAAAAATATGAAAAACCAAATAATTTAAAGAAGAGATAATATCAACCTCTTGAATCTTCATCATCAGAAAGCATATATTAACCAAATGATCATGACAAAATTCAAATGTAATCTACAATTCCATGTAGAATTGATATTTGATACTTGATACTTGATACTTGATACCCGTCAAGAAAAAAAGAAAGATATTTGATACTTACATGGTGCGCCTTCACATAAGTTCCCATTGAGGTATACAAATCTGAACATTCTTACATTCTTCAACTTTCCCTGCACACAATCAAATAAAGTACAACATCATTCAAGGAAACAAAATTTAATCAAGGGCAACAAAATATTACAAATATTTCAATTAATTACCTTCAATCCTTCATTATTGTTAAGGAATATGTATAATCCTCAATTATGAACATACGTAGTGATTTATGCCGTAGCATGAATCTTGAATAGCTCCGCCCACAATGTGTATTGAGCATTCTCCAATTCCAACGTAATAGGTATGAAGTTCTTTACGCTGTTGACAGCAAGGGCGAGATGGAAAGTGCATGCTGCTGTTTTTACACAATCAATCACTATGATTATGTTCATCATTAAGGATTATATACATATTCTAACAATTATGATAAATCTAAGATCAGAGTTTTCTTCCATGATTAATACAATCTCTTAAGCCTAGCCGCCTAGCTAAAAACGAATTTTCACCAGTTAACATACACATTCAAAGGGTTTACTTAATTTTATAAAATGGGAAATTAAAAGGAAAAAACCATAGAAATGGATCGAAATGGTATTGAGTGAAGAAGGTCTGTTGAGAATTATTGCCCTTGAGTTCAATATTCCTTCAACCAAAACCTGACAATTCATCAAAATGAAGAATTGGATATTGCTTAAACTTGTCAAATATTTAAAAGAACAAACAAACAATAAAGCTAACCCATAAAATAAAATAAAAATTGGAATTTCAAACAAAATGCAATTGGGGTATTACTTACACTTGGAAAAATTCAGACACGCAAAAAATTCAAACAAAATGTGCAATTGGGTATTGCGTAAACTTGCAAAAGTTGATAGAACAGAATAAATAAATCCTGCCAAATGGTACAAAAAAACAACAAAAATTAACCAACCCAAAAAAAGAATAAAAAAAACTGAAATTACAAAACAAAATGTGCAATTGGGAAATGATAAAACTAGCAAACAGAATCAAAGAACAACAAAAATAAAGCTAACCCACCAAAAGGTATTGTCAAATTCTTTTATCACCCTTGATTATCGTAGTTTCTCAAAGCTTTCAGGGGATATAAAATAGACACTGTGAAATTTGAGCTTGAAAATACTCACATCGAACCCCAGAGTATTTTATGGACTTGATGATCAAAGGTTCCATGTTCTGTATTTTAGAGAAGTAACTAGTATAGTACCTCGCACGGTTATAATCTAAATATTAGTTTTGAATGAAAACTAAACTATAGTTATTGACAATTATCATCAATAGAGTTCATGGATATTCTTCTAATTAAAATTAATGATGGATAGATATGTTATTGCCCCTTTCAGTGTCTTCTTTTACTTTTTATTTTAAAAAAAAACAAAAAACCCACTGAGGATACATATAGAAAATTACTTTCACCCCTGTTTATCACCCGTGTCAATAAAGTTATTTCCATCCATCATTAACTTCAATAATCAGAGAGTGACATTTGTGATTTGTCAGTTTCACATTGATTTCCCCTCTTTTAGTATAGTATATAGATGTTTGCAGAATTACCAGATTGAGAACATAGAAGTTTCTTTGTCAATATGCTTGATCTGCCACTGCTGACCATCATCCTCTGACGCTGCATGCCTCAGGTAATATAATGATGATCGTTTCCACCTATTTATTAGCGGCAACCATTCAGGGAGTCAGGGACTGTGCTGCTGGGAAGTGTTACTTGTAGCTGTTGGCTGATTGAAGAACCACCAACTCACGACACCGTCATCTTCTATGCACTCTAGGGCTTCAAGCTCACATCATAACGGAAGATATTAAGGCTGAGATACCCGTCTCAGGTGCGGAACTCTAAATTAAACAGAAGGAATAAGAATAATAATAATAATGTGAATAAATTATGGGACTAAAATTGCAGAAACACAACAGGATAAAAGTAAAGTAAAGGTGGGAAGTTCATAAGAAAACTCACAAAGCGAACATCAGGGATATGTTGAATAAGGTGGCGATCTTGGCCCTTGTATCTTTCTTCCAGAATTTGACAATGATACGCGTGAAGTTGTTGCAAAGAAGTAAGGCCTAGTAATGACTGTGGAAGTGATGCCAATTTCGGGCAATGTTTTATAGAAAGCCGTTGAAGACGGGTCAGTTGACCAATCTCTTCTGGAAACATTGTCAAATTCTTGAAGTAAGAAAGAGTGAGCGACTGAAGCGTTGTTAGGCTAGTAATACCTCGAGGGAGTGCCTTCAGTTTATGGATGCCCTGTAATTCCAACGAACGCAGGCTCCTCAAACCTTGCCAAGCTGATCTGATGATGTCAGCATTCTCTTCTTCATTCCACACATCCAACAAATTATACGCAATTTCTCTAGGGCAATGAGATGCTGTAACCCCCCAGAAATGTTTCTCAAGCTTCTGTTCAAACCTGACATTTCATCAAAATGATGAGTTGGATATTGCTTAAACTTGTCAAATATTCAAAAGAACAAACAAACAAAAAGCTAACATTATCATTATCATTTTAATTACCCCATCGCCTCAAAGAGGCTCCCGCAACAAGCAGGGTAGGGGAGGGTCGGACGTACGCAACCTTACCCCTGCAATTGCAGAGATGTTTCCAATTGACCCAAAAGCAATAACGGGAAAACAGGACGACCATCTTCTACTTCATGGAAAAGAAGCGAAGAGGTTTTAAGAGTCATTTTAATTTAGCCCATTACAAACAAAAAGCTAACCCATAAAAAAGTTGGAATTTCAAACAAAATGCAATTGGAAGTAAAAATTCAAACAAAATGTGCAATTGGGTATTGCGTAAACTTGCAAAAGTTGATAGAACAGAATAAAATAAATCCTGCCAAATGGTACATAAAAACAACAAAAATAAACACTAACCAACATCAAGATCTCGAATGGAGTTTGGAGATTCGAATATCAAACTGCTCAGTTGGTTGCACCGACCTATGCTTAACCTCTCTAGATTACACCAACTGCTTCTAATGGTCAAGGAAATCAGACCATGATCAATTCCAATTATTTCCAGCTCCTTCAATGATGTGAAAAGAGTTGTTGATGATGATAATGCTTCGTTGTGTGATGTCAGAAGTGATTTCAGCAGCTCACTATGTCCTCTGTTAACCTTCAATGACTCCATCCTTGGTGCTAGAGGCATTGACATAAACTTGGGGCATTTGTCAATATTGATGCGCGAAAGACGAGAGAAGTACAAGGACCCTGTCTGAATCACAGATGACCTTGTCCACACCTTGAGTTGCTCAGACCACATCAAGTCCAAAGACTCTAAGGCTAGGAAGTAGCACCTATAGCTATGGGTACCGCCATCCCCAACATCATCTTCAATGTACTCCAAAGCTTCAAGACTATATACAGTAAGAGATTTGAGATATGGTAACTGACTCAAATGAGGGAGAACCCTGCAATTTTTGCACTGCGTGAGAGTAACGGAAACAAGGCTAGACAATTTATCTAACCACATACAGGGCAATTCACCTCCAATGTAACACATAATGTGTAGCACTTTGAGACTTGTTGGTAATTCCAAGCATGTTAACATCCTATCCGTCTCAGTAAAATCAACAAGGTTAGATGATTTCGTCACTGAAGCTCAAATCTAGATAAAGAAAAGTTAACTGTTGATTTTCCTTCAAACTTGCCTTCTGCGCTTCTGAAACAGCATCACTGCGCCACTTGCGAAATTTGATGTCCAGAATTCCTTTAAGATTCAAGGCTGGCAAAGAGTCAATGCCAGTGCTTTCCCCTACTATAAATCCGCTCAATTCTTGGAGCGATGTCATTTTCCCAAATCTTGAGGGCAAATCAGTCAATATCTCCCTACACATCAGCAAGTGTCTGAGTTTGGCCAACCTTGTGAAATCTCTTGGTAACCTTTTAAGCCTTCTGCAACCATCAAGGTACAGTGTTTGCAGGTTCTCTAACCTTGTTATGGCATCGGGAAGACATTCAATACTGCAATCCCTTCCAAGATCGAGGTATCTTAGATGTGTCAACCTCCCTATAGAATTTGGGACCGTTTTAAACCCCACATACCTCAAACTCAGGGCACGCAAAGACTTGAATCCAGAAATCAAACTTTCAAGAGATGATACTTTTATAGTACTACTCTTAATTAGCAATGATCGAGTTCTCTTAGCCGACGCAAGCAATGATGGTGGAGCTTCCCATCTATTGTCTACATCACGCAAGTTTATACTTACGTGTACAACTCCATCAGACAACATAAATGGCGACTCACTCAATAGCATGCTCTCATCACCGGCTACATGTTGTGCCAAGTCGTGCATTAAGTCGTGCATTTTTATCGTTTTGACATTCCCTAGTTCATCTTCTTCAGGGTCTTGAAAAAAGTTCCTCCCTAACAACTCTGTAAAATAGTAATCCCCAATGTCTTTGTTAGACGGGTCAAAATATCCTTGAGCCATCCATAAATGCACTAATTCAGCCTTACTAATCTCATAATCTTTTGGGAACAATGAACAGTAGGCAAAGCACTGCTTTAATGGAGGTGGTAGATAATCATAACTTAACTTCAGCACAGGCATGATATTACCATAATCACCCTCCGTTATTAACTTTGCCTTTGATCGTTGAGTTTCTCTGAAAAGCCGCCACTCTTGCTCACTGTCTTTAGTGTAGAGGAGGCTTCCAACAGCCCTAACAGCAAGGGGAACATTTCCACAACTATTAACAATTTCCTTTCCAATCTGAGTCCAAGTAGTACGATTGCTCTCTTCCGTGCCTGGTTTAAAAGCTAGTCTTTCAAAAAGATTCCAGGACTCTGTGTCTGTTAAAAGTCCTAGATTGTAGGCACTTGGAACTGTGCCTACAACTTTTGCAACGATGTTAGAACGTGTAGTTACAAGTACTTTACTCCCAATTTGACCACATTCAAGCAAGCTCATGATATCCAACCACCTATCCCGACTTTCATCCCATATGTCGTCTAGGACAAGAAGGTACTTCTTGTTACTTATACAACCTCGGATCCCCGATTTCATTTGATCAATCGAGAGATCATGCGAGTCGTTATTCGTCAACGACTTGTAAACTTTCCCCAATACAACCTTCTGGTTATCTATCTCCGGTACACAAGCCCATTTAACAAGATCAAAATGCTCCACAAGACTAGCATCATTAAAAATCAATTGAGCAAGAGTAGTTTTTCCTAGACCCCCAAACCCAACAATCGGGATGACACTCACCCTTTCCCCATTGTACTTTGGATCGAAAAGCATGCCGATTATTATGTTTTTGTCATTCTCTCTACCAATAACATCATCTACTTTCACAAAAGAAGCCGTTTCCCTTTTCTTTACCAAATTGGTAAATGAAAGATGTGATTCTTCCCTATGATCATACACCCTCAAATTCAAGCCCTCCATATCCGACTTAATGTCGTTAAGTTCTTCCCTAATCGACTTGATTTGATTTTGATGTTAAGATAAAGTGGTCCTGACCTTGAGAATAAGACGCGTACCTTCTTCACAAGCTTGTTATTTCCTTCCACCCGCTTATTCTGCAGATCAATAGTAAGGACCTCAGCTTGATGGAGCACCAGCCTTAGCCTCTTGAGCCACTCTTTGATCGCGTCATTGTCCTCCTCTTCACCGCGCTTCTCAGCATCACGAACACGAGCTTTTATCATCCTCACAGAGTTTCCGAGTTTTCTCAAGTCACCTCTTGCACCCCAACATGATGCAATCTCTTGAAGTGCATGTTCCCCTAAGGACTCTAACAGTCTCTCTGCAATATTAAACACAACTCCTTCCGCCATCTTGTTTCTAGTGTGTCTTTTCTTGGGTTTATATTTGTGAGTTAGAACTTACTCCTGCATATGAAGTTTTGAACGTTGATTTGTTGGCATGTTTTGATGGTTTTATTCTAGCCTTGTTTTACTATATTTGCTTTATTCTCCCCTTGTGAAATGAGTCCATATAATGACTTTAATAGTAATCATAAATAATCCATACACTTTATCTTTGTTTTATTCTTTTACTAGACTGAAAACCAAGGTCTTCATATATGTTCTGTTTCTAACTTTAAAAGTCTGGACCCCTTGTCAAATGCCACCAATTGGTTGCAAAACCATTAAAACACAGGCAAGACCACAATCCCAATCGGATAACTGAATGACATGAGGAACCTATAAGAATTTTGCAAAAGACGGTATGAAAACAAAGAATCTGAATAGATGCACCAAAATGAAAAGTTGATAAGACTATGTATGATGATCTACCTCAATGAAATGTACACGGGGCAACATCACATCATGTTTTATTTCATCAGTTGAAGAAAACTTTGAGTGAGAAAGAACCGGATAAACTACAATCTGAACCGGAAAAAATTGACCACTTTAGATGTTCAATTCATTGGTTTTCCTGAAAATTGAAACACATTGACTGTTATGTAGACTTCAGATGACTACTTAGGTTTAGAATCTGTACATTCATTTCACCAAATGGAAGTCTGCAATCACAACAGCACAAAGATCTTTATTAAAAGTTAATAAGTAGCAAGGCCCAACAAACAAAACAGCATAATTAAGAATCAAAATCTCAAATCTGCAACAAAAACCGGTGCACTATACAAATTGTAGATTAATTAAGAAAACTGTGGTGCAATTGGATTGACTCAATCGTCAATACCGATCACTTTCAATGATGAATCAAATGAGCTTATTTCTTGTATCAATCTAGTACTTTGTGGAGAGTTAACATTACTTAAAAGGGGTCTTCGTAAACTGAGTAAGGCATTCTATAGAAGTGATGCTTTTCTCCAACACCAATCCTTTAATCACCAAACCATACTATATTATACCGCTAACCGAATTCCTCTCTCGACCCTTCCTTCTGCCTAAGGACAGCTAAAAAACCAAGAAAGTGTTTGGTTTGGTGTAAAACGTTTTCATGAAAAAACAACGTTTTCACTCATTTTATGTTGTTTGGTGTAAAACGTTGTCATGAAAAAACATCTTTTTCACTCATTTTATGTTGTTTGGTATGACAAGGCAGTGAAAAACATTTTCCAATAACTTTGTCAATGTTAAAAATACATTTGAAAGGAATAATTTGGAATTGTGTTTTTCCTTGTAAAATGTTTTACGTGGAAATCATTTTTCATTGAAAATATTTTCCGACAAACCAAACGGAGACCAAATGTCTGCTACTTCTCCTTACGAATTGTGATCTAAAGGGACATTGATACCCTATTTCGCAAACCGCAAGTATAGAAAGACATTGGCCACATTGCACTTATAATCTATGTAATCCAAAACCGAAACATTTATCAGAACCACAAAGTTTCTGAGAAATTTTAAAACAATCCCCTTGATTGACATATCAAGTGGCATTTTTGTAATTACAATAAGCAAGTATACAATCTAGAAATTACAATGTACAACATATTTGATATTTAAAAAAATTAAAAATAAAAGAAAATAATTTTATATAAAAAAATATTGTACACTTAAATATGTAGATTGTATATTTTGATAATTTTATTTACGAAAATACCCCTTGATATGTTTCCTTGCCAATCAAGGGGATTGACTGGTTGGAGCTCCAAAGTTTCTAGCGATTCCAATTACAAAAGTTCCAAGTGACACAACATTTTCAATGAACTTCTAATGACCTAATGCTGAATTTATCCGAAATTCTATCAATTTATCCCAAACAATGCTGAATTTATCCGAAATTCGATCAAATAATGCCAGTTAATAACTAATCAATCCAAAACCAGAGAGTAATTCAATAGCTAAAATTTCAAAAAATGAAATAAAAAATCAGCTAAATCAAGCAACAAATATAATGATCAACCAATTCCAGGTAATAATCGAATTCAAGAGATAAAATGCTCATTAATTTAACTCGTAAATCGACAATAAAATTAAGCAAAGGCAGTAATTAAATTAAATCAACCAAAAAAAAAAGAAAAAAGGAAGTGATTTGAACTTGTAGAACAAGAATTAGGTACCTGGGAAATGAGGAATGAGGTTGAAGAAGAACAAAGGTGTTGAGAAATAGTGATGAATACGCTACTCAAATAAATAAATTCTGGAATTTATGCTTCTTCCTAATCTCTGTATTTTTACTTTTAAACCTGGGGTTTAATTCGGACTTATTTTACCCGTCAATTTTTTTTTGAAATTATTTGGTTTATACATTTTTTTTGCGCCAATGAACCACGAGAACAATACGAATTACAATTGTTCGAAATTCAAACCTAACACTTTCTCTCATCACTTTTTATTCTTTACATTGTCCGAAATGTTCTTTACCTTTATTTTATATTGGAGTATCTGTTAGAATATTAGTTGATGATGTATGCTGATTGTTTGCTGTACTTCAGTAACTAACTGCTGAGTCAGCCTTGCCAACATGGCATTATTGTAACAAACTCTTTGTTGTTTGTTAGCTGATGCAACAACCTATAGAAGGATCTAGACTCCTTCCTTTTATGCTTATATATAGCTTGTACATTGCTGATTATAATTAATACAATAACAACTTAAATTTTCTTGATCTTAATCCCTAATTCTGTCATGGTATCAGAGCAGGTTCAAGAAACCTGACTCATCTTCTCTGAAATTCCGCAAAATTCTCGTACAAAATTCTCTCTAAAAAGTTCAATTGAACCTTGCATTTTACTGTTTCTGATCGAAATCTGCTAATTGTTCTGAAGAAATTAACTACAGTTTGTGTGATTAAACTTCAGTTTGTTTGATTTCTACTGATTGAAGATTGATAATGGCGTTTAATGATGAACACCTCGAAGATTCTAGGAGAAATGCAAATTTGCCTCCTAATCAGGATCCTGCTAGCTTGTATTACATACATCCTTCTGATGCAAATTCTGTGCAACTTGTTTCTTTCAAGTTTGATGGTGAAGGTTTCACAGGTTGGAAGAGATCAATGCTGCTGGCATTGTCAGCTAAAAACAAAATAGGTTTTGTTGATGGAAGTATCAGCAAACCTGCTGTTGGAACTGTTGAGTATAGAGCATGGGAGAGATGCAATGATTTGGTGTGTTCTCTGATCCTAGGGAATCTGAGTGAGATAATTGCTAAGAGTGTAATGTTTTTGAAGTCTGCCAGAGAAGTTTGGTGTGATCTTGAAGAGAGATTTGGCTTTGCTTCTATGGCACAGGTCTACTCTTTAGAACAGAAACTAGCTGAGGTAAATCAAGGAGAAAAATCAGTTTCTGAGTTTTTTACTGAAATCAAGTCAATCTGGGATGCAATTGAAGAGGCTCATCCTATGCCTTACTGTACTTATAACAATTGTACCTGCAATGTTACTAAAAAGTTCTTTCAGAGACAACAAGAAAAAATGGTGATGCAGTTTATGATGAAGTTAACAGACCAGTTTGCCACAATTAGGGGAAATGTGCTAATGGTTCCAGTTCTACCTAAGGTGTCTGAAGCATACAGACTCTTTGCTCAAGAAGAAAGGCATCAAGAGATCTCTAAAACTGTCTATCCTACAGAGCCTGTTGCATTTGCAGCTGAGAAAAGAAGATTTGGTGGTGATCATTGGAACAACAGGAACTTCAAATCTCAAGCAACTGGTTCTCAACAATTTCAGAAAGCTAATAATCCTAATAGGAGCAACTCACAGTATTTCTGTACACATTGTCAAATTCCTGGACACAGTATTGAGAGGTGCTTCAAGATCAATGGTTATCCACCAGGTTTTAAGCATTTCAAAAACAAGACAGCAACAATGTCAACTGCTGGAGATGGTGATGCTGACACATCCAACAATCCAAAAACTGAAGCAAATACTAATATCTCAGTGGAGCAGTATAATCAGCTGATGAATCTTTTGAGCAAGCAACAACAAAGTTCTGGCTCTAGTCATCAACCTAACTTGGCCTTAATGGCAGGTAATATCTGTTTAATATCTCATACTAATTCTAAATGGTTGCTTGACAGTGGTGCTTCAGATCATTTCTGTCATGATTTGAGTCAGTTTTCTGCATATAAAAGGGTTGATAATCAATCTACATATATAACCATACCTGATGGCAGTAAAATACCTGTGAAACATGTTGGTTCAGTAGTCTTAAATGAAGGAATTACACTTCACAATGTGCTGCATGTGCCTGATTTCAAATATAATCTAATCTCTGTCCACAAGATATGCAAAGATTTGAATTGTGAGCTGCATTTTACTCATGACAAGTGCTTTATTTGCTGTCAGAAAGGGAAATTGATTCCTCTTGGTGATGTGAGTTCTGGTCTGTACAATGTTGGAGAACACAATATAGCAGCTACATCTACAAACCAGCCACATGAGTGCAACACAGCCTGTTCTACTGCTGTCAATAATGCCAAACTATGGCACCTAAGACTAGGTCATATCCCTTTTAGTCAACTTAAGTTGATTAACCCTAGTTGCGAAGTCAATTCTTGTATTCAAGACACAATTTGTCAAGTGTGTCCCATTGCAAAACAAACCAGGCTTAGCTTTCCACATAGTAGCATTAAGACAACTTGTCCATTTGAGCTAATACACATTGATGTTTGGGGCCCACATTCTGTGAAAACTCCTACTGGTTGTAATCAGTTTTTGACTATTGTAGATGATTACAGTAGATTCACTTGGATTCACATGTTGAGAAATAAGAAAGACTGTGTTACTGTGTTAACTGATTTCTTGAATATGGTGAAAACTCAGTTTGGTGTGACTGTTAAATGTGTAAGATCAGACAATGCAAAGGAATTATGTGAAGGAGATTTCAAAAAGCTATGTGTGACACTAGGTATATTGAATCAAACTAGTTGTAGTCACACTCCCCAGCAGAATGGGGTGGTAGAAAGGAAACATAAACATCTTTTAGAGACAGCAAGGGCATTGTATTTTCAATCAAAGGTTCCTGCTAGGTTCTGGGGTGAGTGTGTGATGTGTGCAGCATATTTGATTAACAGGATGCCACTGAAATCCATTGGATTGGATTCACCTTTTTACAGATTGTATGAAAAACAACCTGATCTTACTCATCTCAGAACATTTGGTTGTCTCTGTTATGTTTCTACTACAAAAGTTGGGAGAACTAAATTGGATAGCAGAGCTACTCCTTGTGTTCTTATGGGATATTCTGCATCCCATAAAGGCTATAAGGTCTTAGAAATTGACACTAACAGATTCTTTGTTTCAAGAGACATAACATTTCATGAAAAACACTTCCCATTCCACCTTTATCACAAAACCAATACACCAGTTTCTAACTACACTAATGCTATCTTCTTACCAGCCTTTGCTTCTCCAAACACATTTGATGAACCAGATTACTCAACACCAGAATCAATTTTTCCCTCACATACATCCTCACCAAACTCCTCACCAACATCTACTACCACTCAAACACCTTCTCAACACACAAACTCACCAAATTCTTCTCATAACACCACCTCAGTTGATCAAACACATCCATTAAGTTCTTCTGAAAACACTACTGATCATAGCTATTCAACTACATCTAGTTCTTCAGATACTGCAAGTCTTCCTTATCCAATCATCAGACAGTCTTCTAGAACTCACAAACCACCCAATTATTTAGAAGATTATGTATGTCATTCTGCTTCCAAATGTGTTACAAGTCACTGGTGCAACATGGTAGCTTATGTTACCTTTCCTGAAGACTTTCAAGCTTTTCTGTCTCAAGTGTGTGACATTTCAGAACCACACTCCTATCAGGAAGCAGCAAAACATCAAATTTGGGTTGAAGCAATGCAGAAAGAATTGGAAGCTCTAGACCAGAATTTAACCTGGGAATTGGTAGAATTACCTAAAGGAAAAAGGGCAATTGGGTGCAAATGGGTTTTTAAAGTAAAGCTTAAATCCACTGGGGCTCTAGAAAGATGCAAAGCAAGATTAGTAGCCAAGGGTTTCAATAAAAAATATGGGATTGATTATGAGGAAACTTTCAGTCCTGTAGTTAAAATGAGTACAATCAGGTGTTTAATTGCAGTAGTAGCAAGCAAACATTGGCCTCTTTTTCAACTAGATGTGAACAATGCATTTCTGCATGGTGATCTCAAAGAAGAAGTTTATATGCAGATGCCAGAAGGGGTACCTAACCCCAACAACAAAGTGTGCAGGCTAATCAAGTCTATTTATGGGCTGAAACAAGCATCTAGACAGTGGCATGAGAAGCTCCTAAATGCACTGGAATCTCAAGGTTTTGTGCAATCAAAATATGATTACAGTTTGTTCATTCACAGGACAGATACAGATATCAACATAGCTGCTGTATATGTAGATGACATCATCTTGACTGGGACCAACATTGCTAAACTTGATGAGCTCAAAGCATACCTTCACAAAGAGTTTAGCATAAAGGATTTGGGATATCTAAATTCTTTTCTGGGAATTGAAGTGGGATATACTGCAGATGGGATAATTTGTTAGGTTATGATACATATGACACTACATAGATCATGCGGAAACAACCATTAACCCAGGACAACATATTATTTACACATAATCATATAGCATAATTTAGATGCATACTCTTTGTTGCGTGCCCTCCCTAGCTGCGCCCGAACCGAACAAGAACAAGTCTTTTAGGACTCCAAGTGTCGTCCCTCCGTAGATAGTCCACAGCACGTCCGGATCCGCCTTAAGATTGACCAACTAGAATCGCCCTTAAGGTACTAGAAAATTTCGGCACTTTATGAGCAAGATGTGTGTTTTAATTTTCTCTCAAAAAACTCACTTTTGAATACTTTGAAACTTATGTATAAATTATGACCCCTAGGCCTTTATTTATAGAGTTATGGAAAAGGAATCGTAATCCTAGTAGGATACGAATTAATTGAAATTAGAATCCTACATGAATTCTATTTAATTAAATTATCCAATTAGGAATAGAAATTTAATCATACACTGACTCTTGCAGATTCAGGAATCACGCATGAGCACAAACTCACACACACACGGCAGCCACAAGGGCTGCCCATGCGCGTGCGAGCAGCAGCCCACGCAGCACGGCCCACGCATCCGTGGCCCTTGGCGCGCGCTGGGCTTGTGGCGTGCGTGCTTGTTGGGCGATGGCCCGGCTTCGTGCTGGGCCTTCGTCCGGCAGGCCTCGTCCGATGCTAATTCGTACGATACGCTTCCGATTAAATTTCCATTTCCGGAATCTATTTCCGATACGAACAATATTTAATATTTCCGATTCCGGAATTAATTTCCGTTTCGAACAAATATTTAATATTTCCGTTTCCGGAATTATTTTCCGATTCCGGTAATATTTCCGATTCTGACAATATTTCCGTTTCCGGCAATATTTCCGATTCTGGTAATATTTCCATTTCCAATAATATTTTCCGATACGTACCATGTTTCCGTTTCCGGCAACATCTACGACTTGGATAATATTCATATTTCCGATACGATCCATATTTCCGTTTCCGGCAATATCATCGTTTCCGGAGTATTCATTTCTTGCCTGTGACGATCTTAGCTCCCACTGAAACCAAGATCCGTCGGTTCCGAATATTCATAGATGGAGTATTTAATGCCATTAAATACTTGATCCGTTTACGTACTATTTGTGTGACCCTACGGGTTCAGTCAAGAGTAAGCTGTGGATTAATATCATTAATTCCACTTGAACTGAAGCGGCCTCTAGCTAGGCATTCAGCTCACTTGATCTCACTGAATTATTAACTTGTTAATTAATACTGAACCGCATTTATTAGACTTAACATAGAATGCATACTTGGACCAAGGGCATTATTTCCTTCAGTCTCCCACTTGTCCTTAGGGACAAGTGTGCATTTCCTAATTCCTTTGTCGCTCGATGCTTGCTCTTGAACATAAGGTAAGAGTTGTCATCCTTATTATGTCCAGAGGTGTTCCTCGGTTTCAGAGTTCAACTGATCAAATAAACAGATAATCATAGCCTATGATTCATCCGAGCACGGCCATGCATTTCACAGTTTCTAGCTCTCAGAGTGGCCTTGTACAACTTTTAAGCATCTCATCCCGATTTATGGGAGGACAATCCCAATCTTGCGATCTTGAGATTAGACTTCGTTTGATAGGTGATTACCTGAGCGTTGCCTTTATAGCCTCCTTTTACGGTGCGACGGTTGGTCAACGTCAAAGCAACCAGTTCTCAAACAAGTAATCTCAAATCACTCAGGTATTGAGGATTTAGTGTCTAATAATTTAATGAAATTTACTTATGACAGACTTTCATCTCTTACAGTAAAGTTTCATAGGTCTTGTCCGATACTAGTCTTCCCAAAGTAAGTATCTATGCAAATGATTATGACATTGCCATGTCCACATAGTTCAAGAAACAGAACTACTAGTCATCTTGCACTCTAATCGTCTAACGTTTTCTATGCGTCCAATTTTATAGAAAACTCCGATTAGGGACCATTTTCAACCTTTGACATTCAAGTTCACTTGATAGACATTTCTTAGTCACAGGACTGGTCCTGACAGTCTATCTTGAATATATCGTCAAGTTGAAGGGACTCATCATTTAATAAACCACAAATTAAATGGAAAAATGAATTTCTTTCATTTATTGTGAATGATTAACCAATAATGTTTTACAAAGATTTAAACTCTAAAACTTTAAAACATTAAACAGAGACATCAAAGCCATTCTCCAATATGCTTGATTCCCATAGCTGCAGTGTGCGAGTTGTGCTTCGCTTGCGGCAGAGGTTTAGTTAATGGATCTGATATGTTGTCATCAGTTCCAATTTTGCTTATCTCGACTTCTTTTCTTTCAACGAACTCTCGTAGAAGGTGAAATCTACGAAGTACATGCTTGACTCTCTGGTGGTGTCTAGGCTCTTTTGCCTGTGCAATAGCTCCGTTATTATCACAATACAGGGCTATTGGTCCTTTAATGGAGGGGACTACACCAAGTTCTCCTATGAACTTCCTTAGCCATATAGCTTCCTTTGCTGCTTCATGTGCAGCAATGTACTCCGCTTCAGTTGTAGAATCCGCAATGGTGCTTTGCTTAGCACTTTTCCAGCTTACTGCTCCTCCGTTGAGGCAGAAGACAAACCCAGACTGTGATCTGAAATCATCTTTGTCGGTTTGGAAACTTGCGTCCGTATAGCCTTTAACAATTAATTCATCATCTCCACCATAGACCAGGAAGTCATCTTTGTGCCTTTTCAGGTACTTCAGAATGTTCTTGGCAGCAGTCCAATGCGCCTCTCCTGGGTCTGACTGGTATCTGCTCGTAGCACTGAGTGCGTACGCAACATCCGGGCGTGTACATATCATAGCATACATTATTGAACCAATCAATGATGCATATGGAATCCCATTCATTCGTCTACGCTCATCAAGTGTTTTTTGGGCACTGAGTCTTGCTTAGAGTCATTCCATGAGACATGGGTAGGTAGCCTCGCTTGGAGTCCGCCATCTTGAACCTATCAAGCACCTTATTGATATAAGTGCTTTGACTAAGTCCAATCATCTTTTTAGATCTATCTCTGTAAATCTTGATGCCCAATATGTACTGTGCTTCTCCTAGATCCTTCATCGAAAAACATTTCCCAAGCCAAATCTTGACAGAGTTCAACATAGGAATGTCATTTCCGATAAGCAATATGTCGTCGACATATAATACTAGGAAAGCAATTTTGCTCCCACTGACCTTCTTGTATACACAAGATTCGTCCGCGTTCTTGATGAAACCAAAGTCACTGACTGCTTCATCAAAACGTATATTCCAGCTCCTGGATGCCTGCTTCAATCCGTAGATTGACTTCTTTAGCTTGCATACCTTTTTAGCATTCTTTGGATCCTCAAAACCTTCAGGCTGTGTCATAAACACAGTTTCTGTTAAAACGCCGTTTAAGAAAGCAGTTTTGACATCCATCTGCCATATTTCGTAATCGTAATATGCAGCGATTGCTAACATTATTCGAATAGACTTTAGCATTGCAACTGGTGAAAAGGTTTCATCATAATCCACACCGTGGACTTGCCTGTAACCTTTTGCAACCAATCTAGCTTTGAAAACTTCAAGTTTCCCATCCTTGTCCTTTTTCAGTTTGAAAACCCATTTGCTTCCAATGGCTTGGTAGCCATCTGGCAAATCGACCAAATCCCATACTTGGTTTTCAGACATGGAGTCTAATTCAGATTGCATGGCTTCTTGCCACTGCTTGGAGCTAGGGCTCGTCATAGCTTGCTTGTAAGTCGCAGGTTCATCACTTTCAAGTAATAGAACGTCATAGCTCTCGTTCGTCAAAATACCTAAGTACCTTTCCGGTTGAGATCTATATCTTTGCGATCTACGCGGGGTAACATTTCTAGATTGACCATGATTCTCACCAGATTCTTCTAAAGATCTCTGAGTTTCATCCTGAATGTCATCTTGAGCATTCTCTAGAGTTTGTTGTTCGACTCGAATTTCTTCGAGGTCTACTTTTCTCCCACTTGTCATTTTGGAAATGTGATCCTTCTCCAAAAAGACACCATCTCGAGCAACAAACACTTTGTTCTCAGATGTATTGTAGAAGTAATACCCCTTTGTTTCCTTTGGATAGCCCACAAGGATACATTTGTCAGATTTTGGATGAAGTTTGTCTGAAATTAATCGTTTGACGTATACTTCACATCCCCAAATCTTAAGAAAAGACACATTTGGAGGCTTTCCAAACCATAATTCGTATGGAGTCTTTTCGACAGCTTTAGACGGAGCTCTATTTATAGTGAGTGCAGCTGTATTTAGTGCATGTCCCCAAAATTCTAATGGAAGTTCGGCCTGACCCATCATTGACCTGACCATGTCTAGCAACGTTCTGTTCCTCCGTTCTGACACACCGTTCCATTGTGGTGTTCCAGGAGGAGTCAATTCTGATAGAATTCCACATTCTTTCAGATGGTCATCAAATTCATAGCTCAGATATTCACCGCCTCTATCAGACCGCAGTGCCTTAATCTTCTTGCCTAATTGATTCTCTACTTCACTCTGAAATTCCTTGAATTTGTCAAAGGATTCAGACTTATGCTTCATTAGGTAGACATAACCATACCTACTGAAGTCATCAGTGAAAGTGATAAAGTAGCTGAAACCACCTCTAGCATTTGTACTCATTGGTCCACATACATCTGTATGGATTAAACCCAATAGTTCATTTGCTCTTTCTCCAACTTTAGAGAAAGGTTGCTTTGTCATTTTGCTAAGTAAACATGATTCGCATTTACCATAATCCTCTAAGTCAAATGGTTCTAGAATTCCTTCCCTTTGAAGTCTTTCTAAGCGTTTCAAGTTTATATGGCCTAATCGACAATGCCACAGATAGGTGAGATCTGAATCATCCTTTTTGGCCTTTTTGGTATTTATGTTATATACTTGTTTGTCGTGATCTAATAAATAAAGTCCATTGACTAATCTAGCAGATCCATAAAACATCTCTTTAAAATAAAACGAACAACTATTGTCTTTTATTATAAAGGAAAATCCCTTAGCATCTAAGCAAGAAACTGAAATGATGTTTTTAGTAAGACTTGGAACATGGAAACATTCTTCCAGTTCCAAAACTAGCCCGGAGGGCAACGACAAATAGTAAGTTCCTACAGCTAATGCAGCAATCCGTGCTCCATTTCCCACTCGTAGGTCGACTTCACCCTTGCTTAACTTTCTACTTCTTCTTAGTCCCTGTGGATTGGAACATAAGTGTGAGCCACAACCTGTATCTAATACCCAAGAAGTTGAATTAGCAAGTATACAGTCTATAACGAAAATACCTGAAGATGGAACGACTGTTCCGTTCTTCTGATCTTCCTTTAGCTTCAAGCAATCTCTCTTCCAATGCCCCTTCTTCTTGCAGTAGAAGCATTCGGATTCAGAAGTGGGTTGACTGACCTTCCTCTTTACAGATTTGGCGCCAGTTTGCTTAGTTGGGCTGGCCTTGTTGCCACCTTTCTTAGCATTCCTCTTCTTTCCAGATTTCTTGAACTTGCCCCCACGCACCATAAGCACATCCTGCTTATCACTTTTGAGCGTCTTTTCAGCGGTCTTCAGCATACCGTGAAGCTCAGTGAGCGTTTTGTCCAGACTATTCATACTGTAGTTCAGTTTGAACTGATCATACCCGCTATGAAGAGAATGGAGGATGGTGTCTATAGCCATTTCCTGAGAAAATTGCTGATCCAGCCGACTCATATTCTCAATGAGTCCAATCATTTTGAGAACATGTGGATTTACGGGCTCGCCTTTCTTAAGCTTGGTCTCAAGAATTTGCCTATGAGTCTCGAATCTTTCGACTCGAGCCAGATCTTGGAACATGTTCTTCAACTCACTGATGATTGTGAAAGCATCTGAGTTGATGAACGTTTTCTGCAGATCCGCACTCATGGTGGCGAGCATTAGACATTTCACATCCTTGTTGGCATCAATCCAACGATTGAGGGCAGCCTGAGTGACCCCGTCGCCAGGAGCTTCGGGCATCGCCTCATCCAGGACATACTCCTTTTCTTCCTGCATAAGAACTATTTGCAAGTTCCTTTGCCAGTCAAGGAAGTTTTTCCCGTTCAACTTCTCCTTTTCGAGAATTGATCGAATGTTGAATGAATTGTTGTTTGCCATATTAAAAACTACAATTGAAAAGAATAAACAAATAAATAACCATTCACAGTTTCTCTTAATAAACTTAAATTCTAGCATACATGCATAATTCAATGTTTATTAAGCATTTTATTCAAGTTATGTGTTCCGGCAGGTGTGAATAAAATGATTCCAAGATCCTAAAATCATTGAAGAACTAAGCACAGTTTGTCGACTTAATCCTAGAACATCTTAGGTAAGCAAAAGCCTTTTGCTAATAGTCTAGAAACTATTCTTGGTTGATAGGTACGTCTAAGAACTTATTAGGTAAACCTATCGAATTTGCCACGACATAAAAGGACTCCTTACTTATATCGTTGAGTTTCACCAAAACTAACATGTACTCACAATTATTTGTGTACCTTGCCCCTTTAGGACCAATAAGTAACACCTCGCTGAGCGAAAACTATTACTAGATTGATGTAAAGGATATCCAAGCAAGTGTATATTTTGGCATGGCACCTTTTAACTCAATTTTTTAAGTTTGGAACTTAAGGCTCTTACTATGTTGGTTAGATTTTAAGTGAACTAAAATCCTTAATCATGCAACATAATCAAGCTTATGATCTCATGCATTTTAAGACATATTTAAAACAATAAATAACTTAAAACATGCATAAGATATTTGTGATCTAGTATGGCCCGACTTCATCTTGAAGCTTTGACTTCAAAGTCCGTCTTGAAAATCTCCGTGGGAGGCACCATTTTCTTCAAATAGGATAAGCTATAACTAATTACAACTATTTGATGGTTCGCAGACCATATTTGAATTGAAAAATAACTTTGGTACTTTAGACCAATTACATTCAAATTAATGGTACGCAGACCATATTTTCTATCCTATTTGGGCCATACTAGTCACTTCATAACCTGCAAAACAGTACATATACAATATATACCATTCACCCATTCATTATCATGAATGGCCCACATAGCTGGTTAGTAAAACACATTATGCATCACGTAAACATTTGCAGCAATTAATCAAGGGCACCAATAATCTACCAATTATTCAGTCCTTATTAATTCTAATCGAGTTGTTTTAACCTTAAGGATTTGTAGACCTAATCAAGAGTTTATGACTAAAAGGCGCTCCCACTCAAACCAATAAATTCATATGCTTTACTAATTTTAAACATAAAATTGTATTTCTAGTCTAACCGGAAACATACAAATTTAATTAAAATTTAAAGCTCATATAAATTTATAATTGAATCCAAAAAGTTTAATTTAATTTCAGTCGCATTTAAATTAATTCATGATTTTAATTTTAGTAAAATAATTAGAATAAATAACATTTATTATAATTATAATATTCAAAATTAAAATCCAAGAAATTAATTCAAATTATTAATTTTAAAATTAATTAAAATTACGTGAACTGAAATTTTCAATTTAAACATTCAAAACGATCTAATCGTAACGCAAACACCCTACGCGTTGCACGCCCATGGGCCGTACGCACACAGCCATTGCTGGCCATGTGCGCGCAGCCCATGCGCTCGTCGCATAGCTGCTGCTGTCCTATCGCAAGCCTCCGCACAGCGCCCCATCGCACGCGAGCTATCGCTCGCAGTGCGCGCGCGCGAGATCGCTCGCTGGGCGCGCTGGCTCGCTCGCTGTGCGCGCGAGCCATCGCTCGCTGGGGCGCGACATCGCTCGCTGGGCGAGCGACATCGCGCGCTGTGCGCGCGAGCCATCGCTCGCTGGGGCGCGACATCGCTCGCTGGGCGAGCGACATCGCGCGCTGTGCGCGCGAGTTGTGCTGGGCGCAGCGCTCGTGGCACGCGAGCTTGCGCTCGCTGCGCGCGAGGCTGCGCGTACTTGTGCGAGGCAGCGCGCGTTGTGGCGCAGCTCGCTTGCTGCCCACACGCGACTGCCTTGGCTCGCCCTTCGCCCATGCCCATTCGTTCATTGCTCGTGGCACACGACACAAGGCAGGGCTGCTGCCTTGTGCTCGTGCACTACGCCCTTGCTCATTGCATTCGTGCCGCACGGGCGACGAGCTCCCTTGCTCGTCGTCGCATGCCCGCATTATACAACACCCCTTAAGGGTAACACGAAGCGTCCATTGCTTCGTGCGTGCAAGTTATTTGAACGAATCGCATAAAATTTAAAATTTATATTTAAAATTAATGACAAATTAATAAATATTATTAATTTCATAATTTTAGGGCGAAAAATCGAAAATTTATTATCCAATTGATTTCCGATTGATATGGATTCAAGTTTAGGTCATAAAAATTTAAAATTTATCGTAAATTTACAATTTTTATGGTGGTTTTTAATCATAGGTTTCTAATTAAATTACAATTAATTATGAAAATCAAATTAATTCTAAATTATTCTAATTTTCAACAAATTAATCATAATTACAAATTAGATTGCATAATTAACAAGACTAGGCATTCAAACTTGTTAAACATATGCAGTAGGTCAATCAAAAATTCAAGATTTATCAACAAGAATCGCAAATATTTAATTTAACATCTTAAATTTACGAAATTTTGCATTCGAAAAACTAAAACCTTCGAAAAGTCATAGTTAGGCTTCGAATTTGAGAATTCTGGGTTCGGCAGAAAAATTTTAGAATGCCTTTTACATGCGGAATTGACACAAAAATCACTCAATTCGGATGAGTAATGAAGAAACTGCCGAAAAACTGCGTACATATAATTAAATAAACGCAATTTGCAATTAATTAACAATTACGAAAATTAATCACCCCTTTTAATTCTTGCAAATTTGTAATATTTAACCATGTTCATGCAATTTAGATTATGAAAATAATAAGGGGCTCTGATACCACTGTTAGGTTATGATACATATGACACTACATAGATCATGCGGAAACAACCATTAACCCAGGACAACATATTATTTACACATAATCATATAGCATAATTTAGATGCATACTCTTTGTTGCGTGCCCTCCCTAGCTGCGCCCGAACCGAACAAGAACAAGTCTTTTAGGACTCCAAGTGTCGTCCCTCCGTAGATAGTCCACAGCACGTCCGGATCCGCCTTAAGATTGACCAACTAGAATCGCCCTTAAGGTACTAGAAAATTTCGGCACTTTATGAGCAAGATGTGTGTTTTAATTTTCTCTCAAAAAACTCACTTTTGAATACTTTGAAACTTATGTATAAATTATGACCCCTAGGCCTTTATTTATAGAGTTATGGAAAAGGAATCGTAATCCTAGTAGGATACGAATTAATTGAAATTAGAATCCTACATGAATTCTATTTAATTAAATTATCCAATTAGGAATAGAAATTTAATCATACACTGACTCTTGCAGATTCAGGAATCACGCATGAGCACAAACTCACACACACACGGCAGCCACAAGGGCTGCCCATGCGCGTGCGAGCAGCAGCCCACGCAGCACGGCCCACGCATCCGTGGCCCTTGGCGCGCGCTGGGCTTGTGGCGTGCGTGCTTGTTGGGCGATGGCCCGGCTTCGTGCTGGGCCTTCGTCCGGCAGGCCTCGTCCGATGCTAATTCGTACGATACGCTTCCGATTAAATTTCCATTTCCGGAATCTATTTCCGATACGAACAATATTTAATATTTCCGATTCCGGAATTAATTTCCGTTTCGAACAAATATTTAATATTTCCGTTTCCGGAATTATTTTCCGATTCCGGTAATATTTCCGATTCTGACAATATTTCCGTTTCCGGCAATATTTCCGATTCTGGTAATATTTCCATTTCCAATAATATTTTCCGATACGTACCATGTTTCCGTTTCCGGCAACATCTACGACTTGGATAATATTCATATTTCCGATACGATCCATATTTCCGTTTCCGGCAATATCATCGTTTCCGGAGTATTCATTTCTTGCCTGTGACGATCTTAGCTCCCACTGAAACCAAGATCCGTCGGTTCCGAATATTCATAGATGGAGTATTTAATGCCATTAAATACTTGATCCGTTTACGTACTATTTGTGTGACCCTACGGGTTCAGTCAAGAGTAAGCTGTGGATTAATATCATTAATTCCACTTGAACTGAAGCGGCCTCTAGCTAGGCATTCAGCTCACTTGATCTCACTGAATTATTAACTTGTTAATTAATACTGAACCGCATTTATTAGACTTAACATAGAATGCATACTTGGACCAAGGGCATTATTTCCTTCATAATTCTCACTCAAAAGAAGTTTACTAAGGAGCTCCTTACTGGATGTGGTTTTGATGTATCCAAAAGAACTATCACTCCCCTACCTCTGAATCTTAAATTATCTAAATCTGATGGTGACTCTTATGCAGATACAGAACAATACAGATCAATTGTTGGAAAACTTAACTTTCTCACACATACCAGACCTGATCTGTCTTATGCAGTTCAGTATCTTAGCCAATTCTTACAAGACCCAAGACAACCTCATGTTACAGCTTTGCATCACACTTTGAGGTATCTTGCTCACACTGAGGGTCAAGGCATACTGCGAAAGGCTACAGATAACATTTCTCTACAAGCTTTTTCAGATTCTGACTGGGCAGCTTGCCCTGATTCTAGAAGATCTGTAACAGGATATATATTGCTGTTAGGAGGGTCACCTATATCCTGGAAGTCAAAGAAACAAAACACAATCTCCAAAATTTCAGCAGAAGCTGAGTATAGAGCCATGGCTGCTACAGCTTCAGAAGTAACTTGGATAGTCAATTTGCTCACAGACTTGGGACTTTCTAATCTCAAGCCAATTACTCTCAATTGTGATAACCAATCAGCTTTACATATAGCCAAGAACCCAGTGTTTCATGAAAGAACAAAACACATTGAGATTGATTGTCACTTTACTCGTGACAAAGTATTAGAAGGGCTGCTACAACTCTCCTATTTGCCTACACAAGAACAGTTAGCTGATGTGTTTACTAAGCTATTGGCATCTAGTCAATTTCAGTTTCTTCTGTCCAAGATGGGTGTGCATGATTCTCATCCCCTTCCATCTTGAGGGGGGCTGTTAGAATATTAGTTGATGATGTATGCTGATTGTTTGCTGTACTTCAGTAACTAACTGCTGAGTCAGCCTTGCCAACATGGCATTATTGTAACAAACTCTTTGTTGTTTGTTAGCTGATGCAACAACCTATAGAAGGATCTAGACTCCTTCCTTTTATGCTTATATATAGCTTGTACATTGCTGATTATAATTAATACAATAACAACTTAAATTTTCTTGATCTTAATCCCTAATTCTGTCAGTATCACATAAATAACCTCATAGTGTATTAAAATTTGTGTCTAATGGAGTATTTATTTTAACCAATTAAATTCATTGGCTCATTTACACTTCCCTTATATATTAAACCGTTTTCTCATTTTTACAATATAAGAATTTTGATAAAAGTGATAATAATATAAATAAACGTAATTTATCGTGTATAAATAAATAAAACGAGGAATCTCAACGTACATTAATTAGTCGTTAAAACGCGTGCAATGTATCAAACATAAAGAATAAAAAGAGACGGAGGGAGTATCATATATAGACGTTAATCTTAACCACTTGTCAAGACTCTAAGACCTCGTCGAAAATTCAGTATTACGGGATATTTCATATTTGTCATTTAACAGAAATATCTAAGATGTTAATTGCATGATTGTTGCCTTGTTGGTAATGTTGTAAGAGATAATTTTCCTTAGTTTTTTTGTCATTTATTTTTATTTTTTATTATTATTCTCTCCGTACCTCATTAGTCATTACTTATTTTATTGAAAATATAAATAATGTAAAAGTTAATGAGATACTTTTTTTTTAGTGAATGAGAAGAGGGGTAGGTGAAAGCAAATTTTTATTTGATTCAATTGTCATGTATTTGTTAGATTTTAATCTTTATGTAGAGTCGTATGACATTTTATCAATGAATTAATTTGTTTATAAAAAAAAAAAAAAAAAAAAAAAAAAGAGGGGTGGGCACCAAACTTTTGTTATACTATTGATAATATCATCATTGCACGGATGTTATACTTGTTTCTTTTAAATCTGAATGCTTATTTACTACTACGTAAATGCAAACTTTTCTTTACGTAAATAACCCTTGAAAGTTGAAATCCTACCTTAAAGAGTTATACCAACATAACCATACAAAGTTTGTTCCAATAGTTCCCTATCCCATGTCTTTACCTTACAACACAATAAAGAGACTGAGGGAGTCTACTGAAATCAGAAATCACTACCCCTAAACATTTGATTTCAAAGTTCGTACCCCGGAAACTTCGAGTTTTCCGGTTGAAGAAGATCGAAGAAGAAACAAGCAACCCCTCCAAGCCCTAAGAAAAGAGAATAAGCATGATCCGTCTCACCGGAATGTTTTGCATTTACAAGCTTACTTCCTTTATGATACAAGAAGCTCGCAAACGCCTTTGATCTCTCCATGTATACGGCCTCTCCTGTTAATTTATAGAGGGAAAGGAAAGCGTACGCGTTTCCGGCAACCCCGTCGTCAAGTCCCACCTTCTTAACTAGACCGCTTTTCCATACCACTTCCCCTGCTTCGATGGCTCCATCGCGGAATTCTCTTTCCCCGGGGAAAACCTGTAAACAACAACCATTTATAAGAAGCCATTACTATCATCCAAACATCCCCAAAAACAAATGTCTTTGCATATAACAAACACGATTAAAGGTGTATTTTAGTCACCTGATGCTAACTTATCATATCTAAACTTATCTTATCTAATCTTAGTGGCGGATCTTAAACAGTTTTACGAGGTGGGCCAATAGAAGAATTAAGTAATATACTATAGAACTTATATCATTATACACACATTTTTAGGGAGCTGTAACTAAAAATAACTAACGAATTTTCCGTCCGGGCCGGGGGGACTGGGCCCACCTAAGCCAAAGGAAAGATCTGCCATTGACCGAACTCATCTGAACTTATAAAAACTTATTTTACGTATAAATTGTACGGAGTATTACGTACTTGGATAATCCTTAAATTTCCCTAAAGTTATCTTATTTGAACTTATTTTTTTATGAAATAAGTGGAAATAAGGTGAACAAAACAAGTTTTGAACTGCCCGGTAACCCTCTTTGTTCCTGAACCTCGTAATCTCAACAATTTAGATGGCAACACATACTAAAAAAAAGGAAGCTAAAGCTACAAACCTGTGAGGCTTTACACAAAGTGATAGCCATGCTGGTTGCACCATGAGACCACTGAACCAAATTATCCCTACCGTTCCCGTCACTCGATGGATAGTTCCCGCTCTTCGGGAATCTTTTACTCATCACGTACCTCAAAGTGTTCTTTACATCCTCGGCATCATCTTCCAACAAAGGGAAGTGAAGCAACACATGTAAAATCCCAGCAAGGCCATGAGCGGCCCCAAAAAACCTCGTTCCATGCCATCTGTACATCAAAGGGCAGGACGGATTATCGGAGGCTCCGGCTCTACCCCCGGCTAAGATAGCATCAACCACCGGCATGAGTAAATCATTTGATACCGCCTCTTCTCCGAGGTGGCTCTTGATGAATAGAGCTGCATATAAAAACCCTGCTCTCCCACATAGAAGATTGTAAGACATTCCGAAACCTCCTTCTTCGGGTCCAACTGGAAGGGCTTTTTCTTGTGCCACCTGAAAGTTGTGACTTGGCATGAGTAATTGTGAATATAATGGTTGCAATCAGAACCAAGTTTAATCTATAGCAGACTGATCAAGCAGCTTAGAAGGACTATATAACAGGCCAATAAGATAAGATAAGATAAGTGTAATAAGATAATATATAAGATAAGTTCAGAGTCAATAAGTTCAGATAAGATAAGTTCAGGTGAACAGTACCTAGTTATACATAGAAGAACATTACCATGTTGTATTAGGCTATTAGCTTTTTCAATGTACCACTTATGCAAAAGACAAAGTAGTTTTGTACTTCGTATACCATATTTTACATTCCACTAAAAAGTCAGAAGTGGTAGTCATTTTAGGATATTACACGGAGAACATAATGCTTTCAACTTTCAGTGGAATTTTGGTCTTTCTAGTTAGAAACTATGCATAATCAACTATCAGTAGATTCAGTACACAACATTTCCAGTTGTGTCAACTCTCATTTGAGTTCCTCAAGTGGATGAATTTTCAAACAAGATACTATGAATTAGTAGTTGGCATTAAGTTATTGACAAAGACAAATACATAGGATGCATGATAACAAAAGAAATGTGAATCATGCTCAAGAATATAGAGTTAAAACCTCAATAAACATGTCAAGGAAACGGTCACGACTTAGATGGTCCCCCATATAGTTCATGATGACAGCGCCTAGAGCATAAACTCCTCCTCTACCACTCAAAAACGTTACATTTCTGCACAACACAATGGTACGTAGACAAGTCACGTTTAAGCTATCAATAATTCAATATAGTACGTACATTTTTAACTAAATCAAGTATATGCGATAAATAAAAACAAGTTAGCAAGTAGGTATAATTGGAAAAAAACCGAAATTACATACTCATATGTTGTCTACCAATTATCATTATCAATTAGGCCACTTTATAATTATCAATTAGGCCACTTTATAACTATCAACTAGTGTGTGGCCCGGGCTTTGGGTTTTACTTTTTGTAAAAATGTGCCCATTGTTAAACGACTGTATTTTACATTTATATTGGAAAATATAACAAATATTGTGGCTAGTTGAGATGGTAGGAAATGAAACTTTAATCCATGAGGTTTGATGTTCGATCCTTGCTACATGCCTTTTTAATTGTCAATAACATGCCATGATACTTATTAGTGGCAATGTGGCGTATAAGGAGAGAGTATACGTGACACGTATACATTTTCCTAAACGCCTTTTAATATATTAGTATAGATTAGGCCGCGTGGGCTATGTCACCGTCATTGCCATATCACATACACATACAATTCATTAATTAGTCTTCTATTCCATTCACAATCACCAAACCAAGACATAGAAGTAGGGGCGGAATTAGGGGGGCATGGCCCCCCGATATGTTTAACAATTAAATATGTAATATTAAATCCCATGTCAAATATAGTTCAAGTGCTTATTTTAGGTTGTTGGAGGTACAAGGTTCAAATCTTAATTCCCTCACTTATATACTTGTTTTTTGTATTTTATTTTTGATTCTCATTGTTATTAAAATTATAAGTTAAGTTTTGGCCCCCCTATATATGATTTCTGGTTCCGCCCCTGCATAGAAGAATCCGTTTATACCAGTATCCCACTTATTAATCAACTTCCATTCAAATACATATACACACATATTCACATGATCCATTGTGTCGCTGTGTGTAGAGAGTGTCACAAAAGGCAAATAATGTAGACATGATTTGATTGGTACACCAAAAAAACTTTAACCAACTAATAATCTGGTTCATAATTTGGATGTCCACTGCAATATTCACATGATCACCAAATTATTGGTTTGTAAATGGTAATTGTGGTAGCCCTATACGGCTACACTCCAACCAAAAATAAGTTGATTTTTTCTTTAAGTTGATATCCTGAAATTTTCAATGGTTTCTCACGTAGGAAATAAATAATAGCGTATAAAATATCTCAAGGTTGTGTCTCTCACTCTCTCTATATGTGTGGGGGGAAAGCGGGCCCTGTGCAACATGTGCATATTGTTTACTTGGAGACACGAAGTATTATCGTATTGGCTAGGAACCTTAGACCGACAATATGCCGAATCTGGGATCTGAAACTGTATTTTAGTTCATGATCCAATCCAATATCAAAATTAGTGATAACAAACGAGCTCTTATTTTGCAATGTGGACTCTTAAGTATTAGCCCTAACAACTAGACTAATGTTTTACACCCAACATCGTGTTCATCCTTTTCATTTTCGGGCTAAAAAACAGCACAAATTCTTATTTACAATGGGTGTACAATAAATATTGTACATCGAAGTAAAAGTTGACTTAAAATGCTTTAAAGTTACATTTATATATGTAAAAGTTATCTATTTTTTAATGATAAATTTTTTCATTTGAATAAAAATTATTTCTTCAAAATCACTAATAATGTATAAATTAATCATTTAACCCTTTAAAATGTTTATCTATCAACTTTTTAATTTTATAATATAAAAGTTACAGAAAAATAGGTTAAAGTTACGAAAAACTGCATAAAAGTTATCTTGGTGTACAATAAATTTATTGTACACCTTGTGCGCGCAAGACCTTTTGAAAAAACAGTTTCAAATTGAACATGCTTATATTGTTATCTCTTTGTCCAATAAAACCCAATTGTATGATAAAAATTGTCTACTTGTACTCTTATTAATCTTTTTCCCTCTACCTTGATTTTAAAAGTAACTCATGACTCTGCCCCTTTCAACCATTTATGGGCCTGGACACCATACTACCATAGTAACACAATAAGGAGGAGAAGAGTTCAATCCAAGCCCCAACAAGAAGTTTCCTCCTAAATCTAATTGACAGTGTGAGAGTAACTCCACTAGCTTAGTTGTTTTCTATCATGTGCGACTAAAGATGGTCGTGGGTCGGGTCGGGTCGGGCTGCAGCCGAGACCATTGGTCGTGGCCTAAACGGACCGTCCCACGCCAGGCCCACTTTGCATTGTGTCGGGCCGGGCTGAAAAGTCAAAACATGGCCATGCCCATTAGCTGTCGAGCATTCGTACCTAAGTCTAATTCTACTAAATTTAGTGTGCTTTGTCGTGTCGGGTCGAGTCGTGCATGTCATCCCTTTTCATGCTTTTTCAAAAATAAATACGGCCCAGGCCCGGCCCACGACTTTGTGTTGATGTCGTGCCAGACTTTTTCATGCCGGGTCGGACCTCGGGCCGGGCTGGCCCACGGCATATGGATAACATTTGGTTTTGATACTTCCCAAGTACGATATCTAGATAAATCCCAACTCCCAAGTTAAACTTTAAGAAACAAAAACTACTAACCTGGAGGAATGTGCGACGGTGGCACACGCGCGGACAATATCAGCGGACAAAAGCAAGTCCAGGTGACAAGCGGTGGCCTGGAATGAGCGGAAGCAGGTGAAAGCTGTCCCCATCAGACCCGTGTATATCGTGGGATTTATTTCCTGGCTCTCCGTTTTCCCCTTGTCTTTCCACGTCATCTCCACCACCTAATTAATCGGTTTATAGCAATTTACAATTAAACCCTTTTGCAATCTATATCTGACCGCTAAAAATAATAAATAAAAGAACATAAAAAATCAGATAAACAAGTTCTTGCTTAGCCAAATTCAGGGCTTGACGGTACCCTTTGCGTGAGGACTTGTTATATTAGTCACCGTTACGTGTGTAGTAGACTTTTTTTATTTGTTTATTTGCGATAAATGTTCTATTTAATCACAAGTTAAGCAATCTAACTATGAAGATCTTTGCTTGAACATTTCCAAATATGTGATATTTTAAAGTTATTAGGCTCGATGCAAGTGACTTCTAAGTAATAAGGAGAGTTGGACACTAATTTTGCCAACTTATGTTAGACTTTTTTTGAGGTGGATAAGGAAAAATATACGAGTAAAATTATATAGTAAGTGAGAAGTACGAAAAGGTGAATTAGTGAATGAACGTAAAAATATATGGATAAGGCAACACAAAGAAGTTAAAACCTACATTTTGTTCATTGTAAACAAAATACTTTCTCCATCCCATTTTATTTACCCACTATGACCCAAAAATCTCGCAAAAGACACGTAAAATAAGACAGATGGAATACACAACGTACACAAACACTCATGTGGTGATTAGGGCTGAACTTGATAGGAAGAACCCGTGTTCGATCCCCGTAACAACAATTGGAAAGGGACTGGATCCTAACCAACCAGAACTTACCCCGAATCCAGATTAGCCCTAAGAGTGAACAGGGTACTGACACACACACAAAAACACTCATGTTATTTAGTGCACAATTTTCACTTTACATTCACTTCGCCGACTTAAGTTAGTCTCTTACGGGGTAGATGAGGAAAAATATACGAGCACGAGAATATGATAAGACAGAAGTATGAAAATGTGGATGGACGGTAAAAAAATATGAAAGTGACAACCTACATTTTGTTATTAGTGTAACAAAATACTCCCTCTATCTCATCTTATTTGCTCCAATTTGAAAAAAAAAATCTCGCAAAAGACAAGTAAAATGACTAAATGAGACGGATTTAATACACAAGTATATACGTGGTATATTCTTTATTTGTGTTATTTGGTGCACAATTTTCACTATTACCGTACACTATTACTACTGTTGTTTGCGAACGAGTAATAGGGTTAATACAAATTACAAATTGGCACCGAAATTCGAAAATGAGACTTATTGTACCCGAATTATCATATTAACTACTTGACCTAAAGCATCGTGCTACTTTCACCGTACACTGTTGTAGTTTTATCCACCATATATCTATATTCTAGATAATTGCAAAGGATGAAGGCCAGTTATCAACTAAATAATGCAAATACCTAACTCAAAAAGTTCATACTCTGTATCAAACAATGGAAATTATACAAAACGTTACCAAAATATGACACTAATCATAAAAGTCAGTGATTAGCCTCCTAAATTCCTAATACTGCACAATTCTTTTGACGGAAGATACGCATAATTACTAGCACAAGGCAGAAGATTAATAAACAGTGTCATTTAATCCCAAAATAATCAAACATTCTAAACCACAATGACATTAATCAACTAAAATCAATTGGAAATTGTGTATACTAGAAAATTGCGAAGAACGAAGGCCAGTTCTCAACTAAATAATGCAAATAACTAACTCAAAAAGTTCATACTCTGTATCAAACAATGGAAATCATACAAAATGTTACCAAAATACGACACTAATCAGAAAATTCAGTGATTAGCCTCCTAAATTCCTAATACTACGTACACAATTCCTTTGACGGAAGATACGCACAATTACTAGCACAAGCCAGAAGTAAACAGTGTCATTCAATCCCAAAATAATCAGAAATTCTAAATTAATACTAGAAAATTGTATACTAGCAAATTGCGAAGAACGAAGGCCAGTTATCAACTAAATAATGCAAATAACAAACTCAAAAAGCTCATACTCTGTATCAAACAATGGAAATCATACAAAATTTTACCAAAATATGACACTAATCAGAAAAATTCAGTGATTAGCTAGCCTCCTAAATCCTAATACAGTAATACTACACAATTCAATCCCAAACAGTCCGAATTCTGAACAACAATCACATTAATCAACCAAAATCGATTCGAAATTAGCTTAAAAACAATCAAACTACCTGATTTTTAAGTGAAACAGCAGCTCTAAAGAAGGTCTGATCATCAGGAATAAACATGGAGGAGTGATCAGATAGCTCCATAACCGTCTGATCATTATCATCAACGAAGGAATTCATCCATTGATCTTTCCTCTGATCTTCACGTTGCCGTCGATCGCCATCATCAGATACACGCTCAATTATTGATGCTGACATTTTGATTTTTTCCTGCGCAATTTCTCTCTCTCTCAAATTTGAAATGAAAATTGTAGCTTATTACTGAAGCTGTAGTACGATTGTGAAATTGGCAAGTTTATATATGACGGGGGAAATGTGGATAAAAAGGGTAAGGGAGGGGCAAAAATGTACATAAATTGGAAATAGACACTTGGCTTTTTATGTTAGTGTGTAGTGTCAAGGACTTACGTTTTTGGCCGTTGGATTGCACCGAGTAATTCAGAGTCCATCCTGTGGCTCTCAAGTAACTCTACTTTAAAGATGGGAATTTGTCTAGTCGCGTAGGTCCACGTGTTGGTTTCTTGTACTTGTAGGGGTGCTCATCGATTCAAACCTGTATCGATTCGGATTGGACAGAAAATCGAAATTTTGATAATTTAAGATTAAATCGGACTGAATATGTTTGGACCGAATTTGAATCGGACCGGAAAAATCGGTACAAAATTCGGACTGGACCGGTTTGGACCGATCGTAGACTTATTTCTATATATTTTTTATTTTTTATAAAAATTATGGTAAAAAAGAAAAAAATATTATAAAAAAAAACAAATTATTTAAGGCTTTTTTGGTAGCTAAATAAAATATATCACAATATAGTAATATTACAACATATTAAAGGAGAGAATCAAATTTTTAAATAGTTTATAATATATTTTATTAAGGAAAAATCGGTCTGGTCCATAATCGTTTTTTGCACCGGACCGGACTGGGCCGGACCGAAAACCAAAAATTGATATTTCTCGACCTAAAGACCGGACCGATTGCCTTCGAGTCGGTTCGGTCCGGTCCATTTTTTTTGTCCGGATCAATTTTCGCACACCCCTACTTGTGTTATAATGGGTCGTGTTTAAAAGGGATAAAGGAAATTGTGTTAGACTGGGCTTGACTAGGCTTTTGTTTCTCTTTTGTAAATAAGGCTCATGCATAACCCGTTCCATGTACTTTGACGGGTTGGATCTTATCGTGTTAGCGGATTCTTTTACGAAACCTTATACTTTTTTGTACTCCCTCCGTATTTATTTAAGAGATACACTTGCTTTTTCCGGCCGTATTTATTTAAGAGATACACTTGCCATTTTTAGTAATTTATCAACCCCATCATTTAATTAAATAATACATCTAATTTACCCTATGACCCACCATCATATTAAACAAATAATTTCATAAACTCACCCTACCTCCCCCCAAATGACATGGTCCCCACTTGTTTACTTATTAAAATATCTACCTAACCCCACTTGCTTTATTATTTTATTTTTTTCTTAATACACGTGCTCGACCAAGTAAATCTCTTAAATAAATACGGAGGAAGTACTATTTAAACATAAGCGCATCGACGTGCGGGTCGGTCCGCTGAGCTCGTTTCAAATTTCAAAAATGATTTCCATGCCCAGCCCATAGCCTATCATCACGTCTCTCGTTTCATGTCAGGTTCATAACGAGTTTGTGTCGTGCCAAACCGCAATTTTTTGGCTGCCCTCGGGTACAGCCAAGCTGGCTGTACCCCTAATCAAACGACGTCGTGTGATGCGGGTACAGCCAGCGCTGGCTGTACCCCCCCCCCCCCCCGAAAACGACGTCGTTCAGCGTATTTTTATCCCCTTCCTGAGTTTCCTAAGTTTTCTAACTCTTTTTTTTTTGTTTCTTCTTCTTCAAGTTGCGATATATCTTGTTCTTAGGGTTTATTTCGATTTTTTCTCTCCTATTTTCTCTCTCCTCTGTTTCCATGGAGCTCGCAGTTATGGAAAATTCTGAAGCTCTTTTCGAATCTAATTCTGGAATTTTAAGTACATTGATGTCAGAACGTAAGTTTATATTTTTATTATTTTCATTTATTTGTTTTGATTTCAATGTTTTTGGTTTTGATTGTTTTCGATTTTATATTTTGATTTTGGATAAAATGTGTTTAGAATTTTGTTATTTTTCGTGTTTTCGCTGGATATTTCGATTTTGATTTGTTTCTTTGTTTTTGTTTTCTGTAGATTTTCTTATTTTTTTGCAATTGTACGTTATTTTTTGTTCGATTTTTATTCATAATTTTATTTATTATCAATGTATATAATGTTAATGAATTTTTAGCTCAGATCTTATGAACATTATATATTTTGATAAAATACATATTATGTTATGAATTTTTGAATTGTTCTGTCCCAAAAGAAAATATTGTTCATTGTTTACTTATAACATTCTTAACAAATATATGAATATTCAGTTCAAGGAAATTGAACATTGTCTACAACAATAATGAACATTTTATTGAATGACTTTGAATGTTACGTATATTAGTAATGAACATTGCATTGAAATATATTGAATATTTTTTATTTAGATAATGAACATTGTATTGTATTATATTGAACTTTCTATTAAGAGTTATTGATCATTACCTATGTTACAATGAACATTTAATTCAAGTATTTTATCATTATTTATAATTCATAATGAACATTTTATTTAATGATTTTGAATATTACCTATTGTTTGGGCTCCCAATTGATTCTCAATTGGGCCACTAAGTCCAAAGCCCAATGGCTCCAAACAAACAGCATCAAACCTACCAATGGCTAGCCAGCCATCCATCAAGGCCCAAGGCCCAAAAGCAATAAATGACCTATGGGCATTTATTATGCAAACACTATAAATAGGCCGCCAAGGCTCACACCTCAAGGTACGTCCAATTTATCGCCTTAAGACTACTCTTCTAGAGAACTTCTCTCTAGAATCCGAGCATCGTTCTTACTTAGGCATCGGAGGGGCTTTCCTCGGAAACACCCCCGAGGCTAGTGATTTTGCTCTTGTGCAGGTGAATTCGGACTCTACTCATTCAAACAAGCAAGATCTTCAACACATACGAAAGGGCCTTCATTCGAAGCCCATTGTTTCCATATTTATAACACCGGAACAATTTGGCGCCGTCTGTGGGGACCACTGAGAAAGAAGCTACCGGGCAAACACCGTTCCACCTTGTATATGGATCCGAAGCTGTAATCCCTGTGGAAATCGGAACAGAAAGCCTGAGGATCCAGGCATACAACAGGTATGATGGGCTCCAAGGAGAAAGCAACAACCAACTTCTGTCTGAAGCTCTCGATCTACTGGACGAAGCTCGAAACGATGCAAGGACACTCAACGCAGCCTATTTGCAGAGGGTCAACAAGCATTATAACCGAAGAGTCAACGCCAGACCCCTAAAAGTCGGTGATCTAGTGCTCAGAAACGCCGCCTCGGTTCAGAAAGGACGGATCCATGGCAAACTCTCAGCCACTTGGGAAGGACCATACATCATCCATTCCGAAAAAAGGCCAGGCACGTTTATGCTGAAACAGTTAGATGGAACAATTTTGAAGAACCATTGGAATACCGATGTTCTCAAGAAATATTTTGTATGATCTCTGTCTGTAAACCAAGTAAGTTGTTTAATGAGAAGAGGAAAGCCATTGGCACCATGTGTTTCATTAAACTTATCTCTATATTTATTGTCCCCTTATATATATGCAGCCTCGGATCTGATCAATCCGAGACTAAAAACAGGTTGACTTTGCCCATTCCTTGATAAAATGCAAGAAATGACCAAATCATACACTTCAGGGAATCGTCCAGAATCCTCGGATTCGCGATAACCAAATAAAACTTGTTCGCCACAAACAGTCGCTCGAATCAAGTTATAAAACTCCGGCTCAGATCCACGGATCGCCGAAGGCATAACTAAGAGGCAGACTAGCGATCTCTTGCCCAGGTTTCCGAACCACAAGAGATCGGAAGAACAATCCAAACCTCTGAGCAGATCGACGGATTTGAAGAGTCTGGAAACTAAAGAGTCTCTTAGCAGATCTACGGATTTGAAGAACTCGCAAAACTAAAGAGTCTCTTAGCAGATCTACGGATTTGAAGAACTCGCAAAATTAAAGAGTCTCTTAGCAGATCTACGGATTTGAAGAACTCACAAAATTAAAGAGTCTCTTAGCAGATCTACGGATTTGAAGAACTCGCAAAGTTAAAAAGTCTCTTAACAGATCTACGGATTTAAAGAGCTCGCAAGATCAAAAGGTTTTTAGCAAGTCTACAGAAAGAGGAGCTCGAAAAATCTACGGATTCAAAGACCTAAAATTGCGAAAGTACAAAGTTGAAAAGAAGCAGCCAAGTAACAAACATTCATTTTTTATTCAATATTTGGGGGGAGTACAAATACATTGAAAACCTCAAAAATTGAAAACAAAATGAAACAGTTAAAATCGGCAGCCATCAACAGACAATACCGGCCTACCGAAGTACTAAAGAAAACAAAAAGAAATGAGTACAACGCAGCGCCGAGGCAAAAGGGGGAAAGGCAAGCACATGTTCGGAAGTCCTCAACTGGAACCGACCGACTCTGAAGAAGACGACTGCCCGAATCCCTAACTCTTGGGAGTCTCAGGAGCAACCCCTAGGGGAGCATCCTTCGAAGAACCCCCAGCAGTAGTGTCACCTTCGGAAGACGCCTTCTGGGCCCGAGCCTCTGCAAGAGAAGCTTGACGTTCAGCTTCAGCTTCGTCTCGGTCGGCCTGGCACTCCACCAAGTGATCCTGGGCCCTCATCCAGAGCGGAACCTTCTCATTCCAAGGGAAATGAGGCATGTGCTTCGCAAACATGCGCCGAGCACCCAGGATGCCATTCCAGTATTGCTCTCTACACTGATCAGCAGTGTAGAGGTCAACTCTCTCTTGCTCCAACTTCCGAATGGCCGCATCCTTCTCTCGGATCTTCAGCTGGAGAACGGGCACCTTGTCAGCTTGATTCTGAATAATCTCCCGATGCTTGACAAACTGCTGAAGCCTCGCCTCCGCTTCCTGGCTCTGCTTAATGGCCGCCTCAAATTTAGACGTCATCTCCTTGAGAAGACTGTCTTTTTCTTCAAGTTCGCTCGCAAACTTGGCGGCCATTTCTTTCCTCTCCTTGTCGAAGGAAGCTATCTTTTCAGCATCCTCCTCGACTTGGAAAGTGAGCTTCCCAACTTCGGCCCCGATCTGCTCAGCCGACTCCCTAGCCTCACGACTGTACTGAAGGTACAGTTGCTTGACCTCCACCAGCTCGGCGAAGAGCTGCCCAGCCTTCTGGTCCAAGATAGGGATATCACGAGCATAAGCCTCCTGATATCTCCTCAGTTGTCTCTCCTCAACCGAGCTACACTCGGAAGCGAACGAGGACCAGAAAACAGCCTGGGAAAGAAGAAAAGATGAGAAAAGATGAGGAAAGAAGAAAACAACAAACCAAAAACGGAACTCAAAAGAGAATTTCCAACACTTACCTCACTCAGATAGTATTGGGCCATCATAGCTGGGTTCCTCTCCTCAGCTCCAGGAACCCTCCACTGCGGGTTGGCCCGAAGAAGATTCTCCCGTGCAGTTTCGGGACCCACCAAAGATCCCACGTGAGCCATGGGGTTCTCCCCCAAAACCGGAGCTCTAGCATAGCGAGCCATCGCCTCCCTTACCTCCTCGGGGATCCGTTTCAGCGGAACATCCGAGCAAGGGTCAGCGTGGATCAGTCTATCCAGGGTCGAGGTCGAAGTAGAGCCCAAGGTCGAGTGGCGCCTCTTCCTCGCCAGACCCTGTTCGGGTTGCTCCTCCTCAGCAGAAGGGACCTCCTTCTCAGCTTCGGGAACCTCTATGTGAGCTTCGGTGAGATCCACCATCTCCTTATCTGGACTTTTCTCCCTTTCGAGAGAAACGTCAGCAGATTCCTCCTTCTGCTCGGCCACAATAGGGACATCCGAGCCAGGAACAAGGTCGGCTTCAATCGCCTCCATCACCTTGGTTATATCCTGGATCTCGATCCCTAAAGCAGCAGACGGCTTCAGCGGAGAGGGGATGGTATCTTCCTCAGCCAACGGTTGGTCCACGGGCGGCGGTTCCGCAACCACCACACTCTTCAACTTCTGCCCTGGCAAGGGCATGAAGTGAAGGAGATTCTTGGGAGGAGGCATGACTTCCGAAACCGCTTCCTACAGGGCAAACGCTCAAAGGTCAGTTTCGGAAAAAGAGAGAACGGACTACAAAAAGCTCCAAGTCAGAACAAATACCTTCTCCGAGGACTGAGAAGCCTTCACTTTCTTCGGATGCGCGGAAGGCCTCAAAAGAGTGCTACCCTTCCTTTTGCGCTGATCCTAAACAGAGGAGACCAAGGGTCAATAAATGTAAAAGAAGACAAAGGAAGGAATAAAGAAAAAACCGTGAAGTACCCGGTTCCTAGATAAAGAGATATCTATCCGAGCCGGAGATGAAACCGAAGGAACGGCACGCGGCACAGCGTCAGTCCCAGGACCCTAAAAAGATGGTCCAGGACCAAGACGTTAGCCGACGGCCAACCAGAAAGAAAGACAAACAAAAGACTTCGAGATATAGAAACACTCACCGGATCCGAGGTTGTCCTCAAATCAGGGAGCACGACCGTCACTGGAACAGCTTCGGGAGAAGAGGCAGAATCCCACGGATCAGCTCGAACTTCAGATATCCGAGCGACACCCGACGGAGACAGCACGTAATCCTTCAAGCGAGGATTACGAGGATTCTCTTTCCCGAACTTGTAATCAGGAGCCGAGTCGTGAATGGTCTTCAGATCCAAAGAAATGCCCAAAACCACAGGATCAACGCAGCTAAAGCCGTACTCTGCAGAAACAAAGCACAAAACAAAGTCAATAAAACGAGACAAAAAGGAGGAGGACAAACTTACTAAAGCACGGTCCCAGCCGAAAGACACCTACCCCTGTCAAAAATCCTGCTGAGACCGGCAACAGCAAGAATGTCCTCCCGCAAGATATAGTTGAGGTTCGGGAGCCAGTTGGACGGCAGTTTGTAGTTGTCCTCCCGAGCCAAAAACCACTGGAGGAGATCCACGTAGTGGTGATGGTTCCGATCCGGAGCAGCCACGCTTCGCATATCAGGATCAGGAGTCACAAACCACTTCGGAGGGCGGTAAAAATGCGGATGCTTCGGATCTGTCGGCACACGAACGAACAACCACTCCGTCTTCCAATTATGGTCAGAGCTGAGGTAAGGGTAGGCCGTAATGTAGTTCGGCTCCCCCTTCCTTCGGGACCTTTTGTTGATGATGGTCCACCAACCATACCCATTCCCCTTGGAAGCGTGATTGAAAGACAGATCGTGGAGATCCCGAAACACGGCAACGGAACAGGGAAAGTTAATAAAATCGCACACCCATCTAAATCCGATGATGTGCCTCATAGATTTGGGGGTAAGTTGGGCCAAGCTGATGTTGTACGACACCAGAAGCTCGGAAATGAAGGGATCCAAGGGAAAGCGGAGACCGTTCTCCAAGTGATGAGTATACACAGAGATGAACCCCCTCGGCGGATGAGTCACCCGAGGACGCTCCTGATCGGGAAGCTCGCACCAGTACCCCAAGGCGTGCTGGATTCCGTATAACTCTTCGGCCCTCCGATGGTAGTTCCCCAGCTTCGCCTCCACCAACCAGTCACCACTGACCGATTTTTCCAAAGGACCATCGATCTTAGTGGTCTCATGCAGGATCGGGGCATACTTGCCCTGCGGATCAGCTTCAGTCCAATGAACTGGAAACTCAGGGTAAGGACGGCGCACACCCGAAGAACCAGCTTTCTTACCAGAAGTTGCGCGTTCAGACACGCTAGACCCGCCAACAACATCATCTTTAGAAGCATCCCAACCAGTCGAACGCCTCTCCGCCGGCCTCTCCGAAGGGCGACCCCTCGAAGTTTTATGTAACCTGCCCGAAGGCACGTTCTCCCTCTCACTAGAGGACCCAACGACGAACTTGCTTTTGCCCCTATTCTTTGCCATGGTCGCGAATTCTCGGCCTAGGGTTTAGATTGAGGGGTAGAAGGAAAAACGAAGAGGAAAAGAAAATTCAGAAACAAATTACCTTTTTCCGAAGCGGAATTCGCCGATAAAACGAATAACCCAAGTTCCCGAAGTCTAAAGCTGGCCGAAATTCGTAGATCTGAAGAAATTTGAAAACTGCGATCGCCGAAATTTAGAGAGAGAATAAGTTTGAAAGAAGGAGTAAAAAATTCGAAAGGAGCAAAGCACCCAGTATTTATAGAAAAGAAAGGGAGGCGCATCAACTTCCTCAACCCACGATCTCCACGACACAATACAACTCCCAACACTTGTCATCAATGCAAATCATCCCTTTTCAAAAAAGAGAGGGAACTTTCGGACTTCTGACAGCTGGAAACCCACCCATTTAATTCTAAATGGACCTGGTCTGGGGGGCATGTTGTTTGGGCTCCCAATTGATTCTCAATTGGGCCACTAAGTCCAAAGCCCAATGGCTCCAAAAAAACAGCATCAAACCTACCAATGGCTAGCCAGCCATCCATCAAGGCCCAAGGCCCAAAAGCAATAAATGACCTATGGGCATTTATTATGCAAACACTATAAATAGGCCGCCAAGGCTCACACCTCAAGGTACGTCCAATTTATCGCCTTAAGACTACTCTTCTAGAGAACTTCTCTCTAGAATCCGAGCATCGTTCTTACTTAGGCATCGGAGGGGCTTTCCTCGGAAACACCCCCGAGGCTAGTGATTTTGCTCTTGTGCAGGTGAATTCGGACTCTACTCATTCAAACAAGCAAGATCTTCAACACATACGAAAGGGCCTTCATTCGAAGCCCATTGTTTCCATATTTACAACACCGGAACACCTATGTTCGTAATTACCATTTTATTTAAGTACATTGAACAACACCTAATTAAGCAATGGACATTCTATTTTTAACATTACTATTTTAATATTGAATATTTTATTTAAGGATATTGAACATTTCAATTTTCCATTGTTAGTTATTATTGAAATTGATCATTCACTATTTTAACATTGAACAATCACTAGTTTAACATTGAACATTTCTTCCTTTCGCAGTGAATAAGGAAGTAAGTCTTTTTGTTGAAGGGTCAGAATCTATGTTAATGATGAAGGAAGTTAAAAATGAAGACGAAGCTTATGATTTGTATAATGAATATGCTTTTAGTAAAGGTTTTGGTATTAGGGTTGGGAAAGGTCGGAAGCGTCAAAACAGTGAATTTTATACTATGAAACGGTTCTTGTGTAGCTGCGAAGGGGTTAAAGATGAAAAAAGGAAGAGAACAAGGTCTTATGCTAGATTGGATACGCGTACTGGGTGTACTGCTTTTGTTCAGTTTTCTATTGGTAAAGATGGTGTATGGACGGTTGTGAATCATAATATGATTCATAATCATGCTATGGTTCCTCTAAATTATGAATATAGTAGTTGAAATAATTGAAGATTTCTAAACCAAACTTAGTATATCAGAGTAAACGAACATTTTATTAAAAAGAATTAAATATTTTAGCAAAATAAATTGAACATTTTTCGCAGATGAGTGTAGATTTAAAATTTTACTGTAGAAAAATTGAATATTAGTACAAAGAACATTTCCATTATGAATATAATACTAGAAATAATTCATAGTATATTCCAAAACAAAACTCTGTAACAAAATATATTCCAGAAAAAAAATTGAACATTTTATAAAAAGAAAATGAACTATCAAAATATATTGAATATTTTATAAAAAGAAAATGAATATTTTATCAAAATATATTGAACATTTTGGAGACAGACAGTTACCATGATTTCTGGATTTAGTTTTTGGACATATGAATGAACAAATGTTCAAATCATTTTAATTATATATATAACATTCGAAATAATTCAGTATTCCTAAAGAAAATCTCAGTAGACCAAAAAGGATATCCAGTTTGGAATATATGATCATTTTCCAAAAAGATATTGAATATTCTGCTATAATCAATTGAACATTTTGCATAAGATAGTTATCATGAGTTTGTTAGGTTATGATACATATGACATTTACATAAATCATGCGGAAACAACCATTAACCCAGGAAACATATTATTTACACATAATCATATAGCATAATTAGATGCATACTCTTTGTTGCGTGCCTTCCCTAGCTGCGCCCGAACCGAACAAGAACAAGTCTTTTAGGACTCCAAGTGTCGTCCCTCCGTAGAAAGTCCACAGCACGTCCGGATCCGCCTTAAGATTGACCAACTAGAATCGCCCTTAAGGTACTCAGAAAATTCGGCACTTTTGGGGCAAGATGGGTGTTTGAATTTTCTCTCAAAAATCTCACTTTTGAATACTTTAAAACTTGTGTATAAATTATGACCCCTAGGCCTTTATTTATAGAGTTATGGAAAAGGAATCGTAATCCTAGTAGGATGCGAATTAATTGGAATTAGAATTCTACATGAATTCTACTTAATCAATTTATCCAATAGGAATAGACATTTAATCATACACTGACTCTTGCAGATTCAGGAATCTCGCATGAGCTCAAACTCACACACACACGGCAGCCACAAGGGCTGCCCATGCGCGTGCGAGCAGCAGCCCGCGCAGCACGGCCCCACGCATGCGCGGCCTTGTGCGCGCTGGGCTGTGGCGTGCGTGCTTGCTGGGCGATGGCCTGGCTTCGTGCTGGGCCTTCGTCCGGCAGGCCTCGTCCGATGCTAATTCGTACGATACGCTTCCGATTAAATTTCCATTTCCGGAATCTATTTCCGATACGAACAATATTTAATATTTCCGATTCCGGAATTAATTTCCGTTTCGAACAAATATTTAATATTTCCGTTTCCGGAATTATTTTCCGATTCCGGTAATATTTCCGATTCTGACAATATTTCCGTTTCCGGCAATATTTCCGATTCTGGTAATATTTCCATTTCCAATAATATTTTCCGATACGTACCATGTTTCCGTTTCCGGCAACATCTACGACTTGGATAATATTCATATTTCCGATACGATCCATATTTCCGTTTCCGGCAATATCATCGTTTCCGGAGTATTCATTTCTTGCCTGTGACGATCTTAGCTCCCACTGAAACCAAGATCCGTCGGTTCCGAATATTCATAGATGGAGTATTTAATGCCATTAAATACTTGATCCGTTTACGTACTATTTGTGTGACCCTACGGGTTCAGTCAAGAGTAAGCTGTGGATTAATATCATTAATTCCACTTGAACTGAAGCGGCCTCTAGCTAGGCATTCAGCTCACTTGATCTCACTGAATTATTAACTTGTTTAATTAATACTGAACCGCATTTATTAGACTTAACATAGAATGCATACTTGGACCAAGGGCATTATTTCCTTCAGTCTCCCACTTGTCCTTAGGGACAAGTGTGCATTTCCTAATTCCTTTGTCGCTCGATGCTTGCTCTTGAACATAAGGTAAGAGTTGTCATCCTTATTATGTCCAGAGGTGTTCCTCGGTTTCAGAGTTCAACTGATCAAATAAACAGATAATCATAGCCTATGATTCATCCGAGCACGGCCATGCATTTCACAGTTTCTAGCTCTCCGAGTGGCCTTGTACAACTTTTAAGCATCTCATCCCGATTTATGGGAGGACAATCCCAATCTTGCGATCTTGAGATTAGACTTCGTTTGATAGGTGATTACCTGAGCGTTGCCTTTATAGCCTCCTTTTACGGTGCGACGGTTGGTCAACGTCAAAGCAACCAGTTCTCAAACAAGTAATCTCAAATCACTCAGGTATTGAGGATTTAGTGTCTAATAATTTAATGAAATTTACTTATGACAGACTTTCATCTCTTACAGTAAAGTTTCATAGGTCTTGTCCGATACTAGTCTTCCCAAAGTAAGTATCTATGCAAATGATTATGACATTGCCATGTCCACATAGTTCAAGAAACAGAACTACTAGTCATCTTGCATTCTAATCGTCTAACGTTTTCTATGCGTCCAATTTTATAGAAAACTCCGACTAGGGACCATTTTCAACCTTTGACATTCAAGTTCACTTGATAGACATTTCTTAGTCACAGGACTGGTCCTGACAGTCTATCTTGAATATATCGTCAAGTTGAAGGGACTCATCATTTAATAAACCACAAATTAAATGGAAAAATGAATTCCTTTCATTTATTGTGAATGATTAACCAATAATGTTTTACAAAGATTTAAACTCTAAAACTTTAAAACATTAAACAGAGACATCAAAGCCATTCTCCAATATGCTTGATTCCCATAGCTGCAGTGTGCGAGTTGTGCTTCGCTTGCGGCAGAGGTTTAGTTAATGGATCTGATATGTTGTCATCAGTTCCAATTTTGCTTATCTCGACTTCTTTTCTTTCAACGAACTCTCGTAGAAGGTGAAATCTACGAAGTACATGCTTGACTCTCTGGTGGTGTCTAGGCTCTTTTGCCTGTGCAATAGCTCCGTTATTATCACAATACAGGGCTATTGGTCCTTTAATGGAGGGGACTACACCAAGTTCTCCTATGAACTTCCTTAGCCATATAGCTTCCTTTGCTGCTTCATGTGCAGCAATGTACTCCGCTTCAGTTGTAGAATCCGCAATGGTGCTTTGCTTAGCACTTTTCCAGCTTACTGCTCCTCCGTTGAGGCAGAAGACAAACCCAGACTGTGATCTGAAATCATCTTTGTCGGTTTGGAAACTTGCGTCCGTATAGCCTTTAACAATTAATTCATCATCTCCACCATAGACCAGGAAGTCATCTTTGTGCCTTTTCAGGTACTTCAGAATGTTCTTGGCAGCAGTCCAATGTGCCTCTCCTGGGTCTGACTGGTATCTGCTCGTAGCACTGAGTGCGTACGCAACATCCGGGCGTGTACATATCATAGCATACATTATTGAACCAATCAATGATGCATATGGAATCCCATTCATTCGTCTACGCTCATCAAGTGTTTTTGGGCACTGAGTCTTGCTTAGAGTCATTCCATGAGACATGGGTAGGTAGCCTCGCTTGGAGTCCGCCATCTTGAACCTATCAAGCACCTTATTGATATAAGTGCTTTGACTAAGTCCAATCATCTTTTTAGATCTATCTCTGTAAATCTTGATGCCCAATATGTACTGTGCTTCTCCTAGATCCTTCATCGAAAAACATTTCCCAAGCCAAATCTTGACAGAGTTCAACATAGGAATGTCATTTCCGATAAGCAATATGTCGTCGACATATAATACTAGGAAAGCAATTTTGCTCCCACTGACCTTCTTGTATACACAAGATTCGTCCGCGTTCTTGATGAAACCAAAGTCACTGACTGCTTCATCAAAACGTATATTCCAGCTCCTGGATGCCTGCTTCAATCCGTAGATTGATTTCTTTAGCTTGCATACCTTTTTAGCATTCTTTGGATCCTCAAAACCTTCAGGCTGTGTCATAAACACAGTTTCTGTTAAAACGCCGTTTAAGAAAGCAGTTTTGACATCCATCTGCCATATTTCGTAATCGTAATATGCAGCGATTGCTAACATTATTCGAATAGACTTTAGCATTGCAACTGGTGAAAAGGTTTCATCGTAATCCACACCGTGGACTTGCCTGTAACCTTTCGCAACCAATCTAGCTTTGAAAACTTCAAGTTTCCCATCCTTGTCCTTTTTCAGTTTGAAAACCCATTTGCTTCCAATGGCTTGGTAGCCATCTGGCAAATCGACCAAATCCCATACTTGGTTTTCAGACATGGAGTCTAATTCAGATTGCATGGCTTCTTGCCATTGCTTGGAGCTAGGGCTCGTCATAGCTTGCTTGTAAGTCGCAGGTTCATCACTTTCAAGTAATAGAACGTCATAGCTCTCGTTCGTCAAAATACCTAAGTACCTTTCCGGTTGAGATCTATATCTTTGCGATCTACGCGGGGTAACATTTCTAGATTGACCATGATTCTCACCAGATTCTTCTAAAGATCTCTGAGTTTCATCCTGAATGTCATCTTGAGCATTCTCTAGAGTTTGTTGTTCGACTCGAATTTCTTCGAGGTCTACTTTTCTCCCACTTGTCATTTTGGAAATGTGATCTTTCTCCAAAAAGACACCATCTCGAGCAACAAACACTTTGTTCTCAGATGTATTGTAGAAGTAATACCCCTTTGTTTCCTTTGGATAGCCCACAAGGATACATTTGTCAGATTTTGGATGAAGTTTGTCTGAAATTAATCGTTTGACGTATACTTCACATCCCCAAATCTTAAGAAAAGACACATTTGGAGGCTTTCCAAACCATAATTCGTATGGAGTCTTTTCGACAGCTTTAGACGGAGCTCTATTTATAGTGAGTGCAGCTGTATTTAGTGCATGTCCCCAAAATTCTAATGGAAGTTCGGCCTGACCCATCATTGACCTGACCATGTCTAGCAAGGTTCTGTTCCTCCGTTCTGACACACCGTTCCATTGTGGTGTTCCAGGAGGAGTCAATTCTGATAGAATTCCACATTCTTTCAGATGGTCATCAAATTCATAGCTCAGATATTCACCGCCTCTATCAGACCGCAGTGCCTTGATCTTCTTGCCTAATTGATTCTCTACTTCACTCTGAAAATCCTTGAATTTGTCAAAGGATTCAGACTTATGCTTCATTAGGTAGACATAACCATACCTACTGAAGTCATCAGTGAAAGTGATAAAGTAGCTGAAACCACCTCTAGCATTTGTACTCATTGGTCCACATACATCTGTATGGATTAAACCCAATAGTTCATTTGCTCTTTCTCCAACTTTAGAGAAAGGTTGCTTTGTCATTTTGCCAAGTAAACATGATTCGCATTTACCATAATCCTCTAAGTCAAATGGTTCTAGAATTCCTTCCCTTTGAAGTCTTTCTAAGCGTTTCAAGTTTATATGGCCTAATCGACAATGCCACAGATAGGTGAGATCTGAATCATCCTTTTTGGCCTTTTTGGTATTTATGTTATATACTTGTTTGTCGTGATCTAATAAATAAAGTCCATTGACTAATCTAGCAGATCCATAAAACATCTCTTTAAAATAAAACGAACAACTATTGTCTTTTATTATAAAGGAAAATCCCTTAGCATCTAAGCAAGAAACTGAAATGATGTTTTTAGTAAGACTTGGAACATGGAAACATTCTTCCAGTTCCAAAACTAGCCCGGAGGGCAACGACAAATAGTAAGTTCCTACGGCTAATGCAGCAATCCGTGCTCCATTTCCCACTCGTAGGTCGACTTCTCCCTTGCTTAACTTTCTACTTCTTCTTAGTCCCTGTGGATTGGAACATAAGTGTGAGCCACAACCTGTATCTAATACCCAAGAAGTTGAATTAGCAAGTATACAGTCTATAACGAAAATACCTGAAGATGGAACGACTGTTCCGTTCTTCTGATCTTCCTTTAGCTTCAAGCAATCTCTCTTCCAATGCCCCTTCTTCTTGCAGTAGAAGCATTCGGATTCAGAAGTGGGTTGACTGACCTTCCTCTTTGCAGATTTGGCGCCAGTTTGCTTAGTTGGGCTGGCCTTGTTGCCACCTTTCTTAGCATTCCTCTTCTTTCCAGATTTCTTGAACTTGCCCCCACGCACCATAAGCACATCCTGCTTATCACTTTTGAGCGTCTTTTCAGCGGTCTTCAGCATACCGTGAAGCTCAGTGAGCGTTTTGTCCAGACTATTCATACTGTAGTTCAGTTTGAACTGATCATACCCGCTATGAAGAGAATGGAGGATGGTGTCTATAGCCATTTCCTGAGAAAATTGCTGATCCAGCCGACTCATATTCTCAATGAGTCCAATCATTTTGAGAACATGTGGACTTACGGGCTCGCCTTTCTTAAGCTTGGTCTCAAGAATTTGCCTATGAGTCTCGAATCTTTCGACTCGAGCCAGATCTTGGAACATGTTCTTCAACTCACTGATGATTGTGAAAGCATCTGAGTTGATGAACGTTTTCTGCAGATCTGCACTCATGGTGGCGAGCATTAGACATTTCACATCCTTGTTGGCATCAATCCAACGATTGAGGGCTGCCTGAGTGATCCCGTCGCCTGGAGCTTCGGGCATCGCCTCATCTAGGACATACTCCTTTTCTTCCTGCATAAGAACTATTTGCAAGTTCCTTTGCCAGTCAAGGAAGTTTTTCCCGTTCAACTTCTCCTTTTCGAGAATTGATCGAATGTTGAATGAATTGTTGTTTGCCATATTAAAAACTACAATTGAAAAGAATAAACAAATAAATAACCATTCACAGTTTCTCTTAATAAACTTAAATTCTAGCATTCATGCATAATTCAATGTTTATTAAGCATTTTATTCAAGTTATGTGTTCCGGCAGGTGTGAATAAAATGATTCCAAGATCCTAAAATCATTGAAGAACTAAGCACAGTTTGTCGACTTAATCCTAGAACATCTTAGGTAAGCAAAAGCCTTTTGCTAATAGTCTAGAAACTATTCTTGGTTGATAGGTACGTCTAAGAACTTATTAGGTAAACCTATCGAATTTGCCACGACATAAAAGGACTCCTTACTTATATCGTTGAGTTTCACCAAAACTAACATGTACTCACAATTATTTGTGTACCTTGCCCCTTTAGGACCAATAAGTAACACCTCGCTGAGCGAAAACTATTACTAGATTGATGTAAAGGATATCCAAGCAAGTGTATATTTTGGCATGGCACCTTTTAACTCAATTTTTTTAAGTTTGGAACTTAAGGCTCTTACTATGTTGGTTAGATTTTAAGTGAACTAAAATCCTTAATCATGCAACATAATCAAGCTTTTGATCTCATGCATTTTAAGACATATTTAAAGCAATAAATAACTTAAAACATGCATAAGATATTTGTGATCTAGTATGGCCCGACTTCATCTTGAAGCTTTGACTTCAAAGTCCGTCTTGAAAATCTCCGTGGGAGGCACCATTTTCTTCAAATAGGATAAGTTATAACTAATTACAACTATTTGATGGTACGCAGACCATATTTGAATTGAAAAACAACTTTGGTACTTTAGACCAATTACATTCAAATTAATGGTACGCAGACCATATTTTCTATCCTATTTGGGCCATACTAGTCACTTCATAACCTGCAAAACAGTACATATACTATATATACCATTCACCCATTCATTATCATGAATGGCCCACATAGCTGGTTAGTCAAACACATTATGCATCACGTAAACATTTGCAGCAATTAATCAAGGGCACCAATAATCTACCAATTATTCAGTCCTTATTAATTCTAATCGAGTTGTTTTAACCTTAAGGATTTGTAGACCTAATCAAGAGTTTATGACTAAAAGTGCTCCCACTCAAACCAATAAATTCATATGCTTTACAAATTTTAAACATAAAATTGTATTTCTAGTCTAACCGGAAACATACAAATTTAATTAAAATTTAAAGCTCATATAAATTTATAATTGAATCCAAAATTTTAATTTAATTTCAGTCGCATTTAAATTAATTCATGATTTTAATTTTAGTAAAATAATTAGAATAAATTCCATTTATTATAATTATAATATTCAAAATTAAAATCCAAGAAATTAATTCAAATTATTAATTTTAAAATTAATTAAAATTACGTGAACTGAAATTTTCAAATTAAACATTCAAAACGATCTAATCGAAACGCAAACACCCTACGCGTTGCACGCCCATGGGCTGTACGCACACAGCCATTGCTGGCCATGTGCGCGCAGCCCATGCGCTCGTCGCATAGCTGCTGCTGTCCCATACGCAAGCCTCCGCACAGCGCCCACCGCACGCGAGCTATCGCTCGCAGCGCGCGCGCGTTACCGCGCTCGCTGGTGCGCGAGATCGCTCGCTGGTGCGCGCGAGCCATCGCTCGCTGGGGCGCTGCATCGCTCGCTGGTGCGCGCGAGCCATCGCTCGCTGGCGCGCGAGATCGCGCGCTGGTGCGCGCGAGCCATCGCTCGCTGGCGCGCGAGATCTCGCGCTGGTGCGCGCGAGCCATCGCTCGCTGGCGCGCGAGATCGCTCGCTGGTGCGCGCGAGCAATCGCTCGCTGGCGCGCGAGATCGCGCGCTGGTGCGCGCGAGCCATCGCTCGCTGGCGCGCGAGATCGCTCGCTGGTGCGCGCGAGCAATCGCTCGCTGGCGCGCGAGATCGCTCGCTGGTGCGCGCGAGTGATGCTGTGCGCAGCGCTCGTGGCACGCGAGCTTGCGCTCGCTGCGCACGAGGCTGCGCGCTGTTATGCGAGGCAGCGCGCGCTGTGGCGCAGCTCGCTTGCTGCCCACACGCGACTGCCTTGGCTCGCCCCTCGCCCATGCCCATCCGTTCATTGCTCGTGGCACACGACACAAGGCAGGGCTGCTGCCTTGTGCTCGTGCACTACGCCCTTGCTCATTGCATTCGTGCCGCACGGGCGACGAGCTCCCTTGCTCGTCGTCGCATGCCCGCGTTATACAACACCCCTTAAGGGTTACGCGAAGCGTCCATTGCTTCGTGCGTGCAAGTTATTTGAACGAATCGCATAAAAATTTAAAATTTATATTTAAAATTAATGACAAATTAATAAATAATATTAATTTCATAATTTTAGGGCGAAAAATCGAAAATTTATTATCCAATTGATTTCCGATTGATATGGATTCAAGTCTAGGTCATAAAAATTTAAAATTTATCGTAAATTTACAATTTTTATGGTGGTTTTTAATCATAGGTTTCTAATTAAATTACAATTAATTATGAAAATCAAATTAATTCTAAATTATTCTAATTTTCAACAAATTAATCATAATTACAAATTAGATTGCATAATTAACAAGACTAGGCATTCAAACTTGTTAAACATATGCAGTAGGTCAATCAAAAATTCAAGATTTATCAACAGGAATCGCAAATATTTAATTTAACATCTTAAATTTACGAAATTTTGCATCCGAAAAACTAAAACCTTCGAAAAGTCATAGTTAGGCTTCGAATTTGAGAATTCTGGGTTCGGCAGAAAAATACTATTTTTGTCAAAATTTTAGAATGCCTTTTACATGCGGAATTGACACAAAAATCACTCAATTCGGATGAGTAATGAAGAAACTGCCGAAAAACTGCGTACATATAATTAAATAAACGCAATTTGCAATTAATTAACAATTACGAAAATTAATCACCCTTTTAATTCTTGCAAATTTGTAATATTTAACCATGTTCATGCAATTTAGATTATGAAAATAATAAGGGGCTCGTGATACCACTGTTAGGTTATGATACATATGACATTTACATAAATCATGCGGAAACAACCATTAACCCAGGAAACATATTATTTACACATAATCATATAGCATAATTAGATGCATACTCTTTGTTGCGTGCCTTCCCTAGCTGCGCCCGAACCGAACAAGAACAAGTCTTTTAGGACTCCAAGTGTCGTCCCTCCGTAGAAAGTCCACAGCACGTCCGGATCCGCCTTAAGATTGACCAACTAGAATCGCCCTTAAGGTACTCAGAAAATTCGGCACTTTTGGGGCAAGATGGGTGTTTGAATTTTCTCTCAAAAATCTCACTTTTGAATACTTTAAAACTTGTGTATAAATTATGACCCCTAGGCCTTTATTTATAGAGTTATGGAAAAGGAATCGTAATCCTAGTAGGATGCGAATTAATTGGAATTAGAATTCTACATGAATTCTACTTAATCAATTTATCCAATAGGAATAGACATTTAATCATACACTGACTCTTGCAGATTCAGGAATCTCGCATGAGCTCAAACTCACACACACACGGCAGCCACAAGGGCTGCCCATGCGCGTGCGAGCAGCAGCCCGCGCAGCACGGCCCCACGCATGCGCGGCCTTGTGCGCGCTGGGCTGTGGCGTGCGTGCTTGCTGGGCGATGGCCTGGCTTCGTGCTGGGCCTTCGTCCGGCAGGCCTCGTCCGATGCTAATTCGTACGATACGCTTCCGATTAAATTTCCATTTCCGGAATCTATTTCCGATACGAACAATATTTAATATTTCCGATTCCGGAATTAATTTCCGTTTCGAACAAATATTTAATATTTCCGTTTCCGGAATTATTTTCCGATTCCGGTAATATTTCCGATTCTGACAATATTTCCGTTTCCGGCAATATTTCCGATTCTGGTAATATTTCCATTTCCAATAATATTTTCCGATACGTACCATGTTTCCGTTTCCGGCAACATCTACGACTTGGATAATATTCATATTTCCGATACGATCCATATTTCCGTTTCCGGCAATATCATCGTTTCCGGAGTATTCATTTCTTGCCTGTGACGATCTTAGCTCCCACTGAAACCAAGATCCGTCGGTTCCGAATATTCATAGATGGAGTATTTAATGCCATTAAATACTTGATCCGTTTACGTACTATTTGTGTGACCCTACGGGTTCAGTCAAGAGTAAGCTGTGGATTAATATCATTAATTCCACTTGAACTGAAGCGGCCTCTAGCTAGGCATTCAGCTCACTTGATCTCACTGAATTATTAACTTGTTTAATTAATACTGAACCGCATTTATTAGACTTAACATAGAATGCATACTTGGACCAAGGGCATTATTTCCTTCAGAGTTCTCAAGACTTAATTTATTTTACAGAGGAATGAACAAAACTCAGTGGACCAAAATGAATATCTAGCTTAAACAATATGAACATTTTACACATAAATTGAACATCTAACATAAGATTAGAAAAACTCAACAAAAGTTCATCACATTTACATTATTATAATAATATTTAAATTAATTGACATTCCCAATCCAAATTTTAATCATCAATAAGATTATTGTTAAATCTCTATGAATATGAACAATGTATCATTAATTAGTATTTGTATTGTATCAAATGTCAAAAACGGCACATTCGCAAATTAAATAGAAATAGATATTCAAAAACATAAAAATTACTTACTGGAATGTGTCTATTTGCTTTTCAGCTTCAATTTCCTTCTCAATTTCGTATTTTCCAGTTATGTGATAAAAAAACCAATAGTTAGGGTTTGGTTAAATCATCACGCAACGAAAATGAACATTAAATTAAAAACGATTGAACATTAACATAAAATTGATTGAACATATGTAAATTAAAATGAATTTATCTACGAAAACTTAAAATAACTTACTCCTTCATGTCTGGTTGCTTTGCATTCCCGATTTTTTGCTCTTTACTAGATCTTCCAGTCCTATAGCCAAAAAATCAGAAGTTAGGGTTTGCTAACATCATAAACCAAAAAATTGACCATTATAATGAAATTATTTGAACATTATAAAGAAAAATACTGAAAATAACTGAATTAAACAAATATTTAAGTAATAAAACAGTTGCATGTTCGAAATCTGAAATTAAATTACATACGTTTCCTTTTTTTCTTTCGGCATCTTCGTTTTTCTGAAATAGAACGAAAATAAGCAAAATTAGATTTCATTTTAGTTCGAAAATAAAATCGAAACATCAGAATCAATTGTAATTACTTACTTTTTGCTTTTCGGTGGATTTTGAAGCTTGTTCATGTCAATTTCGTTACGAACATCCATTTTTCTCTTTTTTTTCAGTAAAAAGAAGTCACAGATTTCTTCTCTTGATATTTTGTGGAAATTCAGCTTTAATAATGAAGATTAGTAGCGGTTTGAAGAGAGAGAAAGTTGATTGAGGTGGTTGCAGGAAGTTTAATGGCGGTTTTAAGAGAGAGAAAACAACGAAGTAGAAGAGTGGGCAGAGGAGAGAGAAAATTTTTTGCGTGCTGAGAATTTGAAAGGTTTTCGAAATGATTTTCCTTTTTTTTTTTGTATTTATAGGCGATTCTTGCACGAAATTTATTCCCATCACGTGCCACAATATTTGCTTACCCGCGCGTGGGTTCCACGCGCCTAACAATGGCAGGGGGTACAGCCAAGTTGGCTGTACCTGGGTATTTTACCCAAACGACGCTGCGCGTCGTTTTGGGCAGGGGGTACAACCATCTTGGCTGTACCTGGGTATAGCAATTAGGGATATGTGCCAAACCAATTTCCCAACAGTCTCGTGCAGCTCGCTTGTGGATCAGCCCATGCCCAACTCTACTCTGATATTATCTACAAAGTAAAGACACGAATACATGAGATTTTTCGATACACAACTAAAACTCCTTATCTAGGGTTCGTTCGGTATCATTGTTAGTATCTAATTTTTGGTTTTTGCTTTAAAAACTCATATAATTTAGATTGAATCATGAACTAAAAAATAAACATACTTATAGTAATCGTATTTATTTTGTAAACTCGCAACAACAAAATAACCGGAAATCGCCTTTTGTTGTGTTCTGAAAACAAAAAACGATACCAAATGGGCCATTGACAATCAATATTATGTATTTTCTCATTAGGGATGTCAGTGGGGCGGGTTTTATAGGAGATCCGCCCCGCATCCGCCCCAAATAGGCGGGGATGGAGGGAGATTTGACGGGTGATGGGGCGGGGATGGGTATAAAAATCATACCCGCCATGGGTGATGGGGCGGGTGTGGATTTTGTGTTGGACCCGCCCCCGCCCCATCCCCACCCGCCCCGGTTGATACTCGTCAACCCTATCCTAATATCATTCCCTACGTGAATTGAAAAATTTAAAGAACATAAAAATGTTGAACAATTTTTTTTATGCGTTTGAATTGGTTTGTAGTATGTGATATTATGAATTAAGGCAAGACTTTTCATTTTATGTGTTTGAATTTTTTTGGTTATGGAAGTTACTTTTTTCCATAATGTTGGCGAAATAAGAAAAACAAGGTGGGTATTGACGCGGATATGGGGGCGGGGATGAGAGGGGGATGGATACCCAGGCGGGAGGTGGGGCGGGGGTGGATTTTAGTTTGTACCCGTTGGGGCGGGGATGGGGATGAATTAAAGGTTCAGAAGGTACAAATTTTCAGTTTTTTGGGCTTTACGCAGCTCGAGATTGAATTAGGCTTGGTTTGATAATGGCCTGGAAAACTTCTATTTTTGGTCCATAATAACAGGTTTTGAGCACAAACTTTCAGACCCAAACGTGGGCCCATGTCCATCCAGAGTCAGGCCTTTTTGTTAAAGCTCGGTCCAGTTCATGAGCAGGTATAAGTCTCTAGCTCTTATTAAGGTGTTGAATATTTCATATTATGAAATAATTTCTCATTGATAATTTCTATAAAAGGTCATGCACGCACTAGGTATCTAATAATTTATTGTATATCAAGATGATTCTTACCCACTTTGATAACTTTTATCATTTTTTGATTAACTTATATACGGAGTAATGTATTTTTTTCATGGATAAATATTTAAATGATTAAATAATTGTTTTTATATATTATTAGTGATTTTAAAGAGATAATTTCTATTAAAGATAAAAAATTATCACTAACAAATACGCAGATAACTTTTACATTATACTGGATAACGTATAAACATTTTAATTTAAATTTTACTCCGATGTACAATTATTATACACTACATTTAAATAAGAATGTGTAAACTATTTAAAGAATTACATGTTACCTTTATACATTATGAGATCATGTTTGGTATAAATCTAAAAGATGAAATGGAATGGAAACAAAATAAGAACAGAAAATGATAATGCTAAGTCTTATCATTATTAGTTGTTTGGCATGGACTCACTTTGTGTCAAAAGTTTCCAAATTTATTGTTTGGTAATTACAAAAAAGAGTTTGTCTTATCAAATTTGTTACCTAAAAAATTTGCAACGCAATTAAGAGAAATGAACTGTAGTAAAAAAAAAAAAAAAAAAAAAAAAAGAGATGAGAGATCGAGGAAGAGAAGAGAAGAGAGATGGATGCCTTTTTGTTTTGGGTGAAGGGTAACATCCTTATTACACGGGATAAGCGTTACACCAAACTACCAAAGTAAAGAAGTTAGCTACCACATTTGTCATGCCAAACAAGTCAAAAAGGAAATAAACCGGTATTTCTATTTTCATTCCGTTTCCAGAACTATTTTTTGTATACCGAATTATAACGTTAGTATTTATATGAAATTACAAGTTTTAATAATGAGAAAAAAAATTAATGATTAATAAATAAATAATTTTTATATTGCGTTGGGGTAAGAATTTTAAGTTAATTTTACATTCGCTTTATCATGTACCTACCTTAATTAGAAGTTTAGAGGTTTTTCTTTTCTCCTAACCTTTTTAGATTTCGAATTAATAAAATAAATAATAAATAAATAAAAGTTTTTGTAATTAAAATCGAAATCTAAAAAGGTTAGGAGAAAAAGAAAACCTAAAAAAGGACTAAAAAAAACCTTTAGACCGCGTGATACGGTCATTATATAGCTGGCAGCTTGGCTCCACCATTAACCTCCTCCTCTAATACTTCGTCTTTCCGAATCCAAAGACTCAAAATTTTCAAATTCCAAAATCCCTAAAAAAAAAAAGAAAAAGAAAAAAAAGCTCCAAACAACAACAACAATGGCAGCAACAACAGCAAGAGACGAGAACGTATACATGGCGAAACTCGCCGAACAAGCCGAGCGCTACGAAGAGATGGTAGAGTTCATGGAGAAGGTCGTTTCAGCCGCTTGCGAAGGCGAAGAACTCACAATCGAGGAACGAAACCTCCTCTCCGTCGCCTACAAAAACGTTATCGGAGCTCGCCGTGCTTCATGGAGGATCGTATCGTCGATCGAACAGAAGGAGGAGAGCCGTGGAAACGAAGATCATGTTTCCACCATTAGAGGTTACAGATCTAAGATTGAATCTGAGCTTTCGAATATCTGTGAAGGTATTTTGAAGCTTCTTGAATCTAAGCTTGTTCCTGTTGCTACAAATGCCGATTCGAAGGTGTTTTATCTCAAAATGAAAGGTGATTATTATCGTTATTTGGCTGAGTTTAAGACTGGATCTGAGAGGAAGGAGGCTGCTGAGAATACTCTCTCTGCTTACAAAGCTGCTCAGGTAATTTTCTTTTGTTTTTTCGTGATTTGATTGAAAAAGTGAATCGGATGCGTGGATTTATTGTTTTTCTTGTTTAGATTCTTGATGATTGCATCGACATTGTGATAATGACGAATTATTTTGAATTTTTTATATTGACCTAATTGTTGATTTTAATTGTGTTCGTATAATTTGTGATTTGGCATGATATTCTGTTAGTATGAGGTTGTTTACTGGTATTAGATAAGGCCCAGGAGATGATCCAATTTGTTGATTGTGAAAGTGATTGGAAACTTTTGTTTTGTGTTGTTTTGGGGACCTTTGATGATAGTGACTTTGATATTTGTGTTAGAACTTTGTCTATTTGTTCGGTTGTAAGATGCAAATTGTAGTTATCTTTACCAGTTTTTTAAGATAATATATACACAACAACAACCAAGCCTTAGTCCCAAAATAATTGTGAGTTTAGATAATATATGCTGATTTTATTTCTATTTGTCACTTGCATAGAGGAGTAGAAAAAGAAACACCGGAATTAGGAAAGAAAAAGAATCCAATGTTGTTCAATGGAGAAATGTATGATTGATCCCTAAAAGATACACCAACAACAATAATGAAGCCTTAGTCCTAAAATGATTGGGAATTTAGATAATATATGCGGATTTTATTTCTCTTTGTAATCGAAATTTGTCATTGCATAGAGGTGTAGACAAAATACACAGGAATTAGAAAAGAAAAGAGAACTCAATGTTGTTCAATGGAGACATGTATGATTGACCCCCTAAAAGTGAATTATAAGGTTGGAATGTGCTTTTGACCAATTTACTTGGGGAAATGTGTGATTGATCAATCTTCCATAATTGGTGGTGGCTTTGATTTGTTCTTCGTTGGACGTCTTGTTGGCCGGTTGCTATTTTAAAGATTCGGTCTTTTGAAAAGGGAATCCAATGTTGTTCAATGGGGAAATGAATGATTGACCCCTAAAAGTGAATTATAAGGTTGGAATTTGTTTTTGACCAGTTACTTGGGAAAATGCATGATTGATCATTATTCCAGGATTGGTTATTTGGTTATGGGCTCATGGCTTTTGTTTTTCGTTGGACGTCTTTCTAATAAAGAGCAGTTGTCCGGTTGCTATTTGAAAGATTCGGTCTTTTGAATGTTTTTTTTTGTTGATTGTTCTGTTTGTCGATTATTACGTTGTTGACTGGCATGAATCGAGGATGATATGTTGGTGATATAAGCTAACTAATTAAGTAATAATCTGTTCCTTTTTCATTTGGCAGGACATTGCAAATGCTGACTTGCCTCCAACACACCCCATTCGTCTTGGTCTTGCGCTTAACTTCTCAGTCTTCTACTACGAGATTCTCAACTCCCCTGACCGTGCCTGCAACTTGGCTAAACAGGTGAGAATCTTAGCTGGGAAAGAGATTCTTTCTTCTTGCTTGTATGATTGTGTTTTTAGTTAAACATTTCACTAAGTTTACCATGCATAAAGGGATCTTCTGAATTTCAATTAGCAAGTCTAACATTCATTTCTAGTATTAGATGATCAATTGGATATGATGTTTGTGTTTGAGTTAAACTTCTCATTAAGTTTACTATATGCATAAAGGGATCTTCTGAATTTTAATTAGCAAGTCTAACATTCATTTCTTGTATTAGATGATCAATTGGATATGATGATTGTGTTTTAGTTAAACATCTCACTAAGTTTACGATGCATAAAGGGATCTTTGGAATTTCAATTAGCAAATCTAACACTCATTTCTTGTATTAGATAATCATGCTCTGAACACCATTTAACCGTTCATTGTAAATGATCAACTATTTAACTATGTGCTAATCATTGCTTCTTTTATATATATATATATATATATATAATATATATATATATATATATATATATATATATATATATATATATATATATATATATATATATATATATATATATATATATATATATATATATAGGATACTCATCAATTACACCAGTTAGTTGCATCTTGCATTAATCTTTTTTTTTATATGCAAGCTAGGAACATGAAATTATAAGTTTAAAAGTTTTACAACAAAGGTAGGGAAGTCTGTCCTCCAAAATAATACTTCCTCCATTCTTATTGGATTTTGGACACCATTCACACAAACAATAGTTGTGTGTGGTCTTGTTAGATTCGTCTCAATAAATATTTTTGAATATCTAATACTTTATTACTCAGATCTTCTGTTTCTGATGAACTTTTTATAAAAAAAATTATCCATAGTTGAAGATATCAATGTTTGAAATCGTGTATTGACGCACATGACTAAATAATTGTGTCATGTAAATAAAAACAAGGGAACAGGGTAAAAAGTGCTGTCATGTAAATAAATAAGAACAGGGGAAGCCTCAGCAAAAACAATTCCAGCAAATTGTTGCTAAAAATTCAGCAACTCTGTTTGCCTGCGTTAATCAACTGAAGTAATATTTCACTACGAGTATATGTGACATTATAGAATTGTATGATAGAATAGTATATAGTTGTTATCTTTGTGACATGCTGTTAAGTGTGTTAATCGAGTATCTGCAGTTTCGATAAAATGTCTGCAAGATCATTGTTGTTTAGGAACTATAAATACATTTTGGAGCTGTGTTTATCATCTAACACTATGACCTTTCTTTTTCTACAAGGCCTTTGATGAAGCGATAGCCGAGTTGGACACACTCGGGGAAGATTCCTACAAAGACAGCACTCTGATAATGCAGCTTCTCCGCGATAACCTGACTTTGTGGACTTCCGACATGCAGGAGGACGGAGCTGATGAGATCAAAGAGGCCGCATCCAACAAGCAGGACGAAGAAAAGTGAAAACCTCGTTATTTAGAATTAGGATTTGCCTTTTGATTTTGCGATGGTTTTTATTTTTATTTTTAAGAAAAACAAAATTGAAGGTGCTGCCTGAATATTTGACAGTTCCTAGCTGTTATATTTGATTCTTATTTCTGAGTTATATTGAACAATATTATCTTGTTTTAACCAGTTCTGGGGTGTGAATGGGTTCTGAGTTAAATTTTGAATAACACATTAAATTACAGGCTAAGTAGTTGCAAGAAATATGCTGGTTAGAGCCTTACAGGTCAATTGGTTCTACTGGGTTGGTGGTTTTTTCAGGGCACCAGAGACATCATAAGCTGGCAGTGGGTTTGGTTGTGTCGGAATTAGGTCAATTCGTTTATAAATGGCTTGGAATTTTCCCAACCCAATCCGACCTGTTTACTTAAACGGGTTGAGATTCTCAACCCAACTCAACCTGGCTATAAACGGATTGATGTTAATTTGACCCGTTTACAATGAACAGTATTGTGGGATGATTTTTTTTAAGGCAAATCTCGTAGCTAAAACTAATACGCCAATATATATATTTGACATGAATCAAAAACGTTGAATAACGATTTTATTTGATGACTCTGGTGAATGATCCTAGTAGCTACAACACCATGAGCCTCTTTCATTTGATTAGGGTTTAGGAGTACATCTTCTCGGATTTACTAAGGGGTCGTTTGGTTGGGGCATTTAGGGTTTAGGGTTTAGGGTTTAGGATCATTGAGCCTCTTTCATTTGAATGTTTAGGAGTACGTACTCATCCTTTAGGGTTACATACATCATTTTTCGATAAACTAATGATACAGTTACATATATCATTTCTCAATAAACTTAATACTTCGTACTAGTGATGGCGTGGAGTGGACAGTTTTTTGTTTTAAATGCAACTTCCCTTTAGTGACAAAATGTCCTTGTTCTTTAGTTATCTTTTTAAACTCTTTCACTTGGCTTCTATTCTTTTGGTGTTTAAGGAATTCAAGATATGATTTATTTGAGAATCATATTGAGTGTTTGTGTTCCTTTTATGCTTGATATACTAGTATTAGAATGAGATTCAAAGTAAAAAAGCTGATCTAGACATTAAGATGGTTATAAATTTATGCAAAAAGAACAAATGTTGGTAACATTCAAAAATAAAAATAAAAAATGTTGGTACAGTTCCAAAAATTCAATCTTGAACAACCAAACCTATCCACAAATTATTCACGTTCCAATTCTGATGCTTCTTTCTGTTGGAGGCGATCCTCAAATTGATAAGCAGCCGCCTACGTCCTACAACTCCTTCAGTTGTTTTATTAAGATAATAAATAAACGTATGAAAAAGGAATCAATAAGCGGGGATAGCTCAGTTGGGAGAGCGTCAGACTGAAGATCTGAAGGTCGCGTGTTCGATCCACGCTCACCGCAAATTTTTATTTTTTTTAATAAAAAAAAGGTTAATTTATTATTTATTTTTTGCATCTCATATTCTCACCTATCTTTTTCTTAATTTATTTAATATATATACAAAATATGGGAACAAATTAAAAAAAATCCTACACAAGTTTATATTTAGTCAAATTCAACCATAAAATAACGTATAATATAATTCAAGCATTTTTGGGAAGGTCATTTAACAAAAAAAAAAAACTCTTATATGATCTCGGGTTGATTAATAAACGAAACGTTCATGAACCACTCACGAACACAAAGTTTTTTAAACGAACAAAGGTTGAACATATTTTTGAGCTCGGTTGAAAGCTCGAGATCGGGTAGTTCTCGGGTAAATAACGAACATGAACATTAACATTAACAGGAATAGGGTAGTACTCGGCTAGGCTCGTCTCGTTTGCAACCCTACTTTTACACAATTAACACAAATAAAACTTAAATGAAATACTAGCCTTATGCATTTGCATATAATATAAAAGGGTATTGAAAACGTTACGTTCTTCTGAAATCTAAAGTATGTGCATTTATTTACTTCCATCACCGTCGAATCAGGGATCAACAGAATGACAAATCTAACATGAATAAACAGACACCAAAGCTACTAGAAAAAAAATTATGCAAAAAAAGAACAAATGCTTAAAAAAAAGAAGGTATCAATAAACTACCAGGGCTCGGTTAAAGTTTGTTCATGTTCGTTTATTTAATAGACGAGTCAAACTTGAACAACTTTTGAAGACCGTTTAACAAATGAGCTTGAACATGAACGTATGTATGATCATTAATTTAAGTTCATGAACAACTCGTTTATTTATGTTCATGCATAAGCTCGTCTATTTATTTTCATAATCAAATTTGTCATACATAATTGTTTTATTTAGACAAAAAATATATTTTGGCTTTTAACATCTAAAAATATTTATTATGAACAAAAATATTTTAAAAATTGAATTTAAATTTCTAAATCTGTGCACATTCCAAATTATGTTTTCAAATGGTTAAATTGTAGCGCAGAGTTCATTTGTAAAAACCTCGTTTAAGAAAAAAGCTCCAATATGAACTCGCTTCGATTAATAAACGAGACATTCATGAACCGTTCACGAACACAAAGTCTCTTAAACGAACCGAACTTGTCTATTAAACGAACCGTGCTCGAACATATTTTTGAGCTCGGTTGAAAGCTCGGGTTCGGGCTAGAGCTCGAGATCGCCTAAATTAAATGAACATGAACATGAACAGGGTAGTACTCGACTCGTTTCGCTCCGACTCAGCTCGTTTGCATCCCCTAAGTTTTACACAATTAACACAGACAAAACTTTGTGTCTGGGAAAGAAATTGATTGCGACTGAGTATTACAGAAGTAATGAGGATAAATCTGCATTCACGTTGCAATTCTGATGCTTCTTCTGGTGGAGACGATCCTCGAATTGATAGGTAGCAGCCGCCTATACTTCTTTATTTATATTATATTTAATAAAACGAAATCAATAAGCGGGGATAGCTCAGTTGGGAGAGCGTCAGACTGAAGATCTGAAGGTCGCGTGTTCGATCCACGCTCACCGCATATTCAATTTTCTTTTTTTAATTTTCTTTTCTTTTCTTTTCCTACCCAAGTTTGTATTTTGTCAAGTTTAACCATAAAATTGCGTATTCAATTTTCTTTTTTTAATTTTCTTTTCTTTTCTTTTCCTACCCAAGTTTGTATTTTGTCAAGTTTAACCATAAAATTGCGTATAATTCAAATTAATGCTTTAAATCCTTATAATCTAATTTGTTAATTATGAACACATTAATTTTCAATCGGTCGGGACAAAAATGGGTTCGGTCTAATACATAGTAGTTTAGTGGAAGTATATTTTACACAATTAACACAAACAAAACTTATAAGAAGTACTAGCCTTGTGCATTTGCATAGAATAAAAAGGGTAATGGAATGTTACGTTCTTCTGAAATCTAAAGTATGTGCTTTTATTTACTTCCATCACCGCCGAATCAGGGATCAACCCAATAAACAGTCACTAACAGTGTGTTTGAAAACCAAATTAGTCACTAACAGTGTGTTTGAAAACCAAATTAATGTTGAAATTTGAGGAAAAGTAAACTGTGAAAATCTATAGAAAAGTAAATCTGAACATATATGTGTAATCTCTAAATTTTTAATTTGTTTGGCTAATTATTATGTAAAACTGTGGAAAATAGAATATTATATATTTTTCACTTGTTTAATTTTGTTTTCCACAAATTTCCACAGTTTTTTCCGTCACTTTTGAGGGAAAAGGTGTGGAAAATAAAATAGGCAAAATCCAGCTTACTAGGTAATTGAGTTGGTATCTCCTTCTATATCTTTTAAACGAAATCAAAATTTTCATTACTTTTAAAATTTGTAATAAATTTTTTATTATATCTTATAATATTTTTATTGTAGAAAGATTTGAAAAACTTAATAAAATTAAATGGATGCATATTGTTTTAAAGATGGTTTAGGGCTCGTTTATTTTATCAAGCTCGATTTAAGCTTGTTCAAGTTCGAGCTCAAACTCGAAATGCAAACAAGCCTGTTTGTGAACAAAGCTCGAACTAACCAAATTCTGAACGATCTAAACTCGAAAAAGAAAATTTCTAAGCTCGTTCAAGCTCGAGTGAGCTCGAACACTAATAATCTTTATCATCTCGAACAGACTAAAACTCGGCTTTGCTCGACTCGTTTGCATCCCTTGATTAGGCAGAAGTCTAAGTCGTTGTTCAAAGTGGATTAACGACCTGTTTGGTAGCCGGTAACAAACGGTGGGAATGAAAATAAATCTAAGTGTGTTTTGGCAAGAAAATAACATCATGATATATTGATATCCATGGTAATTAAATTTTGCCTTAAACGGAGTGGTTTTCTTCATAAATTTGCACTCCCACCTAATAGGCTAATACCACTTCCTAAATAGTAATGGATGATAATGAAAATTTATAAAGAAAAAGAGATAATATTGAGTAAACTAACATTACCATGGGGAATGAATATTGATTTTCCCGACAAATTTGCATACAAATTCATTCCTATTAACACCATTTATGGCTGGCTACCAAACGGACTGTAAGAATATGTTTTACACAATTAACACAAACAAAACTTATAAGAAGTAATAGCCTTATGCATTTGCATAGAATATAAAGGGGCATTGAAAATGTTATGTTATTTTGAAATCTAAAGTATGTGCTTTTATTTACTTCCATCACCGTCGAATCAAGGATCAACAGAATGAGAAATCTAACATGAACAAACAGACACTAATTAAAGCTACTAGAAAAAAAATATGGGATGTTTAAAAACAGTAAAAGAAAAATCCACCTTAATTACTACCTAATTAAGCTGGTAATTAAGCTGGTATCTCCTTTGGTGAATGTGGTACATCTTTTGATGGGTGAGGTAAATCCTTTGGAGGGTGAGAGTTTTTCCTCCTCAAAAGGTCACCAAATCTCCTCAACAATGCTTTCCTCTTCCCCTGTGAAGACCTATCAATCTCCATATCATCAAAATTTGCATCTTCATCAAAATTATCAAAATTCAGATTATTGTTATTATTATTATTATTATTATCATCACCACTACTGCAAGTTGATCCTGTTCTTTGAAGATGATTATCGTCCTTTACCGGGGATGTTTCTATCAGGTCGAATATAGAACCACCAAGTGCGTCATCTTCACCACCTTCTTCGTCACTATCAACACCCTTGTTCGATGGCTTACATGCCATACTAGGAAGCCAGAGCTGGTTCAGATCAAAACTGAATCTCCTCGATTCTTTGACTTCTTTATTATTATTATTACTAAACTCTGTGCTGTTTTCTGCTGATGAAGCTGTTTCTTTCTTTGCCACCTTTTTCTGCTCTTTTAAGTTCTCTTTATCCCTTTTCTGATCTTTGTTTTCCTTTTTAGACGACCCTGAAACCATTACCCTCTTCAGTTCCTTGACAGTCTCGTTTGCTTCGGCCTCATTAATCCTAAGCCGCTCAGTTTCAAGAGCAAGGGTAATAAGGGCTTTATCCTTCTCAGTAATTGCATCTTTTAGATGAGAATTCTCAGCTCGAGCAAGACTAGAAGCTTCTTTAGCCACATTAGCTTCATTCAAAGCTTGTTTTAATATATCCCTCAAATTCTTGTTCTCTTCTTTTGCCTTTTCACTCATAACTTCAGCCTCTTTCAACAACTTTGTCAGATTACTGCATTCTTTCTGAACAGCACTTTTCTCATCATCAGTTATCTTTATACACTTAACAAACTGAATTTCTCTGTCATTCCATGCCAAAAGAGAATCCTCTGCCTCTAGTCTTAACCTGTCAACTGTATTTTTTAACCGATCATTCTCTTTCTTTGATGATATCAAGAGCGCTTCATATGACTCTTCGGCACTTTTCACCATTTGTTTTAAATTCGCTGCTTCCTCTTTCATTGCTTCAAGTTGCTGTTCTGTTGATGTGAGCTTTCCCTTTGCCTGGTTGGCTTCAATGGCTACTTCTTTTAAAACTACTGCGAGTTCGTCCATGGCTTTTTTACTCTTGTGCTCTGCTTCCATGGCCATATTCAGCTCATTCTTTAGAATATAAATCTCATCCAACAAGTTTGTCTTATCTAAGAACGCAGGTTCACGTGCCTCAACTGCACGAGTGGCATTTTCTTTATCTTGCATTTTCTCTTCAAGCAAAGTTACCTGAATCCTTGATTTCTCTAGCAAGATTGAAGACTCCTTAACCTGGCTAGTTTGGGCAGCAAATGACTCAGAAAGCTTTGTTTCTGACGCTTTTCTTCTGCCAAGTTCAACCTCCAACTCCTGGATTCTTCTTGCGTGGACCTGGTACACAATAAAAACATTAGTGTGGACCCAAAAACCAATAATTCTACCACAATTTTTACGCACATTTAAACACCAAATTTCGTAGAGACAGTAACCATTTTTTGAATCATAGTAACCCTATGTTTTTTTAAAAGTGAATTGTGACTTAAAATCACATTATTCAAACACAACATGTATCAACGACACCAATTTGATATATTTTTTTCATAAAAATCCTTATAAACATGCCAAAACAAATTAGAAACAAGTTCCACCTTCGCCTCTTCTTCCACCTTCTTCTGTAGTGAAACTTCTTTTTCATTCAACTTAAACTCCAATTGTTTCAGCTTATCAACCTCAGATTTCAGGGACTCAATTGTCTTTTCCTTGATCTGTAGTTCCCTGTTTGCATCCTTAAGGGCTTCCTTCACCTCATTAAGCTCCTCTTGGGTGTCTTCGTGCATCATCATTTGTTCCTGCATTTCTGAACCTCTGACAAAAAAAAACTTTGAAAGGAATTGCATGAGAAAATCAGCATTAATAACCCAAAAACAAAATTAAAAAAAGAAAGAAAATAAACTAATACACCATGCAGATTATTATTACCCAATACCTGAGAAGATTGACCACCACCTTTGAGATATCCTGGCAAAGTTCAGGAGAAAGTTCCAACAATAAAAGGGTTCTGATTTTTATTTTTTATTGTTTTCCCCTTTTTTATTGCAAAATTTATTTGAAAAGTCAATTTAAATGATCTTGACGTATTAAAAAAAAACAATGGGGGAAATGTAAATGAAAACACAAAATCAATAACCCCAATAGTTGTAATTAAAAATGAGTTAGAGCCTGAGGTATGAACAAAACTCCAGCCCCACCCAGATTTGTTTTTTGATGTTTTTTTTTTGTTTTTGTGTTTTTTTTGTTTTTTTGTTTTTAGTCCTCGTTCAGAGGAGAATCAGATTGGTCAAAAGAGGAGGATAGAGAAAAATAGGAATTGTATTTAACAAGCTAACCATCCTAAATTTAGGCAAAGTATATGGTTAATGTGAATCATCATCTATATTTAGTAAACAAAGTGATAGGGCAGAGAGAAGAACACTGCTAAACCAAGAAGATCTCCCACTTATAGCCATTCAAAAAATAGTTTCCAAACTTGGTGGCTTTCCTTTCCAAAAAAATCTTTACAAAACGAGTGAGAGATCTACACATGGAAATTATATCAGGCAAAAAAGATAATAACATAATATCAGACAATAATAAAAGATAAAAGGGACTAAAATGTTAAGATGGGATTACCATGATTTTGGTGAATGCCCTGAATGGTGAGTCCCGTAGCCATTGACAGATGAGAATAAAGATAATCAGGATATCAGATTGTATTAACAGACGTCAGATTCGAAACCCATGCAAATTACTGAATTAGAATATTACTCAAATAAAGAAAATCACACAATTTGACAGGGTCAAATCAGTGATCAATTGGCAATTAAGAAAAGTAAAGATCAGTTTGTTTGCCGACTGTGATGTCATGAGCTGCTTTGTCCCATTTTACTTGTATTTGCACTCCACATTTAACAAAAAAAACACAAGTCATTGAATATGTTTATGAGCAAATAGCAAATTCTTCTAAGAGTATTTGTTTAATACAGGATCTTCATGGAACTGTTAAAAAAATGCCACTCATGCATTATTAATTTCAAAGACACTTCAGATTTGTCCGGGAAGAAGAATCGTGACTAGGGAATACCAAATTAGTGCTTACCTGATAACAAATCATGAGACTCAACTTTATAGCCTATAGAGATCTTCTACAGCCCTTTAAGATGGTTGTGTGCCGGGTTGTGTCAGGCTTTGGGCCGAGCCGTGGGCCTAACGGGTCTGGCCCATGCCAAACCACTCTGCATCGTGACTGGCCGGGCCGCAAAGTTCAAAATGAGCCCAAGTCCACGTGCCGGGTCGGTCCTGTCCGCCGTGCTCATGGCTAATTTACTAAATTTAGCGTGTTTTTTCGTGCCTTGCCTTGTGCTTTTCCCGAAAAAAAGTGACACAAGCCCGGCCCACGACTTCGTGCTGGGTCATGCTTTTTCCGTGCCCGTGTCGGACCGGGATTTATTCATGTCGGGTCGGTCGGGCCTCGGCTCGGCCCATGTCAATCTTTACAGCCCGTGAAAGGCATGGAAATGGAGCCAGATGTAACAGATTTTGTTTGGCAGTCACCTTGCTGAAAATGGTTGTCATTCACAGATTCTCAGAATATGGCTGATTGTATAAATTTCTCCTTCATGCTATCACCCATTTTATGATCTGTAAATATAATCTTTGTGCCGATCAAGCATTTGATGAATCAAATTACTGTCATATAGATGCCTGTGAGGAAGCAGTAATATATCCACAATGGCTCTGTATCGCGTTCCCTACTTTTGCAGTCTCTAATATCATAGTCAAAACTCAAAACTATGAAGAGTTGGGCAGGAAATACTTAGCTTGGTAGGAAATTTGTTCTGTGTTTCTTTCCCTACTGGTCACAGAAGTACCTGGACCTCTGGGTTGCAATCACTTCAAACCATTCATGAGCCAGATTCCTATATATTATTCAGCTTGTGACCTGGAAAAAAGGCTCAAATTTAAGGACACAAAACTCCATCCATGCTTTGTTACTCCAATAAACCATTAACCTTCCCATACTCATGTTCAACACATACCTAAATCCTGAAACAAATGTAGATACATGGGTATGATCCTTAAATTGTTGGCAAACTTAAAAATATCACAGATTTCCTGCACAACCTGTTCAATTGGTTGACCGACATTGTTGAGTTAGTTGCAGATTCCAGTAACAGAGCACTAGCTAACATCAAAACAATCCCCCATGGATGCAACTAGACCTGATCAAAGTGTGGGCCGGGGTTCGGCTCGGCCATGGCTTAAAATTTCTGCTGTTGAGTCGAAATTTTCTGCCCAAAACCCGTTATTTCGGGCCAAATTTATAACTAAGATTGCAACTTTGAGTTGCCTAAAACCCACTCAAAAAATAAAACAATCGGACTGGGCCGGGCCCGAATACCTGGCCCAAAAATCTGCCCAACCCCGTTATTTTTCGGGCCGGGGTCATGATGATCAGGTCCGCAATGATTTCTGTATATCAAACATAATATTTTCCCAAAACTTGTCCGATAGGTGCAGCAGATTCCAGTTCCAGCTGCTGATTGCAGAAGCTCTGGAAATCCCTCACTCTCTTTTGCAATCTGCATTTGAGCTATCTATAAATGTATTCCAGAAGTCACACGAAAACCCCACCATAGATTAAAAAACCATTCATCAAAACACCTTATGAGCCACAACAGGCCACTTCTGATACCAAGTCTGCAGCATCTCCGGAACACTTAAAATGCAACCTAATTTGCTTTAAAATTAAACATATTTTACCAATCTCAGGATGAGTAACACCCCCGCCAATAAAAATGTGCACTTTATTACCAACCTCTGTCCAGCTATACGCACTCAACTTCTTAACACCCTGTTCTTCCATTAAACGCCTTACCCTACTAACCTCCTTCCACATACCACGTCTCGCATATATATTCGATAACATAACATAAGCCCCAGAATTGTTCGGGTCCATTTCCAATATTTTGGTTGCAGATAATTCCCCGAGTTCTGCATTCAAGTAAACATGGCAAGCTGCAAGAAGAGATCCCCATACACCACAACTTATTTCAAATGGCATCTCTTGAATAATTTTGTAGGCTTTCTCTAATTGGCCTTTTCTACATAATATATCAACCAAACAAGCATAGTGTTCGGGGTTTGGGGGGAGTTTATAGTCTTTTACCATTGTATCAAACCAAACCAAACTATCATTCACCTTTCCAGTGTGACCACAAGTAGACAACATACTAAGAAAAGTTATTCCATTAGGATCAAACCCCTTTGCACACATCTCATTGAAGAGTGCACGGGCTTTCTCGTATAACCCATGTTGTGCGTAGCCAGCAAGAATTGTGTTCCATGAAACAACATCGGGGTTGTGAATTTCTGTAAAAGCCAATTCTGAATCTACAACACTACCACACTTGCTGTACATTGACAATAAGGCATTGCAAACAGATAGATTTGTTCCATAACCAAACTTAACAACAAGTGAGTGAGTTTGCCCACCTTCTTTTACAGATGTCAGAGATGAGCAAGCAGTCAGAACTGAAACAAAAGTTGCCTTATCTGGTTGAATACTCAATCTAAGCATCTCTGAAAACAATTTCAGAGCTTCCTCTCCACTATCATTTTGAGTATAACCTGTACGTGCAGAAAATCATCAGTTTAAGGACAGTACCTTAACATGCCAAAAAAATCACTTCACTTTACCAAAAGATCATTATTCAAGTACCAGCCTCTTTAAGTGGCCTGTGATCAAACTGGACGTAGTCGCAAGTCACCCAATACAACCTCTTTTAACGGAAATGACTTGCGTTATTGGTACTACTTAGTAGTGTATTGCTAAACCAATATTAATCATACCAATACCAAACTAATGAGTACCAATAAGAATCACTTGCGTCCATTCTAGACACAAGAACGAATTAAAATGTATAACGTCCACATGTGATTACTTTAATAAACTAATAATAACTTATGGATTGGTGATGATAACCAGTTCAAACTAAAACTTTGTAAGACTATAACTATACAAGATATATAACTACATAATTGTATAACTATATGGTTATCAAACGATATTTACAAACTGTATAAGGCTACAACTATATAATTATTTTTAAGATTATAAGTTTACAAATATATAATTTTATCACATTATAAATATAGAGTTAGGTAAGGTGGTTCAAATTAATCTGTAAACAGGGCACACTAATCATTTAGGTGAAACCAATCCTATATGACAAAATAAACAAACTACAAAGATCATATCAATATTATACCTGTGATCATAGCATTCCAAGCAACATGATCCTTCTGCGAAAGCCGATCAAACAAATTCCTAGCATCCTCCATCTTCCCCTCTTTACAGTAACCAGTTATCATAGCAGTAGCTGCAACAACAGTCTTATTTGGCATCTGCTCAAACAACTCCCTAGCTCCCTCAAACATTCCATTCTGGACATACCCACTAATCATCACAGTCCAAGTTATGCTATTCTTCTGAGGAATTTGATCAAACAAAGCCTTTGCTTCCCCAACCATCCCTTTCTGTAAATACCCATCAATCATAGCAGTACAAGAGATGATATTCCTACACGGCATTTCCTTAAAAAGCCGAATCGCCTCCTCAATTCTTCCATTCTTCACAAAACCTGATATCATTGCATTCCAAGAAGAAACGTTTTTTCTAGGCATCATGTGAAAATACTGAAACCCTTCATCAATCAAGTCATTCTCAATGCAACCTGCTATCATTGAATTCCAAGATACAACATTTCTCTCTGGCATTGACATAAAAAGCTTCTTAGATTGATCAAAAGCCCCGTTTTTCCAATACCCAGTAAGGAGAGCATTCCAGGTGATAACATCTCTGTTAGGCATTTTGTCGAACAGTTGGCGAGCAGCTTTGACGTTTCCTGCTCGTGAGAGAGTAGAGATTTGGGCATTGCAGTGAGAGACATTTTGAGTTGAGAAGAGCCTAAATTGTTGGAGAAAATGGCGAGAGTAGAGAAGATCAACTGAATTAGTAAGTAATGCACAAGGGTTACGCGAGTTTGTCCACAAATGGCCGAAAGCGAACATTTCATAACATTTGGTAGGAAGAAAGATTGGGTTGAACTGAACTAGCAGAAAAGCTACAGTTGTGTGTCAATCGCTGCGTTCATGTTCAATTAGGGGTTGGCTGAGTTTGTGTTACTAATCTTTTGTGGGTTTGGAACTTTGGATGCTTGATAGATCGATAATTGCCTACTTGGTTTACGGAGTAAAGTATTACCATAGTCTTACGATCGAACCTACGACGACTGGACTATGGATTGTATGTACCAACTGTCTGTTGGTTTATGGTAATTAGGGCTGAACTTGGTATTGTTCGATATTCGCAACAATAATTGGGTGGGATTATAACATATCCATCCAGAATTTATCTTGAATCCGAATTAGTCCTAAATGTGAACTGGGTGCTAACACCACACAAAAAAAAAAAAAAAAAAAAAAAAAAAACAAACTTGGATTGTAAGTAGTGAAGTTGGAAAAAGAGATCATCCAGTGGATCCTGGCGGAGGCGCCCGATCGAGCGCGAATGCGGAAAAACTGAGAGGTTAATTCGTCCGATCGATAAAATATACCCAGTGATTTTTATCGCACTTGCGTCCGATCGGGCGAATTAAGTAAAGTTTTGTAGAGTTAAACTAGTGTTCGATCAGGAAGGTTCACTCTATTTGATTGAGTGGAGGCCAAAAATCATGTAAATACACCCAGTGGTTTTTATCGCACTTGCGTTCGGTCGGGTTAATAAGTGAAATTTTGTAGAGTTACACTAGCGCTCGATCAGGTACGTTCACTCGGTCTGATTGAGCGAAAGCCAAAAATCATGTAAATACACCCAGTGATTTTTATCGCACTTGCGTTCGGTCGGTGAATGAGTGAATTTTTGTAGAGTTACATTAGCGCTCGATCAGGTGGGTTCACTCGGTTTGATTGAGTGAAGGCCAAAAATCATGTAAATACACCCAGTGGTTTTTATCGCACTTGCGTTCGGTCGGGCGAATAAGTGAAATTTTGTAGAGCTACACTAGCGCTCGATCAGGTGGGTTCACTCGGTTTGATTGAACGAAGGCCAAAAATCACGTTTGTACAGTTTTACTATGCTTCTTTGGAAGTCCTTTTGTAAGAGACTTATTAAAAGATTTTAATCATTCAAATTATGGTAAGTTAAGGTGGTTTATGTTCCTCTTGATTAAAGAGATTACTAACACTTCATTATCAACGATTAATTGCCTTTGGTCATGGTTATTGGATTAGAGTATCTCGACTTCCCTGAACTGTTTTGATTACTCCACTTATACATACTCTTCTTTTCTAACTTTGTTGGTATACAATTGTGATCTCTTTCTCTCCTCTTCTTTTCTCTCTTTTCGGTATAAGTTCTAGTGACTTTATCTCACACCCAAGTGTGACATTAAAGTAGAGTAAACCTTAAAAAATAACAGTAAATACTTGCACCTCGATTGCACGAATCTCAATTATTTGATTAACACAGCACAACAAGTTCCGTAAATTACCCTACTTTCTTATTCCACATAGTTTGCCTTAAAAACACCTAAATACAACATAGATTTCTTTATTCTAAGTGAATGTTGTAAAAAAAAAAAGTCAACGTTGAGTACAATCATCTAAGACCTCGATATTCCTCTCTAATACATACCTACGTGGATCAGATCATAAATGATGGTGTAAAATGAATGAACCATATATAAAATACCAACTACTCCCTCCGTCCCTTAATAATCGCACCGTTTCGATCAGACACACAACTTTGACCATCAATATCTTTAACTACTCCGTATTATAAAACTTATAAAAATATTAATATTTTAAGATAAAGTCAACAATATATTATATACTTGAGAGTACAAATGAGAAAATGATTCGAATATATAATCTACTCCCTCCGTCCCGGAATACTCGACCCGGTTTGACCGGCACAGAGTTTAAGGGACTTGAATTTATTCACAGTCCTCCATTTTGAATTTTTTAGGCCAATACCTACCTCATTGGTAGATTCACAGTCAACAAGATTTGTTCAAGTGTTTCCACCGTATCGTCACTTAAACCGACATCTTTTCACAAAAGCACTGCAGGGAGGATCTAAATTCGCTTCATGTGCAACTACCTATTAGATGTTGATGCATCTAATTTCGCTTCGTTATACTAGTATCAAAAACAGAATCTCAATATTCTATGTAGCAGAAATCACACCTCCAGAGAAGTTTTGGGAATTTCTAGTAGAAACAAAATCACAAACCAAAAGAAAACTTGGGGAATTTCTAGCAGAAACAAAATCACAACTACAAGAAATCTTGGGGTATAGGAAGAGCGTAAACAGCGTAGGCAACAAATGCATCACTGATTCACTTCTTCTATGAATCTGATAATGTCAAAAACTACAAATGCTAGTAACTTTCATAGCCGGTGCTAAAATATGTGCACAGAGTTACACAGTTTGGCACCCTACCAATTTGCCCATCAAAAATTCGAGTAATTTTCACATCCGGTGCAAAAATCAGATCAATTGGTGAAGCTAAGGATCTCAATCGAGAATGAACATACAAATAAAACATAAATGAATCAAGTCTGAATATATATGAACTACTCCACATTAGATGAGTGTGTTTCCCCACAAAATCAGTATGAGACCACAAGAACAGAAATCAAAATACTTGCACCAAATATACCAGAGAAACTTCCTTACTCTCAAAACACCATCATATCTTTTCACTTCAATACAGCATTCATCATGAAACAAGAATAATAACCCTAACAATCTGCAATTAACCCTAACAATAACAACATCTATTTCAAGTCCTGCAATTAACCCTAACAATAACATCAAACTAATACAATTATAGCAAAAACAAAAAAACAAACAACCGAGGAGCTGAAATTAGATCAATTAATGTAGCCAAGGAACTCAATCAAGAATGAACATAAACGAATTAAGTCTCATATATATGAACTACATTAGATGAGTGTTTCCACACACAATCAGTGTGAGACCACATAACAGAAATCAAAATACTTGCACCAAATATACCAGAAACTTGAGTTCCTTTGCTCTCAAAACACCACCATCATTACTTTTCACTACGAATACAGCATTCATCATCAAACCCCATCATCCCCAACAATAACAAACCCTATTTAAGTCCTGCATTAAGCCTAAACAATAACATCAACTAATACTATTATAGCAAAAACAAACAAACCAACCGAGGAGGAGCTTAACCCGATTAAGCACGTTCACCCCTGATCCTGCGAGCAAGCTGGATGTCCTTAGGCATGATGGTAACACGCTTGGCGTGGATGGCGCACAGGTTGGTGTCCTCGAACAGACCAACAAGGTAAGCCTCAGCAGCCTCCTGAAGGGCCAAAACAGCGTGGCTCTGGAAACGGAGATCAGTCTTGAAGTCTTGTGCAATTTCACGGACAAGCCTCTGGAATGGCAGCTTCCTGATCAACAGCTCTGTGCTCTTCTGGTACTTCCTGATTTCACGGAGTGCAACGGTTCCGGGACGGTAACGGTGAGGCTTCTTCACTCCTCCGGTAGTTGGGGCAGACTTACGAGCAGCCTATAAGAACAATACAAAAGCGCCAAGATTCAAGAACTATACAAACACCAACATTCAAGAATTATACAAGCTTCAAAATACAGATAGCAACATTCAAGAACAATACAAGCTTCGAAATACAGATAGCAATGTTCAAGAACAATTCACAATCAAAAGAACAATGCGAGGATAAGATTAATACCTTGGTGGCAAGTTGCTTCCTGGGAGCCTTTCCTCCCGTACTTTTACGAGCAGTTTGCTTGGTACGGGCCATCTATAAGAAACATAAATCCACGATTAGATATAATATCAAACTAAAACCCTAAACAACTTCAAGATAAATACTAAATTACTAATTTGGATTAAATCCACATCAATTTTGGGGGAAAATTCAAAAAATCACTTCCCGAATTAATCAGGAAAACGTTTAGGGGAAGTTAACAATTTTCAAAGATCCAGCTAAACCACAGACGAAATTGTTTAAGATATTTTCAACTGCATTCTATAAAATCAATTAAAACCCTAATTTTGACGTCGGCGACAAATTCACTCAACAAACAGCAATAAATTTCCAACATAGACGAAATCATGAAACAATCAGATTCAAAAACTACGAAAGCTAACCTAATAAAAGTCAAATAATACAATAAATAGAAAAGCGCTGTAGAAATTATGAATAAGGTAATTTAACCTAGTAAAATTAACAACAAGAATCAATGAAAACCTTAATTTCGATGTCCGCCACAAATTCATTCAACAAAAGAGCAATAAATTTCAAACATTAACGGAATCATCAAACAAACAGATTCATAAACTACGGAAAGCTAACCTTAAAATCAAAGAATACAAAGCGTCAAAAAAATCAAAAAGGAAATTGAAGAGATCGGAAGAAGAAGAAGGTTACCTCGACAAAACTCCTTACGCTTTTTCGAAAAGTCGGTTCTCTCTTTCTCTCTCCTCTCTTTTTCTCTCTGTAGAATTTGAAGACGATTAGCAGAAATTTGTAATTGAAGGAGGTGAAGTGGTTTATATAAGATGGGTGGGCGGGTTAACAAATGATGAGGGAATCGACGGCTGATAATGACGATCCGTGTGCTTTTACTGTTGGAGATCTAACGGTGTAAAATAACGTTGGTTGTGTTTTCTCTATTACAGTGAACGGCTAAGATGTAATGCTTGGTTTTGTTACGGATTGATGGGGTTTACTTGTTGGTTGACGAATTCTAACTAACACGTTTTAGGGTTTTTTCAACTTTTTTTTTGTTTTTGTTGGGTGCACAATATTGATTGTCCTTGGAAGTGACGGTTATACCCTTGTATGGTATGCCTAAATTGCCCATATTTCTAGTAAAACTTTCCTACTCGGTACGTAAAGACGATTTTATATATAAGACCAATTTCTTATCAAATAATTACACAGAGTATTATTTATATACTCTCTAATTAAATAGATACAATTGTTAATCAAATAGTTGTACTTTCCAGTTAAATAGTTATGTTTTTAAATGCACACATCGCGATGTCGATTTTACACATATGATGATCTCATAAGAGACATACTTACTATTCCATCGATTGTTTTGCTAATCATGGTACTCCGAAATAAAATTGTCTAACAAATTCAAAACTTGGAATTTCAATTGGCCAGTTAACTATTATCATTAAGTTTTAAGTTAGGCAAAAAAAAAATTGCGAATCCATAGAACGAGAATTCGGCCTTGTTCTTTGAAATTTTTTATAAGTTTAGTTCATTTTAGTTTAGTTCACGTTTTATAAGTTAAATCCAGACTCAATAAGTCAAGTTTAGTTCAGTTCATAAAATTTGAAGTCCAAAATACTGCACACATGGTTTTTTTGGAACATTTTTTTCCATTGGTATGGCTCGTTTGGTTGAACTTTGGCATTTTGTCGTATTGGGAATTGATATGAGAATTGACTCACCAAGTCGATGGTAGGTAAGTCATTTCCCATGTTCCATGAAATTTTAACAATTCCTCCATTATACCCAAATCTCAATTCATGCCAACCAAACAACTTAACATATTGCACTTCATATGAACTCACACCTCCTCCTTTATTTACTTGCAACCAAACATGCCCCTAAGGTTTTTGGTCGACCAACACTTTAGCGTGATAGAACAATACCGAAAACTTCTACCCGACTTGTTGACTGTATATTTAATAACATAGACTGTATAAGTTTGGAATTTAACTGTGCATTCAATAGGGTAGTGTTTCGCAAATTGAGAAAATTACACAATCAAATCAGGCCATGCCCAATCCCGTGTAATGTGCTACCAAGTACCAACACTAGCAATGATGTAAAAGCACAATACCAACATATAGTTGGCTCAAGTGGTAAGCAGCTTGATGCCGCTTAAGGGAGGTATCGGGTTCAAGCCTCGCCGTATGCAGAAACTCTTACTGGGAGACTCACCCACCATAAACAAGGTGTGCGACCCGGGGCGGATCCGAATGTAGTCGAAGCTAAAATCGGTGAATAGGGTGTGCAAAACTACAAAAAGAAAAAGAAAAAAAAAAAGCACAGTGTTCATTGAACGTCAAGTGATATGTAACCAATTGGGCAAACCTACAAGTCACCCCAATGGCCAAAACACAACAAATTTTAGTACTCACACAGAATATGTCAATACCAAATTAATGGATTCCAATAAGAATCATTTGAGTTCATTTACACAAGACGCCTGAAACAATAAGCGTCATTTAGCCACTTCAGAATTTTAACATAAACGTCAGGAAAATGCTACATATACACCTAGTGTACAAGAGCATCTTGTACACCACCTATAATATGTTGACAACTCATCAATCCCACTAAAAAAGGGGAGGGAAAACACAAATGAAAAACTGGATTTTGGGCGGGATGTATTTTCACAAATTGCGACAACTGATGAGAATTGGGCCGGATTTATTTGTCCAATTTGCGCCATCCTGAAGAGCGCCAAATGAAATTACTGTAGGTCCTTCATCTCCCTTCTTCTCTTTCCTCTTTCTGCCATTGTTGTTCATAAAAAATATCTGCCATTTTTTGTCCATATTCATTCGTGCTACGAAGTATTGAATTTTACGAATTGACTATAAGATAGTTGGACATTCGTGCTAGATATAACCTATTATCAATTGCAATTTGAGCTGCCCTTAATATCTTTTGAATTGGGCTATGAGATAGCCATAATTTGTATTACATAAACCTCCCTTTGTGATGCATATAAGGTGTTTGATAAAATGCTTAATTGAAATAATAAATTTAATCTACCTTTTCTTAATTAGTTTAAGTTGCAAAAGTTGGCTATATTGATGGTTGGAAGAAGGTGTAGAAGAAAACTAGCTATATTGATGTTTTGTGCTTGAACGGAAGCAAAAGTTGGACCTTTACCGAAGGTTGATGAAGATCAAAATATTGAGTGATTTTTTGGTTATTCGTTTCCTTTATGGGAAATACACTCATTGCTTTTATGGGGAATTAAAGATAATTAATTGCTGATTATTGGAAACTCAAAACAAATTTGAAATTCAAAATTAAAATTTCATAACACATTTCAAAATTTTCATTTTGAAAATTTCAAAAGAGATGAATCTTTTAAAATTGAGGTGGCATATTATAAGTGGTGGTGTTCAAGATGCTCTTGCACACCTTGTGTACTTCTATCATCTTCCTAAACGTCATAAATCTTAAACCTGCAAACAATAGTTCCCAAAGTCTCATCACAAATTAAACTTCTCAAGTTCAAGGAAAATATCAGACGATGTTATAAATCTAAAGTTACATCTCATTTAATCTGTACGCGTTGCATTTGACAAGAAAATCTCAAAGAGAACCAACCAACAACTGAATTAACCCTACTTATTTGATTTACATGTTATCAATTACTTCTCCAAAATCCCCCTCCACCAACGCGCCTATCCGCGAAAAAAAAGGTAAAAAAAAAACTATCTATTGTTAAAAAAAAAAAACCAATGGGTACAATGAAGAAACTTGATCAATCATCATAACACCCCTCTCATACACAACACGATCGACGACATTCGAATGAATGAACGTAAATAACTGAATAAATACAGCTTGATTTCCAGATTCCGGTCATCGGTGGCTCATTTTGCGCATTTTGGCCTTTTTTCTCAACATTTCTTGTCTTTCTTCTTCCTGAATCTTTATAAATTCTTCATCATCTTCTTGTTTAGCTATTCTTGCACTGGAAATTCATAATAAAAGATAAAGATAAGAACAAGAATTGGCAAGTGTAATAAAAATGAAGAGAAACATGTGCCAAAAGGAGTTCTACTCTTAGAAGGTAAACATACTCCAATTGACAAACACAAATCACAAAAGACCAATAAGCTATGTTACACGGGCCCGGATACCCATGCCGGACACGGGTACGTGAACCGTGTCCAAGTTTATGACACGGCTATTTTATTAAAAAGTCACATGATAAAAGTCCAAACTGAAGTGTCAAAGTGTCAAGGATCCAACACGGGTATTTGAGGTAAAATGGAGAGTCCATGTAACATAGCCAATAAGTATTTGCATACATACCCCTTTTACGGGGAGGAGCATATACCGGATTACCGACACAAGGAAGTACAATGGCATTCTAACAAAAAGTTTAAACTAAAAAATGAAGCATAAAACCTTCTTAATCGAAAAAACAGTGAGGATCAATTAAAACTGACCTTTTTCTTTCCTCCGCCATTATACTGTCGAAGCCCACTTCCATAGCCCTGTCATCGTCATCATCGTCGTCATAATATTTTGTGGGACGCCTGCACAATAATCACTCTGGATAAGAAAGCATATTCACAAACACTTGTATTATTTAGAAGCAAAACGAACACCAAAGGACTAAACAACAGTTCAAAGATAGAGGTGTCAACTTTTCAGGACTTATGTGCTTCATTAACTTTCAAGTTAGCTTAATTAGTACAGAAAACTTTTATACAGAAAATGGTTCAGTGACAATTCCCATGACCAGCATTCTCAAGAGTCAAGACCAAATTGAGAAGAACATGTTATCAGTCAAATTTGAGCTTAAACCAAAGCAAACTTTAGCAGTGATTCATTTAGAAAAACCTAAAACAGTTAAAGAAGGGTAGAGAAGAGGGAGAAACTTTACCCAAACATCTTCCTAATTACAGAACTATAGTCCATCTCGTCATCTGAATCGGGAGCTTTACGTTTTTTAATCTTATGCACAGCAGAAGAATTCCGCAACTCTCCAGCGGGATTTTGCTTCCTAATGTCATTTCGTCTTTCCACATTGGACTGAAGAGAGCCTTGCCGAGGCGGTGGCGGCTTCACCGTCTGCAATTTTTTTAAGAAGATCTAGTTAGTTAAAACATAAAAGATTATAAAAAGAAATTCCCACAAATTTATGTTATGCCAATCAGAAGTGTGGAACTCACCTGATACTTTGAAGTTACACCATTTTCCTTCCTCAAAGGTCTGTTTTCAGTACTTCGCTGAACATCCCTTCTTTGTTCCACACGGTTGTTAGTTACACCAGATGAATGAGGTTTTCCCATAGGCAGTCTTTGCCTATCAAGTGTAGTAGAACTCTTTGCTACAACGGACGCCTTATTATTCCCCATAGGAGTAGCGGAAGATTTTCTCTCCACAGAACCAACCGGAACTTTCCTATCACTTGAATATAAATGTTTCTTTGGCGGCAACACTTTCTGCACGGGAGGTCTGGTGGACCCACTTCCACTACTGCTGCCAGACTGCTTTCTCAAATCTAGTTGCCTTCTAGAATCACTCGGAAGACTTGCCCTGTTACTACCCGAGGGTGACTTCTGAGGAGGTGCTCTACGTGGATCATGGGCATGGGAGATTCCGGAAGAAGAAGGCTTCCTTTGTTCGCACACCGCGTTTCCTTTTTTATAAGAATGCGAAGAAGAAGGTTCAGGTCTCTTTGCACGAACCTGAGAAGATCTGGCATCTTCAGAACCTGCCAAAAAAAATCCCACATTAATTTATGCTACCAAAATATACTCCGTCCGTATTTAAGTAAAAGATATACTTTGATCGGCACGTAGTTTTAGGAGAGTGAGTTGAATTTATTAAAATTAGATAGAAGTGGTATTAGTGGGTTAATTGTTTATTGTAGTAAAAAGAGGATGTAAGTAAGCGTGGGGGACCAAAAAAACGAAAGAAATATATAATTGGAAGTGGGGACCATGAAATGCCAAAAAAGGAAAGTGTATCTTTTAATTAAATAAATACGGCCAATTATAGAAAGTGTATCTTTTAATTAAATAGGAGTAACACACATAATAAGATTAACTTATGCTAACATGGAAAGCATAATATCTGAAATAAGAAGGAACATATACCATGCTTTGGAGCTGAACTCCTCTGTGGACCAGGAGGATCTTTCACTGGTTTAGGAATCTCCGCTTCATCTGACAATAGAAAAGAATAATCTCTAGTTTGTTTGAGTATCTGTGCTTTTGATTTAACCTGGCAAATTAAAGTTCTAATCATCAGCAACAAAAAATAATGCAACTAATATAAGCCGCAGGATAAAACATGCATTCAGCAAGCAAGTTCCAACCTGTATTGGACGAGGCTTGTTGTTGCTTAATCCATTTTTTGATGTCGTGTTTGATTGAATGCTAACCCGTTTGACCTGCAATGTCACGATCGTCAATTAAAAGAAGATTTCCAGGAAGGGCACGTAAAAATCGTTATGTTTCCTTCATCAAAACAAAGCACTTCTCAAGCACAAGAGAGAGTCCCTACGTAAGAACACTACTAGGAACTAAAACTTCAACAAGTATCTACTCCCTCTGTATTTATTTAAGGGATACACTTGCCTTTTCCGGTCGTATTTATTTAAGAGATACACTTGCCATTTTTAGTAACTTATCAATCCCACCATCTAATTAAATAATCTATCTACACCCCTCCCCACCCCCTCATCCCTTAAAATGACATGGTCCCACTTGTTTTACTTATTAAAATATCTATCCAACCCCACTTGTTTTATTTATTAATTTAATTTAATTGTTTTTCTTAATACCCGTGCCCGGCCAAGTGTATCTCTTAAATAAATACGGAGGGAGTATTACATTAAGAATGATAATATGATATCAAGTGTTCCCTTTTGGGAATTGGTATTGACTGTGCCCAGTTCCTTCTCAAAGAAACAAAATGCAACACTAACACACAAACAAAACCTCATAAACAACCTTATTCAAGGTTTAAATAAGACAGACATACGGGAAAACGGCACACCAAAACTAAAGCACATACATACGGAAACACATAGTAAACCATTTCAGAACTTCTGTTGGTTTGTCCTAGCTGTCTATTCCCGCGTGTTAAGGAGTAACATTAAAATGATGCTCATGCACATACTACAAGGTAACATAACAAAGCAGCAACTTACGTTGAAAATACGTACATCATTTTGAGAAGTAGATACTTTAGGTGTCAAATGTCGAGTCTCCAACAAGGATTTTCTTTCTTGGATAACTCGATCAGCAATCACTGGCTTAGAAGGGCCAAAAAAGGATCCATAACTGTAAAAAGAAAAGAAGTACTACCATCAGTTATGTGATTAGGGAAGCAGAACAATACCACAAATCATTTTCAGTAAAATTCGCCTCACAATCAACGTAATGCACCAAAAACAGAAACAAAAAGTTCACCGAACGGTACGTACTTCATCAATTTTGTGTGGTTAACATTGACACCATTCTTGCCATTCTCCCTCCTTAAATTAGACCTGTGTTTAGCTTTCAATCTTTCCCTAGTTTCTAGGTATTTAATTGCCTCTTCCGATAAAGGCTCCTCCTCCTCCTCCCCCTCATCCTCCTCGTATTGGTCTTCATCACCATCTCCGTATTGGTCTTCTAGGTCATCCTCATACTCATCCAAACCCTCGTCCATCTATTACACAATTCAAATATACTTACAATCAACAATCACCACTAATTGAGCATACAATGCCATAACAATACAATACAATTATTATCTAGATCCAAGACTCACCCTATATCGCTGCATACTTGGTGAACCTTGAAGGACCTTTTCTGAAATCAACTAATCCTGAAAAAAAACAATTTATTGTATTACATTAGCAGCAAACCCTAATTTGACACAGATTGGATAAAACAATCGATTTCAACCAAAACAAAAGAAAACAAAATTTCCAATTGATTCAATCAGTTTGTACTATTGATTAAGAGTGTAAAAAAATAGATGGAAACCAGCTATCCTCATCAAATTTACTCGAATAAACTTATGTTCATCAAATCACCATCAAAAAAGCCCAAATTTCAATGAATTTGTGATTTTATTTTCATTCACAAATTGCCTAACGCGATCAATTCAACCAAACCAAAAAACAAATTCACAAATCTTTGAATTGATTCAATAAACTTATACGAGTAATTAAGAGTGTAAAAGAAGGATTGAAACCAGCTATCCTCATCAAATTTACTCGATCAAACTTATGTTCATCAAATCAACACCAAAAAAGCCCCAAACTTCAATTGATTCACAAACTTCGATTTAAAAAGTATAAATTCACATTATAATCCTAAAAATCGGATGATTACGCAAAACAAAACAAAATCACAACCTCCCAAAACGCCTCAAATTTCAACGAAATCGTGAAAAATCAACAAATTCGGATAAAAAAATAATCACAAACTGACCTCTCAAATCACAAAAATCAGATGATTTAAAACCAAAAAAAACTTACAAATCGGATGATTATAAACAAACAAAATCGCAACAACCTCCAAAACGCCTCAAATTCCAACGAAACCGTGAAAAATCAACAAATTCGGGATAAAAAATCACAAATTCACCTCTCAAATCACTAAAATCAGATGAAATAAAACCACAAAAAAACTTACAAATCGGATGATTAAAAACAAACAAAATCGCAACAACCTCCAAAACGCCTCAAATTTCAACGAAATCGTGAAAAATCGACAAATTCGGATTTAAAAAAAAAATCACAAATTCACCTCTCAAATCACAAAAAAACAGATGAATTAAAACCAAAATAACTTAAAAATCGGATGATTATAAACAAACAGAATCGCAACAACCTCCAAAACGCCTCAAATTCCAACGAAATCGTGAAAAATCAACAAATTTGGATCAAAAAATCACAAAAACCAAACCAAAAAGTCGAAAAAAAAAGCGACACAGATCCGAAAACATACCTCGAAGAAAACGTAGAGAAGAAGAAGAACTCGCGAAATCGAAACCACAACTTGAGATTCTCTCTCCTTGATGCAAATCGCGAAGTCTAGAATAATGGAGAGGAGGCAGAAGAAGGGGTTTATAGTGTATACGGAGGTAGTCGGTCGTATTGACGTGAGAATTGAACGGTTGATCTTGGGTTTGTGGGTTATCAATTTATCAACCCTGTTTTATGCACTTTCCTTTTTTTTTTTTTTTTTTGCCCTTGAATTTATTTTTTATTTTAATTAAAATTATTATTGAGTTCGTTTTTTTAGTTTTCCTAATTCGACTTCCCATTGTTGTTGTTGTTGTTGTTGTTGTTAATGTTGTCATTGTTTTGGAATTCTGATTTTCTTCCTGGTACTACTACTACTCTACGGTTACGGGAGATTTGCGTTTATACAAATTTTGTTATTTTTGTGGTTGAATTTCAACCAAACTGTTTTTAGAACGTGTGTGATTCGAATCCTTTTCTTTTTACTTGGTCATCACACAATTTTTTGAGTTGTTTTTTTGGGAATTTATTGGATGGTAAAGAGTGAATTTAGAATTTGAGTTATTTTAGGTATCCTTGTAATATTGTTATTTTAGGAGGATTATGACTCTAGAAGATCGATCTATTTTAGTATATTTCACGGCTTCAAGCAATCTGATTGAAATAACAACAATACGTTTTCTTGTCTTCTCGAATCTCGAGCAGTAACGTGATTGTAAACCACTGGTGAAATTAGATAATGTATTACGGATTTACGGAGTGTATTTTATTTTATTTGTTTCACACTTCAGGCTCTGTTGCCAATGATGTATTAGCCCAGGGGTTAAGACCAAGGATTATTGGATTATGTTATAATAATATCTTATTTTAAGAGGATTATGATTTATGACTTTAAAAGGTCGTTAACTCCCGATGATATTTGATATTTATTTATTTTATTTGACACTTCAGGCTCTGTTCTATTCACCTCACCTTATTCTCAGATAAAATAAGGTTGGAAGAAATTAGGGTTATCCAAGTACAACTTATATCTAAAATAAGCTTTGATAAGTTCTACTCCACAAGTACATAATAAGTTCAGATAAGATAAGTTCATGAAAAATAAGTGAATCAGGTGAATCAAAAGCACCATGATATACTATAAGTACTCCGTAATAACCTAGATCCCTCAATAACTTGTCCTCCACTAATTTACCTAATATTTGATAAATAAGTTCAGGAAAATAAGTTTAAAATAGATGAATAGAGCGCATTCTCATATACTAAATAAGTACTCCTTAATAACTTACTCCACTATTTACCTAATATTTTGAAAAAATCCTCATCTTCTGCATACAAGAAATGGAGGGCAAAACCTCAAACAATCAGTACAACACCTAAACATAACAACAACACCTACAATCTACCAATTAACAACACAACACAACACAACACACAGTACTCAAACGACGAGCTTTACGCTGCTGCTACTGTATTGCACCCGGTTCATAACCCATCCCGTTTTTTCCAGATCAGACGGTAACAAGTCTTTTGTTCGACCCATGAAGGGTTTGGTACCCGAAGAACCTCAACCATATATGTGAATACGTGCTAAATATTATCGTTCTTTCAAGTAGAACTCTCAGAATTTTGTTGGCATTGTACTTCAAGCTTGGGATGCAGGAGGCAAGAAGGCCTCCCACCAGCCATAATCGTATTTTTGATATGGGGCGACCCACTTTTCCGGCTTCTCAAACTCTATTTTAGTGGGATTTGAGGCCAATGCTTCTTCTAAGCTGTCGGCTTCATAGCTTTCGGCTAAAACACGGTCTAATCTCAGTTTCATGTACCTGCCAAGACATATTGTGGAATGAGGTCGAATTCTGAATAATACAAAGTAACAAAAAACATATCAACAAAAATGAGTATCAGAGTACTATAGTTAGGAATTGGTAGTGTTTCAATCCTTGACCCGACCCGAGAACCCAACCTGAAGTTACTGAGAGAAACCTGACCTGAACCGAACTCGAATCACCTGAAATCGACCCGATTTGACCCATTTATCATATTTTGTAGTAATATTAAGTTTTACAATATTTCTGATAGTTTTTTACACAACCCGAAACCAAACCCGAACCTAACCCATTGACCCGAATTGCCACCCCTAGTTTCAAGCATTAATGTCAAAGACTTTAAACGGAGAGGTAAGGATTGGATTTCAGCACGACAGGAAGTTTTGATTTTTGAGTCTGCACAATAGAGCCACAGAGGAGAGGAGGCAATGCGAAAGCAGACGATAACTCTTAATTTTTGCCCTAGCAGGATAACAGCATGTTCAGAAGCAACTCATTCCAGTCTCCAACATACTGAGTATAAAGCATGCGAACTCGCAAATCTGTAACACGGCATTATACTTAACACAAGCAAGAACGAAAAGCTAACTGGAAGAAAGTCATGGATTCTACGCATTCTAGGAGGAAAGGCAAATCCACAATTATTTAAAATGGTTTCTTCCCAAAAATTCGTGCGTCTAATATGTAATTTCACATTCGAGCAATCCCCTTCTTTCTAATATCCTAATTTATGTGCTTACAAGAAATACTTGTAGATAAATTAAAATATGAAATATTCCTTGAGATAATTGGAATTCCTCACATTAAAATCTAACAACATCGCATAAAAGTATAACATAATGTCATAATCCAACTAAAATCACACATAAAGTCACATAACAAGAAGAGGGGAACTCGTCATGAAAACATGCTTATTCTCCATTCAAAAGGCTAATGCTACTGATGTCAAGTACGAGTACATGCCAGTATGGCACTACCTATGTATCAAATAGCCGATTAAATCACGCATACCAATCACGCAAACATGACAAACATATCAACTAATGGCCCATTTCGTAGCCGGCCATAAATGGTGTCAAAGGGAATAAATTTGATGTAAATTTGTAAGGAATATCAATACTCATTCCCATGGTAATGCTAGTTTACTCAAAATTATCTCTTTTTCTTTATAAATTTCCATTATCATCCATTACCATATGGGGAGTGTTAATTTTTTTGTCAAATAACACTTAAATTTATTCCCATTCCCACCATTTATTACCGGCTACCAAACGGGCCTTAAGAGTAAGAACAAGTACCAAAATTATAATTTTGACTATTCTGAAGGAAATGAAAAACATAAGTGAAGTGCCTCTTACGTGATCCATGGGCCATTTGTTGAGACCAAAGCCACAGCAGGTCTCTTTAATCTCTTGGTGACATTAGGGAATTTATCCAGGAACTTTGGTTCAATAACAAGCCAAAAGTCTTGTTCCATTTTACGCTCTCCAAACATGCGAAGCCTTTCTTCCATAAGCTCTTTGAAATGCTCTTCTTCGTCAAGCATGAACTTTGCATTTGCGACCACAAAATAGTACTTTTTAGTTGTTTGATCCTGCATATGAAGAGAAAATCGCGATTGGATCAGGCAAGCTAAAGCAGGTTAGGATCATTAAGCAGTGCTAGAAAATAAAACATTAAAACGTGTCATGTTGTAAAAAAAACCCAAATCTCCATATTTGTGCACCAAAAAACTACAAGATATACAGTATATAACTGCAATGGTAAAAAGGGTAGGAAGCAAAGAATAAAGGGAACAGAAACATTGGAACAAATGAACATCTATCTATACTATTCCTAAAGCCCAAGGTGAAGATAAGCTATCCCACCACGTGATACCGCCTTCCCCTTGCGTTTACATGGTGTCACATCACATGTGTCATTTCAAATGTTCATCCAATCCTCCTCGCAAAAACAATGGTCAATCAAGACTCAAACTCACAACCTCTCACTTAAAAAGCAAAGAAATTACTAACTTATGTTTGTAATTTTAGTGTTTATTTAATCACACCAACCAACAATATCATGTAAAGGAAATTTGAGCAACGCATACATGTTTAGCATTATTTATCCATCATACTTATAACATAATCAATCAATTATACTTTTATTACTCATCAACCTATTATGCCCCCAAGAAACTATATTCAACATTTGCATTCTGCAAAAAAATTATTACTCCCTATTACATGTAATGATTTGGGGCATTGCATAGGCAAATAACTAGTTCTCTACCCAAAAAAGCAAGCTAGGTATGGAAGAGTTTAGGTAAAATCATAGAGGAGCTTCACCCTGGATTCCAGTTACACCAATGTCAAACTGTTGGCTGAGTTGGCAACTACTCAAGCAACAGAGCTTATAAATTCTCAGTTCCAACTTGGACAACTTCCAAGCAATGCTAAGCAACAGCATTGCTCGAACTGCACATTTGCAGTTCATCGTAGATTACAGAAAATACAGACTTGCCAAATGGCCCAAATCATACTGGCCAGATCTGTGCAGTCAAATGTGCCTATTCTGCAATATGGAAGTGGAGACTCGTGAACATCTTTTTTGGGTGTCATTTCAGCAAAAGATGTTTTTGTTGATATATTACTATATACGTAAAGTGCTGAACGTGCAATGTGGGAACAAAACATATGAGCAGATTGTCACGGGTCGTCTCTCTCACCAGTCACCATTGCATTGGCGTATGCGTGACTTGGCATCACTGGGTAATGAGGTGGCCTAAGGGGCGCCCATGGGCAGTGCAGGAGCAGCTCTCCCCCTAAAGAGCTTTATTTTGAATAAGGCATAAATTTCAAGTAAACACCCACATTTCTTTAACATAATAATGGGCCAAATGCTCGGTTTACTTGGGGGTCCCATCAGTTTTGACCCACTGAAGATGATGGTTGTGCTGGATTTCCCAGATCAGGCTCACAAAAGCCCGATATGCAATAGCAGTTTGGCCTGGAAGCTTCAAGAATGTTCTAGCCTTCTAGGGTGTTCTTGGGCATTCTAGCATGGATGAAGCTTGAAGGTTCTAGAAGGATCTAGGTACCTCCTTGTATAGGAAGTTCCCTTGAAGGTGGGAACGGTCTAGAAACTTGTATACATTTCCTTGTAGGAATTGTATAGAATATTATAGGGTGTGAATATTCTAGACTTACGGGATGGTGACCTATAAATAGGCATAAAGTCTCATTTGTACATTCAAGTTGAGAGTTTAATACAAAAAATCACAACCTAAAACACTCGTGTTCTCTTCCAACTCAACCTTCCTTCTTCACTTAAAGAGTAGTAACTAATACACGAGGCGTGACAAGTGAGTCTAGCGACAAATTGCTCATGTATTCACTAATCTATGACTAAAGAGTGTCGTTACATTGTAGCTATGCACACTCCAAGGAGTTGTATCATCATCGGGGTCAACCTGACTCGTCGTCTTCTGTGTATCTCTGAGGCAATTTAGTTGTTTTGATTGTAGCAGCGACGGAGGGAGGGTTTTCTCCTGGTTGGTATGATCATATATTGCACTGATTTTGAACCATGAACGAAAATCAAGGCAACAATTTATTATAGTTCTTAAGCAATAAGGATACTTTGAGTGATCAGATTATCTTTTCAACTTGCTTTAGTGCTTTGAGAAACATAACTCAAATACAATAATAAAAATATGTTCGTTACAGTTAAAGATATGCAAATTTTGTGCATTACAATTACAACGTTAGTTTCAATTGTCACATATTTAGTTTCCAAATGTGACATCACAAAATGGCTAGAGTGTGCAAACTACACATTCTGTTGCCCCACTGACTCATCCTTTGGTCTTTATCAGAAAGGGAAAAAAAAACTAATGTGCTCATCTATCTATTCAGACTTTCGATTCAGCTATCCATGTACCTCTTTCAGACTATTCAAACACAATGTACAATTTCAAACATAAGGGCTCAAAAATTTCATTTGATTAAGTCAAGGGCTAATTCTAAAGGAAGAATGACGAGCAGCAAATTCACATCCTTAGATAAGTTATATCTGCTTTTTTGAGTGGTAAGTGAATAAATAGACCTAAAGTTGATCCGACTAATATCAGAAGCCTTCAATATTTTCTGAATACGGACAACGATATCAATTGTAACATTCAAAGAACGTTGATTCCACGAGTCTTTGTATTAGTTGTGTAGCCGTTTTGGTGACATCGACAACAAGAAATGCTGATTGACTCGGGGACATCGACAATAAGAAATGCTGATTGACTCGGAGACATCGACAACAAGAAATGCTGATTGACTTGGGGACATCGACAATAAGAAATGCTGATTTACTAGAATACCTGGTGTGCTAGTTCCTCTCCATTTATCTCATACAATTTGGCTATTAAAGCATCTTTTTGATGGATGAAATTATTCAACTAAGCTTTTGACCAAAGGCAACAGTGATATAATCGCTTAAGCGACTATATTCGTAGTTCTATTCAAATGTACACAAAATTGTTAAGTTGACGGTAGAAGATTGTTTGGTTAACAGTAGAAAATACGAAATTTATACCAAGCGGAATTATCTTCCCATGTTTTGTCGGCTAAATAACTCCTCACTTTCCTATTTACGAAGAAAACTTATTACAAATTCTCTAGGCGATGTCCGCTCATACACTAACCAAAACCTCCTTCTACTCGGTACCCACGTGAAGAGTACGTGAGAGTTTTTGAAAAGACGATTTCCAAAAAAAATAACCAACTTGGCTTCAACTTGTTTTCCATAAACGAACTAATTTGTGATGGTTAAGGGTCAATAAATCAAATTTTGTTCATTCATAATTAAAACTAAGTTTATCAAAAATCAATTTTACAATTTAGTAAGAAATCAGTGAAAACACGGTAACAAAGTGGAATTATGTCAAACCTCCGGACTCCAAAGTTGAAAATTTGTTATTTGTACAACTCTAATCAAAATTCATTGAGGTATTAGGCTCCGTTGGGTAGGGCGTAATTTTTTTCGTGAAAAACTATTTCCCTCTATTTTCAATTTTACATTGTTTGATTTGCAAAGTAGTGTAAAACCATTTTCCCTAAGAGTAAAATTACACTCTCATTGTTGGAAAGGAAGGGAAAACTGTTTTCCTTCCTTTTCCTAATCTCTCTTGTACATTCCTCACACGGCATGGAACCAAATAACCAAAATATGGTTTTTACACCGGCTGTACAATGCTCACTGTGCACCCTATTTTTAAATGAACATATCGTTCAAATACAAAGAACATATTGTTCATATTCAAAGAACATATAACAAATGATCATATAGTTCAAATCCAAAGAACATATCGTTCAAATATTTCACTTGTACCTGTACATTGAAATCATTCTCCATGTTCATTAGATTTTCAAAGAATGTTCATTCGGGTGTATAATCCAAATTACGTCAATTAACGGGAAACTAGTTTTGGAATTGTGTTTTCCATTGTAAATTGTTTTCCATGAAATTCATTTTACACTGGAAATATTTTACACCCAACAAACTGAGCCTTAACGAAAATACTGTACCAAAGTGGAATTATGTCAAAACTATGGACACCAAAGTCAAAAACTTCAATGAAATATACCTCTAAAACCCGAATTGCAAAGTAGCAGAAGCAAACCTGATCAGAAGAAGGGCTAGGCTGACTGGTGTCCATGGCGACGGCGGAAACAGGAGTTCTGAGAGAGGAGGAAGAACCACCAATTGATAAGGAGGAGAGAGAAAGAGAACGGAAAGCGGCGGCGGTGGCGGTGGCGGTGGCGGTGGTTCTACAGCTGCTTGGCAAAAGAAGCAAGGGTTTGTACGGCTGCTGAGAATGAAGAAGAAGGGTGGTCGTACTACTCATGGTTATACAGCTGCTTGCCAGAACTACCATTTTTGCTGATCTAACACTTGCATAAACCAATACCTGAAATTGAGCATCCCACAAATTTAATAAACCAAAGTTTTTAATTGTTTGAATTGAGAATTATCAATTGAGAATTTGGGTTGATAGAATCAAGAATTCATACCTTTGATGATGACAATTTTGATTGGTTTTTTTTGGAGTTAAACTAGTTTGTGTGCTTGTGTGCTTGTTTGCTTGAGTTTTCTGTAAAATGGAAATCACATCTTATCCTGGTTTCTTATCATTTATCCTTATTATGGGTATCCGACAGAAGTAGAGAAAGGGGTTTTTTTGTTTCACCAAATCATATTTACTTGGATGAGTATCATTAAGGGTTTACTCCGTCAGTATTTAAATAGAAGTTATACATGGCAGGATACGAGTATTAAGAAAAAACGGTATTTTTTTTTTGGTGTAAATGAGCAATAATGGCGGGGATGAGAATCGATTCTAGAATCGGGAGGGAAGCTCTAACCAACTGAGTTATCCCCACTTCCATTAAGAAAAAATGAATAAAATAATAAATCAAATGGGGTTGTGTTAAATATTTCAATCAAATAAAATGAGTGGGAACCATTAGATTTTGGAGGAAGGAGGGTGAGGGGTTTATAAAATTAATTGTTTAATGCGGTGGTGGGTCATAAGGTAAAATTAGATATATTATTTAATTAGACGGTGTAGGTTAGAAAAATAACTAAAAATGGAAGTGTGACTCCAAATAAAATACTTCCGAAAATGGTAAATTTGACCCCTAATAAAATACAGAGGGAGCATTTGGTTGGGAGGAATTAGAAGGAAGAAAAAAAAAAGGAAAGAAATAATAATGTTTCGTGTGCTTGGTTCCAAAAATTATATGAGAAGTGGAAGGAAAGGAAAGAAATTGTAAATAAAGCTCCCTTTATAAAAGGTTCAGTTTCTTTTCCTCCCGAGTTTTTCTTTTCCTCCCAAAATTGGAGGACTTCGGGAGGAAAAAAGAAAATTAAAATATGTCAAATAAAATATTAGAAATTTCCCATTAGTACACTTGTACTATTGACTTCTACCAACGATACACTAAATAAAACTTGACTTGCCAACAATACACTTATAATGTTATTACGATGAACTTTTTCGTTATATTTTAACTTCGGTCAACTATTGGTAAAAAATAAAAAAGAAAAAAAGAAAAAAGAAACACAAACCACTTTTATTTGAAGTAGAACCCTAAAACATCTTCCTCCTCTTTTTTCCCCTTTCTTCTTCCTTTATCATCTAAAAACCTAAACAAGTTGAACTTATTCTACACTTAACGCTGAAAGCTGCTGAAAAGGCGGCAAAAGTAGTTGAATTTCCAATCGTCAGGTCCAGGGTATGCATTGTCGGAACCGCCAATGTTACTACTCCTTCCACAGTTAGATTTACTTTACCACCTGTTTTAGCTCAATATTTGAACGTAAATATCTCCAAATACCCTATGCTGAAAAGTCGTAAAAATTTAATATTGTGAAACAACACATTGGGACAAAAAAAAGCAAGATCCAACATGAATATGTTTTCAAACATACATTGGGAAAGAAATTAGAAGATAGTTTTCAATTGTGAACAATGTTAAGATTACAAATATGACTAACATTCGAGAACGGAGGTAGTCTTTTTTTTTTTTACTATATTTGGAAAGGAAAATTCAAGAGAAGAGAAACTATGAAGGAGATGCCAGGGAAGAGACAGTGCATGGGAGGAGCAACAACATCAATAATCTACATTGTTGATTGATCCATCTCATGCTCTGCCTCTTCCCCAGCTTCTATCCCTCCCAAAATAATCAAAAGAACAACACATAGAAAAATACAGAGTAATAATCTTACCAACAATATTATTTTTAAGACCGGTAACTAAAACATAGGATCGGATCCCACTCTGTATGACCTAATATGAACCGAATTTTTGGAAACTGTGGAGTAACCCGAAGTTATTGTTGCATTTCCTACCGCAATAACCAAGCTCTATATATACACGAGGCGTAACAGAAGTACCACAAGAATGACTAGTTTGTGTATGCTGGAACTTAAAACACAAAAAAACAACCTTCTTAAATTAGCAGTACTTAACAAAAGATGTAGTACTTCTGAAAGTTCCTGCAGTACAACCATAAGATGGTACTTTGGATCTAGTCAAAGTACCATCTTATGGTGATAGTTCCTGCTGTCAAAACGGTTACTCGAGTCGGGTCCGGGTCTGGTCATCTCGGGTCACGGGTCAAGATCTGGTCGGGTCGTGCCGGGTCATTTTATCACCGGGTGCAGGTCGGGTTCGGTCAGGTTGAAAGTTTGTCGGGTCATGTCGAGTTATTTTTCCATTTCGGTATAGGTCGGGTTCGGTTCGGATTCGGGTCGGGTCTTTTTCTAGTCGGGTACAATTACAGGTTCGGGTCTTAACGAGTCGGGTCAAGTTCGGATCGGATAATTATCGCGTCGGTTAAAATTCAGGTCAGGTTCACCATCGGACACGGGTTAAGACCGGGTACGATAGCTATCAGGTCTAGTCAAGTTTTAACCTTATAATTAACTTTTATAAATTTGGTTAAATTTGGTTTAACGTTTTTCACTTGTTCTAGATTATGTAATTATAAAAAATAATATTAACTTGATTTAAGTTATTATTTAGTTAGGTCAATGACAAATCGGGTTGTCAAGAGGTCGCGTAAATTAAGGAAATGGTTTGTCACGAATTGAGTCAATAACAAGTTTCATCGGGTTATAATCGGTTTCGGGTTGACATCGGATCGGGTGTTGAATCGGGTTCGGGTCATTTTTCGGTCGGGTAAGCTGACTCAGCTTTGTTATCGGTTATATTTCGATCGGATGTCAGGTTCGGGTCCGGTTTATGCATTAACGGGTCGAAATCGGTCGTCGGTTTTAACGGGTTTGATACGGTCAGGTTATGGGTTTCCTATTTTAACAAAATTCCGAGTCTTGGGTCGGGTCCGGGTCCTTAAAAATACAGGTCGGTTCAGGTCGGTTTCTCGGGTCGGGTCAATTTTTGACAGCTCTACTTTGGATACTGATGTACTAGCAGTAGTTCAGTACTGAATTTTCAGAGAGAAATGTCAAGTTCATTACAAAGGAAAATTAAGCCCATTGTTAAAGAATTAAACAATGAGGTTAGAGAACATGAACCGAAAACTGGAAAACATACAGATTTTATTCACTAATTTGGTGATGAGATATGAAGTATCAGACAAGTTATTTCCATCACTGATAAGAAATTCTGAAGCAAAGTAACGAAATGAGCACCTAGAATTGAGTTAATTTACTTAATTACGTGTTGTTGTAGACCTAGCATAATTGAATCTGATGCTGAAGAGGAGAAATGCTGTTTATGTTGGGAAGTTTCTTCTGTAAAGAAAAATAAATCCACTTGGTTTCCGACTTGGTACAACACAAAGTCATTATTCCCTTTGGTTTTCACAACCAAAAAACTATGCAGAAGGTCTACAAGAAGATCAAAAAATAAGGGATTGTATAAAAAATTATGTACAAAAAAATACAAAAACATCCTCGGGTGTCGAAGGAATTGCACGTATTGAAATTCAAAAAAGAATCGATCTGATACAGGTGATAATCCATATGGGATTCCCAAAATTATTAATAGAAAATAGACCACAAGGGGTCGAAGACCTAAAAATAAATGTACAAAAAGAATTGAATTGCGTGAACCGAAAACTCAACATCGCTATTACAAGAATTGCAAAACCTTACGGGGACCCTAATATTCTTGCAGAATTTATAGCCGGACAACTAAAGAGTAGGGTATCATTTCGAAAAGCAATGAAAAAGGCTATTGAATTAACAGAACAAGCGGATACAAAAGGAATTCAAATACAAATTGCGGGGCGTATCGACGGAAAAGAAATTGCACGTGTCGAATGGATCAGAGAAGGCAGGGTTCCCCTACAAACGATTCGAGCTAAAATTGATTATTGCTCTTATACAGTTCGAACTATCTATGGCGTATTGGGGATAAAAATTTGGATATTTATGGGCGAGGAATAAAAAACCTTTACTTAACTTAACTTGTTTTTTGGTATTGATTTAATGATGAAACACAAAATGACAACCTTTCTCATTCTTTTTTCCATCCAATCAATTCTAATTTTTAATCCCATAAGGTTTAATAAAAATTTGATTGACCTTTTGATAGAATTGTTATGCTTAGTGTGTGACTCGTTGGTTTTTGTTAAAATTAAGACTAAATAATAAAGAACGAACACTATAGTACAAAATATAAACTCATAACTCATAGAACTAATAACCAACTCATCGCATCACATTATCTGGATCCAAAGAAGCAGTCAAGATATGCAATTTTAGTCCTATCATTATAGCAACTGCATTTTTTTTGGCATAAACAATTCATTCGATTTATTGTCAAACAAAATTAAAATACAAAAAATAAAAAAAGATCCGGATAAATGGAAAGGTGAGAGAAAGAAAAAAAGAATATAATAGAAAAGATATATGATTCCAATATGTAAGGTTTTTCAAAAATCTCATAAAATAAATGTAATAAAGCATCAATACAGATTGACACATAATTATATGATATATAATTTGTTCGTAGAAATAAGAGCTTCGAGCCAATAACGACTAAGAGGGTTGTCTCAAGAACAAATTTCATTACGAGCTCCATTGTAGAATTCAGACCTAACCATTAATCAAGAAGCGATGGGAACGATGGAATCCGTGAATATATAAGATTCAATTGAAAAAGAATTCTGATGATTCATTGGGAAGGATGGCGGAACGAACCAGAGACCAATTCATATATTATGAAAAAGGAAAAGCTAACTATACAACTGAAATAGATATTGAAAGAGTAAATATTCGCCCGCGAAAATATATATTTTTTTCTTTTTTATATCAATGAATTGAAAATAAATAAAAAAGAAAAAAAAATATTTAGTATATACCAAAATAAAAATATATAGTAAACTAGATGAATCCAAAAGAATTTTTTTATTCAGTATATTATTACATTTATATTAATATATTAATAACTATCTAAAAATAAAATTGGACTTTTTTTCATTCGCGAGGAGCCGGATGAGAAGAAACTCTCACGTCCGATTCTGTAGTAGAGATGGAATTTAAAAAATAACCATCAACTATAACCCAAAAAGAACTAGATTCCGTAAACAACATAGAGGAAGAATGAAGGGAATATCTTATCGAGGGAATCGTATTTGTTTCGGAAGATATGCTCTTCAGGCACTTGAACCTGCTTGGATCACGTCTAGGCAAATAGAAGCAGGGCGGCGAGCAATGACACGAAATGCGCGTCGCGGTGGAAAAATATGGGTACGTATATTTCCAGACAAACCAGTTACAGTAAGACCCGCGGAAACCCGTATGGGTTCGGGGAAAGGATCTCCCGAATATTGGGTAGCTGTTGTCAAACCAGGTCGAATACTTTATGAAATAAGCGGAGTAGCCGAAAATATAGCCCGAAGGGCTGTCGCAATAGCGGCATCGAAAATGCCTAATAAGATAGCAATTACAACCCAAGAAGTTATAAGGACCTGGCCATGGATTTGGAAACCTCCTATTTGCCAATAAAAATGTTGACCTACTTCCACACCCGATATAGCATATAACCCCTTTAGCGGGTTGATTGAATATGATAGAACATTCATATTGTCCTCTTACAGAAATATAACTTAAAAAAATTATTTTGATTCAATCAGCTCTTTCTCGACTTGTCTACTTTAATTAAAATTTTCTATTTCGGATACTGATTAATTACATAATATCCCCTGTTATTTTGAACTAGTTTTTGAGATTCAAAATCTAGTAACCGATAGAGAATTTAGGAAGTCAATTTTTGATTTTATTATGAATCAAGGATTTCTTATATAGCTAGAGCGGCCTTCACAAATTGCAAATACTAATTTGGTAAGAATTAATCGAATTGAAGCTATAGCGTCATCATTTGCCGGAATCGAAATATCTGCGAGATCCGGGTTACAATTTGTATCAATTAAACAAATAGTTGGAATTCCCAAAGTAATACATTCTCGAAGGGCCGTATATTCTTCCTGTTGATCAACGATGATTACAATATCCGGTAACCCTGTCATATATTTGATCCCACCCAAATATGTTTGCAAGTGAGATAATTGTCTCTTCACCACCGCCGCATCTCTCTTTGGAAGACGAGCGAGTCTCCCTGCCGTTTGTTCCATTCTCAAGTCCCTGAATTTGTGAAGTCTCGTTTCTGAATTCCGATATTATGGATCCACCCTGAAAGCATGCATGAAGATTTTGGTTACAGACAGGAAATTAACCGAAAAAGGATAAAAATATGGCAGCAACAAGTTGCGGAAACAATACTCCGTAAGAAGTACCAATAAAAAAAGAAACACCAAACCATAGTAAAGCCCAGAGCTGATCAACATGGAACCGGCCCGGAAATATCCGGGTTTTGGGTAGAATATTTCTGCCCGATTTTCGAACATGGACCGAATTTTTTAAAAATTTACAGGCTTTGGACAACATAAAACAACTTTTTTAGTTTATAAATTTGACTCGGCCCGAAATTGGCCCGAAGCTTGGCCCGGCCCGACATAACGGGCAGATTCTATGTCCTCGGCCCGACATAACGGGCAAATTCTATGTCCCCGGCCCGACATAATGGGCAGATTCTATGTCCTCGTCCCAACCCGAACCCAACCCGCATTTTGATCAGGTCTACTAAAGCCTCACTCTGATCTTGTTATGACTGTAGACGGGGAAAAGGGAGGGCAAAAGAAAAACTGAAGGGAAACAAAGGCCAATACATGAGATGCTACAACAAGTCAACAAATGCCACAAGCCCTTTGTATTTTTTTCCTATTTAACCCTGTTTTTCGGGATTGATAAAGCCTTGAATAAGCATGGGAAATTAGTTTATTGCATTAACATAAACCCTCGAAGCTAATCTCTTGAAACCATATCTATTTCAGTTGTCTTAGACTCTGTTCAGTACAGAAAAGATATCATCCAAGAACTCAAAATCAAAAGTTGACTCAAAATGACAGAGATAAAGTAACAATCTCAATCTAGAGGGAGTCAAAAAGAAGATGCAAGTTCTCTGTCAGAACTCAGAAGCAACTCGCCAACTCCTTAGCTGGGATAGGAAAAACAATTTCTAGCAAATTGTATATATCCATCATCAAAATGCAGGATATAGCACTTCTATCCAATACTAGCAGCTGTAGGCTTAGCCCCCTAAACTTTAACCCATGTACCCTATAATAAAACTGAGACCTTAGACCTCGTGCCATTTCCCCCTAAATCCAATACTAGAGAGGTTAATCAAAAATCAAAATTAGAATCTAGATCAGTAAGCCTCATTGAAACTACTACAACACATTAGCCAGATGAAATTACTAGTTCATCCAACACTCTACAAGGCAGCCCTACATCAGATCCAGCGTTAAATGTATCATCCAAATTCCATAATGTATGTATGTATGCTACTGCAAAACTTCATACGGCATGATTAAACAACAACAACTAATGCAACAGACACATATTAGAAAGATAGCATCATTAATCTACTAGTGAATATGGGCTTCTATATACACGGCTGGTTGTCAGCTCAATATGCTTACCATTATTACTCATCGTTACCCCATTGCCTCAAAGAGGCTCCCGCAAGAAGCGGGGTAAGGGGGGGGGGGGGGGGTCGGACGTACACAACCTTACCCCTACAATTGCAGAGAGGTTGTTTCCAATTGACCCAAAAGCGATAACGGGACGACAACGGGACGACCATCATCTACTTCATGGAAAGGAAGCGAAGAGGTATTAAGAGGCATTTTGATTTAGTCTATTACATCCCACAGCCAAAAGAACAAATTATTAAGAGGTATTAAAAGGAAGCTTACCATTATTACTGTTCCATTAAAATCTATTTACATGTTGATTTGTTGTGTCCCATGCCCTTGCATCTACTACACTGCAGCCGACGTTTGACAACCTCCTGTGAACCAAAAAGCTTCTGAAATGAATCATTCTGAAATGACCGTTAGTGCTCGGGACAGGATTTACCGTCTCAGAGTATGTCAACCTATAGCTTTCAACTGAAAAATATTGGGAACAATATTCATAGAGTTCTTCCCATGCAACCAATAACAGCTACAGCATGGCAGCAAGGTAGACCAGTCAACTGCCACCCTTCACAACTTACATTCCCATTGATCAACGTCAACTGAAGGGGAGGGACTTTCAAGTTTTCCTTCTCCAGTTTTTCTTCCATTTATGGAGTTAGCCTTGTTAGCCACTGTGCTGACTACAATTTCCGTGCGCAAATTAGCTCTAGTATCTAATAACATCAACCATCTGGGTTATGGGCAACTCATGTGCCTCTGATGCCCAGCTATAAAACATATCACCAAAGTTTGATGAGAGATGATTATATCTTGCACCCTTAAAGAAAGTATTTTCTCAGTATTCGGGTTCACTTTGACCCAGTCATAAGCTTCGGTGGAAATACTCTTTATGTTGTCAACATATCTCTGAAAACCTTCAAGCTTAGAAGCATAAGCATAAGCAGCAGCATAGAAATCCTCAACCAAGAGGCGGCTTACTTCATGAGAAACTGCCCTTTTAAGTCCCGAATAAGATTCTCAGTCAAGTACCTTAAACAGTAACCATAAAATGAGACCTCAAATATTTCAGCAATTGACTCCCTTCAACCCCTTATGCCTATCTGCTACAAATGTTATTGAACCTGAACCAGGTGTCTGCATCCCTGACTTCAGCTGCAATAAAAACAATCGCCAGTTATCATCAGTTTCAGCATCAACCACAGCAAAAGCAACTGGAAAGACACCATCATCCCCATCAGCAGCATTGACAGCTAGAAGTGTTCCTTGGTATTTAGGCTACAACGCTATGCTATCAAGAAAAAGTAGAGGCCGACAACCTTGCTGAAATCCATATAACGAGGCATGAAATGAGACAAAGAGACGTTGAAAACTTGAATCATCTTTGGTTGTAAAAGTAGCTAAACTACCCGGATTTGACTCCATTATCTTTTCACAGAAACGTGGTAGCTGCTTATAAGCTTCTGCTATGAACTGATATTATGGGGGAGGGTAATTTAGATATTGTCTTAATTAGTAGCTTGAGGAATAAGCTAGGTAGTTTTGCTAAGGAAATTACACTATACTTCTATATAGGGACAATTAGAGAGAGAAAGGCATGTTGAATATTGTGGAGTAATTTGGTTGAGCTTTTAAGAGCTCATTGGGAGAGAAATCAAGCCTCTCGAATGCTTGAATATCAGTTACTTCTTGTATTTTCAGTTTATTAATCAAATCTTTATTAGTCCGTTGATTTATGGTCTGTTATCTATGTTAATTCATAGCAGCTTCTTTATAAGAACCTTGCAGTTGTTCCTTGGCAATTTCTTTTCCACACCATGCCTGGAAATAATTCGATTGAATTCCATATTCCTGCTTAATATCATTTACAATATCTTTGGGCTTGTAATTTGGGGACACTTTCAACTTCTCTTTTACAATACCAGCCACCCAGCTGGTACGGCAAAGGAAGGATGCAAGGGTGTGTATGTCATCCCACTATTGTTAAGGAAATTTTAGAAGATCTCTTGCTTTTTAAAGGAAACAAAAGCCGACCATACAGAAATTTGTCGTCAATAATGGTTATACCAAGAAAACAAGAATGTAAAACTTGCTACATGGCAAATTGCCACTTCATAAATATCTATAACCAATCTCAGTATCTTAACTAAGAATTAAATGTTAGTAAAATGTCGCAAACAGACTTAAAATACAATATTCCAAAGTAGAATCACAGACTAACTAATTACTAATTTAATACTCAAGGACTAACGAATCAGGTCAAACACATAAAAATCCCTAATCTCATACTAATTTCAATCGTTCACATCAAATGTATACGTATCATTGACAACAATTGTGAATGAATATCAGACCACAGAAACAGAAACAGAAACAAATGAAGAACATGCCTATATAAGTATATATGATTATACTAATTTCAATCGTTCACATCAAATGTATACGCATCATTGACAACAATTGTAAATGAATATCAGACCACAGAAACAGAAACAGAAACAGAAACAGAAACAGAAACAGAAACAGAAACAGAAACAGAAACAGAAACAGAAACAGAAACAGAAACAGAACATGCCTATATATGATTACCATGAGTAGCTACAAAAATGGCATACCTCATTGGGCGGGCGTGTAGCAAAGTCGATTAAACCGCCTTAACACCAGATAACCGAGATGTCTCCCAAACTTCAACGCCTTCGACATTTTCCCTACTAATAAACAGTCTATTCCCACCTCCTTCAATCTTTCTTATTATCCCCCATTCTGAATCCTCCAACTTATCTACAAAATTCCTCCTGTAAACACTCCATTTCATCTCATCCCCTCCTCCCTCCAAAACTTCTCGCTCTTCCATCTTCGACCAAGCTTCCAAACCCCCATCTCTCCCAACAAACACATTTCCCTTGAAACAATGCACCACCACACATTTCCCTTTAAATACAATATTCCAAAGTAGAGTCATAGGCTAATTAATTACTAATTTAATACTCAAGGACTAACGAATTAGGTCAAACACATAAAAATCCATAATCTCATACTAATTTCAATCGTTCACATCAAATGTATACAGTATACATATCATTGACAACAATTGTGAATGAATATCAGACCACAGAAACAAAAACAAATGAAGAACATGCCTATATATGATTACCATGAGTAGCTACAAAATGGCATACCTCATTGGGCGTTAAACCGCCTTAACACCAGATAATCGAGATGTCTCCCAAACTTCAATGCCTTCCACATTTTCCCTACTAACAAACAGTCTATTCCCACCTCCTTCAATCTTTCTTATTATCCCCCGTTCCGAATCCTCCACCTTATCTACATAATTCCTCCTGTACAAACTCCATTTCATCTCATCCCCTCCTCCCTCCACAACTTCTCGTTCTTCCATCTTCGACCAAGCTTCCAAACCCCCATCTCTCCCAACAAACACATTTCCTTTGAAACAATGCACCACCACACTCCCCCCATCCTTCCAATTTGCACTCAATCCCGGGTTTGGATCCTTCAAATACACCCAAGGGTCTGACCCTAATTTTCTCAAATCAGCCACACCCAAGTCTCCAGTCTTTGAACCCACCTTTGCCAGATACAGCCCCTCGGGATCAACATCAATATCCCCCATTGTATCCCCCAACCTGCTATTCCGAACCATCCCACCTGGCTCATTTGTCTCCCATATCATCTCCCCAGACCTAGGGTCCCATAACCGAACGTACCCTGAATACCCAAACGCTCCGCAATTAACGGCGCTTCCCACCAGCAACCCCAACTGCGGAACCCACCTCAGCTTCCTAATAGCGGAGGATTTGGCGGAGTTACCCGACTGTCTCCCAATCTCCACCACAACTTTCAGCGTTGATTTGTCAACAATAAGGACGGCGTTCTCCCCGTGTTTACACTCAAACGCAGCGGAAAATACCGACTCGCCTCCGTTCCCCACCGAGTCAGAGATGGAAGTGACTCGGGATTTCTGGACCCTAGTGTCAGAATTATCTACCCAGTACAGAGAACCCACGTGATCTGCTCTAGTGTAGAAATGGAGGCCAGCGGAAGAGTTTGATCCAACGGCTGAGATATTTGGGGTAATAGCAGCGATGGCGGAAATACCATCCAGATGGGTACGGAGGGTGGAGGAATGAGAAAGAGTGGTAGCATCATAGTACGATATTTTCCCGGAATGAGCGAGGAGGAGAGAGGTGGTGGAAGAGGCAGAGAAGTCGGAGACGATGGCGGAGGAAGGAGGAGAGATAGAGGTGACAAATGATGCGTCGAAGGGGGAGAAGGGAGGAGGAGAGAAAGAGGAGAGGGGGCAAGAATGGAGGCCGTAGAATTGGGATTCGTTGACGAGTTGGTGAAGGGAGAAGTGGCGGAGGGCGGTGGAGTGAAGGCGGTGAGTGCGGAGGAGGGAGAGAAGGGGAGAGAAGATATCTGGGTTGCGGTCGATGAAGATTGGTGGTTGAGTGGGAGTGGATATGGAGAGAGAAGCAAGGAGGGCGGAGGATTGCAGGGTTGAAACGGTGGTTTCAAAGATTTTGCCGCCGATGTTAAGCTTAATTCGGTGGTTGGGGCTTAATTCAGGGGAAGACGAAGCAGAAACTTTGGTCTCCATTGAGAAATTTGCGAAGAATTTCACGAACAAAATAAAGTCCACTAGGTTCAATGATTTTGACTTCTTGACCTTGTCTAAAGAGGATTGAGGAAGTAGATTTTTCCCTGTATCAACTTCATAAAAAAACAATGTAATTAGAAATTTAAAACACCACCAAAGAAAACTGAAAATCTTACATCTTTGGGAGAACAATGGTACCTTTAATACTAATGTCTTCATCACTGCACCTGCGTAGTTGATTAAACAAATCATAATTTGCAGAAAGAACGAGTAAATGAACATAGGTATAAAATCTTGTTCAAGTTATACTCACTTGCTTGCACCATCTCAACCTCAAGTTGGACAGAATCAAGTTCATACCTCTCTGGCAGCGTGATGGGAGGAGAAGATCGCACAATATCTCTAGAGGGAACAACCTTTTTTCCAACTGAGAATCTATTAACGTCCGAGACAGTTTCGTGGCAGTCCTGGAATAAATACTATACCTTCTTGGAATATATTCTCACGACACCAACGAGAAGATAGGCCAAAATCCTATACGTAACAGATGGCAATCCTTCTAACATAATATTATCTGCTCATAAGACAATAAGAAACATAAGGCAAAACAAAGTTTGTAGAAAGTTATCCATTGTGTCATACTCCATACAACTCATACCAAGAGGCGCATATGACAATATGAGAGGTATCCTTGACATTGTAAAGGTACAGGAACTAAACCACTAAAACAAATTTTAGAAAGTATTACCACGACCATACAGTCAGAAAGCAACCTAAAATAATATGGAGTACTATATTCTACTCAAAGTCCACAAAGTAAGCTTGGGACTGAGGATTCTAGGTTAAATACCCTTACCCAGGAAGGAAATCCTATTTCACATTTCTCCATGAACCTCAACACGGGATATATGCACACTTCACAATGACCACTATCAGGAAGGCTTCGTGTAAGCAATAGACGTCAACAAGCAACCAGGCAGAAACTGAGAAAAGCAAATATGAACAAGATGGTGCTGCATACAACATACCAAAACCACCTCCGCAAGGAGATAAAAAGCGGTTCTTTTCTGTATACAACTAAAACCCCCACTTTAAAACTACAGCAAACAACCTACCATCGTATAACAATCTAGAAAATAAGTAATGATGGTAACCTCACAAGCAACAAAAATATTCTTCTACTTAAATGAAAATGAAGAAAGTGACTCTCACTTCACCAAGGTGCAACATGTCATCAATTAAGTCGGCCTCACCCTCAAAGATGTGGCCTGCATAAGAACGTTCACTTGTTCATTAAACAAACCAAGTGTAGAACTAAAAAAATGTTCCGGATACAATCAATGCCTAGCAACAAGCCAACAACCAGAAGTACTATAATGACCTCAACTCTATATCAAAACCATTCAATCAAAACCACGAAACCTAGCCAAGATTGAAAAACTTTGAAAGCTAATTGCCCATGATAAAGTAACTAAGTTCAGCAGCAAGAACAATAGAGCAACTTCAGAATACAAATCAGCAAAGCTAATGTTAAAATTTAAGCAACTTAATAGACATGAACTTAGTAACACGGAAAGATAATAAGCCAACAAACAAAATATGCCTAAACGGTTATATTCCTCACACTTCAAAACTCCATTGCACACCCAAGCCCCAAAGTAACCACATCAGTAATTAGTGATGACAATCAGTGGCGTATCCAGGAATTTATGGTCCTAGGTCACCATCGACAACGCGCCACAATAATTGTAACATATAATTAACTTTCTTAGACTGATTGTACCATCCAATTAATTGCTTAGTCAAAACAAATCAGATACACATACTCTAAGATAAAAAAAAAAAAATTAGAAGAACAATCAAACAATACTTGCTCAGTTACACCGACTGATGCATTAACTCGTGAATTAAAACAACAATCCACCAATAACAACAAGTCAACCACAACAAATAACAACTCATGAACAATCCACTATTAACTCAGGAACTAATTACTAATAATCCCCATTCTCCTGTTAACGATCTACACTCACTATGTTTTTTTTACTCATTGCCCAGCAAATATACAATGCTTTACAGACTTCTATAGTTACATTTTACCAAATGAGTGCTGAGGGGATACACATTTAACTGTCCATCACAATTACTAAATATATCAGCAAGAAATTCAAGAAATTAGCTCAACTTACCAATACATTATTGCCAAAAGAAGCATAAGAAATTTGTCTTACACCAACTGATCAGATTTAACCGACAGTATAACAGTCGAATTCGAGTGCTAGACAATCAATCGTCTAGCAAGAATTGAACTTAAAACTGCAAAGCTAAGTCATTTTTGTCAATGATCACTAAAATCGATTTCGAAAAACAGAAAAAAAGGAAAGATTGCACATTATTATGTCAATGTAACTCTGGATTTTTCAACAACCTCACAAGAAGAAATTAGCACATTGATCAAGCCTACAGTACCTTCATAATTGGAGATAATTTAGTGTCATAATTGAAAGACAATTTAGTGGGGTTGGGTAGTAACATAATGTCATCATTGAAAGACAATTTAGTGAATCAAATGCGAATAACAGTGAGGGTTTTCGTTTGGTTCCGATTCCCCTCATGAACAGAAAATTAAAGAATAGATTAGTAAGCACTCATGAACTAATCCACTGTTAACAAATAACAATAACTCAACAAGAGAGAAATTGAATTATTAAAACATACTCATACAACATTACAACTCATGAATTAAAACAGTTAAACTAAGCACACAATTAATCATGAACAAGAAATTAATTTCAGCTTTCACAATTACTCATACTCAAGAAGAAATTAAGCAACTCCTGATTCGTGAATGGTGAGGGGCAGACCTTTCAGCTTGTCGTAGTGGGCACGCGGCACGGTGACGGTGACGGTGGGGCCGTAGTGGACCTGTCTGCTATGGGCCGGCCGGCCTGGGCTGTCGACTGTCGGTGATGGCGGAGGTCTGGGCGGCGCTGTGGTAAGATGGGGAGGAGATCAAGAGCTTTTCGCGAAATAGGTCGGATTATGTGAATGTGAATGACCCTTTCATTTTTATTTTTATTTTTATTTTTTGGTGTCAAAGAGGAATTACTCCATTAAATTAAAAGAAAAGGACGAAAGAAATCAAAAGAAGAACAAAATAGCACACGATAACTACTCGCTACTCGCTACATCCCAAGTCTAGTGCTAGACTACTTATTCAGCTATGATGACTAAGGTTAGGCTGCTATGGCAGGCACCTTTCTCAGCAAAGCTATCCCGCTCAAATCCTCCAATAAAATGTGTTAAAGACCTTTCGGGGCCGCCTCCATTAAGACCAGATTAGGGGTGATGTCAACCCCATAGTTTGCTAACCAGTCCGCTACTCTATTCGCCTCTCTATAGCAGTGTTGGACAACCACCTTCCATTCTTTTCTACGCACCATTTCATGGTATTCAGTTTAGTCCATCCTTCACTCGGGAATTCCCACTTCACCCATATGTTCTGTTTTGGATGCTTAGTCCCTTCCATAGTGTCCTGTTGCTCCATAGCTTTTGTAACTGTACTTACCCGAGCCATAATGAAACCAAACCGGGATTTCCACTTCCACGTCGAATGCTCGACGATTCCGCCATTTCCACAGCCACCAAAGAGTGGTGACAAACACAATGGGCCAATTTTCATCTCTTGTACCATCAGGAAGCATGTTGTTTCCAATCCATTTCGCTATTGGCTCATGAAATAGCTCATAATCGTTCAATGCTGGAAATTGCCTCCAAACTAGTATGGCAACTGGACACTTTCTGAGAACATGATCGATATTTTCCTCTACCTCTCCACACACATACCCTTTCATGAATAAGCTTTCAGTCTTTCACACATGTTGGACGGATTTTTTTTTATTTTCAAATTTTTGTTGGGTCACATGACCCACCGAGACCCTCTATAATTCCGTCACTGAATTGACACTGTTATACGAGCATCTTCAATAGTAAGATAATTTGACAATTAGCTTGTTATGTCAAATAAGATTTCAAGCTATTTCATTGTCTAGCTAATTTGTGCTCCAATGGCTAGCAACTAGCTTGTTATTTAAATTGGTCTCATTTGACCCACTTGTCAATTAATTAATTGGCAATATTTGGGAGCTAGTTGTCAAGTTAGTCCCTAGCTGCAACCATTGGAGATGCTCTAACTGTCATTTCTTCAAACTTTGGTTAACATATGAATTCGAGCAATACAAATCACAAAAGCAATAGAGCCCCTCGTAGAAGGTCAGGTTAAATGCTCGAGATTTAGAGTAGCGTTAAGAAGACAATGATAATAGAAGAAAACTATATACACGAGCAATCATTTTTTTTTCTCAATCTGATGCAGTATTAAATTCCAAGGAGCAATAAGTAACAAAATTCTTTTTTTTGAACTAATGTACAGGATCTCCCAAATCACATAAAAATAACAACTAATTGTATTTCGAAATATGACATCTGTAACAAACATTTCTTGTAACAAACATTTCAAACACAATTGCTATCAACTGACAACTGTAGGTCAGTTGACAGGACACAAAATATTAGCAGTTCTATAAAAGCCTTAAAAAACACTCGGTGTGGATTGAATTATGCGTTATTGAAAGTGCAATCATTTATTTCCTTCCAAAGAGACCAAATAGTGAACATAAATTTACAAAGCATTTATAGGTATTTTCTTAAATACTGAATAGTATCAAAGAAGTTCTGTTGAGTGATGGACCAAGTCTTGATGAGATTTAAATCCCAAACTTCCTTTAAAGATGGGCATTGAAGAAAAAGATAGTTACTTATTTCAACGCAAGTATCACAAAGTGGACATACATCAAAGGGAAGAATATTTCTCTTGTGAAGTGCATCTCTAAACGGTTTGCTTTTGTGACAAATTTGCCACAAAAGTTGCAAGGTTTGGAGGAATATCAAGTTTTTAAAGCCAATGAAATTTCATTTTCGGAAATTTTCTTGAATGTCATGGGCAATCCAGGCACTTAAAGAAGTGAACCCCATATTGGGGTGTCCTCTATATCAGAAGTGAACCCCATATTGGGGTGTCCTCTATATCATTCAGAGGGAAGTGGCAAACCTTGAACTTTTAGAACCACATCTTGAGGTATGATAGTTGATAATTTAGTCAAATTCCAATCATTTGAATGGAAAATGAAACTTGAAACTAGTAGATTACAATCAATAGCTTCTATGCTACGATTATAATAAGTCATGAGATTACCCTGAACGACCAAACTATCTAGCCAAAAATTAATGGATTTCCAGAAGAAATTTCAATGCACTGTAATTTAGTAGGGTGATAGTTTTTTTGTAGAAGAAGGAAGAACAAACATATGCCGGTAAACCTTCTAAATTACTTTGGAGTTTGGATTAGGATAGTCCTTCCCGCCTTGGAGAGATAATTTGTATGCGATGGGTTAATTCTAGTTTCATTTGCATTATATTGTTGTAATCAGCTTTTGTGAGTTCATAAGATGAAAAGTAGGCACCCAGATATCTACCTTTGTAATACAATATTTGACAAAGTAACAAGTTATTCTTGTACAAAAGTTTGAAGAATTTTTGCATTTCCTGCAGATGTATTGAAATACAACTTAATAACAATAGCAATTTGCTAAGACATTATACTAAATCAACTCCCAAGAAAAAAAAGAAAGAAACAAAAAAAGGATCCTAGAGAAAAATAAATAAAATTAACCCATCTACACACTATTTTCACATAGTATACAACCACAAAGATCCATCTAACACCACCAAAGAACTTCCAATTTGTTCAAGAAATAACATCTACTTGTATTTAACACTATTTCTCACATAGTATACCACAACACCGATTCGCCTAGTAACCACCTAAATATAAGATATATTCCAATTGTTGAAGAAATGTCATCAACCAACATCTCCGGTTACAAGTTACCCTTCTTCCGGTTATGTATTATAGAAACAGTCGGAAACTTTAAGGTGATCTGCAAGCCGATGAATACACGATTCAACAGCTTCTGTATCAGGTGATACAAAACCGGGTAGCTGAGGTAGACAATCAGGCATGTATGAATCCCTTGTGTTGGGGGGGTGGAAGAGAGATAGCACAGCTCGGCAGAATATAAATCTGAATGGAATTAAACACACAAAAAAACAGTGTAAGCTTTGTAAGTCTCGAAAAGATTTTTTTCATGTTACTTTAAACTCCCTTCCTATATATAGTTCCCCTTCTTACTTTGTCTCAACCTTTCCACTCTGAGAGCATGTTTGGTATAGAGGTTTTAAGTGATGGAAATGGAATCAATTAACTATTCCCATTATCTAATGTTTGGAATGAGAGAAAATGGTAACTGTTACCACCCTTTGTTACCTCTCCCTACCATATGGTAACAACATTGTTACCCTCCTCAATCCCCAATTTCTTACAAGTGATTCCTTACATAAGGTATACCAAATAACTAATATTGGTAATAGCTAACACTACCCTTTTCCCCTTCTTATCTATTTCCTTTCCATTTCCTTTCCAAAGTTTATACCAAACATGTCCTTAAGTGTAATTAGTCATCCTTTACTACTTTTCTAAATCACCGTGCCAAAAGCTAACACGAGGATTACTTTGAGATCTTCATCCGTTTATGCGTCATTCATCAAAGAGTACTCAAAAGCCCAAGATATGATACATCTATCCAATTTTTTCTATGGGTGAGGAGTGATCTCAACTAAAAATAGAAAGAAGACCACTCGGCCTGTTATAGAGCTATATGAAATCATGAATATCAAGGAAATGAAACTTTTGCTTGTACATTTTCTGCAGGATAACAGTTGATCAGTTCAATGTGAATAGTTAAGTTGGAATTAGCTCAGTTAACATTCAGCCTCTCTATATTCAATTCTTCATCCCCCATTTCCCCAACATGTCAAGGCTCAACTCTCGAGCCTCTTTGATCCTTCTCTTGATCTAAGTTGAAAATTTACCAGGAGATGTCTTAAAGCAGATAATAAAAGGACCGAAATACTGTACCTAAGAATAATGCGACGGAGAAAAGGATCTGGAAGTACTTGAGCCCAAACAAGGTCGACTTTCGTTGATGAGCATAACATCACTTCCCATTTGGCGAAGGTATTTGCAATTATGTTTTCAGCCTCATCATAAATGTCCTGAAGAAATGCTTGTTGTTAGTTGTTACTTCTAAATCCAAACAATATACGAAGTAATTGAATTAAGTTCGCCAATCAAAAATTAAGAAGTTCAGAGTAAATGTTGAAAGCTCACTGTATCTCTATCAGATGCAGAGAGGCCAACCAATTGGCAAAACGCTAGCAGAGGGGATGTCAGAAACAGAGTGAACTGACTCCCATATTCAACTGCATCGACACTAGGCGGGCTCCTGAATGATGGCCTTGAGGGTGAAAGCAACAGCGCGGATGGCTCCCCTCTTTCAGAACCATGAATAACCTGCAGATAATATGAACAAAGCATGATCACCTCAAAAGGAATAACACATGTTTACATGAGATAGTCGGGGGAGAAAAAAATGTAGGGAAAAAAAAAACTTTTTTTCTTTTGCCTCTCAAAACTAAAGATAGCTGTGGGCCGACCCGGCACGAAAAAGCCCAGCCCAGCACGAGCATGAAGTCGACCCGGCACGAAAAAGCACGACCCGACCCGACAAAACACGCTAAATTTAGTAATATTAGACTTAGGCACAACGGCCAGGCCCGCCACGGCAGCCCGTGGGCATGGGCCCTGTTTTGAACTTTCTCGGCCCGGCACGATGCAGAGGGACCTAGCATGGGCCCGGCCCACGGCCATCTTTAACCATAAATGTCAAAACCAAGGGTCAATGGAACTTCAGAAGAGCAACTTTTAAGAGAAAAATCATCTGAAGCGAGTGATATACTCTTTTTTTATATGGATACTTGATTCCCTGTTTCCGATTTGTGTGCAATACATACCAGAATAATAACAAGGACAGGTAATAGAAATTTTGTAAAAAACAATCCATCTAGCAAGAACAAGTTTTGACAAACCTGCCTTGAATGCATGGCTGTTATCACTATCAATAACCAAGAAGAGAGGCCTTCTAGTGAAGGGTAATAGATCTCCAGGATAGAGGTTATTGGAACCTGAAAAACCCAAGAGTATTCTCATAAGTTACAGTTGAAGCTAAACAAGAAAGTTCGAGCCACGCCTCGTGAAATAAAGTAATGACAAACTTTTTCTGCATTGTGCACACCTCCGTTTCCACGTGGACTTAAACACAGGGAGTTATCATAAAAGCTACTTAAGTATCCCTTTTTATTATTATCTCCAGGAGACAGGGTTTGATCATGAACAGCTGAAAGCAACACTTTACTCTTTGAAAACCTTCTAGAGCCACCAGAGCTTTCAGCACTAGTAGAAGTAGAACTAGGTGTTCCTGCAAAAATATAGGTTGATCACAACATTAAGAAGATGAGACACCAAACGCATTATAAATGATGTTAAAAAGAAGCTATTTTACCCAAAGATGAGGACACGTATATTAGTATAATACTATCAGGTGGGAGCTCCTCACACATTGTTGCAATTACCTGCCAAAGAAGCATAATCATCAAAAGAGTTCCTGACCCGAAGATTGTAGACAACCCAAAAGAAAGAGGTCTATCACTATGACACCATTATGAACAAAATGATGTTGCTTATTGCCAATTATGAACGAAATGATGTTGCTTATTGCCAATTATAAACGAAATGATGTTGCTTATTGCCAATTATGAACGAAATGATGTTGCTTATTGCCAATTATGAACAAAATGATGTTGCTTATTGCCAATTATGAACAAAATGATGTTGCTTTTTGCCAATTGTGAATAAATGATGTTGCTTATTGCCAATTGTGAACAAAATGATGTTGCTTATTGCCAATTATGAACAAAATGATGTTCTTATTGCCAATTATGTACATACGAAGTACAACATTTCCCAGCAGTATCAAGCAAGATCATGTCAAAGACATTAAGACAACTAGACAAGGTTCTCAACATTTCATGCCTCCTATGGAGCAAAGTTCTGAATTATTAGCATAAACTATTCAGTTAATGCCCCTAAACCCAGAAACTCAGCAAAGAAAAAGCATAGAAGGAGCTATATGTTGGATACTCACAGCAACTACGTGTGTTGCAGTCGGCCGATACAGAACTGCTTTCCTTGGATTTGGGGGCAAGGTCGGGTCAGTCAAATCAGCAGCCAAATTTATGTCAATTAACCCAGAAGTGCCAGAAAAATCCTTATGAACACCATTTCCAATAGGTTCATTTTGATTCTTTTGGTAAAATGATCCGCTTGACTCCCATTCTAAACATTGCAGCATTCTATATGTGTCTAACGTAACTTCCGCAAACTTAACCTGAAACATATAGCAACCAGTCAAATGATTCTGAATTTAAAAGCTCTGCTTAAGAGTCCGACAGAGGTGGTCATCAAAGTCAACACAGCTCCACATAAATATGGCACTCACCTCATTCCGGTGATAACTAGTCAACACTGCATCTTTTAACTTTAATACTTTCTTTGCATGGAATCGAGCCACATACGGCAACGAGTCTGGATGAGTGTCAAACATGGCACAATAACGCAATGGCCGAGCATTTGGTAATGGCTTGTCAACATTTACAAAACGGACAATCTCTTGAACCACTTGCTTCCATTCTTTGAAGTTAGTTTCCTGAGAACACACTTTTTTTTTAAAATAAAATAAAACCTCAATGGGGAAAAATTCACATAGTATAAATATGATTCCGTGGAACATAGTCGCAACTAGTAGCAGAAAATAAACAGCCAGGCTGGCAATGGTTCCATAAAGTTATCCCCCGCAAAAGAAACTAAAACCTGCACTGGAAAGATCATAATTTCTTTTCTCCTATAGATGCTGAAAAGTTCATGGTAGTTACTTGACAACCAACTTAATCATTAATGAATAATCACATTGGATAGCCCTTTTCTAGAAATAAGTCCTTTTCAGCATTGACATGTGAAACACAGCTAAGGAATCACTTAAACCATCCAACCAACCCCAACCCCTTCTCAGATGCAATGTGTTGATACAAGTCAACGACAACGGAGATTGTTAACTAAAACCTTTACAGTGAACAATGTCAACAAATGAGATCAACCCCATTTTCTTGTTACTAGGTGGCAAAAGGACAACGATGTAGAAGTCATTTAACCTAAATTGTTGGAATTTACCCTCTAGAAACCTTAAAGCCCACATCTATTAATACTCCCAATTCTTCATCCCATCCTTCTTGCAACTTAAGAACCTAAACCCAGCCTAACCACAATTCCTTAATCAACCCGAAAAATACCCCACGATTTCGAGCAATCAAAGAAATTGCAACATTGAAAGCTATGGTCAACCCTGATCTCAACAGGCAACAGCAGTTTCACACTTTCACCTCTAAGCAAATTGCAACATAGTTACACAATCAACCCCATTTTGTTGTTACTAGGTGGCCAAAGGACAATGATGCATTGATACGTCACTTAACCTAAATTGTTGACCTTAAAACTCACATCTGTTATAACTCCCAATTCTTCCTCCCGTTCTTCCTGCAACTTAAGAACCTAACCCGAAAAATGCCTCACGATTACGAGCAATCAAACAAATTGCAAAATTGAAACCCATGGTCAACCCTGATCTCAACAGGCAACAGCAGTTTCACCTCTAACCAAATTGCAACATAGGTACACAGTCAACCCAACATATTCAATCACATACCATAAAAATTCAATTAATCATTACCCAATTCCTCTAAATTCAGCAATCGTAATCATAATCATCACAATAACAACCAAATCTTAATCCCAAAATGATTGGGGTTGGCTAACATGAACCATCATAAGAAATGCTAATCATAACAACTAAATTATAAAATTAAAAGGGGGAAAGAAAGAATTACCCGAAAAGTAGCACGGCTATCATCAACAAGAGCTTTAAACCGGTCAACGAGCAAATCAATAACATTACGGCGATTCAAAATCAAAGCAACCAACAAAAAACGAGCATAAAACCTCAATTCCTTAAACCTAACACTAACCCCACCATGTTCTTTCCCACCTTCAAAGTACCCTCGATTAAGAATAGCCTCATAGAAAACATACGACTCCAACAAAAACCTAGCCTCACTACTCCTCATGTACTGCCCGAAATACAGCTGCCCGATCCGAGACGCGATCTCCCCGATTTCCCACCTCTGCAGACCCGACCCGACAAGCTTCGCCCGGTTCTGCCGCTGGTACTTCCACACCCTCATGTACGCCTTGAACACCTTGTTCAGGTACCGGGCCGGGTTCGGGTCGGGCCCGAAGGACGGGAGGTCTCGAACCCTAGAAAACTTGCGGTCGGCCTTCTCCACTAAGGCCCGGAAGGTTCGGGATGGGTGGTCTTGGGTAGTGGTGTACTGTTGCTCCTGTGTGATTTCGACTCCGCCGTTTCGCAGGGCCATGTTGAGGGTTACTGCCGCCGCGTGGTGGCATTTATACGGCGGTGCGAGGTTGTGGTGTGCCGGGAACTTCCGCCATTTTTTTCTGGAGAGAGAAAATCAAAGTTATGTTCTGGTTCGATTGAGTAGTTTGGAGAAGAAGAAGAAGAAGTGGGTGGTGGGAATTGGCGTGGGCGTGAGCTGGGTGGTGTAGGTGAAGTTTCCCGGGAGTTGAAGAAGGAACACTCTTTTGTTGTGCTTAGCTATTTTAAGTAGTTTTTTCTTAATAAAAAATAATATACTTATGTAATTGAAAAGTACAAAATTAAGAAACCACTTTAGTTAAGAATCTACCAACTAATTTTGCTTTTGAAAAGGATAAGTGTTTTATTAGATCAAAAAGGTGTTGTGTGTGTAAGGAATTATGACAAATAACGAGAATAATTAGAACAAGCTTAACTGTAATAATGTTGAGGTGTGTGACATTAATCCTTCTCTAAAGTTGATTTTGGTCCGTTAAGTAGTAAGTATACGTAGCAACCGATTTCAGGGATACCGGTTATTTCTGTGTGCATCGTTTCTGAAAGTGAATGTGAAAATATATGGGGAAAAACAAAATCAAGGTAGTAAAAAAGGTCACGGCCGACCAGCACGTTATGGTTAATAGAACCACCTCTATTGTTTTCTAACAAGTCATCATTGAGTGGTAGTATATACGGAGTATAACGGAGGTAAGGAAATGTGTTTTTTTTTTTTTTTATCAATATGGAACAAAAGTAAGTTTCCTTCTTTTGAAGCATTATATTGGGGGAACAACTTCAATCGTATGCATCTGTAAGCGTTATAGAGGGACATATGATTACAAACGAATTTATATTATATCGGAGTAACTTTTAAGTACTTTTAATGTTTTTTTACATTCTTTACAATATTTACTGTACAACCGCTTTAATGTAATTGTTTGTGTTATTAGATTGGAACTAGTACTATGGACTAGACTTGTTTTACATTATGGAAATGTTGAGATAACTTTTAAGTATTTAAAAGCTAATACTTCAGTGTTATAATATTCATGATATCTACTGTTGTAACTTATTTTCTTTATCAAGTATGGGATATCAACATTTTCTCCCCCATAAATTAAACTTTTTGAAATAATTAGGAACAACATTATGAGATAAGACGAGCATACTTTCGGTCAAATGAATATAGTTAATCCGTACATGTTTTATGTTTTTTTACTATTTGTGTCTTAAAGAGTTAAGACCAAACTCGATTTATCTTTTTTTTTTCCCTACTATAAAGGGTTCCCCCCGCATTTACGAGTGGACTAATCTCTCACGGGAGTTTGCATGGGTACCTCGATGGACAACATCCCTTCCAGTTGAGATTTTTTCCATTCTCAAAGCTCGATTTATCTCATTTTAAAAGTCCTATTCGATTGTCTTAAGACCAAAATGTCCGGGTTAGTAGATGTCAATTTATGATAATTTGTTGTTGTAATGACTAAACACAAATTCTTATTTACAAGGGTTGTACAATAAATATTGTACACTGGAGTTAAAGTTAACTCAAAATGCTTAAAAGTTAAGGTATATATGTAAAAGTTATCTTTTTTTAGTGATAAATTTTTTTATTTTAATAAAACTTATTTCTTCAAAATCACTAATAATGTATAAAATTAATCATTTAACCCTTTGAAATGTTTATCTATCAACTATTTTTTTACTAATATAAAAGTTAATCAAAATTAAGTTAAAGTTACAAAAAATGGGTAAAAGTTATCTTGGTGTACAATAAATTTATTATACACCTTGTGCGCGCAAGACCTTTTGATGACTAAATGTGCTAAATTATTTGAAAATGCCATATTTTAATGTGCATTGTAGTATAGAAAGTGCACAATATCATTAATCGAATAAATTAAACTATAGATTTACTTCGCACAAATGGAATTAGAGGTTAATCAAGTGAGATGGATAAAGGTCATGTTCTTTTTGTATGGTCTGGATTTTACTGGTCTAATCTGATTTGAATTTTTTTTATTTTTTTTTCCAACTTGATCTTTTTTTCTGGGTTAGTCTAAATTTTCTTAACTAATTTAACCTGATCTAATTTAGAAAAATAAGTATAATACTCATATTTCGTATAAAGTAATCCGTAAACAATAAGAATAAAGCGAAGAAAAACTAGCATAAAGGAGGGAGGAGAAAGTCAACAGACAACTCGTACACAGTTTAAGTTTGATTGGATGATTGATCGTGGAGGTGACTTTGGATCCTGTAAATAATCAACATAATCAAGCACTTCTCGTGGCATTATTCAAATAATGGCCGACTTTGGGGACACACTTACACAGTTAAACACTAAAAAGAGAGTGATAATTATCATCAGAAAATATTACAGATGAAACTACAATATCTCATGTAAATATGTTTTTTTTTTAAAGTATAGATTATTAAAGATAAAATAGAGTATGTGGATCGGATATTAAAAAGCAAAGTGTTGCAAATAAAAGAAGCAGATAAAGTATTTTCTACGGTTTCGGTAACAAGGTTAAATATAAAGTGTGTATAAGACCTTGTAATAGCCTAAGGTAATGTTTGATTAACATGAAAAATCATTAGAAGTATGATTTCCTAAGAAATTGAAGATTGTAGGATTGTTTGGTTGACAAAAATATGAGAATTCATACTTCCTAAGAATTTCCACTTCCTATAAAATGGAGGAAGTTGCTTACCTAGGTTCCCCTAGGTAAGTTGAACTTCCCATGGGAAGTAAATTCTCATGTTTAACTAAACAACATCACCCAATTCCTAGGAAATGCTTATACATGGAAAATACCTCTTCCTAAGAAGTTCTATTTCCCACGATCAACCTAGGAGTGTGCACAGTCCGGTCCGGACCGGACCAATAGATTCCGGCCTGGTCCCCGGTCCTTGAAAATATACGATTCCGGTTTTCCGGCCCGGTCCGGTCAAAATCCGTAATTTTCCGGTCCGGACCGGTGACCCGAAATATAATGTTAAAAATATAAATTTTAGATAGAAGATCCCAACTTGTAGCCCACATACATTAATCTCGCCCAAAAAAAAAAGACTTTGGAGATTTTTTGTATGTCATTGGCCTTTATCCCCTTTAAATTAAGTTTATGATGTGATGTATGACATACTTAAAGAGAAATATAGGTTGTAAAAAGATAAAATGTAAAAACAATTTGAGTTTAAGATTGTAAATCGCAAAAAATCTGTCCGAGCCGGTCCGGACCGGATCTGAATTTTCTGGTCCGGGTCCGCTCCGGTCCGGTCCTCGGTCTGTGAATTTTGAAAATTTCGGTCCACCAGTCCAACCGATTCCGGTCCGGTCCAGTTTTGAACCTGTGCACACCCCTAGATCAACCAAACGACCCCTAATACTATGTACGACGTTGGAAATAGATCAATATAGGTGTGTTATTTTCATCTGAAATCTCTTAAATTTATTTAAATTAGCTTGATGGTCTCGTTGGGATTAGTAAATCTAAGTGCCATAAAGTAAACTTGATTAGGGAAACTTGTTGTACATGATTGGAGATAATTGCAAAAGAATAAACTTGAAAGAGAAAATATATAAGTGTTTTTTAAGTTCATAATTCAATGTAAATCATATAATTTGTAAAATAATAAAACAAAAAAGTTTAAAACTGACGGTGATACCGAACGAATTATGTAAAATCGGTCCCATTGGTTTTGGTTGGACCTTCTGAAAGAAAAAGATTATGTTGATTCTCGTGGGGTACAACTCCAGCTTTCTCCATAGTACAATGACTACAATCAGTTACTCCATAATCTATATGAGGGAAAAGAAAGTCATTTCTTTTGCTCTGCAACTAAGTACGTAGCACTTACTAGATGATAAAGGTCGCAAGTTGCAACAATATTTATTTGTCGCAATTTTACATGTCGAAGTTTAATTGGTACGTATAGGCGCCACGTAGATTATGCATCATCATAATATTTTTACTATCAATTCAATAATTTTACTATGAAAAAATGTAAATAACGTAGTCGATATAAAGAAGAAAATAAATTAGAATATTAAGATTTTCCTACCTTTTTTTGAAACATTTATAATAGGTTATATAAGTTAAATATTTTACTTTACAATTTAAATCATGACACATAAGAATGCCATGTCATCATTGTGACACGGCTTAAAGGTCGCATGTTGCGACCTTTATCATTTTCGATTGAACTATTGATATTGAACTAGTTTTTTTGGCCCGTGCGACGCACGGTTTATATATTATAAGCAAATTACATAATGATGTTGATATACAAATTAAAGGGGCAATGAACTAAATAATCATGTGTTTATTAATTGGGAGTTTTAAGAATGTTAAAGTTTTTCCATTCAATATTTAGGAGAGTTGCACAAAATAAGTTAAAATATACTCCTAAATTAAAAGAGATTTTAAGGTGGTGACAAGTTGCATGCAAATCTTCCTGGTTTAAAATATTAAGATAGGTGTATAGAAACAAAAAAGAAACAAAAACATTTTGGCCTCTCATTCGACCTGATAAGTCTGAGTCTAAGTCTAAATCTGGGTCTGAATCCCAATCCTATCGATTTTGAATACCTTAACCATAATTCTTGAGATTCGAAATGCTGTTGAATAAGTATAAATGGACTTGTTCCCGATGAGGATTTAGAACACTAATGGGGCCGACCAGATCTTCTCTGCTTTATGTCACCGACTGTAGCCTGCACAGTAAACGAGATTAACTAGATAGCCTCGGGGTGATTCAAGTATCCCATCCGATACTTACCTTAGTTAATATACATTGGCTGCTCTCTAATAAATGTAAACTCTAATGAACTAATGATCGTGGATTACATACCTTTGACAATAAATGACGATCCATATGGACCATATATATAGACGGGCGATCCGTATCGATAATAAGGTCTATAACATGTAAGATAACGATATGTACCTTTAGAACTGATGTGACTTATTCGACCTAATCAGTCCGAGTCGATCCGAGTCCATATCAATTTTGAATACCTTAACTATAGTTGGAATTTTTAGAGTAGTATTATCAGTAATTTGACTAATAGTTACAAAGGCATCAAAATTAAAGCCGTTGAACGAAATTGAATTGAAGTTAGCATAGCTTATGCGCTGTAAATCACATGGATAACGGATTCATCATAGTTGTGGTAGCAATTTGCCACTGCACGTCTGCACGTTTATAGTTGTGTAAGCTTTATTTAATTAATTCTTAATTAAACAACACCGTGAAAATAAAATAAAATAAAATATTTGGTCCCTAATAATCTAATACTCCCTCCGTCCCTTAATACTCGATCTGTTTTGACTTTTTGCACTATTCACGTTATTCACTTTGACCCCTATTTTATTTCTAGTATATAAAAATAAATGTTAGTATATAATTATATATTGTTGGCTTCATCTTAATATATATTTTCAAAATATTATATTTTTATAAGTTTTTATAATATGTAGTTAAAGAAATTGGTGGTCACAATTGTGCATCGACAAACGTGTCCGGTCAAAACAGGTCGAGTATTAAGGGACAGAGGGAGTAACAAATATAGTATACAAATGAATCATGATGCCTACGAGGGTGGTTGAAAACTTGAAAATACTCTTTTGGTTTCATAAATTTCCTCACAAGGAAAATGAATAAGTTAATGTAAATGAATACTTGTAAATTAATTTCCGAGAAAATAATTAAACTGTAACGTGGAAACTAGCACCATAAAGTGAATCAGGAACGAGTAAATTAATATGGAGTAGTTTTTCTTTGGCATGAATGAAATTAAATGAAAATAAGGAGACCTTTTTGAAACAGTCGAACCCGAACTTATATTTACATCACGTTTAAGTGTTTAACAATTAACACTTCAATAGTTTCATTATTTTGTGAAGTTTAAGAGTAACATACCCGTTAAAATGATGTGCATGGATAGCCCGTTAAAATGATGCTCATGTTAATTTCAACGTGGCTCTGATCGTGTTGTGTAAGACTAGATCTGGTTATTGGACACGGTAGTCCAATGAATATAGGGTTAGGGTCAAGTTAATAGGGCTTTTATTGGACAGGGCTCTTATTGGACAGGGCCAAACTTATACTACAATTATTTTGAAAATTAAAATCGTAATTATACAAAAAATTACGTGCATAGCTTCGTATTTACTTGTACTTGCACATGGCTCTTTTGTTTTTCATTTTTCATTGCTCGTTTATTGACCCGCCCACTAATGACCCGTTATTGACCCGCGACCCGCTTTTGACCCGCCTATTATCGACCCTCTAAAAATGACCCTTTCAATACCCGACCCTCTTTTGACCCGCACCGACCCTGACCCGCACCGACCGATAACCAGGTCTATGTAAGACTACTAGCAGACTCATGCAACTCAACTGCATCGGCCAATGGTAAGGACCACGTACGCGTGTTATCACATAATGAACGAGTTTAGCAATAGGTAGGTTAGGTAACCAAAGTAAACTGATAGAAGTGTCTATTTACATATTCTGAATACCTCGAGCAATTAGCTAGAAGACTATGTTATAAGTCGTGATTAAAACTGTAAACGAGACTATAAACTTTTTATAAACATCGTCGATCTTATAAGCAGAAAGCTACATATACACTAATATGATTAAATTGTTGTACTTTATAACTAGAAAGTTACACTAAATAGTACTTTTTTTTATATAAGAAAATAGTTATGTTTAGCTATTTACCTTTTATTAATAAAAAAATATGTATTAATATAAGTGTTAATAATATCAACATTTTACACAAAACTTAATCAAGAAGACGCACTAATCTTTGATGCGATGGTTTATGAATTTTCCAACACGAAATTCTTCATCATAAGGAATCTTCTAAAGTTCTAAAGCCACCCCCTCGACTCCTATTTCCAAAGTCAAAAAGGAGTAAAGTGAGAAAATAATAAAGAGATAAAAGGAGCATGAAAATATGGATAAATGATTATGATGATTACAATAACTTAAAAGAAACACCACAATATTGTTTTCAATTGCATAAGTAAACGCTTAATATGATAAAAGTTTCATTAAAGGTACAAATTTGTTTAAGTTCTGTTTTATTCCTTTTAGTTTCATTTATTTCAAGTTTAATAATAATAAAAGAACTAATAAGTTCAGAAAAATTAAGATAAGTTTAAAGGATATCTATTTACACCGATTTTTAAATGTACTAAAGTTATTGTGGACTTTGCCTAAAAGAAACGTCAATAGCTTGCTTTTAATTTCTTTTGGCATGTTTTTTTTGGTTCTACTACGAGGAGTTCCCACCGACTTTGGCGAGTGGACTAATCTTTCGCGGGAGTTTGCATGGGTACCTCGATGAGCAACATCCCTCCCAATTGAGGTTGTTTCCATTCGCAAGGCTCGAACCTGAGACCTTGGTTAAGGAGCAAGAGGCCATTAACCACTCATGTCAACCTCATTTGGTATGTTAATTGGGTTATTATGACATTAGTACAAGCCAAGATCGTTCACTTCAAAGGTCAATAAGATTAAAAAAAAATGTGAATATAATTGAACGGTACCTAAGTCGGTGGAAGTCATAGCTTAGACGAGAGAAGGATCTGAATGACTGACTATATATAAGCATGACATAGTTTCATCCTGCTCTATTTTTCAGCATGATAGTGAAAAGATCGGACGAAGTATCTCTATTATATAAGCCAACTCCTGGGGACATTTTAGTAAATTAACTTTTCGTGTCCTCATGAAATTTCTAATATACCCTTCAAACTTCAGCTCTTACCCAAACCCTTCGCACTCCCTCCCATAGTCCCGTTCGTTTTGTTCTCTCTCTCTCTCCTCCATCAGATCTCAAACCTCGCTTCTCCTTCGATCTTCGCCGTCTTCGCTTCTCAAACCTCACTGACCGCACAATCTCTCACACCTCTCAACTCACGCCTTTTCTCTCTCCTCTAAACTCCATGGTAATTCTGCAACTCCCAAACCCTAGAAATTCAATGAAGAACCCTAACAAATTTCGAAGATCTAGATTCCTCATTGTGGAAAAACAACGATGCAGGCGCACAAAGTACGGATTGCAAAATAGGGTTCCAAATCAAGACGGCATGTCGATTCTCGCAGCGGAGATGGCAACAGCGGGCTTCTCCTCCGCCGGGCTCTCCCAAACCCTCCAAACCCTACAATAAAAAATGAAATGCGATCCATAAAGCTATGAATCCGAATTACAGTATCTTTACAAATAATTCAAATCCTTACTCAAGCTTTTCGCGGATCAAGCGGCTCTCAGCTTCAATTCAGTTAGCGGCATTGCCTCTGACACACCTTGGTGATAAGGCCATGTTCTTGGCTCACATGACTCCGTTTTACCCTAAGGAGCTCACCGTTCTTCTTCGAACTTCCGGGAAGTCATTGTAAGTTCCCTTACAAACACTGATTTTATATTATGAATTTTTGCTATTTTTTTCCAGATTTTTTAAAATAGGATTCAACTGCAATTTTGAATTTTGCTCCAGAAATTTGTGGGTTCTTTAATCCGAAATTGAAGTTATATGTGAATTTATGAGCGTTAAACTTTGTAATTCTGAGAATTCTGGATGAAAATTCTGTTTATTTAGGTTAATTTATTGAACATCGATATCAATTTCTTTAAGCGTTAAACCGTTTAATTTGATTCCTGACACATACCCTAAATTTCTCGCTTTCAAAGAGGTAAGCTCCCTCCCTCTCTTAATTTCTTCGGGTTTGGCGACGGCGGTGATTGTTCAAAAAAATTGGAACTTTTTCTTTTTTCCAGTGGGATTGTTCTTGAAATTGTTAGATTTATTTGAATTAAGCAATGTGAAATTGGGTAGGACTCTAATATTTGATAGCTTGACTTGCATTTGCTGGGATTTTGATTTAAAAAAATCGATTTTTTTTCCTGGGTAATTGCAATCTGTCAAATTTCTTGCTGTTTGTTGCTGAACAGTCATTTGAATATAATATAGATTTGTTCAGGATTGAAATTAGTATGATAGGTTTTGATTATAAGGAAAAGAATTAAAATCTATCTAGCTGTTGATTCCTTCTGCCATTAGAATTTAGGAGTGGGAATGGTGAAAAGTGTCTCAATTGTTTGTAGGTGGGAATTTAATGATCAGGACAGGAAAGCGTTAGAAGAAGACCCTTCCGTATTTGATTATGATGATATAAAATCGAAAATGGTTCAGCTGAAAGCCGAAAATAAGCAGCAGCGCCAGGTAATTGTCTAATAATTCAGTCATGGTGTTTGTTAATTTGGATATCAATAATTTTTCTGATCTTTTTGTTATTTCATGTAGTTATTTGAACAAATGGAATGAATAAGAATGAAAATGCAACACAAATCCAACAGAGCATCTACATCTGGCACGACTACATGTATATTCAAATTTGCACTTATGTTCAACTTTTAGGTACTTCACGCTTCATAATACGTATTGTCAATATTTTGAACTAAAAAATTACGAATCAAGTTTACTAGACAACAGTTTAGTGTCATATTATAGTTTCTCTATGAATCATGGGTTTGTGCTTGACATCAGTTTAATGGACATAAATTTAGATAGTTTAGTGTCATATTATAGTTTCTCTATGAATCATGGGTTTGTGCTTGACATCAGTTTAATGGACATAAATGTAGCTTGGACTATTGGAGAAAATGTGATTTATGTCGTGTCTGCCCGATCATGTGTATTATTGGTTTGCTGAAGGAATGCAGTCATTTATGGTTCATCCTGTTAGAAATAAGTACTAATTTATGTAATTCATAGATTTTAATTATGGAATACCTACTACTTTGCAGTGTTTATCTTTTGAAATCGGTGTTATGAATCAATTAGACTGCATGTGTAACTTTTAGATTGTATATTTTGTTGATTTATTTGCAACGATGCCATTTTTAATTTAGAGTGAACGATGATGCGAAATTATACGGTAAAAACGGTGGATTATTTACATGCCATTTTCCGCCAAGAGGAGGAGAGAGAGTGAGAAAAACATGGGAGGAGGAGAGTGAGAACGTGGTTTATGGGGAGTGTAGGGGGAGAACTAGAAATGTCTGATTACTCAATATATTGCTGTAAAAATTATCAATCGAGCTGTAAAAATTACTCAATATTGTTTGCAACAGTTATTATTTGGATCGAATGATTTCTGGGAATATTTGTTGTTTTGATGCTTTATATGATTCTATGTTCATTTTCCTGTGAGTTAGATTACGAGTTTCGTTGATTTTTGCTGGTAATTTGATATTTAGGTTAAAAATGACTACAAATTCACTGTTTTGTTGTAGAAATATCAGAGATGTTGTATTAATCGATGTTAAAGTTCCCAGAAATTTTAGCAACCTAGCTTCTTCAATTCAATTCAGTTTTGATCAAATTGTGTGATTTTTCAAAATTTTCATCGATCTTTGTCTGGATTTGGTTGAATTTTTTGCAGGTCGAAGTCGAAGGATGACTCTGTTATATTTTTTGAGAGAATATCATGTGAGGAATCCGAAAAAGTTGAGATGATTAGCTTCGAGAAGAGCAGTGATACGACGCCCTGTCAACTCATCGCTCGATGCTTATGGCTTTTGTTGTTGCTCAAAACTGTGAGATAAAGGTTAAGGTAATTTTTCTGGATTTCCCCCCTCTCTCTCTTTAGCTGAGGTCTTTTTGGTGATTTGGAGATATTGACAAAATCAGAATAACTGGGATTTATTTAGAATGCAATGGCAATAGCCTATTATAGACTTAGCTCAAATAAATGTATTTTTTTTGTCATATTGACATTATAGAAACTTTGTATCTATGATGTCAATATGAGAGAACACTCAAATGGTCTGGTGACTGCTGTTCTTATTGCAGAAACCTCAGCAAACTAAATCTCCTCAAAATCTCCGCATGTTTTCCTCAATCATTAGACCAAATTTCAAGGCAAATTACCAATTTCTTTATTAGTAGAAGACATTTGTTTCAGTAATTCGTTCATAAGACGGGAAATTTTGAATAAATTATGCTCCAGTATGTATTCCTGAATAATTACCTAAAATGGAAATGTTAATCTTGGTTGATGTGAAGGCCAATAAATTAACTGAAGCAATAACCTGGGTATACTGATGTTTAGACATTCAACTCATTTTTTGTCTGATTGAATGTTTCAATTGTTATTGTGATTTTCCTGTTGTGCATTTTGACTAAGAGCTACATTATTGTGTTTGTTGTTGTTATTGTGATTTTCCTGGGTATACTGATGTTTAGCAAAATTAGACTGATGTTGTTTGCTATGCATACCTGATTTTTTCGTGTTTGTGTTGAGTAATTTTCTGATGTTGGTTTGTTGTCTGCAAATTGATGTTGCAGAACTTGGATTGTTGATTGTAAAAGAGTTTCCACAAAAGTAACATGCAACCTTATCTTCATCCGTGAAGATGAAAGACTGGAGCAAAGCGTGAATCTCCTAAATGCCGTCACTTGATTGACAATAGTGATGTAAGACAAAGTTTCCACCTGCTGTTCTAAACCTATCATATCAGTAATTTGATTACAGTAGCAAGATTTTAACCTATAAGAGAATCCTGATGGCAGTAAATGTGCCTGCTTTTGCGGCAGAAACAAACTATTTTATATTTTTAGTTACTTTGGTACTAAGATTTTGATTTTTAGTCATGTAAGCGCATGAATATTAAATTGTTTTACTATTTAGATTTTTTTAAATAGGGACGATTAATTTTTTTTAGGTGTATTTTGTGATCATTTTTTCTTGCATAGTGCTCCATATTTTTGTAATACTACAATCTCCATTATATTCGCACGCATCTCACGGTTTAAGGGGATTTTTTTTTCTTTTTTCTTTTTTTGCTAAAAATATTTCACCATATTATGGTAACTTTTTTATTGCCTATTATCCGATGTATTATAAAAAAAAATTGGTTTTATACTCACGCACGCATCGCGTGCATATAAGACTAGTAAGTATGATAGAGTAGCCCACCAAGGTTTGTCACGATTCCTCAAATTTTTTCCAATGTGAAAAAAATAGTCTAATACTCACATGTGGATTAATTATACTCTTAAAAATATAATTTTTAACAACATAATATTATTTCTCCTGACAAAACATATACTCCCTCCATTCCTTAATGTTCTATCCGTTTCCTTTTTAAGCGTTTCTTTTGTTCTATCCGTTTCTATTTTTGGACATACATTTTATCCTAAAATACCTTTACATTTCTATCTAATTACCAAAATACCTAAAGATTTTACCCATATTTCCACCTAAATTTCCCCACCCCTATTATTTAATTCTTTTCCCTTCCCCATATACCTACTCTCTCACCTCCTTTATCACCCATCATTGCCACTCCTCTCTCTTACCTTATTTCTTTATTATTTTCTCTCTTCTTTTTTTATTATAATCTCTTACATACAATTATTTTTCTTACACCCAATCATTACACTTATACCAATACAAACCAAGATTCCAATTTTCTTAAAAACCACCCACTTTTCCAAATGGATAGAACTTAAAGGAACGGAGTGAGTACAAGCATGATAGTGTAGTCAACGATCGTTATAATTCGTAGGTTGGTCAAGATTTCTCAATTTTTTTTTCAACGTGAAAAAATTAGTCTAATACTCATATGTGAATTATACTTTTAAAAATATAACTTTTTTTTAACAAGATAGAATATATCTCCTAAAATAAAGAAAGACAAGTATTGTTTATTTTCCATCATGGCTGTGGACTACTCGATTGCCATCTACTAAGTCACCAGGAACTACGGATAATGCTTGACCTTGTCATTTTTGCAGTTAAAAGATTTATTATCTGCAAGCTGGGCTAGTTACTGTTTTACTGAAACTGCACCAACACGGAAACAAGTTAACCAATTTAACTACGTAGATTTTGACTTGAGTGAGTTGAGTCACTCACAATCATTGCATAACTGATGGAGCTCGAACCTGTGATCAGCTTATGTTAGTTTAAAAACATGCGATGTTATGTCTGTATTATACTTTGTATTGTATTAGTGTGTTTGTGTATTTTTCAAACAGATTTAAGCTCTACGTAAGATCGACCTATATAAAATGATTGGATGAATCATTGGTTGTTACCCTTCCCTTCAGGCTTCAGGAGAGGGAGGCGTTCTAGACCTCAATTTTTGTGTGCGTGTGTGTGGAGAGAGCCACAAAGGGCATAGCAACAAGTGATGTAGACGAGATTCGATCTTAGATCTTAGGTACCCCTCTCAAAATTTTACGTCTTTACCAACTAAGATAATTGCATCCACCTTTCTAGACCTACTAGCATGTATGTACATATTCATGGTAAATGGCATGGGCCGAATGGCACATATAGAATTATAGAGCCATATAGCTATGGGCTATTTAAAACTTCAAGTCTATTCCAATTCTCCTTACAAACTAAAGCCCGCAAACTTAATTATTTTATTTTTCTGCAAATGTATACTCCGTAAGTCCGTATCATGTATTCATGTGGATTAACACATACTCCTTACTATAAATCTTATTATTAAAATCGAATTAAGGTATATTCTATTCACTTGATTTTCACAATATAAGTATGAAATTATTTTAACTAGTATTGAAGACCGTGCGATGCACGGATTTGCAATGACGGATTTGTAATGAAAAGTACATATTTCTCCTATTATATCATCATATACAGATAGGTATTTTATAAATTATAGCCATGATATAAAGTTAAAATAGGTTATTTTTAAGTTGGAGTATAAATATGTTATTAATATTTAAAATGTTTATGCATAAGACATGCATATAATTTGTATAAGTATATTATTACGAATATGCATAAAACAAATAGTCCGTAATAAATTTGGAATAAATCGCATCAATTTCTTACAAACCGCATTTTAGGGTCCTAGACCTAGCCCCTATTGGCCTTAACATTCCACCTTATCAAGTTGATTATGAAAGTTTAAAGTACCTCCTATTAACGCATGTAATTGTATAAGCATAACTTTGAAGTTTCCTTTAAATTAGAACATTAGTTGATAAATTATCTTTCATAAATGACCCCCAATTAAACAAAAAATAATAATGTATTAATAGCACAAACATGGACACATGAGTTTTTACCATAGTTTGATATTTTGTAGTCATATTTGTCAATCAATACTTAAATTAAATTATACTCCGTATTAAAATATTATTTCATTGACCAAGTTTTTTCAAGCAAATTAGCTTAGATAATTTAATTTGCTTGGCCAAGTTAATTTATCATTTCAACTCCAATGATCAAGCGAGTAGCTTAAAATTTCAAAAATTACAAGCAAACCCCTAACTATAACCATTAGAGATGCTTTAAACCTTTTTCTGACCCTGCCTACTTGAGACGGATGCAGTACGGGTCGGGTGGGAAATACGGATTAGTTTAGAAATTTAGAATATGGAGCCCACATCATGAACCGCACCAAACCACTTAAAGTGGGTCCACCATAAACTGCTGACTAGACCAAACATTTTCATCGTCATTAAGTAAAACAAAAACAAACAAATAAATAATTACTCGTAAGAAACAAAGAGACGCAAAGACCAGACTTGTTGCAGGTGCAGGATAGACAAAATCTTCATCTTTTTCCTGCAATTTGCAGCGATCAAAAGAAGAAGAAATCGACGAAAAAGAAGCGCCATTACTATTTTCGTGAAGTCTGAGCTTCGAATTCTCAGCCCAAACCCTAATTTATCGAAAAGGAGAAACGAAGGGGGCAAATTGGGGGTGATTTGGGGAGGAAGACGAAGATGTGGGTGTTTTATTTGATATCGTTGCCGATGACATTGGGGATGGTTGTGATAACCCTAAAATACTTTTCAGGACCTCATGTTCCTCGCTATGTTTTCCTCACTGTTGGTTATGCTTGGTTTTGTTCTCTCTCCATCATCATTCTTGTCCCTGCCGACATTTGGACGGTATTTTTTAGTTTCTCCTCTTTTCTCTGATTTCTATTTTGGATTGTAATTTGAGATATTGATCGTTTGATTCGGATGAATTTCTCGAATTTTGCACTTGCATGTTGGACTAGGGTTTGATTTTTTGTTTGAATTGTATGATCGAAGCTATGTTCGTTAGTTTGGATCCAATTTAGCTGTGGATGAGTTTATATGGGGGGAGTATGTGATTGATTATGCATTTAATGTACTTGATTATAGTGGTCTGCTGATGTTTGATCTAAACTATACCTGAAAATATATTATAAAGGAGAATGGCAAATTAGGGAGTTGGGAACTTGGGATATGAGGTTTGATCTAAATTACACCTGAAAAAGTATTATAAAGGAGAATGGCAACTTAGGGAGTTGGGATATGAGGTTGATTTCATGTTGTTTTTTTTTTTTTTTTTGTGTGAATGAGTCACAAGGGAAACAAATTACAAATGGGGTATGGTACACAGGCCCTCAGTCTTAACCACTAGGCCAATACCTCGTTGGCGGTTTCACGTGTGTGTTTCGGTTCATGTTGGATTAGTTTGGGAAACGGATAGTTGGAGAAAATACTGGTGGTGTTCGTGGTTCATGGTTGCACCGGTCACGGCTAAGATATGTTTTCGATAATTTTTTCATCTTGAAATTCAATTCTAGTGTAGTCTGATAAAAGATTGTTGGTACATTTATCATTCTCCATTAGTTACTTACATTTTGATGGATGGTAGCGTTCATTTGGAAGGTTCGTATCTTGGAGTACTTGTGAAATCCACAATACCGAATGCAATCACTGGACTTGTTTGTTAAGGATCTTTTATGTGATGAAGGAGAAAGATAAATAATGTTATTTTCTATGGAGTACCTATTTGGGTAAAGAAAAAAAGAGAAGAAGGTAATAGCTCATTCAAACTGAAAAGAATGGAGTCTGCTGCTGCCTATGCTTTGTCTAGAAAGTCAGTTGTAAATTAGTGATTGTCTTCCCCTGAGTAGTTATTTGTCTATATCGCTATGCAGATCATGTATTATTTTACAGGCTTAAGAAATGTTTCGAGTTAATATGCCCTCTAAGATCTATAAGTTATGTGGATGGATGTGTTGTACAGAATGACAGGAAATGAAGCTCTAGCTTTTAACAGATTTTCTTTGACATCCATTTTTCATTCACATTTAGTTTTTTTTACTTATCTTATGTTTCCTATTTTTTTACATTTCTATCCTCAGTATTATGCAAAATGTTTCAAGCAATTCTATCCTTTTTGTCAGATTCTTTGAAAATATGGTATATCTTTGCTTCTGTTGCGCTTTGTCTCCAGTGTTAAGACTTGTTACAGGATTTTAAGAGTAGACTAGGAAAAGAGCTTCTTATGGGACTTACACTGGGTTGTTGATATTGATCCTGCAGACAGTTAATGGACACTACAATGGGGTCATTTCGTTCTTTTGGAGCTGGTCATATTGGAGTACATTTTTGTTAACTTGGTATGATTCTACACCAAATGTCCCACCCTCATTATTGGGTTTATGCTGATCGCTGATGCAGAAAATGTTGCAGCCTATATGTTCTTGAAAATTTTCATAACTTAGTGATTCAGATAGCCTTATATATTTGGATTATGTGATTTTGCTAAGCAGGGCTGTGGTCCCCCTTATTCAGGGTTATGAAGATGCTGGAGACTTCACAATGACAGAAAGATTAAAAACAAGTGTTCATGTGAACCTTGTCTTTTATCTTATAGTTGGATCTATTGGCCTTGTTGGACTCATACTCCTTTTCACTATGGGCAGGAACCTGTAAGTTGCATCCTTTTCTTCTTGCAATTTCTTCGGTTCATTTTTAAGGGTTGTCCAAGACCTATGTATATTGTATCTTCTGCTTGATGCCCTTTTTCTGTGGAGTTGAACCAGGAAAGGAGGTGTTCTTGGTTTTGCAATGGCCTGCTCAAATACTTTCGGACTTGTCACAGGAGCCTTTTTACTTGGATTTGGTTTAAGTGAAATTCCCCGGAGCCTCTGGAAAAATGCAGACTGGACATTTCGGCAGAAACTGTTGTCCCATAAGATTGCGAAAATGGCTGCGAAACTGGATGAGGCTCATCAGAATTTCTCAAATGCAATTGTGGTAAGTTACGTGGAACTGGTGCCTAAAATATGATTTGTTCAAGTGCCAGATTTGACTCTTTTCCAATAAGTTGTCATATTTTTCCTGTATATTCAAATGGAAATTGTTTATATAAATGCTGAATCGATATAGTGTTTAAAATCATCTCCGTGTGTCAAGCAATTGACATGGGATTATAAGTACAAAAGAATCCATCCAGCAGGCTGTAGTATGCTAGAAACAAAATTTCGGTTATTCAAGCTGAGTCCCTCCGTTTTGCATCTGCGGTGTTGTATTAATGTCGAGCCCTCCTTAGATCACAGCCTTAGTCCTTGGCTTCCATCCTCCATTCTCGAGTACAACTTGCTATAACTTCTGGTTGGTTATCCATGCACCCCCATTGAGCATTTTAATAAAGGTTTTGGCACATGTTCCATGCCAGAAAGTTTGAGGAAGCAGGCCTAGAAATAGGGAAGTTCGAGGACCCCTATTGGTAAATTATGGTTTTTGCTTCAGCTTTAGAGTCCAGGGGGATTCCTTGGATAGCAGGCATGCTAGAGGGCTTCTCATTACTTGCAATTTTTTCTTTTTTCTGCCATCCTTGAAGTCTCTCTGTTTCTTATACTGGCTAGGATAAAAAGGACTTTTCTAGATATTGCAAGTGTGCAAGGGGTGGAATCATAATTCATTGTCTTTGTTGTAGTATCCTCCCCATCTTGACAATGAGTAAGGGCAAAGAAGATTACCGAAAGAGAAGCTTTTGGAGGAGACAACAGTGAGTAGAATGTCATGATGTGCACTTTGGTTTTTACCTCACCATATCTTTGAGAGAGATAACGTAGGATTCTATAGGGCTCTTTGAGACCTATTGTCGTTTACAACCCTTGCTTTGAAACTTTGGCGGCTTCTAGAGTTCTCGTGTAGGAATTTCTCAAGATGATCACATAGTCTGGTGCTTTTGGAATTTTGTTGTGGCATGTACCATAAATTTATATAAAGAGTCATCATTTGTATTTCTTCTTAGACATCTAGGAAGAGTAAAAAATCAACTATACTTGTCGGTTATTACCAATGTGAAACTATTGTCATGTTATGTGCAACTCTTTCCAAAGTAAGATGGAGGGAGACCTTTTGGTGGTTTGGTCTCAGAAAGAGTGACTAGATGATTTTTGGGGTTTATAGTATCAAGATATGTAGGAGGGACTCTTTTGTATATAATATTTTTTTGGATTTTTGGTCATAGATACTGTAAGAGACAAAAAATTTGGGGTTGGTTTTGGTTAGTCCTTTAGTCATGTATTTTGCAAGGTTTTGTTTTTACGGAATTGTACACTTTTATTCGTTTTCGCTGGAGCAATGTGCATCTATTGCTTTGGATATTCTGCATGTCCTTCTAGTTTATGAATTATGAATGGAAATAAATTCTATAATTGTCTTCTTAAGTTCTCAGCATCATTGCTATTCCTTTTTATGCTGTCCTCTACTAGGTTGCTCAAGCAACCTCTAACCAAATGTCGAAGCGTGATCCTTTACGTCCTTACATGAATGTCATCGATAAGATGTTGGCTGAAATGGTATGACAACTTTTCTCTCATGACTGTGCCCTAAAATTATACATTCTTCTAAGTGTAGCTCTTGACATCCAACTTTATCATTAATGTTAGTTCAAAGAAGATCCATCCTTCAAGCCACAAGGAGGGCGATTGGGTGAAAATGACATGGATTATGATGCAGATGATAAATCAATGGCTGAGCTTAGGCGTCAACTTAGAGTAGCACAAGAGGCGTATTATCGGTACAAAAGGTAAATTGTCTCTAGATTAGGAAGGAGTCTTCATATGCCAAATGTTAATATGTAAAATTTGTGGTTTTTGTTTGTTCTTTTCACTGATATCGTTCTATGAGATGCTATTGCATTCTGATGATGTGCAATGCACTCACAAATCCCTGCCTCAACAAAAGAGATTTAAACACAGATAAATATAGACAGAAGGAAACTTTTGATTAACAAATACAAAATAGTACGACTGATTACAATCTCAGTAGCTTTAGGCCACTACTCTCCGGGTTAGTAACTTGAGGTTACAACTCTGCAAATGCTAATACAAATTACACAATGCCTTTCTCTCCCTTCCTCTCCAATACTTATGCACTAAAGTTGATGCTAGTAACTTCATTAATTGCCTCTGCTGCTCCCTTTGGTTCTCTAGTTGTGGTAACGGTTCTTTTCCACCAACTTCTTACTCTTGATCTCTGACTACTGCTGTTGTTGTTGTTGTTGTTGTTGTTGTTTGTTTCTTTTTCTGCCTCCTGATGTAAACCAAGGGAACACATGGCAGGTTAGGTGGGTTCATTGCATTACCCCCGTCCCGGAGACTCACCAAATCACTGCCCATCTTTCACAGAATAGAGTCTCTGCTAGAGTACTAAGACTATATTTAACAATATAATCACAGTTCTTTTCTTTTACATGGAGTATAATAATCGACAATTTCTCATTTGTTTATCCTTCATTCACATTTCCTCAAAATAAAAAGAGGTTCCTCCACTCACAAAATTTAAATGTGACATTTACATCTTGCATGGACAGTGACACCCCTTTAGGAGAATATCATTTCAGTTTATCTAACTTGCAAGTTATAGCTGTAATCTTAGCTCAAAGACTGCTAATATCAAGAGCACCAGATCATAATTGGCGATGTTTAAATCAGTTGTGTATAACTTAGCTAAAAACAAGTAACCATTTTGAAAATAATTGTCAGTCAAATTAGCATCCCAATTTTTAGAAACCAAAAATTATCTTGAACGATGTATATACTACATTCTGTGAAGTGAGACGACCGTTTTACTTGAAAAGCATTGATGGATGAATGGATCAAATGAGAATTGTTGTGATGAAATTAGGGGCGTAAGGAGTGTTTAGGTCTGGAATGGGGTGGGGTGGGGTAGGGTGAGAAAAGGAGGGACGGGGGATGGGGAGACAGTTTAGCAACAACAATATCAAAGCCTTAATTCGAATAGGATGAGGTTAGCTACATAAAATATGATGTCATTCCGTGAGCCACTCCTGTGTATCCTTCCTTCCTTCTATTTGCTTAGGGTCGTTTGGTCCACACATGAGAGATCGAAAGCAATAAAAAACAAGGAAATAAGGAGAAAGGAAACAGGGAAGGGAGTATAATAGTTTTGTTTGGTTAGAGTGAGAAAGGAATATTTATTCAATTTTTGATGTTTGGTTTACAAAACAAAAGAAAGGGTAACCTGGCTGTTTTCCTGTGTCTTCCCTGCAACACAATAAACATCCTCAGAGTCAAATTTCATCTCTCCTTTGGAGCCTTCAGTGTGCTTCCAGGCACTCTACTACATAGTACATACTCCTCCGGTGTCCGCTTCTATCTCTCAGTCTCTGCCATGTTTTTCGGTGGAAATTACTTTGTACATCCGGAAACTGGACTGCACTACTAAGGGGTCGAGCTTGGGTGGACGAAAACTATCGGCGTTGAGTATAGACCTGACTGGTGGTGGTGGTTCTTAGTGGTTGTTGCTCTTGGCTAACTGTGACTCTGTGAGTGTTATTGTTGGCGCCTAGGTGGTGGTGCTGCCGTGATTGTTGGTTGGGCCTGGGCTAATTGTGGGTTGGCGGTACTCGGTAGTGGTAGGTTGTTTTTTGTGGCTTGACAGTACTGTTGATGGTGGTGTTTGGAGAATGAGAAGTGTTGGGGATGGGTGAAGGGAAATAGGGTAATCCTCAAGTGGGGGATGAAGTGGAGGGGGGATGTGGGGAACTCCAAGACGGAAAACGGGGAAAGGGAATAATAGCCTACCAAACCACCGCTGAAGGATTAGGAGCTTTAGATTGTGTTTCCCGTTCTTCATTCCCCACCCATAGCCCCTTGCTAACTGACCTCTGACCAGTGCAACATGATCATTGGCTTTTTTTAAACCCCTTTTATCTATATCATTTTCGTATATTTGACATTTTTTGATACCTCCATTGTCCTTCCATTCAGGTCCTTGATATGTACAAATCAACACTGTTGGTTCTTCATTTTGTCCTTGATAATTGTTACTCCAACCCTACCATGATTTGTATTACGACACTTCCCTTCAAGTACGCATCTCAAATACATTCATAGTTTGAGCATGATCTTTCTTGAAAGCTTAGGATAGCGGTTTAGTTGAATGGATTTGGTCATGTCCGTCGTTCTAGGCCATGCCAACACCTCTCCCTTAAAATACAGCACAGGCGTGTGTGAGCATGCCGGCCTTTGTGTTTAGCTTACTAAACCAGGGTGGGTAATGCTGTGTCTTATGCCTGCTTTGCTGCAGCCATTTATATTGTTGATTGTGCAGTATATAGTGACTTGGTACTTTTATTGGTCACATGAACCTTTATGTTAGTTTTCATAGTTTTTAGGTGCAAAATAACTTTCAATGTGAGAGAGTATTAAGGTAGTGCAATCTTGTGTTTGAGGTTATTTCAGTCAATTAACAAGGCAAGCTTCTGCAGATCTCAGCCATAGACTTTTTAGTGGTAGAACCAGCATTTGAACTCAATGTATTACCAGATCTCAGTAAATCAAACCTGAACTCGTAAGCTTGTGCTGGGTTTACCTCCTAGTTTGTGCTTATAATTAATTCTTAAGGTTGTAACTGGTGGTCGCAAATTCTTTTATTTGGAAGATTATTTTTAATTGTGTTCTTAACAATTATCAATTGTGTCTCCTTTTCAGTGAATATATGACCTATGTCTTGGAGGCCCTTGAGTTGGAAGACACCATAAAAAATTATGAGCGACGCCATGCTACCGGATGGTATGTCATAGCTTGTCTTTCCATTTTCATAGTCTTGAAAGTGATAGTTTGACATGCTATTCCCACTAATAATTTTCTCATTCTTGTGTATTCATAATTGTACTTGTGCCACCCCTCATGAAATTGTTACCTTGATTGCTAATAAATTTGGTGGATGTTCTTCTATAAACAAGTTGTAACTTATGAGTATGTTGTGACATAGGATTTGGCTTGGTGGTTGGTTTCGGGGGGCGGGGGACCAATTTTCACTACATCCTAATCAGTACCCTCTCAAGTTAGCTGAATGTAGCTGTCGCTGATCTTTGTTAGTAGTAGTGACTGGATTTGGCAGTTAGCTGTTATCTCAATTCCCGATGCAAGGATAACTGGATAAGTGCACTGTCATATTGGATACAAGCATCCTGAGGATAGAAATGTTATGAGTATTGAGTAGTACCATATTGGCCTTGGTTAGCAGATTAAGGTTACGTTCTATTCACCCGATTTTCACTTATTTTTTCTGAACTTATGTTATCTGAACTTATCAAAACTTATCAAAACTTATTTTAGTTATATATTGTACTTGGGTAGCCCTTATTTTTCCTGAAGTAAGTGAAAATAAGGTGAATAGAACAGAGCCGAGCTTTATTTAGTGGATAAAAGATTGTTTTAAAGTCTGGTTTGTTAGGAATCTAGCAGTTCTCTGTTAGCAGTTGGTGCATAAGGATACATATGCAAGAAACTAGTACATTTTCTCTTACATAATAGTGTAAATTATCTGCTTAATATTTCAATGAATAATTGGGTTTTAAAAAATAATAATAATTAATACTTCCTTCGTTTCTTTTACTTACAACACTTCCCTAAAATGGAAATGTCACAATACTTGCAAACCATACTATAAATGGTTAAGTTTACCATGACATCTATTCCCTCGCTTTACTCTCTTTATCAATTCTTTAACTACCCATCCACCAAATAAAGAATGAACTTACCATTTATTCCCCAATAAAGTATTTTGATTCCATTTTCTTAAAGTGTGTGAATAAGTGTGGGTTGCAAGTAAAAGAAAAGAGAGGAAGTAGCAAATATCCTCTTCATTAGGATCCTTCTCCTAGCATAGTGGAGAAGAGTTAATTATTCTCTACTATTAACATCAAGTCTTTACCAAACATTACAGAACAGTAGGTTGAGTTGACTAATGAAATCTACAGTTTAGGGTTGAATCCACTCTTCATTTCCCTAATCTTTTCATTTTCAAACACTCCCTTTGTACTAATAACATGTTTGAGTTGGTGACATGTTATTTTCTAGAAGGCTTCCTCAAGAACTACATCTGGAATTGCCTAATATTTGAATTTCAAGAGGGGTGGAGGTGGTTGAAGTGACTGAATTTGTTGGCTTTCCTTTGGTTCTGGAGTTTCTTTTCATAATTTATAAATTTATAAAAAGGAACTCAGCTTGGGTATTCTTAGATGAAGATATGAATATTGAAAGGACAGGATATGAGATACTTTTCACAGGGGTGTTTATTGCTCAGGATTTTACCTGTATAGTAGTCTTGTTGAGAGTTGATGGGACATGTTTCTCATATTGGACCTCAACGTTGAGAGTTGAGGCTTCTACATAAGCTGATTTGGTTGAGGAAAAAGTTAATTCGGTAGAAGGACCCATGCATTCTTGTGCAGTATTCTGTTTAAGACTAGACTGAGTTTCGTAAATGCCAACTGCCAAATGTTTAGCTCACGTCTGTTGGATATGTTTTTCTAATGGTTCTTGTCCATCTTTTCCCCCCTTTTTCTGGGACAAATGTTGGAATTGTACCTAATGTGAAGGTCAGAACTCAGAAGTAATAACAATAGCACTTAAGTTAAGTTTTTGCCAATTGCTGATATTGGTTTTCCATGTAGGATAATAGTATGTCCTGCGGTATTCTTCTTTCACCATACGCCCGTTATAGCATATTAGCAATTGCTTATCATCCATGCATCAATTTGTTAGCTATATTCTTAGATTTCCTATCAAGTACGAAGTATATAAGTCTTATTGCATTCTCTAATATCATTGTTAAAGGTGGGTCTATTAGTCACATAAACTTAAATTGTACCTGCAGGAAATATATTTCAAGCCTGAGAGGCAGTCGTCCTGGCACAATCGGCTCCTTCTTAGATACTATAGGTAATACAAGAACTTCAAAAGATTTTCACTTTTGAATAGCTGCATATGGCAATACGTGAACCAGAAATTCTTGTCAAAAGAAGCTTGGATGATAGTTAAATGATTTTTTTGTTGCTTCAGATGTGAAGCATTTTTAAAAAAAATCGCGTCTCCTTTTAGGATCTCTTTAGCCATGCTCATTTTAGTGGATCGACAGAGATCATATTTTTCTTCTCCTTGCTGGTTGTAGTTAAAGCATCATCAAGCTAACTGAGATGGCTGTTCTTTCCAGAGTTGTTATGGTGCTGTATCTTGAGGAAGCAATTGCAGAAACTTTTGGCTATCATACTTGGTTGCATGTCGATTGCAATTCTTTTGGCAGAAGCGACGCTACTTCCCAGTGTTGATCTGTCTCTTTTCTCAATTCTTATCAAATCTGTGGGAAGACAGGAGTTATTTGTGCAGGTATTTTCGGGAAAACTGTACTGCGTAACTATTTGTACCCTCAGTAATTTTTCTTTCTTTCTTCATCCTCATTATCTTTATTTTTCCATGTGTCATTCATGACGTAGCCATTTTGCGACTGGAAGCTTTTCTGATTGATGAGTGTGATTACAAATGTGTTGCAATGATATTTAGGATCCACAATTGGAACTCCATCCTTCCCTAAAGTACACCCTGTTGGTGGCAAATGTTTCTGTATTTTGCTGAATTAATGCTACGTGTTCAATTGAATTTCGTTTTCTTTCGATACCTGGGGAGGAAAGGGGCTGAAATGCTAGTTATTGGATGTTTGAATTCAGACTTAACTATTGCGTGATTGGTTAGAAACTGCATCTACATCAATTCATCTGTTGATACATGCTGAAATTAATTGTTTATACCTACAAGGGATTTTTAAATTGGATCACCTGTTATGTGAATTTGACTGTATCCTTTTGCTGGCTGACAGGTTTTTGCATTTATTCCTCTGATGTACATGTGCATATGTACATATTTTTCTTTGCTCAAAATTGGAATGCTGATGTTTTACTCACTGACGCCAAGACAAACAAGCTCTGTCAACCTCCTTATGATTTGCTCGTAAGTCATATCTCTAATATGAGAACTGGAATAGGGATGTGGCCTTAATATCATTATCTACATAAAATGTGCCCCTTAGTAATTCTTTATTTTGTTTTGACAGGATGGTCGCTCGTTACGCCCCGCCAGTCTCTTACAATTTTCTCAATCTCATCCGCCTTGATGGGAATGCTAAAACTATCTTTGAGAAGGTAATTCTCAATATAGCTAAATACCCTTAGGTTCTGACATTTATGATTAGTGAGTAAACCATATCTCTGTGGAAAAAATGATATGGTGCCAGGCAGCATAGATAAAAAATGCAGTATCGGTCACGGTCGCGGAGTCTCGGTAACGGAAATGATGCGTTATTCGTGGAGTGTGTCGCGGTTGTCGCGGTACGAATTTGAAACATAAAAAAGAAGCCCCATGTCAGTCCCACTCACCACCTACCCTAGTCCCCCTTCCCTAAACAGTACACGTGACATAGTTAAATGAATTCCTTTGTCCACCTTCTCTCTCCTCTCTTGTTTCAGATCTGAAAATGGATTTCTCTACTCTATTTAAGAGGAGTTTCTCCATTTCTTTCCTTTTTCCTTTTCTTTTTGTCGAAAACATGGGGAATTCGGCTGAAAATTGACTAGATGTGAGACTAATAACGTTTAATGCGGACAAAATTGGTTCGGATAGTTGAACCAACTGAAATCTGGCCGTTTTTAAAAACACCTTTACAAACCGGGATATATCGTATCGCCAACCTCCAAAACATAGTTAACTCAGGCGATACGAGTTAACTTGGTCGAGTTTTTACACCATGGTGGACATACATTTCTGTGGGGGTGGGGGGGGGGGGGGGGAGTTTGTTGTATTGCAATAGCATTCTGGAAACCTTTGGGACAGCAACAATTGGTCTAACATGTGAATGCGCGTGGCAGTAAACTGAGGCACCATTGAAGTTGGCTGACAAAGAAAAAAGGGTCTCTACGTTTTTATTCCCTTGACATCATGATATCATACATTTTTGTGTTAGATTCCCCACCCCACCACCCCCAACAAATATACTTAGAAGAGTTGCCAAACAGCTGAGATAAAATTTCTGTAGTAATGAGATCCCCATCATGTAATATAGATAATAAATTAGATAGCTGATGACTGGGAATAATAGGAAGTATTGGCCAAATCCACAAGTCATATCTGGTGTAAAATATAAAACATTTGTCGCATGGCCCGTATTGCAACTGCTGCAGTGGTATGTTTATTTGCACCACTGTTTTCATAGCTTCTGCATAAGCTAACCGAGTTTAATCGCGGTTATATCTGCATAAGCCAAGGCGTTTCTCGTCTCCAATCTTACATACCTATGCCAGTAATGCCTCCGGAGATGAAAGAATGAGTTGTTAGTCATGCTAGAACTCTTTGCAGGATATTTTAAAGTAATTACGATGAAATCTTTTAGGGGGACATTATTTTCTTTGCAACGAAGCCATTTTTTGACATGCTGTTAGTTAATTGATTTTCAAGCGGTCAAGCCTGAGTTACACGCAGAACATTATAACAGAAAAACTTTCTTCAAAAAGTTTGTTTTACTAGCGATGAACTTTTGGCAGCATCTAATTTGATCAATCATTCTGCTACTTTTAACTTCTATTACAGCGAATGGGCAACATCGATGATGCTGTCCCCTTTTTTGGGAGGAAATTCAACAAAATTTACCCGCTCATTATGGTTGTCTATACAATTCTGGTTGCTAGTAACTTCTTTGATCGGATGATGGATTTTTTCGGAAGTTGGAGAAGACTCAGATTTCAAGGTGAAGCCGAGGAAATGGATGGTTTTGATTCATCAGGAATAATAATCTTGCAGAAAGGTAAATATAGCATAACTTCATGCTTTAGATCTTGTTTGTTCTTTAGCGGCTACTCCTATCCAACGGTAAAGAGTTAGTCGTTTAGAGCCAAGTAGTCAATTACCCTAATATCTTTAACACTATGTTTGGATAAGTAAAAATGGAGAGAAAAAGGGGGGAAGGGAAATGGAGGGAACAAGCTCCCTTGTTTGGATGAAGGACGGGAGAGGTTTCCCTCCCTGTTCAATAAACACCATTCCTCCAAAATTAGAGAGATTTGGAAGGAAAATGGACTTCACCTTCCCCCTCCCTCCCTTTCTTTCCCCTCCCCTTTCTCCTAATTCCCTTCTCTGGTTCTCTTCTATTCCCTTCTATTTTGTTATCCAAACACGTCGTAAGGGGCGGAGGGAGTATTTTTGTTGTGGTTCCATAGGTTAATAGTGTACGGATGATGGAACTTAGAAGGAGAGGGAGGGGAAGGGAGGGAGAGGGAGCGATGTATTTCCACTTATTTGGATATGCAACGGTGAAAATAAGGGAATATCAAAGGCAATTACAAAAGGTCTTGCACGCACAAGATTTACAATAAATTTATCGCACACCAAGATAACTTTTACCTTGTTTTTTTTTGTAACTTTTACCTAATTTTTTGTAACTTTTAATATGTTTTGATTAACTTATACTAAATAAAAAAAGTTTGGTCGATAAACATTGTAAAGGGTTATATGATTAATTATATACATTATTAGTGATTTTGAATAAATATTTTTTATTAAAATGAACTAAAATATAGATAACCTTTACCTATATAAGAGTAACTTTTAAGCATTTTGAGTTAGCTTTTACTCCGGTGTACAATATTTGTAGTACACCACTTGTAAATAAGAATTTGTGAAGGCATTTAAGGGTTGCATTTTCCTTCCCCTTTCAATAAACTAAATCCTTCCACTATTTAATAGATTTGGAAGGGAAATGGAAGTACACTCCTACCATCCGCTCACCTCTCTTCCTCTTTCTCTTCCTCTTCCTCTTCCACTTTTACGTCCCTCTCCTTTGCTCCCGTTTCATCCACTAATGCTATGAGCTTATTTGCTCGTGTGCAGAACGTTCCTGGCTTGAACAAGGACACAAAGTCGGTGAACAAGTTATACCATTGGCGAGAAACTTCAACAATGTCAACGTGGATATTGAGACTGGCATAAATAAGAAGGTAGTCTTAATTTATTTTTGAAGGAAGGCTTATATTATTTTGATTTTCCTGGGATCATGAACTAATATTTAGGCAAATTTGCCCAAAAGGACCTTTTATAGCTCGAAATTTATGCCGGAAAGTGGGAACAAGTTGTCTCTCGCAAAGAATTTTTACTTAAGGTCCTTTCTCGTAAATTTTGAACTATATAAGGTCTTTTTTGGCAAATTTGCCTAATATTTAGGTTATCAAGTATTCCTATGCATTTGGGAATTCGATTATGCTGTCAACTTACTCAACTTAATAATGCAAACTTATTTTAGGGCAATGATTCTGTTGAGATGAAAGGATCTTCATCCATGGATGATATTAAAGGTAGTCTGGTGAGAACATCGAAATCCGAGGCTCGGCAATCTAGTGGGAACAGGGATGTGATTAGCCATAAGTACGCCGTAATTAGAGAACAGAGCAAGCAAACATCCAGCTCAAAACCTGCAGAAAATAACACTATAGCTTCTGCTAAAGTCTCATTGTTGAATTCTGAGAATCCCGTTCCAGGAAATGACCTAGGACGAACATCTTCTTCCGGCATGTCTTCCACGTGGCAGTCTATGAAATCGGGTTTCAACAATTTCAAGACAAACCTCGAATCAAAGAAGTTTCTTCCTTCAAGACAACTTCAAGAAACAAAACCCCTCTCCCACGATTCCTCTTCTGAGTCTTTGGATGACATTTTCCAGAGATTGAAACGTCCTACTTTAGATAGCTCGACTTATGTTGATAATGATGATGGTGTTGATGATGATGATGATGATGATGATGATGATGATATGGAAATAAGGAATTTTGGGTCAAAAAGATGACATTTTTTTCAAAATGAAGAGATACTCCACATTTTGTATAGGAACAGATGATTGTATAGGTCCAGTGAAGGGGTTAGACGCCCGCGCACGAGCAATTCTGATGCAGCCTGTGATTGTGAGATTATTTGATGTTGCCATATTGCAGATGATCAACTGGAACTAACTCATAGAGTAACAATGTATGTATACGTACATTTTGAAAGATGATTTATACCATGAAGAAACCCAACATTACCAGAAAATATTTGTGAAGTTTTGTGGATGTAAATTAGGTTTTGGCATTTTGGCCTTTAATAGTCAATTTTGAGTATGTATCTGGAATACCATTTATACATATTGGTGTTATTTTTTTTTTTTAAAATTCACTGAGTTGATTCTCCTGTGCTTCCCATGATCTAATTTTGGCTGTTCAATTACGTAGTTTACGGTAAAGATGACTGTAGGTCGGGTCGGGTTTCGGGTCACTGCATGGCCCACGCAAAGCCTACTCTGCATCGATAAAAAAATTTCGAAATAGGGTCAGGCCCTTGTGTCGGGCCGGGTTGGGCCATCATGTCTAAGCGTAGTTTTACTAAATTTAGCATGTTTTGTCGTATGGGGCTGAGCCGTGCTTTCCCCAAAAAAACCACACAGACGCAGCCCGGGCCATGAGCCATGACTTCGTGCTTGGTTTTTTGTGCCCGTGTCATACCGGGCTGGGCTTTTTTGTGCCCATGTCAGGCCGGCCTAAGCCAAAAACCACTAGATTATTTGATGTTGTCATATTGCAGATGATCAACTGGAACTAACTCATAGAGCAAAGATGTATACGTACATTTTGAAAGATGATTTATACCATGAAGAAAACCCAACATGACTAGAAAATATTTGTGTAGTTTTGAGAAAGTAAATTAGGTTTTGGCATTTTCGCCTTTAGTAGTCAATTTTGAGTATGTATCTGGAATACGATTTATACATATTAGTGGGATTTTGTCAAAATATACCGAGCTTCGCAGGATCTAATTTTGGCTGTTCAAATGTTCAATTACATAGTACAAGGCTTCGAGAGGAGCACCTCTTAATTTATTTCTTTTAACCTTTCAAAAAAATAAACTACATGATATATACACTACAAGAATTTGTATCTTTAACGACAACCTAATTACGACGGGTCAAAAATCCCGTCGGAAAAGGCTAACAACCAAACAAAGACGGGAACAACCGTCAAATGCCTTTTACAACGGGTTAATGACGGGATTTTCTATTAACGACGGCCCCATTTTATTACGGGTTCGCGACAGGAAATCCAGTCGTTAATCAACCATTATTGGCCTTTCGCGACGGGATTTCCCTTCGTTAATGGCGTTCAAAAAAAAAAAAGACCTCGGTTTAGAATACTACAGAGTAATATATGGTTGAATTTCTTCAATTAAGTAGACGTGCTCCTTCTGTTTTGATATAATGGTTACACTTTGTTTTTCGACACTACTTATGATAGAAATTTGAGATCCATCAAACTTCCGCGTGCATCCTCAAATTTCTATTATGGTATCAGAGCCGGAAAAGTGATTACGACAAATTTGAAGACCGAAGATCCAACACATGAAGGGTTACAAGATTTGAAGAAAATATGGAGGAGAAAAGACGTAAGTTCTAAATCTAAAATTTCTTAAAGAATAACAAATATGGGAAAATTAAACTAGAAGAAAAAATTTATGGAAGAAAATGGAGAAAAATAAAGTTAATGATAAAAATGAGAAAGGATGGAAAAAGCTGAAGAAGAAAATATGTTTTGAAGAAGAAATTATTTGAAGGATGCTAATGACAAAGGCATTAGCAGAGTACATTGGTGAGAAAAAAAAGGAAAGAAAAACAAAATTCACAAAGAGAATTTTGGAGTTTGCTAATGACATGAGTATTAGCAGTGCTAGCTAGTGACATAAGCACCACAACAAAAGAAAAATATGGAGAAACAAATGACATTGGAGCAAGTTGGTAACTAGGGTACCAACACAAAGAGTTGAAAATATGCAAGATGTGAAGAAGAAAAAAATTGTTGGGATGGTGGGTGACATGTGTTAGGTTATGACAAAAATAAACAATATATTTCATGTGGAAAAAACCATAAAGCCAGGAATCCAAATTAATTTCCACATAGTCAATTAGCATAATTAGGATACATACAATGTGATGCGTGCCTTCCCTAGTTGCTCCCGAACCGAACAAGAACAAGTTTAGGAATCCAAATGTCGCCCCTCCGTAGATAGTCCACAGCACGTTCGGATCCGCCTTAGATTCAACCAACTAGAGTATTCTATAAGGTATTATGTTTATTCGGAAAGCTTAATTATTAATTTAGGCAAATTATTAAATTCTCACTCGAACTTAATCTATGTGAATACTTATTGAATTGTCGTATAAATTGTGATTATGAACTACGCATTTATAGGGTGGAAATAACGGAATTAGAATACTACTAGGATTCCAATAACTAAATCCATTAGGATTCTAGTTGAATTAAATCATTAGAATTTAATGTTTAATCAAACAACTAAGTGTTTCAGATTTAACAAAAACATTCAATTCGAGTAGAATTAGGAAAACGATATTAAGCAAGCAATCCTAAACGACCAAGGACTCGGTCGTACGTAGCCTCGCAGCCACGCAGCCCACAAGGGGCGTTGGTGCTCGGCTCGGCCCAAGGCATGGGCGCTGGCAGCACGCGGCCCATTGTTGGGTGCTGCTCGCTGGGCCTGCCTTTCTCGCTGCGCTGGGCCTGCCTTGCTGCTCGCTTGTGCGCGCGGGCTTCGCTAGGCGCGGGCCTGGCTTCGTGCTGGGCCTTGCGTCTAGCAAGCTCGTCCGACGATAGTTTCGTACGTTGCGCTTCCGATTCGAACAATATTTAATGTTTCCGATTCCGGAATTTATTTCCGATTCGAACAAATATTTAATATTTCCGATTCCGGAATTTATTTTCGATTCCGACAATATTTCCGATTCCGGTAATATTTCCGTTTCCAGCAATATTTTCTATTCTGGAAGTATTTCTATTTCCGATAATAATTTCCGATACGTACCATGTTTCCGTTTCCGGCAACATCTACGACTTGGATACTATTTATATTTCCGTCATGTTCCATATTTCCGTTTCTGGCAATATCATCATTTCTGGAGTATTCTTTATTTTGCCTTTTGACGATTTCAGCTCCCACTGGAACCGAGATCCGTCGTTTCCGAATATTCATAAATAGAGTATTTAATTCACTTAAATACTTGATCCGTTCACGTACTATTTGTGTGACTCTACTGGTTCAGTCAAGAGTAAGTTGTGGATTAATATTATTAATTCCACTCGAACTGAAGCGGTCTCTAGCTAGGCATACAGCTCACTTGATCTCACTGAATTATTAACTTGCATAATTAATACTGAACCGCATTTATTAGTCTTAGTATTAAATGCATACTTGGACCAAGTGCATTATTTCCTTCAACATGAGCACCAATAACAAAATAAAATTTGAAGAAAAAAATCAGGAGAAGGCTGGTGACATGTGCATCAGTGGGATAGTTGGTAACATAGATACCAACGAGAAGATGATCAAGACTAATAAAACGTATCGAGAAGATACCGGATGGTAACACGGTGCTAACATTGGAACTCAAGCGTTCATATCGTTTGGTGGTTGGTGACAAGTGCATCAACGAGATTTTCAAAAGATAAACATTTTGGAGTACAAGATTTTTCATGATTAAGGGGGAGTGTTAAAATATTAATCTAGAAAAATCTAGATAATATGTTTGTGAAAATCTAATAGTGAAATGTATTGTGTAGAAAAATCTAGAAATATGATTGTAAATTATAATATAGAATAATCTTAGGAAATGTCTAGAATTATCCTAAGAAAAATCTAGTTAGAAAAATCTAGATAAATGACAAGTGTAGAAAAATCTAGAAATTAGGATACAACCACTATAAATAGGTTGTATGTGCATAATTTGAGAGGTGAGCCAATCAAGAGAGCTCCCACAAATATGAGGGATAGAAACAAGGTTCTACCAAATAGATAAGTGAGAGACATGATCTCTCGCATATATTATTGTACAATTCTTATTAATGTAATCAATGATAAAAATGCAATTTTGTTATATAATTGATACAAACTTTTGTATAAGGCGGTTTTTCCTGTAAGACCACCTTATACTGGGTTATATTCGCGGGTCATTAACCAGGGATATGGGTCACGAATTTTTCTTTTCGGATCATTTAAATACCTGATTTACCCCATCCCAAACCCTAATTCATTTTCTCTCTCCTCACAAACTCCTCGCCGTTCTCTCTCCTAAAAACTCCTCGCAAAAACTCCTCGCCATTCTCTCTCCTAGACTGTGGCTCTCTCCATGAGTACTCAATATGGGAGGCGACATAGATTCCGGCGACCGAAACCTTGCGGTGGTGGCGAGCTTGTGGTGGCCTTGCGCGGGTCGAGGCAGAGGCAAGAGAGACGGAGGTGCGGCGGTGGACCACGACGGAGGTGCAACCTGAATCCTTCTCCTCTGACATTCTCTCTTCTCTCTCCTTTGAAAATCTTCATTTTCCTCCAATTTTATTTTCGAAACACTAATTTGTTGATGATTTTGTAACAGAAAAGGAGGAGGTGGCGGCGGTGCTTTTGATTAATGTTGCAGGAGGACTCGTTGATGACTGAGCTCCGGCGACAAGCTAGGGTTCCAGCGAACAACCATAACAAGGAGAGAAAAGTCTTGCGGTGGCCGAAGCAGAGGTGGAATGCGGATTCCTAGAGGTAGGGCAGCCGGAGGTAATGTCATCCGCCGAGAAGGACGACCAATACGCCTCATTCGTCTCCGACGCCTGCCTATACTTTCCGTCGTCTCTTCGGTTCTCTTCTTCTCTTCCTCTCTCCTCTCTTCGTGAATTCCTTTCTTCTTATTGATAGAAATTTAATCTAGATTTTAGGTTCAGTTGCAATTCGCTACCATTTAGTCATTTTGCTCTTCAAATTTGTGAATAAATTGTTGAAATATTGAGGTTGAAATTTAAGCATTATGATTTTGATTAAATGCTTTTGGATTTTGATTTTAGGTTTTGATTTTTAGCCAACAAACATGGCATGAAGGAAAAACACAGGTCCCTGCGGCCGGCGTCGCCATCAACTTCTGATATGTGTGGCCAGATCTCGTTCGTGTCCTTTGTTTTTGGCTCATGTTGGTGTTGTTCGACTTGCAGTGGTGGCGTATGGTTGTGTGGTGTTGTTGCTGCTGCGATGAGAAGGCAGGTAGAGGAGTTGAAGCGCGGCGGACGGTGGTGCTTGGCTGGTCTCCATCGAGTTGCTCACTTGCTCCTGAGAATTATTTTAGTTAAATTTTTGTTGTACTTAGTTAAGAAATAAAATGGTTTAGTTAGATTCTTTTCCTCCAATTATGTCAATTAATGTTTTAGTTGTAACTAAAATGGTTTTAGTTAACATTTATTTCGTTTTTGTTAAGAATAATTTCATTTTAGTTATGAATAAAATTCTGAAGTTTAATTATAATTTTAGATTTTTTAAAGTTATGATTTTTTGTGTTTTAGTTATAATTTTTGTAGGTTTAGTTAACGATTTTGATTTAGTTAAAAATGACTTCTTTTTAGTTAAGAATAATTTTATTTTAGTTAGGAATGAACTCCTTTTAGTTATGAATGAACTCCTTTTAGTTGAGAAAACATTTGTTTTAGTGTAAAATACGGAGTAGTTAGTTAAGCAATTTCAACTAATTAGTTAAGCTTGAACTTAAATTAGTCAAGTAATGGGACTAACTAGTTAATCAATTATTTAAACAATGTATCTAATTAGTTAAATAATAGAATCAATTGTTTAAGTAGTGTAAATATTTTCCGAGTTTTAGTTACGTGCCTTATTTAAGCTTTTCTAGGTTTAGTTAAGGATTGAAGCTACTTACTTAAGCTATGAAACTAATTAGTTAAGCACCGGAACTAATTAGTTAAGCAACAGAACGAATTAGTTAAATATTGGAACTAATTAGTTAAGCAATGAAACTAATTAGTTAAGCAATGAAACACCGCCTTGTTTAGTTACGCTCTGTGGTGTTTGAGGTTAGACTTCTTGAATGATGTCTCTCTGCTTTAGTTTGTGGCATGCTTAGTTATGACTTAAATTAGTTAAGCAATGAAACTAATTAGTTAAGCACCGGAACTAATTAGTTAAGCAATGGAACGAATTAGTTAAATACTGGAACTAATTAGTTAAGCACCGAAACTAATTAGTTAAGCAACAGAACGAATTAGTTAAATACTGGAACGATTTAGTTAAAACAATGAAACTAATTAGTTAAGCTTGGAATTCAATTAGTTAAGTTTGAAATCCAATTAGTTAAGTAATGGAACTAATTAGTTAAGCAATGGAACGATTTAGTTAAAGCAATGAAACCAATTAGTTAAGCCTTAAAATTCAATTAGTTAAGAAATTGAACCAATTAGTTAAGTTTGAATTTCAATTAGTTAAGTAATGGAATATTTTATTTAAGCAATTGAACGATTTAGTTAAAGCAATCAAACTAATTAGTTAAGCATGAAATTCAATTAGTTAAGCAATTGAACCAATTAGTTAAGTTTGAAATTCAATTAGTTAAGCAATAAAACCAATTAGTTAAGCAATGGAACGATTTAGTTAAAGCAATTAAACCAATTAGTTAATCCTGAAATTCAATTAGTTAAGCAATTGAACCAATTAGTTAAGTTTGAAATTCAATTAGTTAAGTAATGAAACATATTAGTTAAGCAATGAAACGATTTAGTTAAAGCAATAGAACCAATTGATTAAGCAATGGAACGATTTAGTTAAAGAAATTAAACCAATTACGATTTTCTGAGTTTTTAGTTAGGATTTTTCAAGTTTTAGTTATGGTTTTTGACGTTTTAGTTAGGATTTCCAAAAGAAATATATTTAAGTTCTAGTTACATATTTTTAGTTTTAAAAAATTAAGTATTAGTTAATTTTTTTTGAGCTTTAGTTATGATTTCAGCGGTTTTAGTTTCTTTATTTTGCGTTATAGTTAAATTGTTTTGAGTTTTAGTTAGTTAATATTTTCGAAGTTTTATTTAAGATTTTTTGAATATTAGTTATGATTCAGTTAATATAAATGTATAACTTCATCTATTAAATCAAATCTCACATATTCAGAAAACTGACATCACAAGACATTGATAATTTGTTGCTTATAACCAATTAGTTAAGCAATGTAACGAATTAGTTTAGCAATGGAACCAATTAGTTAAGCAATGTAACTAATTAGTTAAGCAACGAAACCATTAGTTAAGAAATGAAACCAATAAGTTTACAGATATAATGAAAGTATTAGTGAAGCTTGAAATTTAATTAGTTAAGGCCAAAATCCAATTAGTTAAACAATGGAACGAATTAGTTAAAACCATGAAACCAATCAGTTAAGCTTGAAATTCAATTAGTTAAGCACTACAAATAATTAGTTAAGCACTTAAAATTCATAACTAATTTATATAAACTCTTAACTATTCTACTTATAATTCATATAAACCCATAACTAATTCACATAAATCCTTAACTATTTTTTGAATTGTAACTAATTCATTATAAACTAAAAATAATTCTTAAATAAGACAAATTTAATGGTAACTATACCCAAAATATTCTTAACTAATTCAAATTCATTCATAACTAAAACAAATTAAACTGAAAGCAAAATTAATCTTGACTACAAACAAAAATACGGAATATCAAATAAATTTACACAGTCCTTAACTAAACCTAGCCACTGCGCTCCGCTGCCGACGTTCGGCCACGACTGTCAGCGCCACAAGCCCACCACCGCAAGGCCACACACTTGCGACCAAAACCGCAGCCCAGGTCCCCAGCCAGGCTTGTGCAGTTGTTCTTCCTTCGCGTCGCATCAGTAAATCGAAAACAAAATTCTTCGATCTACAAATTCGAAAACAAATTATTCGATCTACAAATTCGAAAACAAATTCTTCGATCTACAAACCGTCATTTGACTCGTAAATGGAGTGACCGAGGTAGCCGGAGATTGAGGAAGGAGAATGAGATTTTCTAGGGTTTTGGAAGGGACGGCGACGAGTGCAACGACGGCGAAGAGGGGACGACGACGGCTACAAGGATGGGACGGTGAGGAGGAGATGGCGTCGGCAAGGATGGGACGGTGAGGATGAGACGGCGGCCGAAAGAAGGTGACCGTGACGACGAGTCGACGGCGTGTCCGGATTTTGGAGGAGAGAGAGAGACGGAGAGTTTCGAGGAGAGAGACTGAGCGAGAGAGTTTAGAGATGGGTTTGCAGAAAATGAGAGGAGAGAAGAAAAAAAGTTACTTATACCGCGCGTGAGACCACGCGTGCGGCTTTCTCACATGGTCTTTCCTACACGCGCCTGTAAGGCGGTCCTACCGAAAAGTTACTGTATATATAATTGAGGTCCATCAAAACTTCCGCGTGCGTCCTCAAATTTCTATCAACTTATAAAATTCAATTTGACTATTATTTGTGATTTACAAGGTATAGAAAAATATAGACGTATTAACAGAGTAGAAAGAGAACATAATTTGCATTATAATCGGATCAATTCTAGTGAAGAACATGTTGTACTTTAATTTTGTTTTACAAGATCTATTATTAATGGAGTAGATTAAAAGAGAACATATAATTGTTTTATAATCATAGCGGTCCTAGTGAAGTCAATGAATCAATGATGTACCTTAATTTTGTTTGACAAGGTCTATTATTAACAGAGTAGATTCAAAGAGAACCCATAGTTATGTTATAATTACATCAACCCTAATGAACAAAATGATATACTTTAGTTATATTTATCATGATCATTTATGAATGGAATAGATGGAAAGAGAACATACAATGATACAAGTATATAACGGTGTTATAATTAGGGGTGTGTATAAATTGGTCCGTATCAAAAAATGGACCGGACCAGACCGTTCCAAATCGAATCGGACCGGACCGAAGGCAATCGGTCCGGTCTTCGGGTTGAGAAATATCAAATTTCGGTCTTCTATCCGGTCCGGTCCGGTCCGATACAAAATCCGATTTTGGACCGGATCGATATGTCTTTAATAAAATATAATATAAACTATTCACAAGTTTAATTCTCTCCTTTACTATGTTGTAAATATTACTATATTGTGTATATATTATTTTATCTTACAAAAAAGGCGTTAAACAATTGATTTTTTTATACATAATTTTTTCTTTTTTACCATAATTTATAGAAAAAATAACAATTAAATAGATCTACAACCGATCCAAACGGTCTGGTCCGAATTTTGGATCGATTATTTCGTTCTGATTCGGATTCGATCCAAGCACGATCGGTCCGATTTTCGGATCTTAATTATCAAAATTTCGATCTTCGATCCAATCAGGGTCGATCCGGTCCGGTCAGAATTTGGACCGATAAAAACCCCCAGTTATAATGACATCAATTACTTGACGGAATGAAAATATGATGTTGAGATATCCGGGCCAACCCGACCCTATCACATACATAATCTAACTTTTCCAACTAATGTTGTCCCTATGATTCATTAGACGTGTTGACTACTACTAGCGCTAAACATGACATGATTGGTCAAGAAGAGCACTTGGACAGTTAACAAGCCAATCAATTAAGAGTTTAAGACAACACTAGTACACTAGTCTTGCCCCCATTGATTAACATTTAGGGTCTACGTACGATAGGTCTCTGTTCAAATTCTTTTTCTTCCGTTATAATTTATATTATTTTTATAGCTCATTCATGCACATACACACACAAAAAAAAATATTACAATTAAGACAACACTAACCTTAGAATTTCCTAAGGTAGTCCTCCGTTCTTTTTCAGGGTTATATTTTAACCGTCGTATAGTTTCAGAAGATTGAGTTGAGTTTTATAAATTAATAGGCAAGTGGATCAATTATCTATATAAAAAAATGGCGTAAGTGTGAGAATCATATTGATATAATTATGAGTAGATACAATAAGAGGAAAGAGGTATTATATCAAAATGTACAAGTGTGACACTTAAAAAAGCGGCCAATTTAATAAGTGTAACACTTAAAAAGAAAAGAAAAAAAACCCAGAGGGAATATGATTTTTTGGGTGTATGAACGGTTTCTCTAACTAGGACTATTATATTGCTTAATAGCGTATAAACAACTATTTAAGACTGTAATCGAGAATATGACTTAAGAACGAGTAAATAAGGCCCAAAGACCATCAAGGTCCAGTTCGGAAAAATTGACATAAATGTCACTAATAAAATAAATGATCAATCAATAGAGATTCCAAGGTATGTTCTTTATTTCACTGGTATACATTTTGACGCTCAAAGGCTAGTTATGGAGGGTTTCCTCGTAAACACTTCGAGACTAGATCACTAGTCACTACATGTATTGTGTGTTCATGTGATTAAGGGCGCTAATTACACTTTAATGAAGATAGAGAACCATTCTTAGGTGATTGTTTATACCCTAAACAACATGTATTTGATCACATTGATTCTTGTACACTTGACAACCAAATGTCTATTGTGGATCTTGAACTTTTGGGCCCTTGATTCTAAATTGAACACCTTTATAAAAAAAATTGATTCTAACACCAACGATACCTTAATTTTCCCTACAAAAATGCGAAGTTATAGTATTTTGGATCAAACTTTGAAAGTTTTCATCACAAATTCTCACTAATCTATTAGAAATAATATATTCTTATTCATTTAAGATCTTGTTAGATAATTCTTTACAATTTGAATTTTCAGATATCTAGTTTTTTTTTTATATATACCTTAAAAAGTCAAAAAAAAAAACAATATTTATGGGACGGAGAGAGTACGTAACAAAGAAATGCCAAAATCTTCAATAATAAACCTTTGAATGTCCTTGATGCTTAATTTTGTGCTCTTTACCTTTTAATCTATTGAATAAATGCTCTTCTTGTCGGCCTTGCGTTTTATTCTTATTTCATTATCCCAATTTTTCATTTTTTTATTGCTTTTTGATATATAGAATTTTCAAGGTTCACGGTCCCAACCTCTTCTGTATGAGTTTGTCAAACTCAATTTTAACGAGTTTAATAAAGGTGATAACATTATATATTTATTCCATTGTTTACGAATTACGAGTACACGAAAAGTATACACTACTACTACTGCCTCAGTCAGTAAGTCTCATTTTACTTGCTCCATTTAATACAAAATATTTCATAAAACATGGTCAAATGGGATAAATAAAACGAGACGGAGGGAGTATTTTGAAACAACAAATTAAGTTACAATAAAGAATTCTTATCTGAAATAAAATTTGGCGTTATGTAGACTTTTTGAGCAAACATTATGCATACTTAATTAAGCAATGTAAATAGTAGGGTGTCAATCTGGATAAAAGGATAGAGTTTGAGTTGACCCATGACTAGTTAGGTTTAAAACGGGTCAGGTTCTGACAAGGCAATTTACCTTGTCAAATCAAGTGAGGTCTATGTTCGGGTCGAATTTAAGTCGTGGCGGAAACAAATGGCGTTGATCGTTGACGAATTTGGTCTAGTAAGATTGGATTTTTTTAGTTCAGGTCTAACGATTTTTTACGCGTCAAATTGGATTTCAATAGTGTCAAATATTGTGTAATCTCGTATCATTCTCATTAATCACAAACGTATATATAGTACAACTCAGTTACCTAAACCCTAGGTTACATATTAGGTAACATACCATAGTTAGGACTCTACAGAATATTCACAGAATAATATCTAATATCTGAACATCCCCCCTCAAGGTGGAGCATGAAGATCTCGAATGCCCATCTTGGTCAAAAAAAAACTCAAATTGCGCCTTCTCCAACGCTTTGGTGAAGATATCTGCTAACTGAACCTTCGTCGACACGTACGACGGACTGATGATCCCTTCCTTGATTGAATCTCGAATGAAATGACAATCTGACTCGATGTGTTTTGTCCTTTCATGAAACACCGGATTCTGTGCGATATGCAACGCAGACTGACTATCGCAGTACATCCTCATACCTTGGTCGTGTGTCACCCCCAAGTCGCGTAGTAGTTGTTTCAACCACTTCAATTCACACGTCAGAGTTGCCATCGACCGATATTCTGCCTCAGCATACGACCGAGAAACAGTATATTGTTCCTTAGTCTTCCAAGAAACTGGAGACATACCAAGTGACACAAACCATCCAGTCACCGACCGACGCGTCATTGGACAACCCGCCCAATCCGAATCGCACCACCCCTCCAACTGCAACGCACTATCCGGCCGGAGTAATATACCTTGACCCGGACACTTCTTCAAGTATCTCACTACTCGCAAAGCTGCTTCCCAATGTGCCTCCTTTGGTGCTTGCATGAATTGAGATAGGTCATGTACGGAGTAAGCGACGTCTGGTCGCGTGACAGCCAAATAAACCAGACGTCCGATCAGACGCTTATACTGCTCACCATCCGGCAGGTCTGGCCCGTCTGCCAATGCCAACTTATGATTCTGTTCCATAGGAAAGTCCACAGGCTTTGCTCCCAACAATCCGGCCTCTGAGTTGATGTCGAGAGCATATTTTCTCTGACACATATAGAACCCTTGACTACTACGTGCCACCTCTAACCCAAGAAAGTACTTCAGAGCCCCGAGGTCTTTCATTTTAAAGCACTCCCTCAAGTATGCCTTAAAACTCTCAAGCGCAAACTTATTATTGCCTGTGATAATCATGTCGTCCACATAAATGAGCACATTCAGCTGCAACGTTCCTTTAGACAGAGTAAAGAGAGAATAATCCGACAGCGACTGTCGAAAACCATAGTGCGTCAGTGCAATCGACAACTTCTGGAACCAACATCTAGGTGCTTGTTTCAACCCATACAACGACTTTCTCATTCGACACACCTTGTCAGAGTTATTCTTCTGGAAACCAGGTGGAATCTTCATATATATCTCTTCCTCCAAGTCACTGTGCAAGAAAACGTTGTGTACGTCCATTTGATGCACGTCCCACTGTTTGACAGCTGCGACAGCTAGGAAAGTCCGAACTGTCGCCATCTTCGCGACGGGAGCGAATGTCTCATTATAGTCCAACCGTTCCTCCTGATGATTCCCTAGACATACCAATCGTGCCTACAGTCTTAACAAATTCCCATCCTCATCACGCTTCTCAGTATACACCCATTTACTTGAAGGAAATAATGCCCTTGGTCCAAGTATGCATATAATATTAAGTCTAATAAATGCGGTTCAGTATTAATTAACAAGTTAATAATTTAGTGAGATCAAGTGAGCTGAATGCCTGACTAGAGGCCGCTTCAGTTCAAGTGGAATTAATTATATTAATCCACAGCTTACTCTTGACTGAACCCGTAGGGTCACACAAATAGTACGTAAACGGATCAAGTATTTAATGGCATTAAATACTCCATCTATGGATATTCGGAATCGACGGATCTTGGCTTCAGTGGGAGCTGAGATCGTCACAGGCAAGAAATGAATACTCCGGAAACGATGATATTGCCGGAAAAGGAAATATGGATCGTATCGGAAATATAAATATTATCCAAGTCGTAGATGTTGCCGGAAACGGAAACTTGGTACGTATCGGAAAATATTATCGGAAATGAAAATATTGCCGGAATCGGAAATATTGCCGGAAACGGAAATATTGTCAGAATCGAAAATATTATCGGAATCGGAAAATAATTCCGGAAACGGAAATATTAAATATTTGTTCGAAACGGAAATTAATTCCGGAATCGAAAATATTAAATATTGTTCGTATCGGAAATAATTTCCGGAATCGGGAATTTAATCGGAAGCGTATCGTACGAATAAGCATCGGACGAGGCCTGCCGGATGAGGGCCCAGCACGAAGCCAGGCCATCGCCTAGCAAGCCAAGCGCGCCACACGAACAGCCAAGGCCACGCCAGGTCCAGCGCAAGGCCAGGCCCAGCTGGCCGTGGCAGCGCGCGCAGCTGCGAGCAGTGGGCTGCGAGCATTGCTGCAGCTCGTGTGGGCTTGTAGCTCGCGTGGGCCGAGCGGCCGTGTGGGCTGTGCGCGGGCATGGCCTGCACGCTTGCGGGTCATGCTCGTGTAGAGTTTGTGTTCACATACGAAACCTAAAGAGTATAGGATTTGTTTAATGATTAAAATTCCTAATCCTAAAAGATAAATTAATTAAATAAGAATTCTACTAGGATTCTAATTTAATTAACGGTTTTTTCATGAAATGCCCCCGAGGTTTCACGGAATGCACCAAATACACCTGCGTGTTTCAAATTACATAATATACCCCTATTTTTAAAAAAATGCACCAAATACCCTTGGATTTAACGGAAGACTAACGCCGTTAGTGATTAGCCGATAATCAGCCTTAATTAACCTTATTAACTACATATAATTAACCCTATATCAATTCCAATGAAATATAACTAATATTTTCTTTTTTCTTTTTTCTTTTTTCCTTTCTCTTTTCTTCGATTATTTCTAATCTTTCGATCCCTTCTCTTTTCATGATTCATCTTCTCCAGTGCCCTTCACCAAGAACAACACTCCATTGTTCTCCATTCTTCCTTCAACTCCATCCTCCAAACCCAATATCAGATCAGATTGCCTACCTCCAACATTACATTACCACCACTGCTCCCCAATTAAAACCCCAATTTCTACAATTTCTACAATTCGGAGTATTAATGAAGGGGACAAAAAAATTTTGAGGCGGAGAAGTAGTAGCGGCGGGGGCGAGGAGTTGACAAGGGTGGTGTTTTAATACTTGATTTTTGATCAAATTGTGTGATTTATTTAGTCAGTTTTGTTGGTAATATTTGAGTGAATTCATGGGAGATCGGACGAATTATGGATGAGATTAGAGGAGTTGCAGCAAAACGAAGAAGAAGGAAGTGAATCTCAATTGAATTGCACCAATTGAATTACTCAAGATTAAATACTCCCAATTGAATCTCACCGGAAGGAAGTGCCCAATTGAATCTCACCAACTGAATTACTGAAATACTCAAGATTAAATACTCCATTTTCTATGAGATTCGAGGATGGATGTGAACGGGGATGATGTCGGTTGTTGTTAAAATATGGGCATTAATGGCTTCTCAAAAACAAGAAGACCGAAGAAGAAGGAAGAGGAGGCGGCGTCAGGGTGGTGGTTGGGTCGGGGAAGTGCAATAATGTGGATGGCCAGAGGAGAGATAAAACAAAGAAGAGTAGAGGTCAGAGGTGAGAAAAAAAGAAAAAAAAAAGGGGAAAAAAAGTTAATGAAAAGTAATTAGATAATTAAAAAATGGTTAAATTTAGGGTTAATTAGGTTAATTAAGGGTTAATTAGGATAATTAAGGGCTAATTCAAACTAAATACTAACGGCGTTAGACATCTATTAAGTCTAGGGGCATCTGGTGCAAATAAGTTTAAATAGGGGTATATTATGTGATTTGAAACACGCAGGTGTATTTGGTGCATTCCGTGAAACCTCAGGGGCATTTCATGAAAAAACCGTTTAATTAATTCGTATCCTAGTAGGATTCGATTACTTATTCCATGGTCTATAAATATGAGTTAAGGGCTCATAATTTATATCGAGTATTCAAGTATTCAAAGTGAGTTTTTGAGAGCAAAATTCAGTCATACAATTGCCTATAGAGTCCGAAAATAATAGTACCTTAAGGGCGATTCTAGTTGGTCAATCTTAAGGCGGATCCGGACGTGCTGTGGACTATCTACGGAGGGACTACACTTGGAGTCCTAAAGACTTGTTCTTGTTCGGTTCGGGCGCAGCTAGGGAAGGCACGCAACAAAGAGTATGCATCTAAACTATGCTAAATGATTATGTGTAAATAATATGTTTTCCTAGCTATATGGTTTTTCCGCATGATTTATGAATTGTCATATGTATCATAACCTAACAGTGGTATCACGAGCCTCTTATTATTTTCATAATCTAAAATTGCATGAACATGGTTAAATATTACAAATTTGCAAGAATTAAAAGGGGTGATTAATTTTCGTAATTGTTAATTAATTGCAAATTGCGTTTATTTAATTATACGTACGCAGTTTTTCGGCAGTTTCTTCGTTACTCATCCAAATCGAGTGATTTTTGTGTCAATTCGGCCGAACCCAGAATTCTCAAATTCGAAGCCTAACTATGACTTTTCGGAGGTTTTAGTTTTTCGAATGCAAAATTTCGTAAATTTAAGATGTTAAATTAAATATTTGCGATTCTTGTTGATAAATCTTGAATTTTTGATTGACCTACTGTATATGTTTAACAAGTTTGAATGCCTAGCCTTGTTAATTATGCAATCTAATTTGTAATTATGATTAATTTGTTGAAAATTGGAATAATTTAGAATTAATTTGATTTTCATAATTAGTTATAATTTAATTAGATACCTATGATTAAAAACCACCATAAAAATTGTAAATTTATGATAAATTTTAAATTTTTATGACCTAGACTTGAATCCATGTTAATCGGAAATCAATTGAATAATAAATTTTCGATTTTTTCGCCCTAAAATTATGAAATTAATATTATTTATTAATTTGTCATTAATTTTAAATATAAATTTTTAAATTTTATGCGATTCGCTCATATAACTTGCACGCACAAAGCAATGGACGCTACGTGTTACCCTTAAGGGGTGTTGTATAGTGCGGGCATGTGACGACGAGCAAGGGAGCTCGTCGCCCATGCGGCACGAATGCAATGAGCAAGGCCATGGTGCACGAGCACAAGGCAGCAGCCCTGCCTTGTGTCGTGGGCTGTGAGCAATGGACGAATGGGCGAGGGCGAAAGCAAGGCAAAGCAGTCGCGTGTGGGCAGCAAGCGAGCTGCGCCACAACGCGCACTGCCTCGCGCAAGCGTGCGGAGCCTCGCGCGCAGCGAGCGCAAGCTCGCGTGCCACGAGTGCTACGCCCAGCGTCGATGCCTCGCGCATCGAGCGATGGCTCGCAGGATCGAGCGCTGGCAAGCGTACGCAGCAAGCGCCGGCGAGCGCGCGCAGCGAGCAATGGCCCGCACAAAGCGAGCGCTGGCTCGCATAAAGCGAGCGCTGGCGAGCGCGCGCAGCGAACGCTGGCTCGCATGAAGCGAGCGCTGGCGAGCGAACGTAGCGAGCGATGGCTCGCGTGCATCGAGTGCTGGCGCGCGCAGCGAGCACCAGCTCGCGTGATGTCTTGCGAAGGAGAGCAGCAGCAGCGATGCGACGCAGCGCATGGGCTGCGCGCACATGGCCAGCGATGGCTGTGTGCGTGTGGCCCATGGGCGTACGTTGCGTGGGGTTGTTGCGTTGCGATTAGATCGTTTTGAGATTTTAATTTGAAATTTTTCAGTTTACGTAATTTTAATTAATTTTAAAATTAATAATTTAAATTATTTTCTTGGATTTTAATTTCGAATATTGTAATTATAATAAATTTTATTTATTCTAATTATTTTACTAAAATTAAAATCATGAATTAATTTAAATACGACTGAAATTAAATTAAACTTTTTTTTTTTGGGATTCAATTATAAATTTATATGAGCTTTAAATTTTAATTAAATTTGTATGTTTCCGGTTAGACTAGAAATACATTTTTATGTTTAAAATTAGTAAAGCATATGAATTTATTGGTTTAAGTGGGAGCCCTTTTAGTCATAAACTCTTGATTAGGTATACAAATCCTTAAGGTTAAAACAACTTGATTAGAATTAATAAGGACTGAATAATTGGTAGATTATTGGTGCCCTTGATTAATTGCTGCAAATGTTTACGTGATGCATAATGTGTTTTACTAACCAGCTATGTGGGTCATTCATGATAATGAATGGGTGAATGGTATATATTGTATATGTACTGTTTTGCAGGTTATGAAGTGACTAGTATGGCCCAAATAGGATAGAAAATATGGTATGCGTACCATTAATTTGAATGTAATTGGTCTAAAGTACCAAAATTGTTTTTCAATTCAAATATGGTCTGCGTACCATCAAATAGTTGTAATTAGTTTTAATTATAGCTTATCCTATTTGAAGAAAATGGTGCCTCCCACGGAGATTTTCAAGACGGACTTTGAAGTTAAAGCTTCAAGATGAAGTCGGACCATACTAGATCACATTTATCTTATGCATGCTTTAAGTTATTTATTGCTTTAAATATGTCTTAAAATATGCATGAGATCAAAGCTTGATTATGTTGCATGATTAAGGATTTTAGTTCACTTAAAATCTAACCAACATAGTAAGAGCCTTAAGTTCCAAACTTAAAAATTGAGTTAAAAGGTGCCATGCCAAAATATACACTTGCTTGGATATCCTTTACATCAATCTAGTAATAGTTTTCGCTCAGCGAGGTGTTACTTATTGGTCCTAAAGGGGCAAGGTACACAAATAATTGTGAGTACATGTTAGTTTTGGTGAAACTCAACGATATAAGTAAGGAGTCCTTTTATGTCGTGGCAAAATCGATAGGTTTACCTAATAAGTTCTTAGACGTACCTATCAACCAAGAATAGTTTCTAGACTATTAGCAAAAGGCTTTTGCTTACCTAAAATGTTTTAGAATTGAGTCGATAAACTGTGATTAATTCTTCAATGGTTTTAGGGTCTTGGAATCATTTTATTCACACCTGCCGGAACAATAAATTCGAATAAAATGCTAATAACTTGTTGAAATTGCATGATTGCTTTAATTTTCAAGTTATTACTCGTGATAAATGTTTAGACTTTGCATGCTTCAATGTATGTTTTAATTATTGTTTATAATTAAATATCTTGCACTGCAGTAAATCCTTTTAGAAAGGTAACAGTAAATTTCCTCGATTGGTAGTGAATCCAAGAACGATTCACGGAAATGAGAGAAAGTGAGCAATTTAAAATGTACGTTTCTTATAGCGACTTTTATGGTTGTTTTCGAACATCAAAGTCGAATGGCAAACCAATTGGTGCTTGTGAATTCAAAATACACTGTAGTTTTGAGATCATAAAGCATTGAGTTTAAACGCTCAGCTTTACCAATGGTTAACAACCTAAAATATTTTTTCCATTTAATTCTCGAATGAGTCTAGTCCCTAGACATTCGAATAGATCGATGCTTAGAGAACTTTAGAAGCTTATGGTAAGATCATCTAGTTGAAACAGAATATTCAACATAAATGGTAAGAACTTTGATAAAATGACGTTGGACATGTCTAACAAAGTATAAAAGTCAACACTAGAGAATTCAATTCTTAAGACTATAAGAAAGGGTACAAGAAATAGGAAAACAAAGGAACAAATGAAAGGAATTTACGATTCCGGTTCTACCTATAAGTTTATGTTTAAAGAGAAGTGACCTAGCAATCAAACTTCCTTGGTATCATATACCGCTTGAGGTTCTTACTTCGGTAATAACTCAAATAATGGAAGCTAGGCTACACTAATGGCCTACAAGTGAAAAATGAAGCATGGCAATGCTACATTAGTTGTAGGGTCATCTACTTTGTTTTAAGTCCTTCAAGGCTGGAACTTAATGGTTATTTTGTTCCATAATTAGCATACCTAAATTTCTGTTTCAAACATAGAAAGACTTACATTCAAGAAAACAAAACAATGTTTGTTTGTTTATTTGAATGAAATGGTCAATTACGGGCTGAGTCAATATGCTTGATTAAAACAAACAACTCTTTAACAATAAAACTTTACTAGGTTCAAATCAACCCCTTGATTTGAGTTCCACTAATCTTTGGCATTGTTGCTTAGACCATATCAACAAGTTAACATTCAAAAGCTCTATTTTGATGGACTTTTGAAAGTTGATTGATTTCTAGATAAATTTAAGACAACTAGTCTTACTTGTTGAAAGTAACAAAAGATATGAACTATTGTTAGAACGCCTAGACGATAGAGTTCAAAGCTAAAGAAAGATTTTATGACTTTATTATTTCACATGGATTTGAGTGAATATAGGTTTATTTACTCAAATGTGATATAAGTTGAATCTGTTTGGCTAGTTCAAAGATTCAGAAGTATAAAATCCACTTGGCAAGAAATCATAAAGATCTAGGTTAGATCATGTTGATGATTACTTGAGACCAAATATGATCATCAATGATTGTGTGTTGTAATTTCACAATCTAGGTCCATAAGATATGGCATATCTTAGTTGGAATAATCGAAGTCAATTAGTACTTGATTCGATTAATGATGAATCATAAAGACTTTTCCTATAATTTCTAAAACAAAATGCTCAACTACCAATAAACTAAACCAAATTCGTCAAAGCTATTGAAAAGTAATTTCAGAATAACTTTTCATAAAATATATCTAGAGAGTTGCAAAACTCAGTGGGAGCTTAGTGTTTGTCATTCGACAAACTAAGGCCCAAGTATAGATATATGTTTCATTATGATTTATTCAAATGAGACACAAGGGTATTGTTTCTACCACGAATTTTTGAGAACATAATGTTTGTTTGCTCGAAATAATGTCCTTTTGGAGATTCGTTTCCAAAATGACAAGTGGGAGAAAATAGACCTCGAAAGTCTTCGAGGTGAACAACAAACATAAACGGACATTCCGGAGGCTTTTCGAAGTGATTCAGAAAATCCGAACTTATTCTGTAAGGACTTTACAAGTGGCTTTAAAGAATAGACATCTCTTAGAAGACTTTACAAGTGCTTCAAGGAGAACAGAATATTCAAAGGACTTTCAAGTGGCTATTGATATTCTATTGTTTGATGTTCTATACCCAAGTAGGCATAGAGTTCAAATCACTAAAACTATGCAATTCTTCTATTAGATAGTGAAGAAACCTACAACTTGCAGTCAAACTATTATCATGTAGATTAATGAGTTTGTGACCTGTAAGAAAGCTATGACGAAACCCAGATTCCCTAAAATGGTTAGAGGCCATATATAGACTCAAATGTTTTAAATGGTTAGAGGCCATAAAACATACTCAATGTTTTGATGACAAAATTGAAATTTTGTTGATTTGCAAGAATAGTTTCACACCTATTGGTTGCAAGTTTGTTTTAAAGGATAAAAACCATCAAACATTGAATTGTGTTCACACAGAAAGCTAGATTAGTTGCTAAAAGTTACAAGCAAATTCACGGTGTGGATTGTGTTGAAACCTCATTCATAATCGTAATGCTCAAGTCTATATTCAAGCAATGATTGCATATTGGTACATATAGTAATTGGATGACAAAACGTATTCCTCAATCAAATGTTGGAATAAACTTTGTACATGGTATGTCATAGGATTTGTGGATCCAAATAAATGCTTGAAAAGGAAAGCTAGCTTATAAAATCTAAGTACAGATTTAAGCAAGCAATTGGGAATTGGAACTGTATTTTAGTGAAGCTAATAAGTATTTTAGTTTCATAAAATGTACATGATTCTTATAGATATATAAGAAGTTTAGTGGGAGTACGTAAAACTTATTTGGTCCTATGTGTATCACACATATCTCTCTATTGTGAAATAACATTCAAATGCTAATGACTTAGGTTTGAAATTATTCATCAATGATGGACCAAGGCGAAACTTAGTACATACTGGGTATTAAGATCTATTTACAAAGATCTTATGATATTGTTTAGTAATGGCATTTACTAAATCAAACACGAAAGACTCCATTGGAGATATTCGATCCATATGAATAAATCTAAGTAATGAATGTTTGAACTATGTATAAGCATTTACTAAGTTAAACATCAAAGAATCTAATGAGATTCTTCACCTATATTATATGTCAAAGAATTTAGTTGGATTCAGTATCTACTGTAACTGAATGAGCTAAAGTTACATGAATAGAATTCAATTGGGAATTATTCTGCAAAAGAATTTATCATGTATATAATATAAAATGAGGATCGCCAAAAACGTATCGTATGACTTTAGGCATGACGAACATATACCAATCTCTATTGATCTAAGTGAAGATCAACTAGATTGAAATTAAGAATACTTATGGTACTTAAAAAGGTACATAGGAATAGTCCTTGATTCAAGGAAATAAAGATATGCTAAATATTGATGCTACACGCATAAACACTGGCAAAGGATCAAGCAAGACCCTTTGGTGTTAACCATTGATAAGGACGAGCTATAGAGCATCGTGTTTTGAAATGGCAACATGGATTGGAGACCATGAGTTGTTGCGTGGGATATTAAAATATTAATTTCTATGTTCTAAGATACAGCTGGAAAGTATTCCACATATCTTTGAACTGCTTGGATAAGTAATTCCAAACAAAGCATCACTAGCAACCTATAAAGTTGAAGTAAAAGTAATTATTGCCTAAGAAGCAATAAAATAGAGTTGTTTATATGAGTTCTTCATTGAACTTGGGAAGATCACATGTCTGTTGACTTAATGGTTCTTCATTGCAAAATGCGTAGAACCACTAATGTAGCAAGAAAGACTAGATCACAAAATAAACATACTCAAAAGTTCTTATCATCATATCTCGAAGAACATTCGATGAAAAGGATGTTAAGATTGGCAAAGCGTGATAACTAAACCTATGCAACAAGTGAGAAGCAACACTCACGTTGTAGCACTGGAAATCAAGCATAGCTTTGAATTCCATGAACTGTTTTAAAGATGGGTGTGAGGCCCATGGTTGTAAAACAATGGGGTTGAACATTTATCATATATGAAATGTATTTTCATATTCCATTTAATCTTGGTTTAGTATTAAATGATGAGTCCCTTCAATTTGACGATATATTCAAGATAGACTGTCAGGACCAGTCCTGTGACTAAGAAATGTCTATCAAGTGAACTTGAATGTCAAAGGTTGAAAATGGTCCCTAGTCGGAGTTTTCTATAAAATTGGACGCATAGAAAACGTTAGACGATTAGAATGCAAGATGACTAGTAGTTCTGTTTCTTGAACTATGTGGACATGGCAATGTCATAATCATTTGCATAGATACTTACTTTGGGAAGACTAGTATCGGACAAGACCTACGAAACTTTACTGTAAGAGATGAAAATCTGTCATAAGTAAATTTCATTAAAATTATTAGACACTAAATCCTCAATACCTGAGTGATTTGAGATTACTTGTTTGAGAACTGGTTGCTTTAACGTTGACCAACCGTCGCACCGTAAAAGGAGGCTATAAAGGCAACGCTCAGGTAATCACCTATCAAACGAAGTCTAATCTCAATATCGCAAGATTGGGATTGTCCTCCCATAAATCGGGATGAGATGCTTAAAAGTTGTACAAGGCCACTCGGAGAGCTAGAAACTGTGAAATGCATGGCCGTGCTCGGATGAATCATAGGCTATGATTATCTGTTTATTTGATCAGTTGAACTCTGAAACCGAGGAACACCTCTGGACATAATAAGGATGACAACTCTTACCTTATGTTCAAGAGAAAGCATCGAGCGACAAAGGAATTAGGAAATGCACACTTGTCCCTAAGGACAAGTGGGAGACTGAAGGAAATAATGCCCTTGGTCCAAGTATGCATATAATATTAAGTCTAATAAATGCGGTTCAGTATTAATTAACAAGTTAATAATTTAGTGAGATCAAGTGAGCTGAATGCCTGACTAGAGGCCGCTTCAGTTCAAGTGGAATTAATTATATTAATCCACAGCTTACTCTTGACTGAACCCGTAGGGTCACACAAATAGTACGTAAACTGATCAAGTATTTAATGGCATTAAATACTCCATCTATGGATATTCGGAATCGATGGATCTTGGCTTCAGTGGGAGCTGAGATCGTCACAGGCAAGAAATGAATACTCCGGAAACGATGATATTGCCGGAAAAGGAAATATGGATCGTATCGGAAATATAAATATTATCCAAGTCGTAGATGTTGCCGGAAACGGAAACTTGGTACGTATCGGAAAATATTATCGGAAATGGAAATATTGCCGGAATCGGAAATATTGCCGGAAACGGAAATATTGTCAGAATCGAAAATATTATCGGAATCGGAAAATAATTCCGGAAACGGAAATATTAAATATTTGTTCGAAACGGAAATTAATTCCGGAATCGAAAATATTAAATATTGTTCGTATCGGAAATAAATTCCGGAATCGGGAATTTAATCGGAAGCGTATCGTACGAATAAGCATCGGACGAGGCCTGCTGGATGAGGGCCCAGCACGAAGCCATGCCATCGCCCAGCAAGCCAAGCGCGCCACACGAACAGCCAAGGCCACGCCAGGCCCAGCGCAAGGCCAGGCCCAGCTGGCCGTGGCAGCGCGCGCAGATTCGAGCAGTGGGCTGCGAGCATTGCTGCAGCTCGCGTGGGCTTGTAGCTCGCGTGGGCCGAGCGGCCGTGTGGGCTGTGCGCGGGCATGGCATGCACGCTTGCGGGTCATGCTCGTGTAGAGTTTGTGTTCACATACGAAACCTAAAGAGTATAGGATTTGTTTAATGATTAAAATTCCTAATCCTAAAATATAAATTAATTAAATAAGAATTCTACTAGGATTCTAATTTAATTAATTCGTATCCTAGTAGGATTCGATTACTTATTCCATGGTCTATAAATATGAGTTAAGGGCTCATAATTTATATCGAGTATTCAAGTATTCAAAGTGAGTTTTTGAGAGCAAAATTCAGTCATACAATTGCCTATAGAGTCCGAAAATAATAGTACCTTAAGGGCGATTCTAGTTGGTCAATCTTAAGGCGGATCCGGACGTGCTGTGGACTATCTACGGAGGGACGACACTTGGAGTCCTAAAGACTTGTTCTTGTTCGGTTCGGGCGCAGCTAGGGAAGGCACGCAACAAAGAGTATGCATCTAAACTATGCTAAATGATTATGTGTAAATAATATGTTTTCCTGGCTATATGGTTTTTCCGCATGATTTATGAATTGTCATATGTATCATAACCTAACATTACTCCCCAGTGATTTCTTCCCTTCCGGCAAATTTTCCAACGTCCATGTCCCCTGTTCCTCCAACGCGTCGATTTCAGCAGCCATTGCTTGACGCCACCCCTCATGTTGCATCGCCTGTTTAAAACTCTTAGGAACTTGCCCTTCTTGCAACGCTGCTATATAATGCCTGTGTTTTGACGAGAAACGCTCATAATTAACAAAATATGTGATAGGATAAGGAGTACCTGAGGGTGATGACGTCGTAGGTGTTTTGTTGAAAGTACTATATTTTTCCCGTATTGTATGTATCACACAATCTTTCAGCTTTGTCGACGGAAACTTCGCACGCTTCCCCCTAGCTACCTAACTCTGTATCCTCCGCACACTGCCTTTTCTCACTCTCATCATTACCCGTCGTCTCATCACCACCTGTTGTCGATGAGACGACGTCTGATTCTACTCGACTAGGTGTATCATGTTGTTCCTCCCTCACAGGCGACGGCACTCCCCTGTCGTCGCCACTGGTCAACGACACCTCCTCATTATCACCCGTATGCGACGACACTCCCTCAGTATCACCTGTAGGTGACGACACTCCCTCAGTATCCCCTGTAGGCGACGACACGTTCTCAGGACACATAGTCCTACTCTCATCCAAACTCCAATGGTCAAACTCCCCATCACCATCATGCACCAGTGGCAACACATTCGATGCATCTGCGAAAGGAAACGTCCCTTCATGAAACCTGACATCCCGTGAGACAAAGAACTCATGTGTCTCTAGATCATAAAGTTGCCATCCCTTCCTGCCAAACGGATAACCCAGAAACACACATCTGCGACTCCGAGACTCAAACTTATCCCCTTTACACCGTAGATTATATGCATAACACAGACACCCAAACACTCGGATAGGCACATACGATGGTGGTTTACCAAATAACATCTCATAAGGTGTTTTATTGTCAAGGACCGGGGTAGGTGTACGGTTTATCAAGTAACAGGCAGCCAAAACACATTCCCCCAAAATTTTATCGGAAGATTTCCTTGAAAACGTAATGCCCTCCTAACATTCAAAATGTGTTGGTGCTTTCTCTCGACTCTCCCATTTTGTTGAGGTGTCCCAACACACGACGACTCAAACAAAATCCCATGTTGACGAAAATAATGTTGCAAGAAATTGAATTCAGTACCATTATCACTGCGTACTACTCTAAGGGATCGGTTAAACTGACACTTAATCATGGCAACAAAATTAAGAAAGGTCGATTCAACGTCCATTTTATTACTCAGTAAATAAATCCAAACACCTCTAGAATAATCGTCAACAATGGTAAAAAAAATACTTCGCCCCACAAGACGAGGGGGTCTTGTAGGGTCCCCATAAATCAAGATGGACCAATTCAAATGTGCGACTAGCACGACTATTACTAACGGGAAAACTCTCCCTACATTGTTTTGCCCGCGGACATACATCACAAATTGTGTTATTCTTCCTAATCTTATGACTCACATGAGGAAGTAACTGCAATACTCTTTCCGACGGATGCCCCATTTGTTGATGCCACAAGTCAACCACACACTCCACTGCTAGCACACGAACCCTCGGAGCCCCACGGAAAAAATATAGTCCTTCTTGTCGATCACCCACGCCAATCACCATCCTCGTCGAGCGGTCCTGAAGAACACACATTTTGTTAGTAAATTGAGCAGCACAATGTAATTCGTCACTTAATTGAGTTACAGAAATTAAATTGCAGTTCAATTTAGGCACAAATAGAACGTTATCGAGCACGAAACCATCCTCCAAGACCACCGAACCATATTGGTTTGGATTTGCAGGTTGACCGTCTGGTAACACAACCTGTTGATTGCTTGATGTTTTGATATTTCTCAGAATTGAAATATCACCCGTCACATGACGTGAGGCCCCACTGTCAACAATCCATTGTAAATCAAGATTACCTTGCAACTTGTTTGGTGGTCGTGACAAGATGTCAACAATTTGCTGGACTTGCTCCTTCGTCACACCAACAAGCTCATGATTTGTTGTCTTCACTGCTCCCTGCGATCCGCCTCCACTCGTCACAGTGGTTGTCGCCCCTCCTGTGGTATTACTCACGGCATTGGCACGAGCGACACCAATGGTCGACGACGCTGCCCCACGAGCTCCTCTACCTCCTCTAATCGATGTCCTACCTCCTCGACCAGGCCCTCTTCCACCTCGTTTCTTCTCATCCCACCATTCGGGAAATCCAATCAGCTGATAACAAGTTTCTTCCTCATGACCCTCACGATTGCAATGACCACAAAATCTGTCACTCGCATCTCCCGACCTCGATCGACCCTTAGTCTCGACCTTGAACGCCATGACACTCTCCGTACCTCTCGTTGCCTTGGCGCGCATGGTCTCGGTATTCATAACCGGCTGGTATGCCTCGTCGAGGCCTGGCAACGGCGATCTTGCTAACAGTTGTGCACGAATGGCTTCATAGTGATCGTCTAGGCCAATTAAGAAATAGTGCAGACGATCTTCATCATGAATGTCCCCCACCTGCTTCGTTATGTTGCGCGTGCAACCCGCACATATACTGTTGACCCTAAAGTTTTGATGATGACAAAGCAAACTCCTGACAATTGGTTAAGTTATGTTGCATAATAGGTTCCGAGATCCTTAGAGGGATAATGCTAAGTTAAGGAGATCCTGAGTTGGATAAACTAAGCAACGTGGAATATAAGCAAGTAATTGATCCATGTCAGACACTACATTGAAGAAATAATCATTAAGCAAGGCGAGATCCTTAGGCGAGTTCCTAAGGCGAGATCCTCATATATTATGTGGATCCTCGATGTTCCAGAGAAGGAACAAATTGGGAAGTCTTCGAGTGAAGCTTCTAAAGGTGCAACATGAAGACTACAACATATGAGCTTATGTTTAGGATTTATGTAAGTATTTAATATTGTTTATACGTAATTTGGAACGAAAGGAACCTAAGTATTTTGGTACGTTTTAAATGAAATATGTTAACTGTAATTATAAAAGAGTTTTAACTTGGAAAATCTTTTTAATAAATAAAATGAATTTAATTAATAAATGAAACATAGGATTCTGATTTATTATCCTTGTTTCTCAAGTAAAAGATTTTCCATGTTCCTTGAAACTCTCCCCACGTATTTCTGTTTAACGTACATTTAGTGTTTTGATTTGGTCTCCCTTGTTTCTCTCCAACTATGCCCATGTTACTGAGCAGTAACTGTTAGTGGGTAGTTGAGGAGAACATGGGTACCCAACCCTAAGTAAAACTCTCCTATAAAAGGAGAAGAGTTTTGGCTTTTCAAAACACAACTGATTTCTACAAAATCTATCTTAAAGAGCTTAAACGTTTTAAAAGAATCAGTTGGCAAAATAGAGTGTTCCTTGAGTTCCTTATTACTATAAGCTTTATTACGTACTAGAATCTATCTATCATATTGTATTTTGGGTTTAAGGATTGAGTGATCCTTGAGTGACTTAGAGTTAAGTCAAAGAGAGAAAGAGCGACTAAGAGTTTAGTCAAAGAGAGAAACAGCGACTTAGAGTTAAGTCAAAGAGAAAAGGAGCGACTTAGAGTTAAGTCAGAGAGAGAAAGAGTAGCACAGTAATCGAAGGGGATTGCTGTGGGGAACTCGTGTTCGAGAGGAACTCGAGTTAAAGAGTGTATTTGTAATAGAGTTATTGCATTAATACAAAAGAGTAGTGAGGTTCTTCTTGATTAGGGTCAAGAAGGTTCCTCCGTTTTATATCTTTCTTCGCTCATTGTTCTCAGTCTCTTTATTGTTTAAATTCCGCAAGAAACTTACTCAAGTTCCCAAGAAACAATTCACCCCCCCTCTTGTCAAGTGTTCTCACTGAACTATCAGTTGGTATCAGAGCCGGATCTCACAAAAATACAGGAAACCCTGTTGAGAAAAAGTTCCTGGAAAGTATGAACGCTTACGAGAAACTCGAGGAAGGTTATTCCACTCAAAGACCTCCAATGTTCAACGGAAAATTCTACACCTACTGGAAGAACAGGATGGAGATCTACATCAAGGCAGAGAACTATTAAGTCTGGCGAGTCATAGAAGTCGGTGATTTCGAGGTAACAATGATCAATGCTCAAAATGAGGTAGTTCCTAAACCCATGTCTGATTTTACTAAGGAAGATTTTGAGAAATTTGAAATCAACGCAATGGCTGTGAAAATCTTGCATTGCGGCCTTGGACCTCATGAACATAACAGAGTTATGGGGTGCAAGAGCGCAAAGCAAATCTGGGATCTCCTTCAAATAACTCATGAAGGAACTAATGAGGTCAAACGTTCAAAAATTGATTTATTAATGTCTAAGTATGAACGTTTTGAAATGCAACCAAGAGAAACAATACAGGAAATGTTTACTCGTTTCACTAATATTACTAATGAACTAGTTTCTCTTGGAAGAAATATTCCCTCTGATGAACAGGTTAGGAAGATCCTAAGGAGCATACCACAGGATGATAGATGGAGAACCAAGGTCACAGCATTGTTCGAAACAAAGGATTTCACCAAATTCAACATTGAACAATTGGCGGGATCCTTGATGACTCACGAATTACATCTAGGAGCAGTTGTTCCTGAGAACCGAGGCCTTGCTCTCAAGGCTGAGGAACAGGAGGACTCAGAACCTGATGAAGATGAGGTTGCTACGCTGGTCAGAAGAATGAAAAGATTTTACAGGAACTCTAAACCTGGAAATCTAAGAGGAAGGAACTCAATGAGAAAACTAAGCGGTTCCAAGTCTGACCAAGGATGTTTCAAGTGCGGTGATTCTGACCATCAAATCAAAGACTGTCCTCAGTGGAAAAATGAAAAAGGGAAAGGCAAGGGAAAGGATCAATACAAGGAAAGGTTCAACAAATCCACCTTTGCCAAACCCAATTTCAAGAAGGCAATGATTGAAGCTTGGGAAGAAGCCACTGACTCGGAAGAAGATGAGGATCAATCAGATGAAGAAACAGCAAACCTTTGTCTTATGGCAAAGATCGATGGAACCACCCAAGATCCATCAAGTGAAGTAAGGTCCTCAACTCTTTTATCTCTGTCTAAAACTAAATTAGTGGAATTATTGATAGAAACTCTAGACATTTTTAAAAAGCTTATCGTAATAAAGGCTCAAATTGACAAGGAAATGGAACTTAGCAAAGAACACACAACCTACCTCGATAATGTTAAATCTGATGTACATGGTAGGTTCTTTCAGTTGCCTGTCAGGAATACCTCTCTTAAAGACTATTTCAAAAGAGTTAAAAAAGTATATATTATGCTTGATGAAGCTAACAATGTTGATGAAATTCAGGAACAAGAAGATTTCGAAATTGGTTTAATTCGTTTTACAGATAATGATGAGGAAATCTCTCCTGGAAGACATCAAAATGGAATAGAAGATCCACAAACACAAGAAACTGCTTCTAACCAAAAAGTTCATGTACAAAGAAATCCAAGAGCCCCTGATCCTGAGGAACCAGAAAATGATGATTCTGAGGAACCGGAAGAAGATCAAGAAACCTCTGATGCAGAGGAACAAGGATCTCAGGAAAAGGAAGGAACTGAGGAGACCTTAGATGTTCCAGTGGCACAATATCAACCTAAGCCCTGGAAACATCAAAGTTCTCACCCAATGGATCTGATTATCAGTGATATTAGGAAAGGAACTCAAACAAGGTCTCAACTAAGGAACTTCTGTGCTTTTCATGCGTTCCTCTCCACAATCAAGCCAAGGAACCACACTGAATCTTTGAAAGATACTGATTGGATCACTGCCAAGCAAAATGAGTTAAACGAGTTCCAAAGGAACAAGGTATGGCATCTGGAATCCAAACCAAAGAATCAAAAGGTCATAGGATCGATGTGGGTGTTCAGGAACAAGCTTGATAAACATACAACGATCATCAGGAACAAGGCAAGGTTAGTAGTCAAAGGCTACAATCAACAGGAAGGTATTGATTTCGAAGAAACGTTTGTACCTGTTGTTAGATTAGAAGCTATTCGAACTCTAATTGCTTTTGCAGCCTTTATGGGATTTAAGTTGTATCATATGGACGTCAATGCTTTCTTAAATGATTTTCTTGAAAAAGACGTCTATATGGAACAACCCCCCGGTTTCGAGAATCCCGAATTTCCGAATCACGTCTATAAGCCTGACAAAGCTCTCTATGGGTTAAAGCAGGCTCCGAGATCGTGGTACGAGAGATTATGCAAGTTTCTTTTACAAAATGATTTTAAACGAGGAAGAATTGATAAAATTCTATTTTTAAAAGCAAAAGGATCTGATTCACTAGTTGTACAAATTTACTTTGATAATTTACTGTTTCGTACAAATAATGAAAGTTTTTGCAAGAATCTTGCAAAGTAAACAAGCAGAGAGAAGCACGGGAAAATGAGATTGGACCTCGGGATGATCAAGCTAAGATAACTAAGCAGGAAAGTTCCTCACAAGGTATTACTTTTATAGATTTATGCATAACTACTATATACCATTATAAATACGTGTGCGTAAAGCATAACTGAAGTTTACCATTGTTAAGGAACAACCGAATATTTAAAATTAAAATATGTATTTAATTAGTCAGTAATATGAGATACGTGATTTATTAGTTTCACTAAAATATAAGGATCATGGATATATTTTTTATGTTACAATTTTTTTCCTATCTTTTATTTTTCCACAAATTATTTTTATTTTTATTTCTCTTTTATATATCCATAATTTTTCTTATTCCATTAAACTTTATTTTTCCAAAATTAAAAGCTAATGAATCACTCGTATGGATCTCATACCCAAAGCCACCACAAATTCACATCTCACCAAATTCAAACACAAGAAACCCAAAAAAAAAAAAAAAAAAAAAAAAAAAAAAAAAAAAATTAAAAATCCCCAAATTCAAACCCTAGTCATGAAAAATACCCAAATTGAAAATCACCACCACCACCACCGGCGGCCGGACCCAACAGGCCACAACCACCGGCATCCGGGGCTCGGCGACCGGCGACTACCCGGCCAACCGACCACCACCGCATCGGAGCCCGCACCCAACATCAGCCACGAACCACCAAATTCGTAAAACCCAAAACCCCTTCCGCCTTTGTCTCTCCGGTGCCGTCCACCTCCGTCCTCGACGTCGTCCATCCATCCCACCGGTAACCGCGAACATCCAAAACAGCATAACCCCCTCCGAAACTCGCACACCCAACCTGTTCGCACCACCACATCCACGACCCAACACGGCCGCAAATCATCCGCCTAACCCAAACCTAAAACCCGCGACCCGACGACCCAAACACAAAACCACCCCTCTGTTTCAGTTATGTTCGTCGAGAGGAATGGGGAGAAGCAGCACCGAACCGCGACAGGAGAAGAGGTCGGGTGGTGAGATGTTCCAAAACCAAAAAAAAAAAAAAAAAGGGGAGCCCGTTCTCAGGGGGAATTACCTCATTCCGTATTCCTTCTATTGAGGATGCAAATTGGGTGAAGGGATTTGCAGTTTATAGACTTGGTGTGAAAAATATCGAGGAATTCGATGAAATACTGGAACATCAAGAATGGGTTATGATGTATATATATTAAGGGAAAGACGTTATTTTATTTCATTAAAAAAAAAAAAAAAAAAAAAAAAAAAAAAAAAAAAAAGTATGAAAGGGTTTAAATGGTGGTTCCTAAGGTGAACAGTTCTCTGTTGTTTGTTGATATATATTATGATAATGAGAATGATGATGAGAAAGTGGAAGAATGAAAAGACGCAATAGAAATTGAGAAAGGATATGGATCTATATGCAGTTGAAAAAGGAACAACCTAAACTTGTTACATACCCAAGCCATCTTTCCTGATCCTATCCATTTGTGTTACATTACGCTTTTGATTTTTTTTGGAACTTTTTATTTTATTTTTTTTATTTTTTTGTATGTAACCATCTGTTGGGAAACATACAATTTCTCTTCCTTTATTTCTGTGGAACTCCTAAAAGATCGTATCTCTAAAAACTTGGCTTGTTAATTATTATGTTTTATATTCGAATTTAGTACGTTGGAACTTAACTTTGAGGCTAACTTAGTTTGCCAACTGTTGATCGGAGGGCGCTATAATCGGTATATATTAGTATTGTGTATTTCTACTTTTTGTTAATGCCAACAGGGGGAAATGAATGCAAACTTAACTTAAATTGATCACTTGAGTCCGTCTCACTACTCTCTTCTCGATGTAAGTTTATAAAATTTTATTTCTCGTTCTTAATTTTATTTTCGTTTATTAAAATTAATTTCAATTTTCCTTAATTTCATTTAGGAAATTTAGATTAATTTTTATAAAAATACTTTATTTAATTTATTGCTTTATATTTATGCTAATTGATTATTATTGCATTTAGTGAAAGTTTGCTTATGTTGTCATCACCAAAAAGGGGGAATATTGTTGACCCTAAAGTTTTGATGATGACAAAGCAAACTCCTGACAATTGGTTAAGTTATGTTGCATAATAGGTTCCGAGATCCTTAGAGGGATAATGCTAAGTTAAGGAGATCCTGAGTTGGATAAACTAAGCAACGTGGAATATAAGCAAGTAATTGATCCATGTCAGACACTACATTGAAGAAATAATCATTAAGCAAGGCGAGATCCTTAGGCGAGTTCCTAAGGCGAGATCCTCATATATTATGTGGATCCTCGATGTTCCAGAGAAGGAACAAATTGGGAAGTCTTCGAGTGAAGCTTCTAAAGGTGCAACATGAAGACTACAACATATGAGCTTATGTTTAGGATTTATGTAAGTATTTAATATTGTTTATACGTAATTTGGAACGAAAGGAACCTAAGTATTTTGGTACGTTTTAAATGAAATATGTTAACTGTAATTATAAAAGAGTTTTAACTTGGAAAATCTTTTTAATAAATAAAATGAATTTAATTAATAAATGAAACATAGGATTCTGATTTATTATCCTTGTTTCTCAAGTAAAAGATTTTCCATGTTCCTTGAAACTCTCCCCACGTATTTCTGTTTAACGTACATTTAGTGTTTTGATTTGGTCTCCCTTGTTTCTCTCCAACTATGCCCATGTTACTGAGCAGTAACTGTTAGTGGGTAGTTGAGGAGAACATGGGTACCCAACCCTAAGTAAAACTCTCCTATAAAAGGAGAAGAGTTTTGGCTTTTCAAAACACAACTGATTTCTACAAAATCTATCTTAAAGAGCTTAAACGTTTTAAAAGAATCAGTTGGCAAAATAGAGTGTTCCTTGAGTTCCTTATTACTATAAGCTTTATTACGTACTAGAATCTATCTATCATATTGTATTTTGGGTTTAAGGATTGAGTGATCCTTGAGTGACTTAGAGTTAAGTCAAAGAGAGAAAGAGCGACTAAGAGTTTAGTCAAAGAGAGAAACAGCGACTTAGAGTTAAGTCAAAGAGAAAAGGAGCGACTTAGAGTTAAGTCAGAGAGAGAAAGAGTAGCACAGTAATCGAAGGGGATTGCTGTGGGGAACTCGTGTTCGAGAGGAACTCGAGTTAAAGAGTGTATTTGTAATAGAGTTATTGCATTAATACAAAAGAGTAGTGAGGTTCTTCTTGATTAGGGTCAAGAAGGTTCCTCCGTTTTATATCTTTCTTCGCTCATTGTTCTCAGTCTCTTTATTGTTTAAATTCCGCAAGAAACTTACTCAAGTTCCCAAGAAACAATTCACCCCCCCTCTTGTCAAGTGTTCCTACTGAACTATCATATACACCTTGGAACTCATGCATATTGTACGTACTCCTTCCATACCTTCGACAAGCGGCCATAGTACTCCATGACGCCCTCAGACGTGCCTTGCTTGCAGCCACTCAGAGCCATCTTAATATGACATACCCTAGTACCCGACACGACGCAGTACCGCGTCCTCAAATGACTCCACAACTCGTGAGCAATATCAAAGTCTTCCAGATTCGAACGCAAACTCTCGACTATGGTGTTTGTGATCCAAGACACCACCATCGAATTGACCGCAATCCAATGTTTCATCTTCGTCGCGTCCGTAATGGGTTCCTTCACAGAACCATCAAGAAAACCAAATTTGAATTTTGAAATCATCGAGCGACGAACGGCTTTGGCCCACTCATCGTAGTTCGACGCTCCTCTTAGTTTCACAGGAGTGATAACAATACTGGGGCAGTCGCCTGACCCGAGATAATAGTCTAGGTCGACGGCGGCGACTGTCTTTTGTGATGTCTCCTCGTCGGTACCCATTGGAATACTCGAGGAATTTGTAACTCCTAATATCTCAGGACTCAACTAGCGAAGGAATTCGCTGTTCTCAAACTCGTGCGGAAAAAAAATTTAGGGTATTTAACCTAGGCTCTTGATACCATGTCAAATATTGTGTAATCTCGTATCATTCTCATTAATCACAAACGTATATATAGTACAACTCAGTTACCTAAACCCTAGGTTACATATTAGGTAACATACCATAGTTAGGACTCTACAGAATATTCACAGAATAATATCTAATATCTTAACAAATAAGCTTTTGTCCGGTAATTTTAATTTTGGTTAGATTTGGAGAGGGTTATTGTCGAGCCATTATCTACTCATTCTCTAAATCGTGTTAGATATCAATTTTGGCTTAATGCTAGTGATACTAGTAACTCTTACCACAACTACCATAACTATAAGTCTGTAGCTCTATATAAGATAGAGCTACATAAGTATATTTTAATTTCAATTGAAGAGTCGGGTCAACATTGCGGGTTACAAGCTGTATCAGGCTGGGTCATCAACGGGCCGGGTTTAATCAAGTATTTTTCAAGTTTAAATGGATTCAATTTGACTTTAGGTCGGATACATATTTGATTTGGATTGTAGTTTATCGCATTTAATTGATTTAAGGTTGACTTCAGGTCAGTTACATGTCGATTTCATGTATTAAATTATTCAAAATGAATCGATTCATATCGAGTTAGGATTTAGTACGTGTTGCACAATAATCTAGAGTTCCTCCGGTAAAATCAGGCAAGTAAAGTTCGGATACAGGTAACTTAAGAAGTCGGGTCATTTTTGACACCCTATTGCCAATGAAATGTAAAAGGAAGCCGTCGTAGAAGAAAAGACAAATATGACACTCAATTGTTTTTAAACAAGCCCACATTCAAAAATTCTATATTAAGTACAACTCCAAGAAAGTCAAATTTAGAGCATCTTTCTCTACCGAGTACACCTATAGCTAGGTGTATCAAAAAACTTTTTCTTTTCTCGTTTGATCAACTTTTTCTCTTGAATACACGGTTTGTCGGCCTATAACTACGTCGCCACAATATATAATATGTATAGATTTAGATTCCATTAGTTTCAACGAAAAACAATTTTCACTCACAATAATTTTCAAGAGAGAAAACATCACAAGGAGAAATGTGCCTTATTCAAAGAAAAGTTTGCGGGAACTATTTTTCATATTAATTTGGAAAACTCGCCCGCTAACAAAACAAACAAAGTAAAATGGATTATCATTTCCGTGAAAAGTATTTTCAGTCAAAATAAACGGAGCTGTTATGTTTGTTTTTTTATGCCTAAATTGAAGGCCTAATAGTTAATATTAAGACATGTATACGATAGGTCTCAGATTCAAAAGTCCGATCACCCTTATATTTATATATGCACCCTTATAGATTATATTGCATTCTAGCTCATTTGCCACCCAAAATAACCAAACAAGAAAAGGGGGGGAAAACCCCTTAAAAATTATATTAATCCTTTTTTGGATACACAAATGCATAATTACATGTACATAACCATGATCATAAATTTTCCTTCAAAAAACAAAAAACCATGATTACAAAAACCAAAGTTAATGAAAAAAAAGTGAATTATAAAAGTAATTAAAAAACCTAATTATTATGAAAATTGTTTTGTAATTGCAGCAACAGTAGAAGAAGAATTATGATGAGACGAAGACCTTTCTTTGACAGTTTTGGAGTGTGTCAACAAAACTCCTTTCGTTTTCTTACTTGTTGAATGAATCAATTTCTTCAAAAACCCATTTTTCTTCCTCAAATTCTTCCCATCATCTTCTTCTAGAATCTTCCCACCAATTAAATTGTTCTTAATTTTCCCACCAATTATTTTTTCACTGTAATTAACACAATCAATTTTACTGTGTTTTGACAGAGGAGCACAGCTAACAGATCGGCTTTTCTTCAACCCGTTGTTTAATACCATCCCTACCGAAACGTACGCCTCCGACCCGTTTCTTCGGTGGCGGCTACCCGGGGATTTCCGGGTTGTTGCGGTGGTGGTGGTGGTGGTGGTGGTGGTGGAGGTGGAGGAGGCGGTGGAGTAAGGCGGCGATGAAGCGAAAGAGGAGGAATAAGAGATGAAAGTGGTGCTTTTCCTGGTGTTGTTGAAGGAAGAGGAGTTGCTGAGATTTGATAGCTTTTCTCTTAAGCATGATGAACAAATTCCTGGAAGTTGTCTTGGATTTGGATGTCTTCTGCAATTTGTTGAATCTGATTCTGAAAAACCCATTTTTGTTTTTTTGTTTTTGTAATTTGTTTCAAAGTGATTGAAAGAAAAATAATGTAGCAAAGAAAGAAAACTTTGGGTTGGAGTGGGGTTTATATACAAAAAATGAAAGGCTCAATTGGTAGTCAATCTTTTAGATTGACAAAATATGTCATTTAAGGGGCATTATTCTAATAATATATATATCGTTTCTCATTTGCGCACTATTTATCAAACGATTTTGACAACCATTCTTTCAACATTATGCAAGAATTAATAAATATAGTCAAGTGAAATCTTGTTAATTTCGTATCAAGTGAAGATTCAAATATCAAGTTTTTTTTTATAACTTTTACTTATAAGCAATTAGAGATATTAATGTTTAAAGAAATGCGTTGGAATACGTGAAAAGAAAAAGAAATGATGTAAGTACTGTGAAACGGAGTTAATATTTGCTATGGTTTTGCAGTTATACTTATTTTATTTTATTTTTACTTTTTAAGTTTATCGAAGTTGATAGAGAATAAAATTCTTTTAGGATGTTAAGTGTCTAATTCTGGTCCCATTATATTTCCTAATATGATTATTGTTATTGTAACACTATAAGTATGATCAATAGCACTCTAATTTAAGGAGCTTTTACAAATCTAACGTGGTATTAGAGATTGTATAATATTTTAAATTGTGTTATAGCAGAAGCGAGAAAGATTATAAATAACGTAAATAAAATGTTATAACCTACGGAGTTTGTATGGTACACCTATATTTTCTAGACAGATGCAGAAAAGTCCATAAAATAAGCCTAAAACAAATAAGTCTAGTGCAGAATAACAGACCGCGAGAAGAAACGTTACAGTAAAAGACTTGATCGATTCAAGACATATTTTCACAGATTATATACTTCCTCCGTTCTTTTTTAAATGACACAATTATTTAGGCACGTTTGCCAATGCACGATTTCAAACTTTAATATCTCTAATTGTGGATCGGAAAAAATTATAAAAGTTGATATTTAAATAATATTTACAGATACGAATCCAGGGGCGGAACTAAGGGGGGCTGGCGGGGGCCATGCCCCCCCCCCCTGTGATTTAGGATAAATATAAAATTTGCAGTTATAGACCACATGTTATAAGTAGCGTAGCTGGTTTGAATGTGTTGGGAATTATCCAATGCTCCTGGGTTCGAGCCTGCTAGCATCCTTTTTTTTACATCTTAGTTAAATTTATTGGGTAGAAGTTCATATATTCAATACCTCTTATCTAAAATTCACAAATATGTTATACTTAAATGTACAATGTGTTTAATGTATTTAGAACAATTTTTGTGTTTCTCTATATTGTGGAACTCTATGATATTTTATAAATCTGTTAATTTCTATCTCTATTCTCTTATCAGTAAAAATATTCATATCCTTAATTTATTTTCTACTGCTTTGAATAAAATTAAAGAAAATCGAAGGAATATTACTTAAACCTTTGAAATATTATGTGCAATAAATTTTTTCATTCGTATTATTTTTTAGACAAAGATAATATATTCGATCGTACGTTAACCTTTGGCCCCCCAAACTCCAATTTCTGGTTCCGCCACTGTACGAATCTAATAAGACCCACACGACTATGTTTTTTCTTATGTATAAACCACAAAAGAAAGTCAAAGGTGTTTGTGTGAATAGTGTCTAAAACCTCATTGTGTCATATAAATAAGAACAGATGAAGTATATTTTTTCTAATTTATTTACGATAATACCCTTTTAATTAACAAAATACATGAAGTATTGATTAAGGACATTATATGGTGGATGCTCGAAAGAAAGGGTTAGACAAATAATAACGTGTTTCCACGAAGTTTCTTTAACGAGTCGTACGTGATGACTAGAGTTGCGTACCCCCACGAACTCCGACTTGACTACAAGTAAATCATTAAAATATTTGATAGCTTGGATTTGCTGCCTTCTTGGAATCTACGAATTTAATAATACGGATTAGAATAGATAGATACGGTACATACCGATAGACCTGGTTATCGGGCGGGGCGGGTCAGGATCGGTGCTGGTCAAAAAAGGGTCGGGTATTGAAAGGGTCATTTTTAGCGGGTCGATAATGGACGGGTCAAAAGTGGGTCGCGGGTCAATAGCGGGTCATTAGTGGGCGGGTCAATAAACGAGCAATGAAAAATGAAAAACAAAAGAGCCATGTGCAAGTACAAGTAAATACGAAGCTATACACCTAAGTTTTTGTATCATTACTATTTTAATTTTCAAAATAATTGTAGTATAAGTTTGACCCTATAATGACCCTGTCCAATAAAGGCCCTGTCCAATAAGAGCCCTGCCCAATAAAAGCCCTATTAACTTGATCCTAACCCTATATCCATTTGACTACCCTGTCCAATAACCAGGTCTACATACCGAGTACAAATATATAAACAATCTTAGGATGAAAATATCGGATATGTGCAAATTTATCAAAAAAGACCTTTTATAATTTAAATTTTGCGAGGAATGATCTTATATAATTTTTTTTTGTGAAATCATTCCTTAATGTAATTTTTTTTGCGAAAGACAACCTAAGGAAAGTTCTCGGCATTGACTGATCGAGTTTTTCCGGTCATTGACTTGCACGTGAGCAATACGTGTGGCTTATGGCTAAAGATACTGATTTCCCCGAGTCTTGAATTTTCAAACTTGATTTTATTTTGATTTTTTTTTTCAACTTTAGGTTTTAAAGCTTAGAATTTTGGAGGGAAATTGGGTGTGGTTAGAAAAATAAAGCCACACGTGCTTCTCACGTGTAAGTTAATGACATGAAAAGCCCAGTCAATGTCGGAAACTTACTTTTGGTTGTCTTTCGCAAAAAAAAAAAACATTAAGGTGTGATTTCACAAAATAAATAAATTATATAAGGTCTCGCAAAAAAAATTATATGAAGGTGTGATTTTACAAAAAAAAATATGTAAGGTCCTTTCTCGCAAAATTTAGGTTATAAAATGTCCCCTTTAGCAAATTTGCCTCATTTTAAATAAATATATCACTTCACTTTTCCTCTATAATATGTAGAAGCATAATCGAGTATTAGTCTTGTATGCACGTAATGTATGAACATTTTCAAAGTTCTTATTTTATTTTTTATTTCATTTGTTTTTGTTCTACTACAAGGAGTTTCCACCGCTTTAGGCGAGTGGACTAATCTCGCACGGGAGTTTATATGGATAACTCGATGGACAACATCTCTCCCATATAAGGTTTTTCCATACCTAAGGATCGAATTCAAGACTCTGATTAAGGAGTGAGAGACCCTTAACCACTCACATCAATCTCAATTGATTGAGTTTTGATTAACCCCATACGAGTAGATGTTATCTACATACTACGTAGTAATTGTTTATGGGGGCAACATGTATCGATGACACTAATTTGATATTTTTTTCATAATAATCCTAATAAAATGCCAAAATAAATTAGGAATAAGTTGTTGACTTTATTTTAAGGCATGGTCCACAATAAATTTAGTGTAGACCCAAGTCTATTTAAGAAGTGGTGTTTAAAATAACTTAGCAAAAAAATTAAGGAAATGAGATCCATTATAAGAATTATAATTTTTGGTGTTAGCACCCGATTCACCCTTATGGCTAATCCGGATTCGGAGCGAGTTATGGGTGAATAGGTTCCAGTCCCCTCTCAATTGTTGCTATTGGGGGTCAAATACAGGTTCTCCCTACCAAATTCAGCCTCAATTACTACTGAATTATAATTAGTTATGTTAAGGAGGGTCTTTTCTTTCTTTCTAGTCAGTACAAGCTATATATTTCACGCGTTTCTTTTTTGTTTTTCTTATTTATAAGATAACAACAATATGTATAAGACGAATAAATAGAGGCAATCGAAATAACTTTTCATCAATGCTCAATAAATAATAGTGAAAATAGTGTCACTCGATCAATTCTCAAAGCTTACCCTATATATCTTAGCTTAATTCAAGTTGAGTCAACCTTAATAAAGTTGGTCCCAATGAATGATAATGATCTAATTAGCACCCAATTAGCCACAGATTGAGGGAGGGATAGCCAAAATGAGAAATGCCAACTTTTAAAATTGGAGTTATTCTGCATGAGAATATCTACAAAGTTACGTCTTTGTTAAGATTTAAGAATGTGATTAATATGGTCAAAACTCTAAAATTAATCATATAAAATCATCGTGGGTTCATTGTAAACATTTTAGTGTGCGGGTTGTTAGGATAATGAGTCAAGAATCAAGATTGAACGGTCCAATTTAGTGGACGGTAACTAAATTTATGTTCAAGCAATCAAGTTGGACCCCACACATGATGTCGATATACATGTTTAAAACTGAGGGTATATGTACAATAATTCTTAGATTCGAATCCTGTTACGCCTATTTATAAGTGTATCATTATTTGACGCTCCCTTTCGTTAAACGCCCGCATTCAAAGAGGAAAATACAATTTTGTCTTTTTAATATTTACCACCCTCCACCAATAATAATAATAATAATAATAATAATAATAATAATAATAATAATAATATGGCCGGTATTGCTCAAGTGGCTCATTCACATCAAAAAAAATTAATACAATGTATAATTTTTTTTTATCCCTAATTGTTTGTCCTATGAAAAATGTTTTATTAGGAGTTGAATGAGTTGAGTGATCGAAATTGACAAGAAATAAAAATGGTGGGGTCAAATGTATTAATGTGGGAGTAAAGTTGTATTCATGAACACTTATACAGTTATACTCCTGAATGGACAGACTAAAATGGCAAATAGGGCAAATAAAAGGAACGGTTAAGAACTTTCTTTGTCTTTTTAGATTAATTTTTGGACTATTTATATACTCATCCAATTTATAGTGAGTTAAGCTAATGAATAGGGACTCACCTTTTACACTTTTCACCCTTTAGAACCTACACCTTTATTTTTCACCCTTTAGGATCTTAAATCAATTTTCCGGTAAGTTAACCCAACACTAACTCACCGTTAACCACCACAACAATATAAAAATAAAAATAAAAATAAAAATAAAACATTTAATTGCAATTAATTAAGTTTAAAAAATAATTAAACAAAAATTCACTCAAAATATCAGATGATTTTATACTCGCTTATTTTCTCCTTAGAGTATAAAACCATTCTAAACATCAAAATTCACCCAAAGTACCACTATGACAGAACAATAGCCTCGAGGAGATAAACCATGATAGGCAATTTCAAAGAGAATTCATCAATAATTCCAACACATAACAGTTGCATTCAATTATCATCTAATTAAAATTGAAAATGCAGAAACTCCCAACATAATTGCAGCAGCATAAATCTAACTGCGCAATTAAAGAGAGAGAAAAGAAGAGAATTCATCATTAATGGTGGAACTGAGATCGGAGAGGAGATCAAAACAAAGAAGAGGATCGGGAAATTTTTGATGTCAAATAACACATAGCTGCTATGTGAGATTCTTTGCAGATTATGCAATCCCAAAATCCATCTATCCAGACAATTGAAAAACCAAACCCCCTCCCTCTAATTTTCTATTGATAGAAATCCAGAAACTCTCACCATGCATAAATAATCAAAACAAAACCTAACAAGTTCCCAAATTTCAAGACAAAACCCCATAAAAACAATTCCGGCCGATCCACCAACATTGCTAGCTGACTTTGCATGGTCAATAATGGTGAAAATGAGATCATCTTTCTCATTAATGGGGGTTTGGGTGGGTTTTAGTTGATTGACAATGGTGGTCAAAGGAAAATGGCTGATGGCAATAAAAATAATGGTAAGGAAAAAGAAAATGTAGTAGAAACTAGGACCAGTATGTTGTTGCCACATGTACATAAACTATGGTGACGAAACTTTTAACCAAGGGGACTAACCTTTTATTTACTTGGGTTAATTTTTGGCCGGAAAGTGAATAGTAGGTCCTAAACGGTGAAAAAAAAATTATAGGTCCCAAACAGTGAAAAAATAAAAAGGTTAGTCCCCAAGTTTGTGCTTAACTCAATTTATAGTGTATATTTTCATCTCATCTCTCTCACTTTAGTTTACCCCTATACATTTATATTACTTCGTATTAGTTTATTACTTATTACCGAGTACTTTCATCATCTCACTCTAGTAAATTTTGGCTCAAATCTTAATTGCACATTTATTTACGGGGGAAATAATAAGGGACGGAAGTTTATTACAAAGTTTAGTCTTTATTTTTTTCTTCATCTTATCCTTATTATTTATTGAATCAGATCAAATAGCTTTAGCTATTACAAATCAAAATCTTCGCTTAAACAACTTCCTTCCATATTTTAAGTGCACAAATTAAACCTCAATTGAACACTACAATAGAAAAAGAAAAAACTCCCATTAAACAAAAGTTTCAGACCGGACAAAGCCAGATCAAAACATAAACTAAAAAAATCAGAACAGGTGAAATGAATAAAACCTAAACAGATTTGGAAAGATATACACAAGGAGACTTAAAAGAGTCGGCCACACGTGCAACAACAAAAGTTCTTGAAAGTCCCCAAAACGCCAGTATGGATGGGCGTGTGGCAAAAGACTCCGTAATCTGACAGTTTTCTCTGCGGATTCGGTGAAATGCGGCATCTGACCACACGTGTGAATGTCTGCCTAACTAACGACCGTCATATTTTGGTAACGGTGATTGGTGATCGAATTCTTAAATAAGTCCCATCACTTATCACTAAGCAAGCCATGCGGTTGAGTTTGAGCCTTACATTTTCAACCCCATTTAATACTCCCTCCGTCCCGGAATACTTGACCTGTTTTTCTTATCGGGTCGTCCCTTAATACTTGACCTGTTTCTAAAAATGGAAATATTCTTACAATATTACATTATTTCTCACTCCACCCCTATTAACCCACCTGAGGAAGTCATTTCGGCATGCTGTGATGTGTTTCAAAACACATCACAGGGGCATTTCTGTAAATAAATTGAATTTCAATGGTACATGTTTTAATCGTAATGGTACATGTTTTTATCGTAATGGTACTCCGTTTAACGAAATGGTACTTTCTTTTTAATGAATGGTACTCAAAATGCCCTGTGATGTACATCACAGCATGCCGAAATTCCGCTCCCTAACCCACCTACCCCCTACTCCATACAAAAATTAATTAAAAATTCAACCCCTACTCTCCCCCAACCCCACCCCTTTACACATTTCCCACTAACTACATTAAAATAATACCCCACTATCAACTACTACCTATTAAATTAAATAAGTCAATTTAAGTCCCTTAAACTCTGTGCCGGTCAAACTGGATCGAGTATTTCGGGACGGAGGGAGTAATACTTTCTCTGTTCTTATTTATATGATATATTCTTTCTGTTCTCGAGTACTTCGTCTTAGTCTCTTTTGAAATTTTAACACTTTTCAGAATTGAAGATAATCTTCTAATTTCTTTCCAATACGTATTTAAAAACATATTCATGTAAGATATTATTTTGTTCGTCTTACTATGTAGTTTAACAATATCAAATTTTTATATTTTTCTAACATACGTATTTGGAGAAATTTACGTTTAACTGTTGAGTTGAAACGAGTTGAAAAGTCAAAACGGGACTGATATTTAAGAACGGAGGGAGTAATTGAATTTTGGATACTATTTACATACGATTCTTTGATTTTTTTTTTCTTTATTTACACTTAAGAATAAATATATTCGTATGGGATATAATTAGATCCGTCTCAATAAATATTTTTTAAATATTTTTTTTTATAATTTTTTTTTCTTATCCATAATTGATTATATTAATCTTTGAATTCGTGCATTGGCAACGTGCCTAAATAATTGTGTCATTTAAAAAAGAATAGAGAAAATATTTAACTAGTTTTTGACCGCGTTTAGAGGACGGATAATTATATACGTAGTAGTTATATAGTGGTTGTTTAATAGCCTTTTAAGTACCTAATTTTATTGTACATTTGTGATTTTAACGAAAATATATGATTTAAATAGAGGTGAAATTTAAAAGTTGAAATAGGACAAATTATTTGTTACCACCTAAAAAAATAGACAAATTGTTTTTCTTACTACCTAAAAACTAAAACTTGTATTTTACCACCTAAAAAAAATTTAAAACTTATTTTTTACCACCTGAAAACGGAAAAAAACGTTATGTAGCGCTTACTAATTTAATTTCCCTCCAATTTCATACACTTCCTCTGCTATTTTCTTTACTCTTCACGGAAAAAAGCGTTATGTTTCATGTGATGGACATGGACAACCCAATAAAAAGAAAGAGTGTGAGTGTTCAATCTACTTTTTTTTTGACGGAAATGTTCAATCTACTTATAAACCTAACGAGTAACAAACTACTTAACCTTATAAGTTATTATTTTTTTGTCATTTTTTCAAAATGGGATAATTTACTTCTGCATAACTTTGAGTTTTAACAAGTTGCATGTATTTATTTTTTCTATATCTTTGGCGTGATACAATTTATTGCATGCCTTTGTGTTAGGATATGAAAAATATTAGCAATAAAGGAAAATATATGAGATATCTCGAAGAATTTTGTGGACCAAACCAAATGGACAAAGTTTATCGCACATGTAAATGTTGCAATGCGGCTTAAAAACCATTGGTGCATAGTTGTTGAAATTAAATGCTTTACATTCAAAACCAAATTTAAGGAAAGTATTTCAAATTAGAATTCACGTACAACAATTAATATTTCCATGGTCGGCAATCGGCATGAAGAACGTTAAACAAAGTATAACTTGTGGGGCTATTTTAAAGTTTCATTATATTTGATTTATTTTGTCTAAATTTATTTTAATTTTTTCTAAACCTATCTGAATTTAATTTAATTTTATCTGAACTTAACTTAAATTGTCTTATATAAAATAAGCGAAAATAATTCGAAGTGAACAAAGTGTAACTCAAAAACAAAATATGACATTTACTTAAATGTTTAGCACCAAAAATATTTACTTAAATGTTAAACCATGCTTTATTCAGTGTTGACAATTGTATACTACGGAGTAGACCTGTCAAACGGGTCGGTCGGGTCGGGTTGTAAAAATTTACTTTCGGGTTCGGGTTGAATCGGGTCGGTCACTTTCGGGTTCGGGTTTACAAATGCTTGTTCAAGACCCAGAACTTTCGGGTTCGGGTCGACCCAACGGGTCGAGAGATTTTAAAACGCGCATTATATTTTCATTAATTTAGGTGAAAAATATACAAAATATTGGCACAAGTTAACAAATTTTCCTACGAAAGTTTATATTTTGTCAAATTCAATCATAAAATGGCGTATAATTCAAATTAAAATCATATTACACAGAACAATAGTAAAAACAACGTGTCTTTTATGCTTAAATTTTCTCATAATCTCATTTATTACTATAAATACAATGATTTTCAATCGGTCGGGTCTAAAACGGGTTCGGTCGGGTTTTGACCCATTCCTTTTCGGGTTGTTCGGGTTCGGATAAAATCGGGTTACGGGTCACAAAATCTTGTTCAGGACCCAGTATTTTCGGGTCGGGTTCGGGTCGGTTTTCACGTCGGGTCGATTTTTGACAGCTCTACTACGGAGTACTCCGTAGTTGAGTAAGCGTTTCTTTTTTAAAAAAGAAATTGTATCAAACCATATCGGTGTTTTTGTCCACCCTGTTACTTCCAATTCTTCGTGGGCCTCATGGACCATTTCATCATCTGTCCCATAGCCCATAGGCCCAAACAACCAAAGTCCACTATCCGCCCATATTACTTTCCCGAACTACTTATCACTATTAATTTGTGTTGATTTGTGACTCATTTGCACCAAAAAAAATGTGCTCTTCCCTAAAACCGCATAGCTTTATATACGATAATGTTTAGACCTAATAGTAAAGATCGAGATCTTGTATACGATAAGTTAAAAGGTTTGTACTAGATCTAAGCTATGTAAGATGGACACTAGTTACTTGCACTACAAGAATTTGTATCTTTAACGACAACCTAATTACGACGGGTTAAAAATCCCGTCGCAAAAACCTTTTGCGACGGGGCTAACAACCAAACAATGACGGGAATAACCGTCGCAAATGTCTTTTACGACGAGTTTACGACGAATTTACGACGGGATTTCTATTAACGACGGCCCCCTTTTATGACGGATCCGCGACAGGAAATCCCGTCGTTAATCAACGATTATTGGCCTTTCGCGACGGGATTTCCCGTCGTTAATAGTACAATTTCTTGTAGTGTTGAATGTTGAAAATATCTTTTTTTTATAACAAATGTTGAAAATAACATTAGTTGACACAATAAGAAAAAAATTAAGTCAATGATTGCCTAAATAAGATATCTTGGTGATAATGGCTATACACAGAAGTGTAATTTTTTTTTTGGAATGATTCAATTAGACCAAGTGAGATTAAGGTTGTTATGATGTTAACAGTATAATATTTTTTTCAAAAAAATGATACAAGTGTGCTTCCATGTTCGAAGATCATGGCAACTGTGTCTTGGAACATTTTTACCCTTTCTTGCCTCGTAATAGATTAATAATTTTCTCTCTACACCCGAGTCAGAAAGTAAATGCAAATTACAAATAAGGGGACATGTAATCTGTTGTAAATCCATAAGTCGTAACCACTGGGACAATACATTATTGGTAAATGCATATTAAGAGGATTATTGAATTAGACTTTATTATGTTCACCATATATATTCTTATTGCTTATTAGATCAGACCAAAAAGCAGATCAAATAAAAATAAATAAATAAATAGTCACATACAAGGTTATTAAAATCGCGATTTAAATCGCTAAATCGTACGTTTTTACGATCCTACTTGGCCCAAAAGATCTAAATCGCACCTAGAATCGGAATAAAAAAAAGTCAGTAGAATCGTACGATTTAGCACGATTTTACCGATTTTGTTTGTAGGTGCTTTTTACTCAACTTTGGGCCAGGCCCATAATTTATCATCCATTTTTTAACCCTAGGAACTCATTTGTTTACCCTAGCCCTCATTTTCACACTCTCACGCCTTCCTCTCGTTTTCATTCACAATCTCACTCCTCCATTTACAATTTGCAAAAATCATTAATTTGTTCATCAATTTCGTGTTGTCTCCTCCATTAACGACATGCACGTTGTTCATTGACAAGTATAACCTTGTTTGAAATTACGGAGTCTTGTATTGTTCATATGGTGTATCATGTATTATCTACCAAAAAATGGTTGAATTTGCCATTTGTTTAATTTGTTATTTAATGTGAACGTTTTTGCCTTCTATAAATTATCGTAGATAAGTTAGAATATCATTTATCGCCTATTACATGAGCAATTAACTAAATAGATTAATTTTTAGTGTTATTTATTTAAGAAATGGTAAAGTATTTACACATTTGATTATAGAATGTCATTTTCGCAACGTTTGTAGAATCTTACGATTTACGATCCGATTTTGACAGGCCATTCCGATTTAAAGTAGAATCGCGATTTTAATAACCTTGGTCACAAAAAAATTCATATCAGAATAAAAAAAAACTAGAAATATCAGATCAGACCAAGTGAAAAGAACAAAGCCTTACAGAAGTACAGGATACAAATGTTGCTGGTGTGTTACCAAAGTCCCTAAGAAAGTTGAGATAGAATTCCACAATGTAATATAATGCAAGTGGGCTTTCAAATATATACATAATACTAAAATAATGGGCTTTCAAATACTAGTAAGAGGTTATAGGTTTTTGTTATTGGGCTTTGGTTTATAGGTTTCTTTTGGAGCATAAAGTATCAAATTTATGCAGAAAAGGAGTCCGCACCTCATCTATGCCTAATTCATTTAACTTTCCCTTTCTTTGACGGGAAAGAACAATTTCATTAATAAACAATCATACAATTATTAACTTATTCCCTATCCATCGAAAACACTATATATACTTTCTTTCTTTCTTTTTTCGAGGGAAGAAAAACACTATATATACTCATATATGAAAAATTGTCAATTTTTAATTTCTAATAAGTCAATTTTTAATTTTAAATAAGATTAACTAGATTTGACCCTGTGCAACAATTGCAAGCTTTTGGACCAAGAAAAATCTTTTTCTTGAGAAAGAGGCAAAAAAATGTTTTACGTTTATTGCAGTTAATTTGCTACATTGTTAATGCGCTTAATAGATGTATACTAAATAGAAATATGTTTATTCTTTTCTTTATTTTCAGATGTATTTGTTTACCAGCTTTGGCAAATATACTTACATTTAATCACAAATCGCGTACATATGAAACTAGTACGGAGTAACATATTATTACAGGTAGTAAACATTACTTTTATGAATGGTTATACTCTCTAATTTATTACTTTTTATAGAGTAGTACATACAGAGTAATTGTGTATGACATTTTTCTGTCTACGAGCCAAACCTTTTATAGAATAGTACATATGGAGTAATTATGTATTCGGGTGAGTTTATCCCTAGTCTTGAAGGGAGTCTCGAGGTGAGTCTCTGATATGGGAGAAACGAATTTAAAATGATCATTTGTGATCATTGGTTTTGGCGGGAAAAACAGTTGGAAAGTTAGTTAAAAGTTGTTACTAGCTTTTCGATTATTTTAAATAGGAAGTTGTTATTCTGTTAGCTGAGTTTGTATCAGCATATAAAACAAAGTGGTGCCTTGTATTTGGCTAACCAATCAATAATACAACAACTCCTTCTAAGAATCTTTTCTCTCTCTATTCTGTTTCTCCCCTTCTATTTCTCTCTCTTTCTCTATTTCTTCTTCAACAAGTCACTCAAAATCGCCATTAATAAGGCAGCTTCGAGCTCCCTTATCAGTGGTATCAGAGCCAACCGTTGCCAAACTCTTCCATTCATTCATTGTGAAGCTTATATCTGGCTCCTGCTGCTACTCGAAGAAAGGCTGCTATGGAGGATCAATTCAAAAACCTGAAAAAGAGGCTTGAAGAGCAGAATTCTAAGATGGAGGATCAAAATAAGAAGATGGAGCAGAAATTTGATGAGATGATGAAGTTCATGCAGACACTCAAAGATTCTGGTACTAGTTAGGAAGACACATATTTCTCAAGCCCAAAATCCAATCACACCAAAACATTAGGTATGAATCCGAAACTAACTTTTCCTAAGTTTGATGGTTCAAACCCTAGGATTTGGGTAAAGAAGTGTTGCAAATACTTCTCTCTGTGTAAGATTTCTGAGGAGCAGAAGGTTGACTTGGCCTCAGTTAACATGGTAGATAAAGCTGAGAGTTGGGTGATGAACTACCTAATTGTTAGGAAAAGTGTAGTAGTAGACTGGAATGACTTTGTGGCAGACCTATATGCTAGATTTAGGGATAATTCTGCACAAAATAGGTGGAAAAATTTAATAAATTGCAGCAAACAGGTTCCCTAGAAGATTATTTGGATGAATTTGAGAATCTCAGATCCATTATGATGATGAACAATCACATACTACCTGAAACTTACATGCTGGAAAGTTTTGTTGGTGGTCTTAAGTCAGTTGTGAAGCCATTTGTCAAGGCATTCAAGCCTGATTCAATTTCTGAAGCCATAGATTTGGCTAGACTACAGGAAGAAAACTTGATAGCTACCACTCAGAAAACTTCATACAAACTGAAGGAAATAATGCCCTTGGTCCAAGTATGCATTCTATGTTAAGTCTAATAAATGCGGTTCAGTATTAATTAACAAGTTAATAATTCAGTGAGATCAAGTGAGCTGAATGCCTAGCTAGAGGCCGCTTCAGTTCAAGTGGAATTAATGATATTAATCCACAGCTTACTCTTGACTGAACCCGTAGGGTCACACAAATAGTACGTAAACGGATCAAGTATTTAATGGCATTAAATACTCCATCTATGAATATTCGGAACCGACGGATCTTGGTTTCAGTGGGAGCTAAGATCGTCACAGGCAAGAAATGAATACTCCGGAAACGATGATATTGCCGGAAACGGAAATATGGATCGTATCGGAAATATAAATATTATCCAAGTCGTAGATGTTGCCGGAAACAGAAACATGGTACGTATCGGAAAATATTGTCGGAAATGGAAATATTGCCAGAATCGGAAATATTGCCGGAAACGGAAATATTGTCAGAATCGGAAATATTACCGGAATCGGAAAATAATTCCGGAAACGGAAATATTAAATATTTGTTCGAAACGGAAATTAATTCCGGAATCGGAAATATTGAATATTGTTCGTATCGGAAATGAATTCCGGAATCGGAAAATTTAATCGGAAGCGCATCGTACGAATAAGCATCGGACGAGGCCTGCCGGACGAGGCCCAGCACGAAGCCAGGCCATCGCCCAGCAAGCCAAGCGCGCCGCACAAACAGCCACGCCAGGCCCAGCGCAAGGCCAGGCCCAGCAGGCTGCGCAGCGCGCACAGCGCGCACAGCACGCGCAGCGCGCAGCGCGCGCGGGCGCTGCGTGGGCTGCTGCTCGCGCGCACGCATGGGGCCCATCGTGGCTGCCGTGCGTGTGTGTGCAAGTGTTTGTGTTCGTGCACGTTTCCTAAAACATGCAGAGTTCGGTTAATGATTAAATTCCTAATTCTATTTGATAAATTAATTAAATTAGAGTTCTTGTAGGATTCTAGGTTTAATTAATTTGTATCTGAATAGGATTTCGATTCCCTTTCCATACCCCTATAAATATTAGGTTAGGGCTCACAATTTATAAAAAGTTTCAAAGTATTCAAAAGTGAGTTTTTTGAGAGAAAATTAAAACACACATCTTGCTCATAAAAGTGCCGAAATTTTCTAGTACCTTAAGGGCGATTCTAGTTGGTCAATCTTAAGGCGGATCCGGACGTGCTGTGGACTATCTACGGAGGGACGACACTTGGAGTCCTAAAGACTTGTTCTTGTTCGGTTCGGGCGCAGCTAGGGAGGGCACGCAACAAAGAGTATGCATCTAAATTATACTATATGATTATGTGTAAATAATATGTTGTCCTGGGTTAATGGTTGTTTCCGCATGATCTATGTAATGTCATATGTATCATAACCTAACAGTGGTATCACGAGCCCCTTATTATTTTCATAATCTAAATTGCTTGAACATGGTTAAATATTACAAATTTGCAAGAATTAAAAAGGGTGATTAATTTTCGTAATTGTTAATTAATTGCAAATTGCGTTTATTTAATTATACGTACGCAGTTTTTCGGCAGTTTCTTCGTTACTCATCCGAATTGAGTGATTTTTGTGTCAATTCCGCATGTAAAAGGCATTCTAAAATTTTGACAAAAACAGTATTTTTCTGCCGAACCCAGAATTCTCAAATTCGAAGCCTAACTATGACTTTTCGAAGGTTTTAGTTTTTCGAATGCAAAATTTCGTAAATTTAAGATGTTAAATTAAATATTTGCGATTCATGTTGATAAATCTTGAATTTTTGATTGACCTACTGCATATGTTTAACAAGTTTGAATGCCTAGTCTTGTTAATTATGCAATCTAATTTGTAATTATGATTAATTTGTTGAAAATTAGAATAATTTAGAATTAATTTGATTTTCATAATTAATTGTAATTTAATTAGAAAACTATGATTAAAAACCACCATAAAAATTGTAAATTTATGATAAATTTTAAATTTTTATGACCTAGACTTGAATCCATAACAATCGGAAATCAATTGGATAATAAATTTTCGATTTTTTCGCCCTAAAATTATGAAATTAATATTATTTATTAATTTGTCATTAATTTTAAATATAAATTTTAAATTTTTATGCGATTCGTTCATAAAACTTGCACGCACGAAGCAGTGGACGCTTCGTGTTACCCTTAAGGGGTGTTGTATAATGCGGGCATGCGACGACGAGCAAGGGAGCTCGTCGCCCGTGCGGCACGAATGCAATGAGCAAGGGCGTAGTGCACGAGCACAAGGCAGCAGCCCTGCCTTGTGTCGTGTGCCACGAGCACAAGGCAGCAGCCCTGCCTTGTGTCGTGTGCCACGAGCAATGGACGAATGGGCATGGGCGAAGGGCGAGCCAAGGCAGTCGCGTGTGGGCAGCAAGCGAGCTGCGCCACAACGCGCGCTGCCTCGCACAAGAGCGCGCAGCCTCGCCCGCAGCGAGCGCAAGCTCGCGTGCCACGAGCGCTGCGCCCAGCATTGCTCGCGCGCACAACGAGCGAGGACTCGCGCGCACAGCCAGCATTGCTCGCGCGCACAACGAGCGATGTCGCCCGCCCAGCGAGCGATGGCTCGCGCGCCCAGCGAGCGATGTCGCGCGCCCAGCGAGCGATGTCGCGCCCGCACTGCGAGCGATAGCTCGCGTGCGATTAGCGCTGGCGCGCGCAGCGAGCACCAATGCGTGCGGAGGCTTGCGATGGGGATGCAGCAGCTATGCGACGAGCGCATGGGCTGCGTACACATGGCCAGCAATGGCTGTGTGCGTGCGGCCCATGGGCGTGCAACGCGTAGGGTGTTTGCGTTACGATTAAAGATCGTTTTGAATGTTTAATTTGAAAATTCCAGTTCACGTAATTTTAATTAATTTTAAAATTAATAATTTAAATTATTTTCTTGGATTTTAATTTTGAATATTGTAATTATAATAAATTTTATTTATTCTAATTATTTTACTAAAATTAAAATCATGAATTAATTTAAATACGACTGAAATTAAATTAAATTTTTGGATTCAATTATAAATTTATATGAGCTTTAAATTTTAATTAAATTTGTATGTTTCCGGTTAGACTAGAAATACATTTTTATGTTTAAAATTAGTAAAGCATATAAATTTATTGGTTTAAGTGGGAGCGCTTTTTAGTCGTAAACTCTTGATTAGGTCTACAAATCCTTAAGGTTAAAACAACTTGATTAGAATTAATAAGGACTGAATAATTGGTAGATTATTGGTGCCCTTGATTAATTGCTGCAAATGTTTACATGATGCATAATGTGTTTTACTAACCAGCTATGTGGGCCATTCATGATAATGAATGGGTGAATGGTATATATATATTGTATATGTACTGTTTTGCAGGTTATGAAGTGACTAGTATGGCCCAAATAGGATAGAAAATATGGTCTGCGTACCATTAATTTGAATGTAATTGGTCTAAAGTACCAAAGTTGTTTTTCAATTCAAATATGGTCTGCGAACCATCAAATAGTTGTAATTAGTTATAACTTATCCTATTTGAAGAAAATGGTGCCTCCCACGGAGATTTTCAAGACGGACTTTGAAGTCAAAGCTTCAAGATGAAGTCGGGCCATACTAGATCACATTTATCTTATGCATGTTTTAAGTTATTTATTGTTTTAAATATGTCTTAAAATGCATGAGATCAAAAGCTTGATTATGTTGCATGATTAAGGATTTTAGTTCACTTAAAATCTAACCAACATAGTGAAGGAAATAATGCCCTTGGTCCAAGTATGCATTCTATGTTAAGTCTAATAAATGCGGTTCAGTATTAATTAACAAGTTAATAATTCAGTGAGATCAAGTGAGCTGAATGCCTAGCTAGAGGCCGCTTCAGTTCAAGTGGAATTAATGATATTAATCCACAGCTTACTCTTGACTGAACCCGTAGGGTCACACAAATAGTACGTAAACGGATCAAGTATTTAATGGCATTAAATACTCCATCTATGAATATTCGGAACCGACGGATCTTGGTTTCAGTGGGAGCTAAGATCGTCACAGGCAAGAAATGAATACTCCGGAAACGATGATATTGCCGGAAACGGAAATATGGATCGTATCGGAAATATGAATATTATCCAAGTCGTAGATGTTGCCGGAAACGGAAACATGGTACGTATCGGAAAATATTGTTGGAAATGGAAATATTACCAGAATCGGAAATATTGCCGGAAACGGAAATATTGTCAGAATCGGAAATATTACCGGAATCGGAAAATAATTCCGGAAACGGAAATATTAAATATTTGTTCGAAACGGAAATTAATTCCGGAATCGGAAATATTGAATATTGTTCGTATCGGAAATAGATTCCGGAAATGGAATTTTAATCGGAAGCGTATCGTACGAATTAGCATCGGACGAGGCCTGCCGGACGAAGGCCCAGCACGAAGCCAGGCCATCGCCCAGCAAGCACGCACGCCACAGCCCAGCGCGCACAAGGCCACGCATGCGTGGGCCGCGCTGCGTGGGCTGCTGCTCGCATGCGTGGGCAGCCCTTGTGGCTGCCGTGTGTGTGTGAGTTTGAGCTCATGCGAGATTCCTGAATCTGCAAGAGTCAGTGTATGATTAAATGTCTATTCCTATTGGATAAATTGATTAAGTAGAATTCATGTAGAATTCTAATTCCAATTAATTCGCATCCTACTAGGATTACGATTCCTTTTCCATAACTCTATAAATAAAGGCCTAGGGGTCATAATTTATACACAAGTTTCAAAGTATTCAAAAGTGAGTTTTTTGAGAAAAAATTCAAACACCCATCTTGCCCCAAAAGTGCCGAATTTTCTGAGTACCTTAAGGGCGATTCTAGTTGGTCAATCTTAAGGCGGATCCGGACGTGCTGTGGACTTTCTACGGAGGGACGACACTTGGAGTCCTAAAAGACTTGTTCTTGTTCGGTTCGGGCGCAGCTAGGGAAGGCACGCAACAAAGAGTATGCATCTAAACTATGCTAAATGATTATGTGTAAATAATATGTTTCCTGGGTTAATGGTTGTTTCCGCATGATCTATGTAATGTCATATGTATCATAACCTAACAGTGGTATCACGAGCCCCTTATTATTTTCATAATCTAAATTGCATGAACATGGTTAAATATTACAAATTTGCAAGAATTAAAAGGGGTGATTAATTTTCGTAATTGTTAATTAGTTGCAAATTGCGTTTATTTAATTATACGTACGCAGTTTTTCGGCAGTTTCTTCATTACTCATCCGAATTGAGTGATTTTTGTGTCAATTCCGCATGTAAAAGGCATTCTAAAATTTTGACAAAAATAATATTTTTCTGCCGAACCCAGAATTCTCAAATTCGAAGCCTAACTATGACTTTTCGAAGGTTTTAGTTTTTCGAATGCAAAATTTCGTAAATTTAAGATGTTAAATTAAATATTTGCGATTCTTGTTGATAAATCTTGAATTTTTGATTGACCTACTGCATATGTTTAACAAGTTTGAATGCCTAGTCTTGTTAATTATGCAATCTAATTTGTAATTATGATTAATTTGTTGAAAATTAGAATAATTTAGAATTAATTTGATTTTCATAATTAATTATAATTTAATTAGAAACCTATGATTAAAAACCACCATAAAAATTTTAAATTTACGATAAATTTTAAATTTTTATGACCTAGACTTGAATCCATAACAATCGGAAATCAATTGGATAATAAATTTTCGATTTTTCGCCCTAAAATTATGAAATTAATAATATTTATTAATTTGTCATTAATTTTAAATATAAATTTTAAATTTTTATGCGATTCGTTCAAATAACTTGCACGCACGAAGCAATGGACGCTTCGTGTTACCCTGAAGGGGTGTTGTATAATGCGGGCATGCGACGACGAGCAAGGGAGCTCGTCGCCCGTGCGGCACGAATGCAATGAGCAAGGCCGTAGTGCACGAGCACAAGGCAGCAGCCATGCCTTGTGTCGTGTGCCACGAGCAATGAACGTATGGGCATGGGCGAGGGGCGAGCCAAGGCAGTCGCGTGTGGGCAGCAAGCGAGCTGCGCCACAGCGCGCGCTGCCTCGCACAACAGCGCGCAGCCTCGTGCGCAGCGAGCGCAAGCTCGCGTGCCACGAGCGCTGCGCCCAGCATCACTCGCGCGCACCAGCGAGCGATCTCGCGCGCCAGCGCGCGATCTCGCGCGCCAGCGAGCGATGCAGCGCCCCAGCGAGCGATGGCTCGCGCGCACCAGCGAGTGATCTCGCGCACCAGCGAGCGCGGTAACGCGCGCGCGCTGCGAGCGATAGCTCGCGTGCGGTGGGCGCTGTGCGGAGGCTTGCGTTGGGACAGCAGCAGCTATGCTACGAGCGCATGGGCTGCGCGCACATGGCCAGCAATGGCTGTGTGCGTACGGCCCATGGGCGTGCAACGCGTAGAGTGTTTGCGTTTCGATTAGATCGTTATGAATGTTTAATTTGAAAATTTCAGTTCACGTAATTTTAATTAATTTTAAAATTAATAATTTGAATTAATTTCTTGGATTTTAATTTTGAATATTATAATTATAATAAATGGAATTTATTCTAATTATTTTACTAAAATTAAAATCATGAATTAATTTAAATACGACTGAAATTAAATTAAATTTTTGGATTCAATTATAAATTTATATGAGCTTTAAATTTTAATTAAATTTGTATGTTTCCGGTTAGACTAGAAATACAATTTTATGTTTAAAATTAGTAAAGCATATGAATTTATTGGTTTGAGTGGGAGTGCTTTTAGTCATAAACTCTTGATTAGGTCTACAAATCCTTAAGGTTAAAACAACTCGATTAGAATTAATAAGGACTGAATAATTGGTAGATTATTGGTGCCCTTGATTAATTGCTGCAAATGTTTACGTGATGCATAATGTGTTTATCTAACCAGCTATGTGGGCCATTCATGATAATGAATGGGTGAATGGTATATATTGTATATGTACTGTTTTGCAGGTTATGAAGTGACTAGTATGACCCAAATAGGATAGAAAATATGGTCTGCGTACCATTAATTTGAATGTAATTGGTCTAAAGTACCAAAGTTGTTTTTCAATTCAAATATGGTCTGCGTACCATCAAATAGTTGTAATTAGTTATAACTTATCCTATTTGAAGAAAATGGTGCCTCCCACGGAGATTTTCAAGACGGACTTTGAAGTCAAAGCTTCAAGATGAAGTCGGGCCATACTAGATCACAAATATCTTATGCATGTTTTAAGTTATTTATTGCTTTAAATATGTCTTAAAATGCATGAGATCAAAAGCTTGATTATGTTGCATGATTAAGGATTTTAGTTCACTTAAAATCTAACCAACATAGTAAGAGCCTTAAGTTCCAAACTTAAAAATTGAGTTAAAAGGTGCCATGCCAAAATATACACTTGCTTGGATATCCTTTACATCAATCTAGTAATAGTTTTCGCTCAGCGAGGTGTTACTTATTGGTCCTAAAGGGGCAAGGTACACAAATAATTGTGAGTACATGTTAGTTTTGGTGAAACTCAACGATATAAGTAAGGAGTCCTTTTATGTCGTGGCAAATTCGATAGGTTTACCTAATAAGTTCTTAGACGTACCTATCAACCAAGAATAGTTTCTAGACTATTAGCAAAAGGCTTTTGCTTACCTAAGATGTTCTAGGATTAAGTCGACAAACTGTGCTTAGTTCTTCAATGATTTTAGGATCTTGGAATCATTTTATTCACACCTGCCGGAACACATAACTTGAATAAAATGCTTAATAAACATTGAATTATGCATGAATGCTAGAATTTAAGTTTATTAAGAGAAACTGTGAATGGTTATTTATTTGTTTATTCTTTTCAATTGTAGTTTTTAATATGGCAAACAACAATTCATTCAACATTCGATCAATTCTCGAAAAGGAGAAGTTGAACGGGAAAAACTTCCTTGACTGGCAAAGGAACTTGCAAATAGTTCTTATGCAGGAAGAAAAGGAGTATGTCCTAGATGAGGCGATGCCCGAAGCTCCAGGCGACGGGATCACTCAGGCAGCCCTCAATCGTTGGATTGATGCCAACAAGGATGTGAAATGTCTAATGCTCGCCACCATGAGTGCGGATCTGCAGAAAACGTTCATCAACTCAGATGCTTTCACAATCATCAGTGAGTTGAAGAACATGTTCCAAGATCTGGCTCGAGTCGAAAGATTCGAGACTCATAGGCAAATTCTTGAGACCAAGCTTAAGAAAGGCGAGCCCGTAAGTCCACATGTTCTCAAAATGATTGGACTCATTGAGAATATGAGTCGGCTGGATCAGCAATTTTCTCAGGAAATGGCTATAGACACCATCCTCCATTCTCTTCATAGCGGGTATGATCAGTTCAAACTGAACTACAGTATGAATAGTCTGGACAAAACGCTCACTGAGCTTCACGGTATGCTGAAGACCGCTGAAAAGACGCTCAAAAGTGATAAGCAGGATGTGCTTATGGTGCGTGGGGGCAAGTTCAAGAAATCTGGAAAGAAGAGGAATGCTAAGAAAGGTGGCAACAAGGCCAGCCCAACTAAGCAAACTGGCGCCAAATCTGCAAAGAGGAAGGTCAGTCAACCCACTTCTGAATCCGAATGCTTCTACTGCAAGAAGAAGGGGCATTGGAAGAGAGATTGCTTGAAGCTAAAGGAAGATCAGAAGAACGGAACAGTCGTTCCATCTTCAGGTATTTTCGTTATAGACTGTATACTTGCTAATTCAACTTCTTGGGTATTAGATACAGGTTGTGGCTCACACTTATGTTCCAATCCACAGGGACTAAGAAGAAGTAGAAAGTTAAGCAAGGGTGAAGTCGACCTACGAGTGGGAAATGGAGCACGGATTGCTGCATTAGCTGTAGGAACTTACTATTTGTCGTTGCCCTCCGGGCTAGTTTTGGAACTGGAAGAATGTTTCCATGTTCCAAGTCTTACTAAAAACATCATTTCAGTTTCTTGCTTAGATGCTAAGGGATTTTCCTTTATAATAAAAGACAATAGTTGTTCGTTTTATTTTAAAGAGATGTTTTATGGATCTGCTAGATTAGTCAATGGACTTTATTTATTAGATCACGACAAACAAGTATATAACATAAATACCAAAAAGGCCAAAAAGGATGATTCAGATCTCACCTATCTGTGGCATTGTCGATTAGGCCATATAAACTTGAAACGCTTAGAAAGACTTCAAAGGGAAGGAATTCTAGAACCATTTGACTTAGAGGATTATGGTAAATGCGAATCATGTTTACTTGGCAAAATGACAAAGCAACCTTTCTCTAAAGTTGGAGAAAGAGCAAATGAACTATTGGGTTTAATCCATACAGATGTATGTGGACCAATGAGTACAAATGCTAGAGGTGGTTTCAGCTACTTTATCACTTTCACTGATGACTTCAGTAGGTATGGTTATGTCTACCTAATGAAGCATAAGTCTGAATCCTTTGACAAATTCAAGGAATTTCAGAGTGAAGTAGAGAATCAATTAGGCAAGAAGATCAAGGCACTGCGGTCTGATAGAGGCGGTGAATATCTGAGCTATGAATTTGATGACCATCTGAAAGAATGTGGAATTCTATCAGAATTGACTCCTCCTGGAACACCACAATGGAACGGTGTGTCAGAACGGAGGAACAGAACCTTGCTAGACATGGTCAGGTCAATGATGGGTCAGGCCGAACTTCCATTAGAATTTTGGGGACATGCACTAAATACAGCTGCACTCACTATAAATAGAGCTCCGTCTAAAGCTGTCGAAAAGACTCCATACGAATTATGGTTTGGAAAGCCTCCAAATGTGTCTTTTCTTAAGATTTGGGGATGTGAAGTATACGTCAAACGATTAATTTCAGACAAACTTCATCCAAAATCTGACAAATGTATCCTTGTGGGCTATCCAAAGGAAACAAAGGGGTATTACTTCTACAATACATCTGAGAACAAAGTGTTTGTTGCTCGAGATGGTGTCTTTTTGGAGAAGGATCACATTTCCAAAATGACAAGTGGGAGAAAAGTAGACCTCGAAGAAATTCGAGTCGAACAACAAACTCTAGAGAATGCTCAAGATGACATTCAGGATGAAACTCAGAGATCTTTAGAAGAATCTGGTGAGAATCATGGTCAATCTAGAAATGTTACCCCGCGTAGATCGCAAAGATATAGATCTCAACCGGAAAGGTACTTAGGTATTTTGACGAACGAGAGCTATGACGTTCTATTACTTGAAAGTGATGAACCTGCGACTTACAAGCAAGCTATGACGAGCCCTAGCTCCAAGCAATGGCAAGAAGCCATGCAATCTGAATTAGACTCCATGTCTGAAAACCAAGTATGGGATTTGGTCGATTTGCCAGATGGCTACCAAGCCATTGGAAGCAAATGGGTTTTCAAACTGAAAAAGGACAAGGATGGGAAACTTGAAGTTTTCAAAGCTAGATTGGTTGCGAAAGGTTACAGGCAAGTCCACGGTGTGGATTACGATGAAACCTTTTCACCAGTTGCAATGCTAAAGTCTATTCGAATAATGTTAGCAATCGCTGCATATTACGATTACGAAATATGGCAGATGGATGTCAAAACTGCTTTCTTAAACGGCGTTTTAACAGAAACTGTGTTTATGACACAGCCTGAAGGTTTTGAGGATCCAAAGAATGCTAAAAAGGTATGCAAGCTAAAGAAGTCAATCTACGGATTGAAGCAGGCATCCAGGAGCTGGAATATACGTTTTGATGAAGCAGTCAGTGACTTTGGTTTCATCAAGAACGCGGACGAATCTTGTGTATACAAGAAGGTCAGTGGGAGCAAAATTGCTTTCCTAGTATTATATGTCGATGACATATTGCTTATCGGAAATGACATTCCTATGTTGAACTCTGTCAAGATTTGGCTTGGGAAATGTTTTTCGATGAAGGATCTAGGAGAAGCACAGTACATATTGGGCATCAAGATTTACAGAGATAGATCTAAAAAGATGATTGGACTTAGTCAAAGCACTTATATCAATAAGGTGCTTGATAGGTTCAAGATGGCGGACTCCAAGCGAGGCTACCTACCCATGTCTCATGGAATGACTCTAAGCAAGACTCAGTGCCCAAAAACACTTGATGAGCGTAGACGAATGAATGGGATTCCATATGCATCATTGATTGGTTCAATAATGTATGCTATGATATGTACACGCCCGGATGTTGCGTACGCACTCAGTGCTACGAGCAGATACCAGTCAGACCCAGGAGAGGCGCATTGGACTGCTGCCAAGAATATTCTGAAGTACTTGAAAAGGCACAAAGATGACTTCCTGGTCTATGGTGGAGATGATGAATTAATTGTTAAAGGCTATACGGACGCAAGTTTCCAAACCGACAAAGATGATTTCAGATCACAGTCTGGGTTTGTCTTCTGCCTCAACGGAGGAGCAGTAAGCTGGAAAAGTGCTAAGCAAAGCACCATTGCGGATTCTACAACTGAAGCGGAGTACATTGCTGCACATGAAGCAGCAAAGGAAGCTATATGGCTAAGGAAGTTCATAGGAGAACTTGGTGTAGTCCCCTCCATTAAAGGACCAATAGCCCTGTATTGTGATAATAACGGAGCTATTGCACAGGCAAAAGAGCCTAGACACCACCAGAGAGTCAAGCATGTACTTCGTAGATTTCACCTTCTACGAGAGTTCGTTGAAAGAAAAGAAGTCGAGATAAGCAAAATTGGAACTGATGACAACATATCAGATCCATTAACTAAACCTCTGCCGCAAGCGAAGCACAACTCGCACACTGCAGCTATGGGAATCAAGCATATTGGAGAATGGCTTTGATGTCTCTGTTTAATGTTTTAAAGTTTTAGAGTTTAAATCTTTGTAAAACATTATTGGTTAATCATTCACAATAAATGAAAGAAATTCATTTTTCCATTTAATTTGTGGTTTATTAAATGATGAGTCCCTTCAACTTGACGATATATTCAAGATAGACTGTCAGGACCAGTCCTGTGACTAAGAAATGTCTATCAAGTGAACTTGAATGTCAAAGGTTGAAAATGGTCCCTAGTCGGAGTTTTCTATAAAATTGGACGCATAGAAAACGTTAGACGATTAGAATGCAAGATGACTAGTAGTTCTGTTTCTTGAACTATGTGGACATGGCAATGTCATAATCATTTGCATAGATACTTACTTTGGGAAGACTAGTATCGGACTAGACCTATGAAACTTTACTGTAAGAGATGAAAGTCTGTCATAAGTAAATTTCATTAAATTATTAGACACTAAATCCTCAATACCTGAGTGATTTGAGATTACTTGTTTGAGAACTGGTTGCTTTGACATTGACCAACCGTCGCACCGTAAAAGGAGGCTATAAAGGCAACGCTCAGGTAATCACCTATCAAACGAAGTCTAATCTCAAGATCGCAAGATTGGGATTGTCCTCCCATAAATCGGGATGAGATGCTTAAAAGTTGTACAAGGCCACTCGGAGAGCTAGAAACTGTGAAATGCATGGCCGTGCTCGGATGAATCATAGGCTATGATTATCTGTTTATTTGATCAGTTGAACTCTGAAACCGAGGAACACCTCTGGACATAATAAGGATGACAACTCTTACCTTATGTTCAAGAGCAAGCATCGAGCGACAAAGGAATTAGGAAATGCACACTTGTCCCTAAGGACAAGTGGGAGACTGAAGGAAATAATGCCCTTGGTCCAAGTATGCATTCTATGTTAAGTCTAATAAATGCGGTTCAGTATTAATTAACAAGTTAATAATTCAGTGAGATCAAGTGAGCTGAATGCCTAGCTAGAGGCCGCTTCAGTTCAAGTGGAATTAATGATATTAATCCACAGCTTACTCTTGACTGAACCCGTAGGGTCACACAAATAGTACGTAAACGGATCAAGTATTTAATGGCATTAAATACTCCATCTATGAATATTCGGAACCGACGGATCTTGGTTTCAGTGGGAGCTAAGATCGTCACAGGCAAGAAATGAATACTCCGGAAACGATGATATTGCCGGAAACGGAAATATGGATCGTATCGGAAATATGAATATTATCCAAGTCGTAGATGTTGCCGGAAACGGAAACATGGTACGTATCGGAAAATATTGTTGGAAATGGAAATATTACCAGAATCGGAAATATTGCCGGAAACGGAAATATTGTCAGAATCGGAAATATTACCGGAATCGGAAAATAATTCCGGAAACGGAAATATTAAATATTTGTTCGAAACGGAAATTAATTCCGGAATCGGAAATATTGAATATTGTTCGTATCGGAAATAGATTCCGGAAATGGAATTTTAATCGGAAGCGTATCGTACGAATTAGCATCGGACGAGGCCTGCCGGACGAAGGCCCAGCACGAAGCCAGGCCATCGCCCAGCAAGCACGCACGCCACAGCCCAGCGCGCACAAGGCCACGCATGCGTGGGCCGCGCTGCGTGGGCTGCTGCTCGCATGCGTGGGCAGCCCTTGTGGCTGCCGTGTGTGTGTGAGTTTGAGCTCATGCGAGATTCCTGAATCTGCAAGAGTCAGTGTATGATTAAATGTCTATTCCTATTGGATAAATTGATTAAGTAGAATTCATGTAGAATTCAAATTCCAATTAATTCGCATCCTACTAGGATTACGATTCCTTTTCCATAACTCTATAAATAAAGGCCTAGGGGTCATAATTTATACACAAGTTTCAAAGTATTCAAAAGTGAGTTTTTTGAGAAAAAATTCAAACACCCATCTTGCCCCAAAAGTGCCGAATTTTCTGAGTACCTTAAGGGCGATTCTAGTTGGTCAATCTTAAGGCGGATCCGGACGTGCTGTGGACTTTCTACGGAGGGACGACACTTGGAGTCCTAAAAGACTTGTTCTTGTTCGGTTCGGGCGCAGCTAGGGAAGGCACGCAACAAAGAGTATGCATCTAAACTATGCTAAATGATTATGTGTAAATAATATGTTTCCTGGGTTAATGGTTGTTTCCGCATGATCTATGTAATGTCATATGTATCATAACCTAACACATAGTAAGAGCCTTAAGTTCCAAACTTAAAAATTGAGTTAAAAGGTGCCATGCCAAAATATACACTTGCTTGGATATCCTTTACATCAATCTAGTAATAGTTTTCGCTCAGCGAGGTGTTACTTATTGGTCCTAAAGGGGCAAGGTACACAAATAATTGTGAGTACATGTTAGTTTTGGTGAAACTCAACGATATAAGTAAGGAGTCCTTTTATGTCGTGGCAAATTCGATAGGTTTACCTAATAAGTTCTTAGACGTACCTATCAACCAAGAATAGTTTCTAGACTATTAGCAAAAGGCTTTTGCTTACCTAAGATGTTCTAGGATTAAGTCGACAAACTGTGCTTAGTTCTTCAATGATTTTAGGATCTTGGAATCATTTTATTCACACCTGCCGGAACACATAATTTGAATAAAATGCTTAATAAACATTGAATTATGCATGTATGCTAGAATTTAAGTTTATTAAGAGAAACTGTGAATGGTTATTTATTTGTTTATTCTTTTCAATTGTAGTTTTAAATATGGCAAACAACAATTCATTCAACATTCGATCAATTCTCGAAAAGGAGAAGTTGAACGGGAAAAACTTCCTTGACTGGCAAAGGAACTTGCAAATAGTTCTTATGCAGGAAGAAAAGGAGTATGTCCTAGATGAGGCAATGCCCGAAGCTGCAGGCGACGGGGTCACTCAGGCAGCCCTCAATCGTTGGATTGATGCCAACAAGGATGTGAAATGTCTAATGCTCGCCACCATGAGTGCGGATCTGCAGAAAACGTTCATCAACTCAGATGCTTTCACAATCATCAGTGAGTTGAAGAACATGTTCCAAGATCTGGCTCGAGTCGAAAGATTCGAGACTCATAGGCAAATTCTTGAGACCAAGCTTAAGAAAGGCGAGCCCGTAAGTCCACATGTTCTCAAAATGATTGGACTCATTGAGAATATGAGTCGGCTGGATCAGCAATTTTCTCAAGAAATGGCTATAGACACCATCCTCCATTCTCTTCATAGCGGGTATGATCAGTTCAAACTGAACTACAGTATGAATAGTCTGGACAAAACGCTCACTGAGCTTCACGGTATGCTGAAGACCGCTGAAAAGACGCTCAAAAGTGATAAGCAGGATGTGCTTATGGTGCGTGGGGGCAAGTTCAAGAAATCTGGAAAGAAGAGGAATGCTAAGAAAGGTGGCAACAAGGCCAGCCCAACTAAGCAAACTGGCGCCAAATCTGCAAAGAGGAAGGTCAGTCAACCCACTTCTGAATCCGAATGCTTCTACTGCAAGAAGAAAGGGCATTGGAAGAGAGATTGCTTGAAGCTAAAGGAAGATCAGAAGAACGGAACAGTCGTTCCATCTTCAGGTATTTTCGTTATAGACTGTATACTTGCTAATTCAACTTCTTGGGTATTAGATACAGGTTGTGGCTCACACTTATGTTCCAATCCACAGGGACTAAGAAGAAGTAGAAAGTTAAGCAAGGGTGAAGTCGACCTACGAGTGGGAAATGGAGCACGAATTGCTGCATTAGCCGTAGGAACTTACTATTTGTCGTTGCCCTCCGGGCTAGTTTTGGAACTGGAAGAATGTTTCCATGTTCCAAGTCTTACTAAAAACATCATTTCAGTTTCTTGCTTAGATGCTAAGGGATTTTCCTTTTTAATAAAAGACAATAGTTGTTCGTTTTATTTTAAAGAGATGTTTTATGGATCTGCTAGATTAGTCAATGGACTTTATTTATTAGATCACGACAAACAAGTATATAACATAAATACCAAAAAGGCCAAAAAGAATGATTCAGATCTCACCTATCTGTGGCATTGTCGATTAGGCCATATAAACTTGAAACGCTTAGAAAGACTTCAAAAGGAAGGAATTCTAGAACCATTTGACTTAGAGGATTATGGTAAATGCGAATCATGTTTACTTGGCAAAATGACAAAGCAACCTTTCTCTAAAGTTGGAGAAAGAGCAAATGAACTATTGGGTTTAATCCATACAGATGTATGTGGACCAATGAGTACAAATGCTAGAGGTGGTTTCAGCTACTTTATCACTTTCACTGATGACTTCAGTAGGTATGGTTATGTCTACCTAATGAAGCATAAGTCTGAATCCTTTGACAAATTCAAGGAATTTCAGAGTGAAGTAGAGAATCAATTAGGCAAGAAGATTAAGGCACTGCGGTCTGATAGAGGCGGTGAATATCTGAGCTATGAATTTGATGACCATCTGAAAGAATGTGGAATTCTATCAGAATTAACTCCTCCTGGAACACCACAATGGAACGGTGTGTCAGAACGGAGGAACAGAACCTTGCTAGACATGGTCAGGTCAATGATGGGTCAGGCCGAACTTCCATTAGAATTTTGGGGACATGCACTAAATACAGCTGCACTCACTATAAATAGAGCTCCGTCTAAAGCTGTCGAAAAGACTCCATACGAATTATGGTTTGGAAAGCCTCCAAATGTGTCTTTTCTTAAGATTTGGGGATGTGAAGTATACGTCAAACGATTAATTTCAGACAAACTTCATCCAAAATCTGACAAATGTATCCTTGTGGGCTATCCAAAGGAAACAAAGGGGTATTACTTCTACAATACATCTGAGAACAAAGTGTTTGTTGCTCGAGATGGTGTCTTTTTGGAGAAGGATCACATTTCCAAAATGACAAGTGGGAGAAAAGTAGACCTCGAAGAAATTCGAGTCGAACAACAAACTCTAGAGAATGCTCAAGATGACATTCAGGATGAAACTCAGAGATCTTTAGAAGAATCTGGTGAGAATCATGGTCAATCTAGAAATGTTACCCCGCGTAGATCGCAAAGATATAGATCTCAACCGGAAAGGTACTTAGGTATTTTGACGAACGAGAGCTATGACGTTCTATTACTTGAAAGTGATGAACCTGCGACTTACAAACAAGCTATGACGAGCCCTAGCTCCAAGCAATGGCAAGAAGCCATGCAATCTGAATTAGACTCCATGTCTGAAAACCAAGTATGGGATTTGGTCGATTTGCCAGATGGCTACCAAGCCATTGGAAGCAAATGGGTTTTCAAACTGAAAAAGGACAAGGATGGGAAACTTGAAGTTTTCAAAGCTAGATTGGTCGCAAAAGGTTACAGGCAAGTCTACGGTGTGGATTACGATGAAACCTTTTCACCAGTTGCAATGCTAAAGTCTATTCGAATAATGTTAGCAATCGCTGCATATTACGATTACGAAATATGGCAGATGGATGTCAAAACTGCTTTCTTAAACGGCGTTTTAACAGAAACTGTGTTTATGACACAGCCTGAAGGTTTTGAGGATCCAAAGAATGCTAAAAAGGTATGCAAGCTAAAGAAGTCAATCTACGGATTGAAGCAGGCATCCAGGAGCTGGAATATACGTTTTGATGAAGCAGTCAGTGACTTTGGTTTCATCAAGAACGCGGACGAATCTTGTGTATACAAGAAGGTCAGTGGGAGCAAAATTGCTTTCCTAGTATTATATGTCGACGACATATTGCTTATCGGAAATGACATTCCTATGTTGAACTCTGTCAAGATTTGGCTTGGGAAATGTTTTTCGATGAAGGATCTAGGAGAAGCACAGTACATATTGGGCATCAAGATTTACAGAGATAGATCTAAAAAGATGATTGGACTTAGTCAAAGCACTTATATCAATAAGGTGCTTGATAGGTTCAAGATGGCGGACTCCAAGCGAGGCTACCTACCCATGTCTCATGGAATGACTCTAAGCAAGACTCAGTGCCCAAAAACACTTGATGAGCGTAGACGAATGAATGGGATTCCATATGCATCATTGATTGGTTCAATAATGTATGCTATGATATGTACACGCCCGGATGTTGCGTACGCACTCAGTGCTACGAGCAGATACCAGTCAGACCCAGGAGAGGCGCATTGGACTGCTGCCAAGAATATTCTGAAGTACCTGAAAAGGCACAAAGATGACTTCCTGGTCTATGGTGGAGATGATGAATTAATTGTTAAAGGCTATACGGACGCAAGTTTCCAAACCGACAAAGATGATTTTAGATCACAGTCTGGGTTTGTCTTCTGCCTCAACGGAGGAGCAGTAAGCTGGAAAAGTGCTAAGCAAAGCACCATTGCGGATTCTACAACTGAAGCGGAGTACATTGCTGCACATGAAGCAGCAAAGGAAGCTATATGGCTAAGGAAGTTCATAGGAGAACTTGGTGTAGTCCCCTCCATTAAAGGACCAATAGCCCTGTATTGTGATAATAACGGAGCTATTGCACAGGCAAAAGAGCCTAGACACCACCAGAGAGTCAAGCATGTACTTCGTAGATTTCACCTTCTACGAGAGTTCGTTGAAAGAAAAGAAGTCGAGATAAGCAAAATTGGAACTGATGACAACATATCAGATCCATTAACTAAACCTCTGCCGCAGGCGAAGCACAACTCGCACACTGCAGCTATGGGAATCAAGCATATTGGAGAATGGCTTTGATGTCTCTGTTTAATGTTTTAAAGTTTTAGAGTTTAAATCTTTGTAAAACATTATTGGTTAATCATTCACAATAAATGAAATGAATTCATTTTTCCATTTAATTTATGGTTTATTAAATGATGAGTCCCTTCAATTTGACGATATATTCAAGATAGACTGTCAGGACCAGTCCTGTGACTAAGAAATGTCTATCAAGTGAACTTGAATGTCAAAGGTTGAAAATGGTCCCTAATCGGAGTTTTCTATAAAATTGGACGCATAGAAAACGTTAGACGATTAGAATGCAAGATGACTAGTAGTTCTGTTTCTTGAACTATGTGGACATGGCAATGTCATAATCATTTGCATAGATACTTACTTTGGGAAGACTAGTATCGGACAAGACCTATGAAACTTTACTGTAAGAGATGAAAATCTGTCATGAGTAAATTTCATTAAATTATTAGACACTAAATCCTCAATACCTGAGTGATTTGAGGTTACTTGTTTGAGAACTGGTTGCTTTGACGTTGACCAACCGTCGCACCGTAAAAGGAGGCTATAAAGGCAACGCTCAGGTAATCACCTATCAAACGAAGTCTAATCTCAAGATCGCAAGATTGGGATTGTCCTCCCATAAATCGGGATGAGATGCTTAAAAGTTGTACAAGGCTACTCGGAGAGCTAGAAACTGTGAAATGCATGGCCGTGCTCGGATGAATCATAGGCTATGATTATCTGTTTATTTGATCAGTTGAACTCTGAAACCGAGGAACACCTCTGGACGTAATAAGGATGACAACTCTTACCTTATGTTCAAGAGCAAAGCATCGAGCGACAAAGGAATTAGGAAATGCACACTTGTCCCTAAGGACAAGTGGGAGACTGAAGGAAATAATGCCCTTGGTCCAAGTATGCATTCTATGTTAAGTCTAATAAATGCGGTTCAGTATTAATTAACAAGTTAATAATTCAGTGAGATCAAGTGAGCTGAATGCCTAGCTAGAGGCCGCTTCAGTTCAAGTGGAATTAATGATATTAATCCACAGCTTACTCTTGACTGAACCCGTAGGGTCACACAAATAGTACGTAAACGGATCAAGTATTTAATGGCATTAAATACTCCATCTATGAATATTCGGAACCGACGGATCTTGGTTTCAGTGGGAGCTAAGATCGTCACAGGCAAGAAATGAATACTCCGGAAACGATGATATTGCCGGAAACGGAAATATGGATCGTATCGGAAATATAAATATTATCCAAGTCGTAGATGTTGCCGGAAACGGAAACATGGTACGTATCGGAAAATATTATCGGAAATGGAAATATTGCCAGAATCGGAAATATTGCCGGAAACGGAAATATTGTCAGAATCGGAAATATTACCGGAATCGGAAAATAATTCCGAAAACGGAAATATTAAATATTTGTTCGAAACGGAAATTAATTCCGGAATCGGAAATATTAAATATTGTTCGTATCGGAAATGAATTCCGGAATCGGAAAATTTAATCGGAAGCGCATCGTACGAATAAGCATCGGACGAGGCCTACCGGACGAGGCCCAGCACGAAGCCAGTCCATCGCCCAGCAAGCCAAGCGCGCCGCACAAACAGCCACGCCAGGCCCAGAGCAAGGCCAGGCCCAGCAGGCTGCGCAGCGCGCACAGCGCGCACAGCACGCGCAGCGCGCAGCGTGCGCGGGCGCTGCGTGGGCTGCTGCTCGCGCGCACGCATGGGGCCCATCGTGGCTGCCGTGCGTGTGTGTGCAAGTGTTTGTGTTCGTGCACGTTTCCTAAAACATGCAGAGTTCGGTTAATGATTAAATTCCTAATTCTATTTGATAAATTAATTAAATTAGAGTTCTTGTAGGATTCTAGGTTTAATTAATTTGTATCTGAATAGGATTTCGATTCCCTTTCCATACCCCTATAAATATGAGGCTAGGGCTCACAATTTATAAAAAGTTTCAAAGTATTCAAAAGTGAGTTTTTTGAGAGAAAATTAAAACACACATCTTGCTCATAAAAGTGCCGAAATTTTCTAGTACCTTAAGGGCGATTCTAGTTGGTCAATCTTAAGGCGGATCCGGACGTGCTGTGGACTATCTACGGAGGGACGACACTTGGAGTCCTAAAGACTTGTTCTTGTTCGGTTCGGGCGCAGCTAGGGAGGGCACGCAACAAAGAGTATGCATCTAAATTATGCTATATGATTATGTGTAAATAATATGTTGTCCTGGGTTAATGGTTGTTTCCGCATGATCTATGTAATGTCATATGTATCATAACCTAACACAAACAGCCCTATTTCAACCCAAAACCTGTACAGTCTGTACCACTCATCTCCAGTAACAAACCACCTCTTTTACCTACCCCACATAATAAGCCAAACACTAACCTAACTCTGACCAAATACCCCCAACAACAACAAAGAACCAGAAAATTTAAATATATTCCAGCAGATGTAAGACAAGAGAAAATAGCTAAAGGGTTGTGCTACTATTGTGATGCACCCTATGACAGGAACCACAAGTATCAATTTAGAGAACCTCAAATGTTTACAGTTGAAATTGCTGGTGATGAGATTGAGGAGCTTAGTGACAATGAAGAGTTGGAGTTGGTGGAGAAGGATGTCAATGAGCCCCAAATATCCATGAGTGCTCTGTCAGGCAGCCAAGGATTTAGCACCATGAGAGTTAAAGGGATGGTTAAGGGCAAACCTATACACATCTTAATAGACTCTGGGAGTACACATAACTTTGTGGACCTCCAGATAGCTCAGAAACTAGGCTGCAAGTTAGAAACCATATCCCCTCAGGCAATCACAGTGGCAGATGGCAATCACTTAGCATGCCAACACATTTGCAAAAGTTTCACTTGGGCAATGCAGGATCATGAGTTTGTAGCTGATATAATGCTCATTCCATTGGGCAGTTGTGATATGGTGTTGGGTATTCAATGGCTTAGTTTATTGGGACCCATTTCATGGGATTTTTTGCACCTCCAGATGGATCCAGATGGAGTTTTTCTTGGATGGGAAACAGATCTTGTTGAAGGGTATTCCAAGCAAGAAATTGAAAGTAGTAGAGGGGGAACCCTCCTCTAAAATATTCACTACTGCTGCTCAACTATGTGTGATACAAGTCCAAGACCAGTCCAGTCACACTGGGTTACAACAATCTTCTCCTTCCATAGTTGCAGATGAGTTGAGAGAACTGCAAAACACTTATAAAGTGGTATTTGAGGAACCTACAGACTTACCTCCCTTGAGGGGAGTGTTTGATCACTCTATTCCTCTACTTCCAGATGCTGCTCCTGTGAACATAAGACCTTACAGATATCCTTTGAAACAAAGAGATATCATTGAGCAACTAGTCCAAGAAATGTTAGACAGAGGTATTATACAAGCTAGTGCATCTGCTTTTGCTTCTCCTGTGGTGTTAGTGGGGAAAAAAGATGGTACATGGAGACTGTGTGTAGACTACAGAGAGTTAAACAAAAGAACTGTGAAAAACAAATTCCCTATTCCAGTCATAGATGAGCTATTAGATGAACTTTCAGGAGCTGCTGTATTTTCTAAACTTGATCTGAGAGCTGGATATCATCAGATGAGGGTGAATCCTTCTGATGTTTACAAGACAGCCTTTAAGACTCACACATGCCATTATGAATTCTTAGTGATGCCATTTGGACTCACTAATGCACCTGCTTCCTTTCAAAATTGGATGAATCAAGTGTTTAAGCCACTTCGCAGAAGATGTGTTCTTGTCTTTTTTGATGACATTCTGGTGTATAGCAAGACCATGGAAGAGCACTGGACTCATCTAGCTATGGTGTTTGAACTGATGAAAAGTAATCACGTGTTTGCAAAATTGAGTAAATGTGTGTTTGCAACAGATAAGGTTGAGTACTTGGGGCATTTTATTTCTATACAGGGAGTTCAAACTGACCCAAATAAGATCAATGTTGTCCAAAGATGGCCCATTCCTACCTGTGTCAAAGATTTGAGAGGGTTCTTAGGTCTGGCAGGATATTATAGAAAATTTGTTAAGGGATATGCAGTCATCAGCAAACCCTTGACTGAACAATTGAAGAAAAACAATTTTTCTTGGAATGATCAGGCCCAAGTTGCATTTGAGAACCTTAAGAAAGCCTTGGTAACAGCACCTGTACTAGTTGTCCCCAATTTTGACAAACAATTTATAGTGGAGACTGATGCTTCTAAAAAGGGAATTGGTGCTGTGTTGATGCAAGAAGGGCACCCATTGGCTTTCATCAGTAGAGCTCTTGGTCCCAAGTGGAAAGCCTTGTCAGTTTATGAAAAAGAGTTGTTGGCAATTGTCTTTGCTGTCCAGAAATGGGAGCAGTACTTGATGGGCAACCATTTCTTAATCAGAACTGATCAGAAGAGTTTAAAATGGTTGCTGCAACAGAAAATTTCTACCCCATTTCAGCAATTCTGGCTTTCTAAGTTGATGGGGTTTGATTATGAGATACAATACAAGAGTGGCAAAGAGAATTTAGCTGCTGATGCTCTCTCTAGAGTACAAGGTGCAGAGGTGTTATGCATGGCATTATCAGTTTTAGACTCTAACTTGACAGATCTCATTGTGGCTAGCTATCAGCTTGATCCTACATTGGCAAAGGTGTTTCAATCACCCACTGAAGGGCAACTGGTGAATGGTTTTTCTCTTCAGAATGGTCTCCTCAAACAAAAGAACAAGATTGTGGTTGGTCCTGATATGGTACTTAAGAACAAAATCATTAGTTGGCAACATGCTGCACCAGAGAGTGGACATGATGGAAGGGAGTTGACCTTGTCTAGGGTCAAATCTATTTTTGTCTGGAAAGGATTGACTAAATATGTTAGGCACTTTGTGAGACAGTGTGTGGTTTGTCAGGCATCCAAGTATGATACAACTGCTTCTCCAGGATTGTTGCAACCACTCCCTATACCTGAAGAAGTTTGGGTGGATGTCTATATGGACTTTATTTCTGGTTTACCTAAGTCTGGGGGAAAGGAAGTGATATTTGTGGTGGTAGATAGACTCAACAAGTATGCACATTTCATGGCAATGGCTCACCCTTACTGTAATCCCCCGTAAATTTATAAATTTTATTAATATATTTTAACGTATATTATCTATAATTAAATAGAATTTATGAATTTTAGTAATAAATATATAATTAACGTATATTTATTTTATTTTAAGTACGTTCTAAATATTAAACGATTTTTGAACGTTATTATATTTATATATTTAATGCATATTTAATTCTATTTAAATATATTCTAAATATTTTAACGGTTTGGGCAATCAAAAATAATTTTAGAATTTTATATTGAAAAGAATTTAAATTAGGAAAACTCGTTGAATTCGGAAAAACAATCCTAACCATTTGTGGATCCAAACAACTTCAATCATATTTCTAGCCCAATTGGGTGAAGCCCATGTATTAAAACCCAAAACAAACCCCTTTCCTTCCCTTTTCCTAATTCACGTAAAAAAAGAAAAAAAAAAGACCAGACTCCCTTCCTTCAACCTCACGTACTCCCAACCGTCCCTCTCCCTCTCTCAGCCGTGTGCCCTCCACGCCGTCGTCCCAGCCGCCGACCACCACGCACGGTAATCTCAGCCCTCTCTCTCCTCTTGCAATCCTCTTTCTTTCTTCCTATGTTTTCGGTCTTCCCTCCCCCTCGTTTTTTTTCGTGCTTCCCTTAATGCTTGCGTGTTCTCAGCCCCGCTCGCGCAGCAGCCACCGCACGCCGCCGTCGTGCCCAGCCCCTCGTCGTGAGCCACCACCGCGTGCCGCCACCGCACGCAACCCCTTGCTCAGCCTCGCCGCGAACCACCGCATATCCGCCGGCCAGCTCTCCTCTCTCCTCCTTAATTCTTGGTTATTTCTTAAACACTAAGTAACTAATTATTTTAATTAAAGTTTGTTAACTTAAATGATGTTCTTGAATTAAATTTATAATTTTTATTGTTAAATATGATTTTCAGATTTGGGTGTTGTTATTATAAACCAATTATTTTCAGTTTTGATTAATTAAAAATTAAGTTAGGGCTTAGTCATGCTTTGTTAATTCGAATTATGCTTCCTTGAATTAAAGTTATGGTTTTTGTGATTTAAAGTATGAATTTAAGATTATACGAATTATATAATTAAGTTATTAATTTTCAGATTATCAAGTTACTTTGAAATATTAATTTTGATTGTTTAAAGTATGAAATTCAAGGTTTTTATGATTATTAATCATGGTAGGTCGAGTATGGAGTATTGAATTTGTTGTTTTGAGATACTAGGGACTTAGATTGACCTTGGTGAAGCTTTTAAACGAATTTATATTGCTGAAAATTTAAAGTACGATGTTTGCAAAAAAAGTTTTCAACGAATTTCAATCACTAATTCAATAAATATGATGCTAGGAAATCAAATGTTTAAGTTTTGATATTGGGGAAAGTTCTAAATATATTTAGGATGCATTTAGAATGCTTTATTATGGTTGCCAATGATTAGAAATTGATTGAGATTACTTGTTGGTTGTTTTAGGCGGAGAATTCTCTTTAGGCGACTTTTGAAAGTGTTAAAGTGGCCTATCAATTTGTTTATACAAGGTACGTACATACCTGCGTGCTTGGAATGTGTGCTAATTGTTGAAATCATGTTGATATTATTGTTGAACTTGGTGATGTTGATATTATAGACAAACTTGGTTATATGGAATGTGCATGTTTAATACTGTTGGACAAACTTATTGAACTTGTTTTGCACTAAGAAAACTGTAACATGTTGGTATGGATTATTGGTACAAACATGTTGGTTGGGAACACTAGATTATTCTATATGATTGGTTTGGATCGATTGGTTGTTGTTCCCTTTTTAGCTTTTCACTACTTTATGAGGGCCGAGGACCTTGTTTAGTAAGTTGAAACTTTATACCCATATACAGGGTTGATCATGGTTAAAGGAAAGGTTGGGTAAATTGGAATGAGTCTTGGTTGATGCCTTTATGATCACGTACTTAATTCCAAGATAAAAACAGTTGTGAACGAATGTGGACTATATGCCTTATGTGATTGTTGAGTCATAACAGAGTATCAATTTGTAAATCATGTAAAGTGAAACTGAGTAGCAATAGCTTTAGATTGTGCACGTCTAAAGTGACGGACAAACAAGAGTTGGGGTTCATGGTGGTAGCCCATGGCCTTTTCTGGGACCGGATTGATCACCGTGTCCTATTTTTATTTAAACGTTCCTCGATATCGCAGGTCACTGAGGTTACGGAGTCGCGCCCGTACCTCGTCTTCCTTAGTGAAGACTTCTGGATGGACAACTCGGTCCATTGTCTATTTCAACCAAAATAATATTATTGTCATAAGTCTAGCCTAGTCTAGTCAAGTATGGTCGTCAAATTATCATGTTTTGTCTGCCCTTACTTATGTTCATTAGTATCATGTTAGGGTTCCTTTAATAGTATCATGTTAGGAATATTATTGTTTTAGTATGTAGTACTCAGCTTTGCTGATTACGTGCTTTGTTTGTGTGTGTTGATCATGGCTATGCCTTATTGATCCTGTGATGACCCATCTTTGGTGAGCAGTCTCTAAGGATCAATAAGCGTTGCCCATCTACAGGTTTGAAGATGATGCATCATTGGGATCGGGATTAGAGAGCTTGTAGTTATATTTGCTTATTTAAATGATTTGGTTTGTTAACTTAATTTGAAATTTGTCGTACTATTCGTATTTCCTTATTCCAGTTAATTGGTTTTGGACCTAATATGTAATAAGATTATTCATGAACCTAAATGTTAGTTTTATGTTTTCCGCTGCAAAATTCTGAATAAGCCGTTACGTTTTCACACGGGCGATAATACTTTGATAATTCCCTACAGTTATATTTAAAAAGGGATATTTTAGAAAATGGGGATTGTCGGGGTGTTACACTTACACTGCTGTAACAGTAGCTCAGTGTTACTTGGACAATGTGTTCAAGCACCATTGCTGGCCAAGAACCATTGTCAGTGATAGAGATTCTGTGTTCTTGAGCACCTTTTGGAAGGGTTTGTTTTCTTTACATGGCACAGAATTTTTGCTGTCTAGTGCTTACCATCCTCAAACAGATGGTCAAACAGAGGTGGTCAACAGATGTGTTGAGAATTACCTAAGGTGTATGACTGGGGAACATCCAAAAGATTGGCACATGTGGTTACCCTTAGCTGAGTGGTGGTACAACACTCATTTCCATACTTCTGGCCAGATTACCCTCTATGAAGTGGTTTACAATCAACCACCCCCACTGCACTTACCCTATCTTCCTAATGAGTGCAACAATGCTGAAGTTGACAGAAGTTGTTAGGTTATGATACATATGACAATTCATAAATCATGCGGAAACAACCATTAAGCCAGGAATACATATTATTTACACATAATCATATAGCATAGTCTAGAAGCATACTCTTTGTTGCGTGCCTTCCCTAGCTGCGCCCGAACCGAACAAGAACAAGTCTTTAGGACTCCAAGTGTCGTCCCTCCGTAGATAGTCCACAGCACGTCCGGATCCGCCTTAAGATTGACCAACTAGAATCGCCCTTAAGGTACTAATAATTTCGGCACTTTTAGGCAAGGTATGTGACTGAATTTTTCTCTCAAAAACTCACTTTGAATACTTGAAAACTCGTTTTAAATTGTGAACCCAGGCCACATATTTATAGGGGTATGGAAAGAGAATTGGAATCCTACTAGGATACGAATTAATTAAATTAGAATCCTAGTGGAACTCTTATTTAATTAATTTATCTTTTAGGATTAGGAATTTAATCATTAAACGAATTCTATACGCTTTAGGATTCGAGTAACACACTTCGAGTAATACGCTAGCACCGCACGCAGGCCTTGCGGCCCACGCACAGCGCCAGCCCACTCGTCGCAGCCCCGCGCGCGCGCCCAAGCTTCGGCTGGGCCTGGCTTTTGCGCTGGGCCTGGTCGCATGCTTGGCGTGTGGTTGTTGCGCTTGGCTTGCTGGGCGATGGCCCGGCTTCGTGTTGGGCCTTCGCCTGGCAGGCCTCGTCCGATGCTAATTCGTACGATGCGCTTCCGATTAAATTCTCGATTCCGGAAATCATTTCCGATACGAACAATATTTAATATTTCCGATTCCGGAATTAATTTCCGTTTCGAACAAATATTTAATATTTCCGTTTCCGGAATTATTTTCCGATTCCGATAATATTTCCGATTCAGACAATATTTCCGTTTCCGGCAATATTTCCGATTCCGGCAATATTTCTATTTCCGATAATATTTTCCGATACGTACCATGTTTCCGTTTCCGGCAACATCTACGACTTGGATAATATTTATATTTCCGATACGATCCATATTTCCGTTTCCGGCAATATCATCATTTCCGGAGTATTCATTTGCTTGCCTTTGACGATCTCAGCTCCCACTGGAACCAAGATCCGTCGATTCCGAATATCCATAGATGGAGTATTTAATGCCATTAAATACTTGATCCGTTTACGTACTATTTGTGTGACCCTACGGGTTCAGTCAAGAGTAAGCTGTGGATTAATATCATTAATTCCACTTGAACTGAAGCGGCCTCTAGCTAGGCATTCAGCTCACTTGATCTCACTGAATTATTAACTTGTTAATTAATACTGAACCGCATTTATTAGACTTAACATTGAATGCATACTTGGACCAAGGGAATTATTTCCTTCAGTCTCCCACTTGTCCTTAGGGACAAGTGTGCATTTCCTAATTCCTTTGTCGCTCGATGCTTGCTATTGAACATAAGGTAAGAGTTGTCATCCTTATTATGTCCAGAGGTGTTCCTCGGTTTCAGAGTTCAACTGATCAAATAAACAGATAATCATAGCCTATGATTCATCCGAGCACGGCCATGCATTTCACAGTTTCTAGCTCTCCGAGTGGCCTTGTACAACTTTTAAGCATCTCATCCCGATTTATGGGAGGACAATCCCAATCTTGCGATCTTGAGATTAGACTTCGTTTGATAGGTGATTACCTGAGCGTTGCCTTTATAGCCTCCTTTTACGGTGCGACGGTTGGTCAACGTCAAAGCAACCAGTTCTCAAACAAGTAATCTCAAACCACTCAGGTATTGAGGATTTAGTGTCTAATAATTTTAATGAAATTTACTTATGACAGATTTTCATCTCTTACAGTAAAGTTTCATAGGTCTTGTCCGATACTAGTCTTCCCAAAGTAAGTATCTATGCAAATGATTATGACATTGCCATGTCCACATAGTTCAAGAAACAGAACTACTAGTCATCTTGCATTCTAGTCGTCTAACATTCTCTATGCGTCCAATTTTATAGAAAACTCCGACTAGGGACCATTTTCAACCTTTGACATTCAAGTTCACTTGATAGACATTTCTTAGTCACAGGACTGGTCCTGACAGTCTATCTTGAATATATCGTCAAATTGAAGGGACTCATCATTTAATAAACCACAAATTAAATGGAAAAATGAATTCTTTTCATTTATTGTGAATGATTAACCAATAATGTTTTACAAAGATTTAAACTCTAAAACTTTAAAACATTAAACAGAGACATCAAAGCCATTCTCCAATATGCTTGATTCCCATAGCTGCAGTGTGCGAGTTGTGCTTCGCCTGCGGCAGAGGTTTAGTCAATGGATCTGATATGTTGTCATCAGTTCCAATTTTGCTTATCTCGACTTCTTTTCTTTCAACGAACTCTCGTAGAAGGTGAAATCTACGAAGTACATGCTTGACTCTCTGGTGGTGTCTAGGCTCCTTTGCCTGTGCAATAGCTCCGTTATTATCACAATACAGGGCTATTGGTCCTTTAATGGAGGGGACTACACCAAGTTCACCTATGAACTTCCTTAGCCATATAGCTTCCTTTGCTGCTTCATGTGCAGCAATGTACTCCGCTTCAGTTGTAGAATCCGCAATGGTGCTTTGCTTAGCACTTTTCCAGCTTACTGCTCCTCCGTTGAGGCAGAAGACAAACCCAGACTGTGATCTGAAATCATCTTTGTCGGTTTGGAAACTTGCGTCCGTATAGCCTTTAACAATTAATTCATTATCTCCACCATAGACCAGGAAGTCATCTTTGTGCCTTTTCAGGTACTTCAGAATATTCTTGGCAGCAGTCCAATGCGCCTCTCCTGGGTCTGACTGGTATCTGCTCGTAGCACTGAGTGCGTACGCAACATCCGGGCGTGTACATATCATAGCATACATTATTGAACCAATCAATGATGCATATGGAATCCCATTCATTCGTCTACGCTCATCAAGTGTTTTTGGGCACTGAGTCTTGCTTAGAGTCATTCCATGAGACATGGGTTGTAACACCCCGACAATTCTCTCTTTTCTAAAATAATCTTTTAATATAAAACGTAGAGAATTATCAAGGCATTATCGCCCGTGTGAAAACGTAACGGCTGATTCAGAATTTTGCAGCGGAAAACATAAAACTAACTTTAGGTTTATAAATAATCGATTACAGGTTTAATCCCAAAAACCAATAAACGAAAAATAAGGAAATATAAATAGTACGACCAGTTTAAAGTCCAATTAAACAAACCCAAGTCAACTTAGCAAATCAAAACTAAATACAAGCTCTCTATTCCCGATCCCAATGATGCAACATCTTCAAACCTGCAGATGGACAATGCTTATTGATCCTTAGAGACTGCTCACCAAAGATTGGGTCATCACAGGATCAATAAGGCATAGCCATGATCAACATGCACAAGCAAAAGCACGTAATCAGCAAAGCTGAGTACTACATACTAAATCAATAATAATCCTAACATGATTCTATTAAACGAACAATCATAACATGATGCTGATGAAATATAAGTAAAGGCAAACGACACATATTAATTTGAATACCACACTTGACTAGACTAAGCTAGACTGGACTAGACTTTGATAACAATAATATTATTTTAATTGAAATAGGCAATGGACCGAGTTTTCTAGCTAGGCGAGGTACGGGCGCGACTCCGTAACCTCAGTGACCTGCGATATCGAGGAACGTTTGACTGAAAATAGGACGCGGTGATCAATCCGGTCCGAATGAAAGGCCATGGGCTACCACCATGAACCCCAACTCCTGTTTGTCCGTCACTTTAGACGTGCACAGTCTAAAGCTATTGCTACTCAGTTTCACTTTACATGATTTACAAATTGACACCCTGTTATGACTCAACAATCACATAAGGCATGCAACTCACATTTATTTATAACTGTTTTTATCTTGGAATTGAGTAAGTGATCACAAAGGCATCAAACAAGACTCATTCCAATTAACTCCAATCTTTTCTTTAATACTGATCAACCCCTGAATATGGGTATAAGGTTTCAACTTACTAAATAAGGTCCTCCGCCCTCATAAAGTAGTGAAAAGCTAAAAAGGGAACAACAATTAACTGATATGAATTATATACTAAATAATCTAGTGTTCCCAATCGAACATGTTTGTATCAATCTTCCATACTAACATGTTATAATCCTCAAAATGCAATAAAGGTTTAATATGTTCATCCAACAGTATCAAACATGCAATTTCAACCTGACTAAGTTCATCAACAACATTAACATAACCAAGTTCATCAATAATTCAACATGGTTTCAACAATTAGCACACATTCCAAGCACACAGGTATGTACGTACCTTGTGTAAACAAACTGCAAGACCACTTTAATAATTCAAAAGTCGCCTAAGGAGAATTCTCCGCCTAAAACAACCAACAAGGATTCACAATCAACTTCTAAACATTCACAACAATAACAAAGCATTCTAAATACATCCTAAACATATTTAGAACTTTCCCCAATATCAAAACTTGAGTATTTGATTTCTTAGCATCATAATTATTGAATTAGTGATTGAAATTCGTTGAAAATTCTTTGCAAAATAATAGTTTTAATCATTCCAAATCATTCTACCATGATCCAACATCATTAAAAACTTAGAATTCCCGCTTTAACTAATTTAAATTCTCGTTTCAATCAATGTATGAAATCTGAAAATTAATAATTTAATCATAAAATATTAAAATCTGAAATAAGTAAATAAATCTTAAAAATCATAATTTTAATTCACTCCAACAATATTTAAATTAATACATATGATATAAAAAGATTAGCTTTGGGTTTTAAGAGTTAACCGACGAGAGAGGACGACGGTGGCAGGCGGTGAGGCGCGGCCGGAGGCGGCAGCACTGCTCGGCGACAGCAAGGAGAGGGTGGCGCGACTCGGTTGCTGCTGCGCAAAAACCAAAACGAGCGAGGAGAGCAAGAGCGAAAAAGATCGTGAGAAGGGTAGCGAAGCTGCAAGAAACGAACGAAAGAGAAAGGAAGAAGAACGAAGGAGAAGAAGAAGGTTACCGTGCAGCTGGCGGTCGCGGCGGCGGTAGGTGGTCGGCGGCTGGGGCTGTGCGAGGTTCAAGCATAATCACGTGAGGAGGGGTGAAAACGAAGAAAGAAGAACGAAAAGAAAAGGGGAACGAAAGAGAAAAGGAAGGACGACGGAGAAGAGCTTACCGGCTGTGACGAGGACGGTGGAGGTCCGGCGGGTGTATGGTGGCTGGCGGCTGGGCAGAGAGTACCAAGGTTTGAGGGTTTGCTAGTTTACGTGAGTTTGAATGAGAGATAGGTTTTGCTTCTTTTTTTTTTTTTTCTCTTTTGCGTTTTCACGTGAAGTTCAAATGGGGTTTTGGCTTTGTTTATTTTTTTATTTTTGTTTTACGTGAATTAGAGTAAAGGGAGGGTTTGAGTTTTGGGTTTTAATATTGGGCTTTCCCAAGTGGGCTAGAATTAGGATTTAGCTTTTATGATTCGAATCCAAAACTGAATAGGATCGTTTTCTAAATTCAATCAATTTTCGTAATTCAAATTCTTTTCTACTTAAAATTCTAAAATCATTTTCGATTTCGTAAATCGTTGAAAATATTAATATGTAATAAATAAATATATGTTAATTATATATTTATTTCCAAAATTCATAAATTCTTATTTAAATATATTAAATATACGGTAAAATATATAAATGAAATGTATAAAATTACGGGGGATTACAATCTACCCCTCTTAAAAGAAGTTTCGCCCCGAAACTTGACACGAAAATTCACGTATTTTTCCAAACTTTTCAACTTATTCTTATTGTAGAAGTACTTTGTGCCACTCTTGTGCATTATTTTGCCAACTAAGAGTTACTTGTAATACTCAAAAACACATTTTCTTATGCGGAGAATCTATTTACTTGCATCAACATGTATAAGTTGCTAAAAATAAGCATAAAATGCATAAAAAATATTATAAAAATAGGTAAAAAGCGCGAATTTCTATCGCATTCTACCCCTCTTAAAGAAAACGAGTTACGCCCTCGTAACTCATCTCAGGGAATAACTTTGGGTATTTCTTCCTCAACGAATTATGTCCTCAATACAATATTCTCACTAATCTCATTCTAATAAGTAAGACTTCTACAATTCTTTCCATACAGTGCCTCAACATGTGACATCGTAATGCTTGCATGGTAACTATTGATGCACGAAAATTCAATCGAACCTAGGTGATTTTTCCAATTACCCTTAAAGTCAATAACACAAGCTTTCAACATATATTCCGTTAGTAATCTCAGTTGTCCATCAATCGCAGGGTGGAAAGTAGTACTCATTTTCAATGTCATCCCCAAGATTCACTAGACTTTTTTGCCAATGTTTCAGACTTTTATGGTCGGTAAGAATCTCAAATGTTTTCCCATAAAGATAATGTCTTTAAATCTTCAAAACAAATGCACTAGCAGCTAGCTTTAGGTCATGGGTAGGGTAATTGGTTTCATAAAGTTTCAATTGACGCGACAACAGGTGCGGAGGTCAAACGCTCTTTTAAAATCTAGAAAGCTTTCTCACATTTCTCACTCCACTCGAATTTCGATTCCTCTTTCAACAAGTTGGTCAATGGTTTTGTTCTCTTCGAAAAGTCTTTCACAACCTCCTATAATGGTCATCTAGGATTAGAAAACTTCAAGTATCAGACACGTTCTTTGGAGTAGGTCACTCACTCACAGCTTGAATCTTAGCATGATCTATATAAACTCCTTCTGTTCAACTTTTCGTTGTTACCGAACCTCATTACACTTTTCATGGGTGTATAACTTTTGGGCTTAACTCTTAGCTCTTGCACCAATTCATATATTTCTTTTCATCTTTTCCAGACAACAGTGATTCTAACGATCCTGGACCACTCAAATCTTCTCTTAAATTTAATCCCTTACGTAACATAGTTCTCAATTAATTTAGTCCTTAACTTTTCCGTCGGTGTCACTATACACATATGACTTCAAGATTTGTATACTTCATTTAATAAAACTAGATTCTTCCTAGGCGTCTCCAAGTAATCCTCAAGTGTTTGTCATGCTCTTCTCATTCTATGCATAAATAGGGATATCATCAATAACATCATAACGAACTAAATTCGGAATTCGTAGAAAATCTCATTCATCAAATCCATAATTAATGCAGGTGCATTGGTTAACCCAAAAGACGTTACTCTAAACCCATAATGACAATGACGAATCCTAATGAGGTCTTAGGCCCTTATCAGCTATTCACAATTGGTGGTACTTTAAACGCAAATCAGTCTTCGAGAACACACTCGTCCAATTCAATTGATCCAATATGTCATCTATCCTAGGCAAAGGATGCTTGGTCTTGATGGTTGCATTGCTTAGCTCCCTAAAATCGATACCCAATCTCACACTCTCATCTTTCTTCTTAATAAACAACACCAGGGCTCTTCGTGGTGATGCATTAGGCCTAATATACCCCTCATCGAACAATTCTTGAAACTATGTCTTCAATTCACTCATTCCAGGAGGTGTCATTCTATCAAGTGCTCTGGGTATAGGTGTCGGTCCGGGATTCAACTCTATTGTGAACTCAAGGGCTCTAGCTGGTGACGTACTCGCAATTTCACTCGGAAACACACCAACGAATTCATTCACCATGGGAACATCCTCGATCTTCACTCCAACTTCTTTACTCACATCTAGCACAATACAGAAAATAGTTCACACTCTCTATTCATCAATTTCCTCACTTGCATTATAGAAATCACTTAAAGGTTCTTGGACTTCTCAAAACATTCACATGAGGTCAACCTTCCCATAGGGTTCCTTAAACTTACTTTAGGAATTTCACAATCTACCTTAGCCTTGTAAAAACTTGGCCAATCCATTCCCAGAATTACATCTAGGTTTCCCATTAAACTCTATCAAGTCAGAAACGCAATCTTTTATCTTCAAAGGAAAGTTCTTAAATAACTTGGTACACCTTAAGGTTACACCAGTAGGTATACTAACAGGTAAATCAATCATTTCAAAATCTACTAACTTCAGACTCTTAATAACATATGACAAAACGAAAGAATAGGTTGCTCCCGAATCAAATAATGTTTTAACTAGCACGGAGTTAATAGAAAAAGTACCATGAACTACGTCTGCAGAATGTTCAGCTTCATTTCTAGTCATCATGAACGGTTTTCCTGGAGCCTTATTCTGGTTGTTGTTATCATTTGCAGGTTTATTATAGTTCTCTTGATTGTTTTGTGCCCCTCCAGGCTTTGAATTTTGACCTCCAGACTGGTTAAATCTCACTTGGTTCCCATCTCCATTACTATTTTGTTCCTTTCTGTGCTTAGTGAAGCACTCATACTCCCTATGCCCCCTTTTCTGACAATAGTTGCAGGTCACTAATTCTCCTTTGCAATTCTTACCAGGGTGATTATTGTTGCACCTCTTGCAGTGATACATTCTCACGGATTGACTCCTATTGTTGTGCCCCTGACTGTTTCCTCCTCGATAATTTCCATTTCCATTCCCATTCCTATTCTCATTCATATTCTTTTTGAAATTCCCTTGGTTTTCCCGGACATTAAACACTTTTCTTTTCTTTCCAACAACATTTTTCTTGTCCCTTATGGACTGAAAACCATAAATATGAGCGGTTCTCTCATACACATTATCTAAAGGTGTAAGGGTTTCTCCACCTAATCCTAACTGGATCTCATCGGTCAACCCTTGCTCAAACCTCTGAGCCTTTATCTCTTCTGTGGCTATAACCTCAGGTGCAAACTCCGACAGCGCTATAAATTTGCTATAATATTCAGCGATGGTCATACTCCCCATCCCCAGGTTTATGAATTCCTGCGCTTTTCGTTTTGTTATGAAAGGAGGATAAAACTTTTCCCTCAACGCAACGACAAATGAGTCCCAATTAAATCCTTCAACAACACTTAGCCTAGTTCCATTCTCTTTCCACCATAGATCGGCCTCATCTTTTAGGTAAAGGACAGCTTGGCCTACTTTCATATTTTCAGGACAATTTACCGCCCAAAATAGTTTTTCAAACTCCCTAATCCAGTTTTCTAGGAAGGTCGGGTCTGCTTGCCCCTTGAAGTATGGTGGCTTAACTTTCGCAAACCTTTCAAACATGTCCCCTGCAGAATCGGGGCGCTCAGTTCTTTCCTGAGCTAGTTTTTCCGCCAAGAGGCGAATAGCAGCAGCTAGGTCATTATTGTTGGCCATCCTAAAGCGCGACCTGTACGTAATATATTCTATTTTACGTTCGAAAACTTCACTTAACATTATCCTAGCAATGTAATATCACACCAGCATCCAGAATTCACATACATAAACAATCATTTATGAATGATATTCGCATACATGACATTCAACTGAGAAACAAGGAACAAATTCAATCATCACGAATAATAAGGCAGAATAAAAGAAGAAAACATTCTCTTTGCGTGCCCAAAATAAACTCTTGATCCTTTGGATAATCAATGATCTAACTCTATTCCTCAAAAGAATGTTAATAACAATCCTAAATATCCACAACACACATGTCCTCAAAATAAAATTAAAAGTTCTATGGCATAAACATAAACTATTGTTGGCGAATTATAGAATTCTCACATTGGAAACGAATGCCTTAACTTTTATTGCTAATTCTATAAAGGTTTAATACATCCTTGAAAAGAATAAAGAATAACTCAAACTCTTATTGCTTTAACTTTAAACTGTTGTAGCTTTGCTACTTATTCTCCAAAACATTTAAGAACAAACTAACTATTACAACTTCAAATGTTTAAGGCATCTTGTCTATCTGTTCTTTCTTTGGAAATTTGTGAAGTGGAATCTAGATCCTCAGTATTCGTCGATCTTCTCAAAGGATCCTATGTTGGTGTACTTGGAAAGAAGCGTTTTATTCATGAAACAAACAACTTAAGATCTTACTAACGATTTCCCAACCAAAGCATAATCAGAATTCAATAAAACAATAAGTTTGGTGTAATCAAACAATTTTTATGCACATTTACATGCAACACTTAAACATTTAACATATGCACATAGCAATTAACTTCTTATGCTAGCAATTAACTACTAATGCACATATAATTCTATCCTATATGCCCTTTCCTATATTACCCATCTCTCATAATAAATCATGATAGGTCAAACATTGAAGAATTTAAAGAATAAAACAAGAACGATTAGTAAGAAAAAGTTTATTAAACGAATTAATAATAAACGAATAAATAAAATAAAGAAATTTTATTATTATTTTTATTTTCAAACGAATAATTAATAAGAAATTTTTTTTTTTATTAAACGAATAAATATTAAACGAATAAATATACTTAAGGGATAAGATTTTTTTTTTTTTTTTTTTTTTTTTTCCGAATATATTTAATTTAATTTCGAAAATAACGAAAAACGTACTTAATTCACATAAACGAAAAGTTTCGAATAAATAAGTTAATTCTGAACTTAAATAAGAAATATTATATACTTTCAAACAAGATAAAAGGAAATCGGCCCCCGAAAAAAAAGTACCAATTTTTGAACACTATAATACGTAGAAGCTCGATTTTTAAGAAGTTTATTTTAAATAACTAGATAGTTAGGCGCCTAAAAAATTGTTAAGTAAAACCTTAGCTTCTAGATACCACTTTGTAACACCCCGACAATTCTCTCTTTTCTAAAATAATCTTTTAATATAAAACGTAGAGAATTATCAAGGCATTATCGCCCGTGTGAAAACGTAACGGCTGATTCAGAATTTTGCAGCGGAAAACATAAAACTAACTTTAGGTTTATAAATAATCGATTACAGGTTTAATCCCAAAAACCAATAAACGAAAAATAAGGAAATATAAATAGTACGACCAGTTTAAAGTCCAATTAAACAAACCCAAGTCAACTTAGCAAATCAAAACTAAATACAAGCTCTCTATTCCCGATCCCAATGATGCAACATCTTCAAACCTGCAGATGGACAATGCTTATTGATCCTTAGAGACTGCTCACCAAAGATTGGGTCATCACAGGATCAATAAGGCATAGCCATGATCAACATGCACAAGCAAAAGCACGTAATCAGCAAAGCTGAGTACTACATACTAAATCAATAATAATCCTAACATGATTCTATTAAACGAACAATCATAACATGATGCTGATGAAATATAAGTAAAGGCAAACGACACATATTAATTTGAATACCACACTTGACTAGACTAATCTAGACTGGACTAGACTTTGATAACAATAATATTATTTTAATTGAAATAGGCAATGGACCGAGTTTTCTAGCTAGGCGAGGTACGGGCGCGACTCCGTAACCTCAGTGACCTGCGATATCGAGGAACGTTTGACTGAAAATAGGACGCGGTGATCAATCCGGTCCGAATGAAAGGCCATGGGCTACCACCATGAACCCCAACTCCTGTTTGTCCGTCACTTTAGACGTGCACAGTCTAAAGCTATTGCTACTCAGTTTCACTTTACATGATTTACAAATTGACACCCTGTTATGACTCAACAATCACATAAGGCATGCAACTCACATTTATTTATAACTGTTTTTATCTTGGAATTGAGTAAGTGATCACAAAGGCATCAAACAAGACTCATTCCAATTAACTCCAATCTTTTCTTTAATACTGATCAACCCCTGAATATGGGTATAAGGTTTCAACTTACTAAATAAGGTCCTCCGCCCTCATAAAGTAGTGAAAAGCTAAAAAGGGAACAACAATTAACTGATATGAATTATATACTAAATAATCTAGTGTTCCCAATCGAACATGTTTGTATCAATCTTCCATACTAACATGTTATATTCCTCAAAATGCAATAAAGGTTTAATATGTTCATCCAACAGTATCAAACATGCAATTTCAACCTGACTAAGTTCATCAACAACATTAACATAACCAAGTTCATCAATAATTCAACATGGTTTCAACAATTAGCACACATTCCAAGCACACAGGTATGTACGTACCTTGTGTAAACAAACTGCAAGACCACTTTAATAATTCAAAAGTCGCCTAAGGAGAATTCTCCGCCTAAAACAACCAACAAGGATTCACAATCAACTTCTAAACATTCACAACAATAACAAAGCATTCTAAATACATCCTAAACATATTTAGAACTTTCCCCAATATCAAAACTTGAGTATTTGATTTCTTAGCATCATAATTATTGAATTAGTGATTGAAATTCGTTGAAAATTCTTTGCAAAATAATAGTTTTAATCATTCCAAATCATTCTACCATGATCCAACATCATTAAAAACTTAGAATTCCCGCTTTAACTAATTTAAATTCTCGTTTCAATCAATGTATGAAATCTGAAAATTAATAATTTAATCATAAAATATTAAAATCTGAAATAAGTAAATAAATCTTAAAAATCATAATTTTAATTCACTCCAACAATATTTAAATTAATACATATGATATAAAAAGATTAGCTTTGGGTTTTAAGAGTTAACCGACGAGAGAGGACGACGGTGGCAGGCGGTGAGGCGCGGCCGGAGGCGGCAGCACTGCTCGGCGACAGCAAGGAGAGGGTGGCGCGACTCGGTTGCTGCTGCGCAAAAACCAAAACGAGCGAGGAGAGCAAGAGCGAAAAAGATCGTGAGAAGGGTAGCGAAGCTGCAAGAAACGAACGAAAGAGAAAGGAAGAAGAACGAAGGAGAAGAAGAAGGTTACCGTGCAGCTGGCGGTCGCGGCGGCGGTAGGTGGTCGGCGGCTGGGGCTGTGCGAGGTTCAAGCATAATCACGTGAGGAGGGGTGAAAACGAAGAAAGAAGAACGAAAAGAAAAGGGGAACGAAAGAGAAAAGGAAGGACGACGGAGAAGAGCTTACCGGCTGTGACGAGGACGGTGGAGGTCCGGCGGGTGTATGGTGGCTGGCGGCTGGGCAGAGAGTACCAAGGTTTGAGGGTTTGCTAGTTTACGTGAGTTTGAATGAGAGATAGGTTTTGCTTCTTTTTTTTTTTTTTCTCTTTTGCGTTTTCACGTGAAGTTCAAATGGGGTTTTGGCTTTGTTTATTTTTTTATTTTTGTTTTACGTGAATTAGAGTAAAGGGAGGGTTTGAGTTTTGGGTTTTAATATTGGGCTTTCCCAAGTGGGCTAGAATTAGGATTTAGCTTTTATGATTCGAATCCAAAACTGAATAGGATCGTTTTCTAAATTCAATCAATTTTCGTAATTCAAATTCTTTTCTACTTAAAATTCTAAAATCATTTTCGATTTCGTAAATCGTTGAAAATATTAATATGTAATAAATAAATATATGTTAATTATATATTTATTTCCAAAATTCATAAATTCTTATTTAAATATATTAAATATACGGTAAAATATATAAATGAAATGTATAAAATTACGGGGGATTACATGGGTAGGTAGCCTCGCTTGGAGTCCGCCATCTTGAACCTATCAAGCACCTTATTGATATAAGTTCTTTGACTAAGTCCAATCATCTTTTTAGATCTATCTCTGTAAATCTTGATGCCCAATATGTACTGTGCTTCTCCTAGATCTTTCATCGAAAAACATTTCCCAAGCCAAATCTTGACAGAGTTCAACATAGGAATGTCATTTCCGATAAGTAATATGTCGTCGACATATAATACTAGGAAAGCAATTTTGCTCCCACTGACCTTCTTGTATACACAAGATTCGTCTGCGTTCTTGATGAAACCAAAGTCACTGACTGCTTCATCAAAACGTATATTCCAGCTCCTGGATGCCTGCTTCAATCCGTAGATTGACTTCTTTAGCTTGCATACCTTTTTAGCATTCTTTGGATCCTCAAAACCTTCAGGCTGTGTCATAAACACAGTTTCTGTTAAAACGCCGTTTAAGAAAGCAGTTTTGACATCCATCTGCCATATTTCGTAATCGTAATATGCAGCGATTGCTAACATTATCCGAATAGACTTTAGCATTGCAACTGGTGAAAAGGTTTCATCGTAATCCACACCGTGGACTTGCCTGTAACCTTTTGCAACCAATCTAGCTTTGAAAACTTCAAGTTTCCCATCCTTGTCCTTTTTCAGTTTGAAAACCCATTTGCTTCCAATGGCTTGGTAGCCATCTGGCAAATCGACCAAATCCCATACTTGGTTTTCAGACATGGAGTCTAATTCAGCTTGGAGCTAGGGCTCGTCATAGCTTGTTTGTAAGTCGCAGGTTCATCACTTTCAAGTAATAGAACGTCATAGCTCTCGTTCGTCAAAATACCTAAGTACCTTTCCGGTTGAGATCTATATCTTTGCGATCTACGCGGGGTAACATTTCTAGATTGACCATGATTCTCACCAGATTCTTCTAAAGATCTCTGAGTTTCATCCTGAATGTCATCTTGAGCATTCTCTAGAGTTTGTTGTTCGACTCGAATTTCTTCGAGGTCTACTTTTCTCCCACTTGTCATTTTGGAGATGTGATCTTTCTCCAAAAAGACACCATCTCGAGCAACAAACACCTTGTTCTCAGATGTATTGTAGAAGTAATACCCCTTTGTTTCCTTTGGATAGCCCACAAGGATACATTAGACATTTCACATCCTTGTTGGCATCAATCCAACGATTGAGGGCTGCCTGAGTGACCCTGTCGCCTGCGGCTTCGGGCATCGCCTCTTCTAGGACATACTCCTTTTCTTCCTGCATAAGAACTATTTGCAAGTTCCTTTGCCAGTCAAGGAAGTTTTTCCCGTTCAACTTCTCCTTTTCGAGAATTGATCGAATGTTGAATGAATTGTTGTTTGCCATATTTAAAACTACAATTGAAAAGAATAAACAAATAAATAACCATTCACAGTTTCTCTTAATAAACTTAAATTCTAGCATACATGCATAATTCAATGTTCATTAAGCATTTTATTCAAGTTATGTGTTCCGGCAGGTGTGAATAAAATGATTCCAAGATCCTAAAATCATTGAAGAACTAAGCACAGTTTGTCGACTTAATCCTAAAACATCTTAGGTAAGCAAAAGCCTTTTGCTAATAGTCTAGAAACTATTCTTGGTTGATAGGTACGTCTAAGAACTTATTAGATAAACCTATCGATTTTGCCACGACATAAAAGGACTCCTTACTTATATCGTTGAGTTTCACCAAAACTAACATGTACTCACAATTATTTGTGTACCTTGCCCCTTTAGGACCAATAAGTAACACCTCGCTGAGCGAAAACTATTACTAGATTGATGTAAAGGATATCCAAGCAAGTGTATATTTTGGCATGGCACCTTATAGCTCAATTTTTAAGTTTGGAACTTAAGGCTCTTACTATGTTGGTTAGATTTTAAGTGAACTAAAATCCTTAATCATGCAACATAATCAAGCTTTTGATCTCATGCATTTTAAGACATATTTAAAAGCAATAAATAACTTAAAACATGCATAAGATAAATGTGATCTAGTATGGCCCGACTTCATCTTGAAGCTTTAACTTCAAAGTCCGTCTTGAAAATCTTCGTGGGAGGCACCATTTTCTTCAAATAGGATAAGCTATAATTAAAACTAATTACAACTATTTGATGGTACGCAGACCATATTTGAATTGAAAAACAACTTTGGTACTTTAGACCAATTACATTCAAATTAATGGTACGCAGACCATATTTTCTATCCTATTTGGGCCATACTAGTCACTTCATAACCTGCAAAACAGTACATATACAATATATACCATTCACCCATTCATTATCATGAATGGCCCACATAGATGGTTAGTAAAACACATTATGCATCACGTAAACATTTGCAGCAATTAATCAAGGGCACCAATAATCTACCAATTATTCAGTCCTTATTAATTCTAATCAAGTTGTTTTAACCTTAAGGATTTGTAGACCTAATCAAGAGTTTATGACTAAAAAGGGCTCCCACTCAAACCAATAAATTCATATGCTTTACTAATTTTAAACATAAAAATGTATTTCTAGTCTAACCGGAAACATACAAATTTAATTAAAATTTAAAGCTCATATAAATTTATAATTTAATCCAAAAGTTTAATTTAATTTCAGTCGTATTTAAATTAATTCATGATTTTAATTTTAGTAAAATAATTAGAATAAATAAAATTTATTATAATTACAATATTCAAAATTAAAATCCAAGAAAATAATTTAAAGTATTAATTTTAAAATTAATTAAAATTACGTAAACTGAAAATTTTAAATTAAAATTTCAAAACGAATTAATCGCAACGCAAACACCCTACGCATCGCACGCCCATGGGCCACACGCACACAGCCATCGCTGGCCATGTGCGCGCAGCCCATGCGCTGCGTTGCATAGCTGCTGCTGCTATCCTTCGCAAGGCTCCACGCGAGCTTGTGCTCGCTGCATTCGCTCGCCAGCGCTTGCTGCATGCGAGCCAGGGCTCGCTGTGCGCGCTCGCCAGCGCTCGCTGCGCGCGCTCGCCAGCGCTCGCTGCGCGAGGCATCGACGCTGGGCGCAGCACTCGTGGCACGCGAGCTTGCGCTCGCTGCGCGCGAGGCTGCGCGCGCTTGTGCAAGGCAGTGCGCATTGTGGCGCAGCTCGCTTGCTGCCCACACGCGACTGCCGTGCCTTGCCTTCGCCCATGCCCATTCGTCCATTGCTCATAGCCCACGACACAAGGCAGGGCTGCTGCCTTGTGCTCGTGCTCCATACCCTTGCTCATTGCATTCGTGCCGCATGGGCGACGAGCTCCCTTGCTCGTCGTCACATGCCCGCACTATACAACACCCCTTAAGGGTAACACGTAGCGTCCATTGCTTTGTGCGTGCAAGTTATATGAACGAATCGCATAAAATTTTAAAAATTTATATTTAAAATTAATGACAAATTAATAAATTAATATTAATTTCATAATTTTAGGGCGAAAAAATCGAAAATTTATTATTCAATTGATTTCCGATTAACATGGATTCAAGTTTAGGTCATAAAAATTTAAAATTTATCATAAATTTACAATTTTTATGGTGGTTTTTAATCATAGGTATCTAATTAAATTATAATTAATTATGAAAATCAAATTAATTCTAAATTATTCTAATTTTCAACAAATTAATCATAATTACAAATTAGATTGCATAATTAACAAGGCTAGGCAATCAAACTTGTTAAACATATACAGTAGGTCAATCAAAAATTCAAGATTTATCAACAAGAATCGCAAATATTTAATTTAACATCTTAAATTTACGAAATTTTGCATTCGAAAAACTAAAACCTTCGAAAAGTCATAGTTAGGCTTCCAATTTGAGAATTCTGGGTTCGGCAGAAAAAAACAATTTTTGTCAAAATTTTAGAATGCCTTTTACATGCGGAATTGACACAAAAATCACTCGATTTGGATGAGTAACGAAGAAACTGCCGAAAAACTGCGTACGTATAATTAAATAAACGCAATTTGCAATTAATTAACAATTACGAAAATTAATCACCCCTTTTAATTCTTGCAAATTTGTAATATTTAACCATGTTCATGCAATTTAGATTATGAAAATAATAAGAGGCTCGTGATACCACTGTTAGGTTATGATACATATGACAATTCATAAATCATGCGGAAACAACCATTAAGCCAGGAATACATATTATTTACACATAATCATATAGCATAGTCTAGAAGCATACTCTTTGTTGCGTGCCTTCCCTAGCTGCGCCCGAACCGAACAAGAACAAGTCTTTAGGACTCCAAGTGTCGTCCCTCCGTAGATAGTCCACAGCACGTCCGGATCCGCCTTAAGATTGACCAACTAGAATCGCCCTTAAGGTACTAATAATTTCGGCACTTTTAGGCAAGGTATGTGACTGAATTTTTCTCTCAAAAACTCACTTTGAATACTTGAAAAATCGTTTTAAATTGTGAACCCATGCCACATATTTATAGGGGTATGGAAAGAGAATTGGAATCCTACTAGGATACGAATTAATTAAATTAGAATCCTAGTGGAACTCTTATTTAATTAATTTATCTTTTAGGATTAGGAATTTAATCATTAAACGAATTCAATACGCTTTAGGATTCGAGTAACACACTTCGAGTAATACGCTAGCACCGCACGCAGGCCTTGCGGCCCACGCACAGCGCCAGCCCACTCGTCGCAGCCCCGCGCGCGCGCCCAAGCTTCGGCTGGGCCTGGCTTTTGCGCTGGGCCTGGTCGCATGCTTGGCGTGTGGTTGTTGCGCTTGGCTTGCTGGGCGATGGCCCGGCTTCGTGCTGGGCCTTCGCCTGGCAGGCCTCGTCCGATGCTAATTCGTACGATGCGCTTCCGATTAAATTCTCGATTCCGGAATTCATTTCCGATACGAACAATATTTAATATTTCCGATTCCGGAATTAATTTCCGTTTCGAACAAATATTTAATATTTCCGTTTCCGGAATTATTTTCCGATTCCGATAATATTTCCGATTCAGACAATATTTCCGTTTCCGGCAATATTTCCGATTCCGGCAATATTTCTATTTCCGATAATATTTTCCGATACGTACCATGTTTCCGTTTCCGGCAACATCTACGACTTGGATAATATTTATATTTCCGATACGATCCATATTTCCGTTTCCGGCAATATCATCGTTTCCGGAATATTCATTTGCTTGCCTTTGACGATCTCAGCTCCCACTGGATCCAAGATCCGTCGATTCCGAATATCCATAGATGGAGTATTTAATGCCATTAAATACTTGATCCGTTTACGTACTATTTGTGTGACCCTACGGGTTCAGTCAAGAGTAAGCTGTGGATTAATATCATTAATTCCACTTGAACTGAAGCGGCCTCTAGCTAGGCATTCAGCTCACTTGATCTCACTGAATTATTAACTTGTTAATTAATACTGAACCGCATTTATTAGACTTAACATTGAATGCATACTTGGACCAAGGGCATTATTTCCTTCAGAAGTATGGTAAGGAGGGAGGCTATGCTAGATACTCTCAAATTTCATCTCACCAGGGCTCAAGAGAGAATGAAGGTGCAAGCAGATAAGCATAGATCTGAAAGAAGTTTTTCTGTTGGGGATTGGGTGTGGCTCAAATTGCAGGCTTACAGACAACAATCTGTTCAGAAAAGGTCCAATCAAAAGCTAGCTCATCACTTTTATGGTCCTTTTCAAATTTCTGCACTCATTGGTAAGGTGGCATATAAGTTGAAACTGCCTACAGATGCCAAGATACATGATGTTTTCCATGTATCTCAGCTGAAGAAGTTTACGGGAATCCTTCCTATTGCTGCACATATACCTGAGTGGTTTCATGGAACTGATTCAGCTAGCAATAGTGTCCAGCCTGCAGCAGTTTTACAAACTAGGGTTGTTCAGTTTCAGAATAATCCACAAGTACAATACTTAGTCAGTTGGAAGGGATTTGAAGATCATGAATCCACCTGGGAAAATGCTGCTGATTTTGAAGCCAAATTTCCTTCTTTTATTATCAAGACTTGAGGACAAGTCTGTTAAAGGAAGGGAGCTATGATATGGGAGAAACGAATTTAAAATGATCATTTGTGATCATTGGTTTTGGCGGGAAAAACAGTTGGAAAGTTAGTTAAAAGTTGTTACTAGCTTTTCGATTATTTTAAATAGGAAGTTGTTATTCTGTTAGCTGAGTTTGTATCAGCATATAAAACAAAGTGGTGCCTTGTATTTGGCTAACCAATCAATAATACAACAACTCATTCTAAGAATCTTTTCTCTCTCTATTCTGTTTCTCCCCTTCTATTTCTCTCTCTTTCTCTATTTCTTCTTCTACAAGTCACTCAAAATCGCCATTAATAAGACAGCTTCGAGCTCCCTTATCAGTGGGAGCTATGATATGGGAGAAACGAATTTAAAATGATCATTTGTGATCATTGGTTTTGGCGGGAAAAACAGTTGGAAAGTTAGTTAATAGTTATTACTAACTTTTCGATTGTTTTAAATAGGAAGTTGTTATTCTGTTAGCTGAGTTTGTATCAGCATATAAAACAAAGTGGTGCCTTGTATTTGGCTAACCAATCAATAATACAACAACTCCTTCTAAGAATCTTTTCTCTCTCTATTCTGTTTCTCCCCTTCTATTTCTCTCTCTTTCTCTATTTCTTCTTCTACAAGTCACTCAAAATCGCCATTAATAAGGCAGCTTCGAGCTCCCTTATCAGTCTCAAGCCTAAATCTTGGGATAATGTGGTAAAAGACTACACCAAGTCTTGAAGTGAGTTTGAAAATCCAAGACTCACTCAACACTAACTTTACTCCCCTTTTTTATTCCTCCAATCAAATCATGCCACATCATCAAACTTAATTTATCTTATTTCACCCAACTAAATTATTGATGGTTTATGTATTATTTTATTTCATTTGCCTTTAAATTTATGTTCTAGATCTTTTGAATTTAATATGTTGTATTATTGTTTCTAATTTGTACGGAATATATGTCAATTTTGAAATTAACATTTTCTGTTTTTTTTCATTCTTTTTCTCGAATTTTAAATTACTTTATTTTAGAGCTGGTCAACATGGGCCAGGCCCCCTAGCCCGACCTGACCCGGTCTAAAAATTATCGATTTTTGGGCAGAAGGCTCGGCCCCGCCCGATTTCCTTTTAAAAAATTACTGCATTTGGACAACGCAAAACAACAATTTTAATTATAAATTTGGGCCGGTCCAAAATTGGCCCGAAAAGCCCGCTATTTTTGACCCTAAATAGCGGATTTTGGGCATACAAAATTGGCCCGAATCTTGGCCCAGCCCGCCCCGACATAATGGACAAAATTTTATGTCCTCGCTCCGATCCAGCCCGCCTTTTGATCAGGTCTATTTTGTTTGTATATAAGAAAACATAGTTTCAATATTATTTAGAAAATGTACCCAAAAAAAAAATATACATAAAATATTATTTTAAGAGTTAGGTGAGTCTGGGAATAATGTGTAAAAGTAAGGTGAATTTGGTGTGAGTCTGGATAATGAAAAAGTTAGTGGAAAACTGATGTGGCAGAGTCTGAAAATTAGAGGTGAGTCTGAGGATAAACTCACCCTTAGTACATTTTACTATCTAGGTTATTACCTTTTACAGAATAGTACATACGAACCAACCCCTTTCCTAGTAGAGCGGTAAGGGTGATTTCAAATCAATACCGGTTATTGATGAATAGTACAAATCACACGGCAAAATCGTAAATAAATAGTCTTTCAACATATACATTTAACTTCAATTTTTAATCATTTAAGCTCATATTTTACTCTGTTAACTTCAAAATTATATTTTGTTAGCCTTATATTTTATTCATTCTTTTCGTTTCTTTTTTGTTTCCACTTTTTTTTTTGGTTTTCCTACCGATTTATTATGAAACTGTCATGTACTCATGTTATTTGCACTATTCACAAATAACAGTTATTGATTATACTTTTCCGTAGATTATCTATACTATATATTAAAAGGCGTTTATAAGAAAGTATACGTGACACGTGGCGCTCTGCTTATGGGTCGTTCTCTTCATGTAATATTCATCTACATAAAAAAAAATGGCAAACATGGTTTGTGTAAGGTTTGAACTCATGACCTTGAGTTTAAACAATAAAGCTTTTACCACTAAGCTATTACATGTTTCATGTTATCATTACAAAAAGTTATATATAAGTAAACGTTAATGTTATTAATGTAGTAACCCGGGGCATCGCCCGGGCCTAAAATCTAGTTCATTTTAATTTGCTGAGTAGTCAATTGTTAACCTTTTACTTTCCATTCCAATAAAGTTTACAGTGTTTCAAAAGTCGAAATCCTCGCCCTCATGGTGCCCACTTCCCATGGCCCCGCTTTTTACAGTGTTAAATTGGCCCATCTTCTACCCTTGGCCCAGTGGGCTATAGTAGAGTCAAAAGATGTTGACGCTCTTTTTTGACAGAAAAAAAAGGAATGGGCCGAGTAAGGTGTTAGGTGCGGCTGAGATTTGTCTTTTACCGGCGACGTCGTATTCATCTTTTTTTTTTCCGACGTTTCTTGGTGTCTGTAGTAGTCTTCAATAGTGTCAGTGTCAATGTGTTCAAGTGTCAACTGCTAAGCTGTATCAAAACCAATTTAACTCTTCTTTCTAAGTTCCAAGCCGCACTTTCTGACCCTTAACCAAAACACTTTTAGTGAATTACTCCATAGTTATCCTATATGATATTTTTTTTATTTTGTTCCTTCGTTCGTTTTTACTCGTATTGTTAGTCACTTTCACGCATGTCAATACCCAATTTTAATCATTAATATGATTTGTTTTTGTTAAATACGGGTCTGTGACGCACCCGTTATCAAGAGAAGAGAGTCCACTTAACGAGACCAAAATAGGTTTCACAAAACCATATGGCAATAAGGGAAATAGCCCCTTGCCTTATTAAGTGATTAACTCTCTCCTCTTTTATCAATGTGAGACTCTCACATGTGTCAGATCTTAACACCTTCACGCACGTATGAGGTCTCTTTTTAGTTTGGTCATGTGTGATGTTTCATGGGTCAGAGCGCGTTTATCGACACTCCCCTCACACGTGCCATCTTAATTTGGCTCAGAATATTAGAGGTGTAAGTCGTGGGCCCGGCTCTGATACCATGTTAAATACGGGATTGAGCCGCACCCGTCATCAAGAGAGAGTCCACTTAACACGACCAAAGGAGGTTCCACCTTAAAACCATATAGCAATAAAGGGAATAGACTATTCGTCTTAAGTGATTAACTCTCTCCTCTTTTATCAACGTGGGACTCTCACACGTGTCGTTTCATTTGTCAGATCTTAACCATTTTCTGTAAGCCAAAATTATAAAAGTTGGTATTTTAAAAATATACATTGAGGTGAATCTACAAGAATCTCACATGAGTCCATGACTATGTACGTTTTATCTTACATATAAATCATCAACAAAGATCAAATTAGATATGCGGAAAGTGTAAAAAATTCAAACGTTACGAATGTTAAAAAAAGGAAGAAATATGTGGTAGAACTATATCATTTGGGAATTGGGATAACTACGTTATTCTTAACAATTACATTTGCTATCTGTCATTAATTTTGTTGTCATCACTTTGATGAACCGAATTCGGAAAGTCTCGTGAAAAATAAGTGGGATTGTTGAAGCTGCAAATAGGGATTTATCATTTAGATTCTGTTTCGGTCATTCATTGTTATCGGAACCAATCAAGAAGCAGGTTGTTTAGGGGCACAAGGAAGTAACTTGTCGTTATTTTTTTCGTCTTTCGATCCACCCGATTTTTTTTCTTTTGGTAATCTACACAAATAAATTAAAAGGCGTTTACAAGAGCGTATATATGCCATGTAAGCTCCTCCTTATTACGCTACATCATCACTTAAATTATAAGCATCATGACAAGTCACTGACAACCAAAAAGCATGTAGCAAAGATCGAACACCGGATCTCATTAATAAAAAGGTATACTTCCTACCATCTTAACTGACGACAATGTAGGTTACATATTTCCATGTAAATACAAAATATAATTTTTTTTCAAATGAATAGTATTAAGCTGAAGAAAAATCAAAAGGGAATAAATTACTGAACCTATAAATGTACAATTCTTCCTTTCTCATCTTAAGCTTCAAAAAGTTAGGGAAATGGAGTGTAATTATGAGTACGGAAAATAGAAACATTAACGTAAGTATAATAATCAACTAATCACGAATAAGAGGATTCAAATTTGTTTTGATTTTCGGATATGGGGCTTATATAGATTAAAAGGTTGTTGTTCGGCCGTTGATCTTGCGTCACCACGACAATCCGTTAACGACACCACGTCACAACCTATATGGACACATATTTACAAAAGCTAGACCCTTCTACAAGTAAAACCCAAAGCAACATCCGAGCCACACACTAGTTGAATGGAAAATGAAGTACTTTGTAACACATTGTGATATTCACTTATTTTTTTCATGTCCATGACGATTAGACTAGAATAATAAAGAGTGTATACATTTCTTTCTTAATAAAATGAAAAATATAAATTTGACAATATTTTAGAAACGAAATGAATTATAAGTAGGAAAATTTCAAAATTATCACCTTATAAAGTCCACTTTTTCAAACTTACCACCTTAGAAAATTTTAATTTAAAATTACCACCTTATAAAATCGCAAACCTTTAAAGTTACCACATGTGGTATCTTTGAAGGTTTGTGATCTTAAAAATTTATAATTTTAAATTAATATTTTAATTTATAAGGTGATAAGTTTGAAAAAATGGATTTTATAAATATTATTACCTCCGTCCCTTAATACTCGCACCGCTTTTCTTTTCGGATCGTCCTTTAATACATGCATTGCTTCTATAAATGAATTACCAATATTATATTATTTTTCACACTTATCTACTAACCCACCTACACCTACTCCCTACAAAAAATCATTAACAAATCCACACCTTCATTCACCACTTCCTACCCCTTACACATTTCCCACTAGTAATATTAAAAAAAAAACACTTCACTATCAACTAACACCCATTAAATTAATAAATCAATTCAAATGTCTTAAACTCCGCACTGGTCAAACCGATACGAGTATTAAGGCACAGAGAGAGTACTCAAATTCTTAACGGGAACTCTAAATGCGTGGGAGAGCCGTTGACGTGACGACCCGACGAAGTAATAGAGTTTGAGCTATACAACAAAAAAAAAAGTTTCATTTAATTGAATAGACGCTAGCTTTAGCGACAACTCAACTACCAATTAGAACCCCACTTTGTCCAATCTACTATCGTTTGCTTGTTCACTTCTCTTTTTTCAAGGCCCACAAGTATGGCCCTAAATGGACTCCTATAGTATAGTCCTAGTGTAATTACGATGGTTTTGTTTTTGTCATCGATCTAGAGGTTCTGTTCTCTTCATCTTAAAGATAACTACAGATTAAAATCAAAATTTACGATGATTTTGTCGTTGTGTAAGTATCGCAAAGAGACTAGGGAGGTTATTTTTTTATTTTATAATCAAATTAATTCATTGATAAAAAATCATACGACATCTACATAAAGATTTGAATCTAACAAATATATACCAACCGAATCAAATAAAAACTTCCTTTCACAACAGCTACGATCGTAGTATATCAAACATTATGTATATCTTTTTTTATATCGATGTGATTTACAACCTTCTTCGACGAGGGGTCTATAGATTTGTTGTAGCCGTGATAATATGATTTCCGTCTGATTGTAGTCGAAAGATTGACCTCCTCTTCGATCATGCACAAATCTTTACCAAAGAAACAACCTGAACTAAACTAAACACACAAAATTTAACTAGAATCAAACCATCATAGGGGTTCTTACTACACGGAACTATGTAGTTTTATTGAGATCTAACGCAAAAAAAAAAAAAAAAAAAAAAAAGAATTGAAGAGAAGAGGCGGAAATAACCAAAATTCCGAAAAAATTTGGCTATTTCCGCCCTAAAAAACCCTAATTTTTGTAAACTCGGGGGTTATGCTCTCTTCTTGTATTTCCACCGTTCTAATATTATTTCACCATTTATCTTTGAAAGAAGTTTTACAGATATTGTATCATTTTCATTTTAGGAAATAAAATACTCCCTTCAAATTATAATATGAGTTACACTTTTTATAAAACAGCCATATTTTACTGAAAAAGGAGTTATACTTTCTATTTTTGATATGTTTTTCTCCTATTCTATTATTTATTCCTTACCCATGATCTGACTTCCAATATTAATCTTTCTCTCCTCCCATGATCCCCACACTTACTTAAATCCTATTTTTCCCTACATCAATTTTTTACCCACTATCAATTTTTTATAATAATAATTAACCTACTACTCATTTGACATTAGTTTATTAAATTCAACTCAAACCTTTTAAAACTATGTGTCAATCAAACTATAACCCACGATTCGTATTAAAATAGAGAGGGAGTAGTTGCTTTCACTTTACAAATATCCAATATACTCTTACATGTTAACTCTTGTTGATTTAATGGTTCGTTCACATAGGCAAATTTGTAATTTTCTTTCTTTTTCCGCTACAACAAATCTAGTACCCAACCCCATGGTGTAATAAATATGGAACAGTTAAAGTAGTACGGAATACTGAAGTAATATTTATGCACGCGATGAATGCATAATTGACGGTTCTATTAAATCATGTAATCCTATTTATTTATCTATGTATTTTCACTATCTTTTTAAAATATTCAATTAATATTTAGTGTTTTATATCAAAATTTAAAATAAAAATGATCATGTTTAGTTTAATAAGGAGTAGACCTGATCAAGTAGAGCCCGGTCCGACCGAAATTTTTGCGGGTTTGGTAGAATTTTTCGGCCAGAAAATTTAATTTTTTGGGCGGGTTTGGAAAACACAAAACTACACTTTTTAGTTATAAATTTGGCCCGATTCGCAAATGGTCCGAAAAGTCCGGTATTTTAGGCTGGAAATAGCGGGATGGGGCAAAAAATTTTGGCCCGAATCTTGGTCCGACCCTACCCGACCCGACATAGCGAGATATTTTTTATGCATAGATCCGGCTCGACCCGATGTTTGATCAGGTCTATTAAGGAGTAGTTAACCTTTGAGGCTGTGAGCTCAGCCTTTGGCTCTTTAGTGCGTACGATCAAACTTTGTACTACATGACTTTTTTATATTGTTAGTAGTACCAAGTACTACCACATTAGCTTAGCTTTTAGCCAATACTTTATTCTCTTGCTTACCCAAACTAAAGGGGGGAGAAAGTCCTTTTATAAAGTACTCGGTCTACTACTTATTAATCTCAACCTAAGAGATAGTGAAGTATCATAAGAACGTAAATAAAGAACACGTAGATTTAACATGATTAACAAATACAGAGTAATGTGTTATCTACTTTCATAAAAAGAAGACAAGAAAGTTTTGTTGATCTTGAAATGATACATATTACAATACAATTAGGTTATAACCTAAAGATTTTAGGTAATACTCTCTAGACAAATGCGTAAAAGGCTCAAAAAATAGGCTCAAACAGATAACCCTAGTCCAGAATAATAGATAGTGTAAAATTTGCATATTGGGTTATTCGAATGGAAATTTAACCGATTCAAGACATATTCTAACAATTCGTTAGAAGAATACAATTAATATTCCCAGTAAAAAGTAGCACATGAATTACGAAGTTAACACCACTACACGACCTACAAACCGAGTACTATTGACAGTATTAGGTTATAATATGACTTTGTTTTCTTTACCTAGTCTGGTCTGATTACTTTATGGTCTTATTTGATCCGATTCTTCTTGGTATGCTTTGATCTAAATTTTCTGGTCTGATTCTTCCTGGTATGGTTTGATCTGAATTTTTCTAGTATGGTTTGATCTGAATTTTTCTGGTATAGTTTGATCTGAATTTTTTTGGTTTGGTTTAGTCTAAATGTTTGGTATGGTCTGAATTTTTCTTTTCTATTATAACCTTTAATTTTAAGAAAAATAAATACGCTAACAATAAAGGGTGATGATAAAGGTCGCAAGTTGCGACAACATTTAGTTGTCGCAATCTTACATGTCGGCCTTTAATTGGTACATATATGCGTCACGTAGGCTATGCGTCATCAGAATATTTTTACTATCAATGCAACTAGTATTTTTACTATGAAAATATGTAAATAAGGTAGTCGATATGAAAAAAGAACAAAAATTAAAATATTAAAAATTTCCTACCTTTTTTGTAACATGTATAATAGATCATATAAGTTAAATATTTTAGTTTCCAATTTAAATCATGACACATAAGCATGTCATATCATCATGTAACACGACTTAAAGATCGCATGTTACGACCTTTATCATTTTCGATAAAATTAAGGTGAATAGAACAAAGCCTAACAAACAAGCTCAAATGTTTTATCAAATGTTGATTGCATTTATATTAAAATTTTCGCATTGGATTAGGAAAAGTAAAAAAGAAAAGGAACATTTGTAATTATTAATCCAACCTTTGCCCGGTTTTCTTTAATTAAGCCTACCTATGCGATATTTCTAAATAATCCAACCTTTATGACCCAACTACTATTATTAAGCCTGGATAACCGGTTACCTGCTACAAAGTCAAGAAAAATTTGTAATTATTAATCCAACCTTTGCCCGATTTTCTTTAATTAAGCCTACCTATGAAATATTTCTAAATAATCCAACCTTTATGACCCAACTACTATTATTAAGCCTAGATGATCGGTTACCTGCTACAAAGTCAACGTTAAAAACGTTGACAACCTAAAGTTGGTTTCCCTCCTAAAATAATGGACACGTCATCATCACTTGCCACCTAAACAAGGATTTCATTTTTTCTTCAAAAAACCCTTAACCATTCTCTTCTCTGTACCGTGTTTCAATTCCTCTCTCCTCCGTTACTGCTGCTTCAACCACAATTGTACTGGTTCATGACATCATCAGCGATTTTCTTGTGGAAATAGGTGACTTCATCCACGCGTCTTGTGGAAATAGGTGACTTCATCCACGCGCATTCAAATTTCGTCTCCAAAATCGTACAATTGAAGGTGAACTTACGAACCTTAGCGTTTTTGTTCCTTTTTTGGTAAATTTTGAATTTTGGGCTTCCTTGATGGTCAGTTCGTAAAAACCCGAGTTGTTGCAATAATATAGTTTTTTTTTTTATGTTATGGGATGTTGGTTATTGTGGTCTTGTTGAAAATTTAGAAAGAAAAAAAAACCTTGAATTTGAAGAATATCCAGATCCAACAGGCAATTGCTTTACCCCAGCAATAGCAATTGCTGATTATTTTTGATGAACTTCGAATGGAGAGGTATGACCGTATGAGGGATAGACAATGGTGGAGAAGAGGTAGAAGAGAAATAATGGAGAGGAGTGCAGAGATGAAGCAGAAAATCGCAGAGGAGAGAGGAACGAAAATTAAAATAGCAATTAAAGAAAATAAGGGGGGAAAAATATAAAAAATTATAATTGTTATATGCCACGTAAGGGTGAATACCGTCTATAGCAGGTTAGTAACTTGTTAGGCTTAATAATAGTAGTTGGGTCATAAAGGTTGGATTATTTAGAAATATCGCATAGGTAGGCTTAATTAAAAAAAATCGGGCTAAGATTGAATTAATAATTACAAATTTTCCAAAAGAAAATTGATTGAGGAAAGAAATCAAGAAACATATAACTAAAAGTAAATGGAAGAAGGTACAACCAAAATACATATAGTAACATAACGTGATGCACGGGAGCACCTGAAAATGATCGATACAAGGCAAAAGCAGCAATTCAATAGATTCTCTTACTATGCCAGAAACTTTAATAAAGAACCATAAAATAAGGTGAATGAAATGAGGAAGTCTTATTTATATTAGGTATACCATTAAAATGGTATACTAATATTCTGTATTTTTATTTCGAATTAAATTACATAGTTTGGTACAAGAAAAGTAGTTGTATTTTTTCATGTAATACCAAACAACATAGTTTGGTAACGTGGTTTTATTTTTATTTGGTTCAAAACAACATAGTTTGGTACTCACAAGTCAAATAGATATGTTATTTTTCGTGGGCTAGACTCAATTTATTAAATCTTACCATTTAACCCTTAATATACCAACTGAAGTTACTATTTTGCCCTTAGTATACCATTTTAATGGTATACCCAGTATAGATTCAGAAATCCTCCGAATGAACTACTCACCTTACTGTCAATATTTTGTACCCCCTCCGTTCCTGTTTTAGTGTCCATATTGAGAAAATTCACGTTAATTAAGGAAAATGAAAAGTGTGTAAGAAAAACAATGATTGAGATTGTTTTTTTTTTGGGAAATGATAAAGTAGATAATTGTTTATTGATAAAGTACAAATAAAAGTTGATGCGGTGATGAAAAAGTGGGAAAAGTGTAGAATGCGTAAGAAAAAACAATCACGATTTATAAAAGTGAGAAAAATGTATGGAAAAGTGTAGTCCAAAAATAGAAATACGACACTTATAAGGGTACACTATTTTTGGAAAGTGGACACTTATTTAGGAACAGAGGGAGTATGAATTTAAGATGAAATTTGTCGTGGCCTTGCAAAGTGGACACTCTCTAGCTCCTCCTAATGGATGTGGACCGTGTGACTTGTGTGAATAGTGTAAAAAATCACATTATGTCATCTAATAAGAAACGGATGAAGTATTACTTTAAAAAATAGGAAATTTTGATAGGAATAATCTCAACTATATAAAATAATCTTAACTATTGATTACAGAGTATTTCAGAACAATCTCAACTACAACTCGGAACCGGTATTAGATGATTATTTGATTTTTTTTTATAATAATTCTCCTTTTTCCTCCACAATCAAAATTTTCAGTAAAAATGTTAATGCATATCAGGAAAAAAAAAAGGGGGGGTAAATGTACCAACTTTTAAGGAAAGCATTATGAGTTGGAAAAAAGTGTTATTGACCTAAACTGAACTGAATTGAATGGAAATGAACTGCAATAAAGTTCAAAAGAACAGGGCTGAAAACTTATCAAAACTTATCAAACTCTTAATTATTCCTCAATCTATATCTATATATATTATTAAATCTCCAAGACAATCCATGTCATCTCGCCATGTGTCGCAATGACTTGGCAAGTGATATGACATCGCCGCGCCATGTCATATGCGCACATAATAATTTATTATGTCATCACAAAAAAATGTTGGTACGTACCCATCTTTGAACCCATGACCTCTCATATGTTAATGCAAAGTTTTATCCATCATTCCAACGATAAAACTTATGACTATACAACAATAAAAAAAGAGAAAAGTCCTTTTGAATGTATAAAAATTTAATGCGCAAATTTATCTATTTGAGTAACAATTTATGATAACAAATTTTTTCTTAGTTTATATTCATTTACTAATCAAATCATATCTCTTTTGTAGAAATTTATTTAGATCAAACATAAAACCATAAATTTAACATAGAAAAGAATAGGAAAAAATAATATTGCGCTTTCTTTTAGATAATAAAATGTGTTGTTTTTCCTCTAAAATGTATTTTGACTTTGTAGCTCAATATAAAATTGTAATTTAACAAATTTCTTAAGTTATAGTAGTAAGTAAAGTAGTACAAAAAATAAGTTTTTCACAAATAAAGAAAATTACTAAAATATTTAGTACATCAATTGTTGGTCAGCCAATTTTATTGTTAAACTGCATATAAAATTCATATTATTTTCAAACTACATATATAAAGAAATTTATATGTTAATTTTTAATGGAAAAAAAATCAAACTACATACAACACTCGGGGCCATCGCCCGAGACACTAACTAGTTTTTTCTCAAAACTAATCAAACTTTTTTCATATAATAAATAAAACGGAGGAAGAATTAAAATCAATACAATTATTTTAAGATGATAAATGAGGCACTTATGATAACGGCAACTTTTGTGTAAGACCGCCTTACCGGAAAGACCACTTTAGTTGCTTAACTAATTGGTTTAATTTCTTAACTAATTGGTTCAATTTCTTAACTAATTGGTTACATTACTTAATTAATTGATTCAATTGCTTAACTAATTAGTTCAAGTGCTTAACTAATTGGTTCCATTGCTTAACTTATATGATACTAAAGTGGTCTTTTGTGTAAGACCGCCTTATAGAAAAGTTTGTATTATGACAATCAGTACACACGAGTGAAGTCTACTGATATCCCCATCCAGTCGAATACTCGAATCTCCTATGCAAATTTTATGACACTTATGAGTTGTGTGACCCAAGATAGCGACGAATGACCTATTTTTCCTAATCGTTGGGGCCCACTTCACATGCCCCTCTTACAAAGTTACAAGTATCCTTATTCATTTGTCTAAGATTTTGGGAGAAATTGTGGGAAGGTACAGCTGATAATTTGGATCCATTTATAGTTTGTGGGACCATATTTAAGCAAAATAGAGTACTCCTTTGAACAAGCCATTGTGGGTTTGTGGAAATAACAAAAGAATCAATATTTTATGATGACAATTCAATCCGAATTCGATCAGAGTTCGAGAAAACAAAAATATGAGTGTGATACTTACTAAATTTCAAGTAAAAATACTTAGGCTCCGTTGTACTGAACTTATTTTGACTAGATTTATATTATCTGGTCTTAACTGAACTTATCTGAATTTAATTGAACTTATTTTAAATTACGTGAACTTATTTAATCTGAAAGAAACTTATTTTGTCTGAAATAAAGTTAATTGTGTGTGAAATTGCCTATAAAAAAATTTATTTTTGCTGAATTTATATTATCTGAACTTATCTAAACTCAACTGAACTTATTTTGTCTGAAACAAGTCAAAATAAGTCGAACATAACAAAACCTTGAAGGTAAAACTATGAGTATTGCGCGCGCATATGAGTTGCGGAGTATGTTGACCGTTTGACATTTAATTAACTATAAGAGACCCGATTTACATATCATGTTACTTATTTCTTACCCCCATCTTTGATATTATTACTCTATTAGACACGGATATGATAGTTAATTTAATAAAGACGACGTGATAGAAGATTAACTGCAAAATAAAAAAATAGCAACTTACAATCAACTTTTTGCAATAGTTGTTTGGTTGATCGTGGAAAGTAGAACTTCCTAGAAAGAAGCTTTTTGCATGCACTCCTAGGAAATTGATGATTTGTTTGGTTAAGCATGAGAAATAAATTCTTATGATAAATTCTACTTACATAGGGAAACCTAGATAAGCAATTACTTCCTCCATTTTGTAGGAAGTGGAACTTCAATTCCTATTAATTGTGATTTTTCATGTTTTTGTCAACCAAAGAATCCTACAATATTCTACTTCCTAGAAAGTCATATTTCTCATATTTTTTCATCAACCAAACATCGCCAGAGAAAAAACCTGCCCAGGTCGCCAGACGGGCAACTTATTAACCAAAGTACGTTCAATTGTGCCTTGCTTTAAAACCATTCCAACCATCCACCATGTGCAATGAACACACGTGCACAACTTACATCCAAATAATCCAAATATAATTAAAGTGAAACTGATGTATGAGGCAAGTCTTTTAGGGACGAATTAAGGGAGTAATTTTTCTCACTTGCTTTCTCTCTATCTCTTTCCACAATAACTCACTTTACCAACTCATGTTCATATTTTACACTCAATTTTTAATAAATTGAAATTTGCATTATGTGTATTTTTTAGGGACGAATGGAGTATGAATTGAAGGAAATAATGCCCTTGGTCCAAGTATGCATTCAATGCTAAGTCTAATAAATGCGGTTCAGTATTAATTAATTATACAAGTTAATAATTCAGTGAGATCAAGTGAACTGTATGCCTAGCTAGATGCCGCTTCAGTTCAAGTGGAATTAATAATATTAATCCACAACTTACTCTTGACTGAACCCGTAGGGTAAACATGGCTGTGGGTCGGGCCGGCCCGAAGCCCGACCCGACCCGGCACGAAAAAAGCACGGCCTGGCACGAGCAAGCAAAAAGCACGGCCCGACACGGGCACGAAGTCGTGGGCCGTGGGCCGGGCCTGAGCCTTAATTTTTTTGGAAAAAGCACGACAAGGCACGGCACGACAAAGCACGTTAAATTTAGTCAAATTAGCCTTAGGCACGACGGGCCGGCCCGACCCGGCACGAAAGCACGTGGGCTTGGGCCGGGCCTGGGGCTTGTTTTTAACTTTTCGGCACGGCACGCCACGGCACGAAACAACGTGGGCCTGGTGTGGGCCCGACCCGGTTAGGCCCACGGCCCCGTGGGCTTGGCACGAAGCCCGACCCGGCCCGGTTTCTCGGAATTTAATTTTGAATAATTTAATTATTATAAATTTTATTTATACTAATTATTTTACTAAAATTAAAACCGTGATTAAATTTAAATTAATTAATTTAATAAACTGAAAATAAATTAAAGTATTTAAATATGAGCTTTAAATTTTAATTAAATTTGTATGTTTCCGGTTGGACAAGGAAATACAATTTTATGTTTAAAATTAGTAAAGCATGTAAATTTCTTGGTTTTAGTGGGAGCGTTTTAGTCATAAACTCTTGATTAGGTCTACATGCCTTTAAGGTTAAAACAACTCGATTAGAATTAATAAGGATTGAATAATTTTTAGATTATTGGAAGCCTTGATTAATTGATGCAAATATTTATGTGATGCATAATATGTTCTACTAACCAGCTATGTGGGCCATTCATTGATAAATGAATGGGTGAATGGTATATTGTATAAATGTACTGTTTTGCAGGTTATGGAAAGTGACTAGTATGACCCAAATAGGATAGAAAATATGGTATGCGTACCATTAATTTGAATGTAAAATTGGTCTAATGCACCAAAGTTTTAACGGTTTTTTCATGAAATGCCCCCGAGGTTTGCAAAAATGCACCAAATACACCCGCGCGTTTCAAATTACATAATATACCCCTATTTAAACTTATTTGCACCAAATGCCCCTAGAATTAACGGAAGTCTAACTCCGTTAACATTAACTCTTAATGAATCTAACTAATCCTAATTTAACCCTAAATAACTACTGATTAGCCTAATTAATCCTAATTAACACTTAATGAATCCTAATTAACTCTAACTCTCCTCTCACCCTCCTGTTAATCTCACCTCTCCTTTTTTTTGGGTATCAAAATGGTGATTCCAACCACAATTTTTTCTTTCTTAAACTTCCCATTTTCATCAAACATCAATTGTAACTCAAACCCCCAAATATTCAAACCCAGATTTTCGAGTGAATTAAAATCAAACCCCCAAATATTCAAACCCAGATTTTCGATTGAATTGAAATCGTGAATTGAAGTTTGATGAAGAAGGGGAAGTTTAAGACGATGGCGAATGGTGATGATGATACTGCAGCAGCGGAGAAGCAGCAGACGAGGGAAAGGGTCAGGCTGCGGCCTGCGACAACGGCTCCTTCTCTCACTTTTCTTCCTTTCTCTCTCGTTATCTTTCACTGCTTTCTTTGCAGCCTTAATTGAATCAATTTCTGGGTTTTAAGCCTCCAATTCTTCGATTTCAGCCATACCTAAGTAAACAAACAAGAATGCAAAATTGAATTGAAAAATCAAACAAGAATGCAAAAATAATCCCGGGTTATAATTGAATTAGCGGTTTCTTCATCTGAATAAATCAGATTAAGTCGACCCTCTATCCACAATTCTAATTTGCATACCCAATTCGAATCCTCTTCTCCTCCCACAACATGCATCTTCATCAACAAACGAAAGGTCAGACATTTGGTTTATACCAGACTCAATCATCTTCAATAACACACAAAATGTCAGATTATCAATCTTTCAACAATGAAATTTCTCCTCGCAAGTTGTCAATTGCAATATTCAATGATACCAATAACTTAATTTCTAAAAATGAAAATAATAATAAAGTGGATGCAGATTAAAGAGATCGAGAGAGCTTGACACTTACTATTTTTCTGTAAAAAATAAATGATAATCTACAACTTCAAATATGGCAGAAGAAGAGAGGAGAGAGAAAAAGAAGAAGAGATAAAGGATGGCAAAGAGGGCAAAGACATGTCGAATAACAGGGGAGGAGAGGAGAGAAATGATTTTTTTTAAAATAGTTAAATGTAGAATATTGGATGAGTAAGGGTAAAAAGGTAAAATAACAGTAACGGAGCATTAACGACCGTTAAGTCTAAGGGTATTTTGTGCACTTTAAGTTTAAATAGGGGTATATTATGTAATTTGAAACGCGCGGGTGTATTTGGTGCATTTTCGCAAACCTCGGTGGCATTTCATGAAAAAACCGAAGTTTTAATTTAAATATGGTTTGCGTACCATCAAATGGTTGTAATTAGTTTAAATTATAGCTTATCCTATTTGAAGAAAATGGAGCCTCCCATGGTGAAATTCAAGACGGAGTTTCCAATCCATTTTCAAGACGGAATTTGAAGTTGAAGCTTCAAGATGAAGTCGGGCCATACTAGATCACATTTATATCTTATGCATGCTTTAAGTTATTTATTGCTTTAAATATGTCTTAATTATGCATGGGATTATGGCTTGATTATGTTGCATGATTAAGGATTTTAGTTCACTTAAAATCTAACCAACATAGTAAGAGCCTTAAGTTCCAAACTTTAAAAATTGAGTTAAAATGTGCTATGCCAAAATAACACTTACTTGGATAACCTTTACATCAATCTTAGTAATAGTTTTCCGCCATAGCGAGGTGTTACTTATTGATCCTAAAGGGGTAAGTTACACAAATAATTGTGAGTACATGTTAGTTTTGGTGAAACTCAACGATATAAGTAAGGAGTCCTTTTATGTCGTGGCAAACGGGATAGGTTTACCTAATAAGTTCTTGGACGTGCCTATCAACCAAGAGTAGTTTCTAGACTATTAGCAAAGGATTTGCTTACCTAAAATATTTTAGAATTGAGTCTAAATACATAATGTGCTTAATTCTTCAATGATTTAAGGATCTTGGATTCATTTTATTCACACCTGCCGGAACAATAAATTCGAATAAAATGCCAATGACTTGTTTAAATTGCATGATAGCTTTAATTCTCAAGTTATTACTCATGATAAATGTTTAGACTTTGCATGCTTCAATGTATGTTTTAATTATTGTTTATAATTAAATATCTTGCGCTGCAGTAAATCCTTATAGAAGGGAAACAGTAAATTTCCTCGATTGGTAGTGAATCCAAGAACGATTCACGGAAATGAGAGAAAATGAGCAACTTTAAATGTATGTTTCTTTTAGCGACTTTTATGGTTGTTTTCGAGTATGAAAGTCGAATGGAAAACCAATTGATGCTTATGAATTCAAAATACAATGTAGTTTTGAGATCATAAAGCATTGAGTTTAAACACTCAGCTTTACCAATGGTTAACAACCTAATATCTTTGTCCATTTAATTCTCGAATGTGTCTAGTCCCTAGACATTCGAATAGATCAATGCTTAGAGAACTTTAGAAGCTTCTGGTAAGATCATCTAGTTGAAACAGAATATTCAACATAAATAAAATGGTAAGAACCTTATTGTAGTGACATTGGACATGTCTAACAAAGTATAAAAGTCAACATACTAGAAGTCAATTCTTAAGACTATCAGAAAGGGTACAAGAAATAGGAAAACAGGGAACAAATGAAAGGAATTTACGATTCCGTTTCTACCTATAAGTTTATGTTTAAAGAAAAGTGACCTAACAATCAAACTTCCTTGGTATCATATACCGCTTGAGGTTCTTACTTCGGTAATAACTCAAACAATGGAAGCTAGGCTACACTAATGACCTACAAGTGGAAAATGAAGAATGGCTTTGCTATATTAGTTGTAGGGTCATCTAGTTTGTTTTAAGTCCTTTCAAGGCTGGAACTTAATGGCTATTTTGTTCCATAATCAGCATACCTAAATTTCTGCTTCAAACACAGAAAGACTCACATTCAAGAAAAACAAAAACAATGTTTGTTTGTTTATTTATCTGGATGAAATGGTCATTTACGTGTTGAGTCATGTATGCTTTATTAAAACAAACAACTCTTTCACAAGAAGAACTTTACTAGGTTCAAATCAATCCCTTGATTTGAGTTCCAATAATCTTTGGCACTATTGCTTAGACCATATCAACAAGTTAACCTTCTAAAGCTCTATTTTGATGGACTTTTGAAAGTTTATCATTCAAGATAAGTTAGTCTTACTTGTTGAAAGTAACAAAAGATATGAACTATTGTTAGAACCCCTAGACAATAGAGTTCAAAGCTAAAGAAAGATTTTATGAATTTATTATTTCACCTAGATTTGAGTAAATATTGGTTTATTTACTCAAAGTGATATAAGTTTGAATATGTTTGGCTAGTTCAAAGATTCAGAAGTATAAAAATCCACATGGCAAGAAATCATAAAGATCTAGGTTAGATCATGACGATGATTACTTTAAGACCAAAAATGATCATCAGTGATTGTGTGTTCACGATCTAGCCCCATAAGATATGGCATATCTAAGTTGGAATGATCGAAGTCAATTAGTACTTAATTCGATCAATGATGAATCATAAAGACTTTTCCTATAATTTCTAAAACAAAATGCTCAACTACCACCAAACTAAACCAAATTCGTCAAAGCTATATATTGAAAAGTAATTTCATAATATCTTTTCAATAATATATATATATATATATATATATATATATATATATATATATATATATGTGTGTGTGTGTGTGTGTGTGTGTATATATATATATATATATATACATATATATATATATATATATATATATATATATATATAAAGAGTTGCTAAACTCAGTGGGAGCTTAGTGTTTGTTATTTGACAAACTAAGGCCCAAGTATAGATATATGTTTCATTGTGATTTATTCAAACGAGACACAAGGGTATTGTTTCTACCCCGAATTTTTGAGAACATAATGTTTGTATGCTCTAAATAGTGTCCTTTTGGAGATTCGTTTCCAAAATGACAAGTGGGAGAAAATAGACCTCGAAAGTACTCGAGGCGAACAACAAACATAAACGGAAATTCGGAGGCTTTTCGAAATTCTTTAGAAAATCCGAACACGTATTCTTTAAGGACTTTAGAAGTGACTTTAAAGAATAGACATCTCTTAGTAGACTTTACAAGTGCTTCAAGGAGAACATAAGTTTGATGTTCTATACCTAAGTAGACATAGAGTTCAAGTCACTGAAACTATGAGATTCTTCTCTTAGATAGTGAAGAAACATAGAGGTCAGGTCACTGAAACTATGAGATTCTTCTATTAGATAGTGAAGAAACCTACAACTTGCATTCAAACTATTATCATGTAAATTAATGAGTTTGTGACTTGTAAGAAAGCTATGACGGAACCCATATTCCCTAAAATGGATAGAGGCCATATATAGATTCAAATGTTTTAGATGGTTAAAGGCCATAAAACATAACCAATGTTTTGATGACAAAATTGAAAATTTGTTGATTTGCAAGAATAGGTTAACACCTATTGGTTGCAAATTGGTTTTAAGGATAAAAACCATCAAACATGGAATTGTGTTCACACACAAAGCTAGATTAGTTGCTAAAAGGTTACAAGCAAATTCATGGTATGGATTGTGTTGAAACCTCATGCATAATTGTAATGCTCAAATCAAGCAATGATTGCATATTGGTACATATGGCAATTGGATGACAAAACGTATTCCTTAATCAAATGTTGGAAGAAACTATGTACATGGTATGTCATAGGATTTGTGGATCCAAATAAATACTTGAAAAGGAAAGCTAGCTTATGAAATCTAAGTACATATTTAAGCAAGCAATTGGGAATTGGAACTGTACTTTAGTGAAACTAATAAGTATTTTAGTTTCATAAAATGTACATGATTCTTATGGATATATAAGAAGTTTAGTGGGAGTACGTAAAAACTTAATTGGTCCTATGAGTATCACACACATATCTCTCTATTGTGAAATGACATTCAAATGTTAATGACTTAGATTTGAAATTATTATCAATGATGGACCAAGGCGAAACTTAGTACATACTGGGTATTAAGATCTATTTACAAAGATTTTATAATATTGTTTTGGATTAAGTAATGGAATTTACTAAATCAAACACTAAAGACTCCATTGAAGATATTCGACCCATATGAATAAAACTAAGTTATGAATGTTTGAACTATGTATAAGCATTTACTAAGTTAAACATCAAAAAATCTAATAAGATTCTTCACCTATATTATATGTCAAAGAATTTAGCTGGATTTAGTATCTACTGAAATTGGATAGCTAAAGTTACATGAATAGAATTCAATTGGGAATTATTCTGCAAAAGAATTTATCATGTATGATATAATATGAGGATCGCCAAAAACGTATCGTAAGGCTTTAGGCATGACGAACATATACCAATCTCTATTGATCTAAGTGAAGATCGACTAGATTGATATCAAGAAAAACTTATGGCACTTGAAAAGGTACATAAGAATAGTTTTTGATTCAAGGAAATAAAGATATGCTAAATATTGATGCTACACGCATAAACAATGGCAAAGGATCAAGCAAGATTTGAAATGGCAACATGGATTAGAGACCATGAGTTGTTGCGTGGGAAATTAAACATTAATTTCTATGTTCTGAGATACAAATGGAAAGTCTTCCACATATCTATGAACTGCTTGGATAAGTAAATCCAAACAAAGAATCACTAGCAACCTAAACAGTTGAAGTAAAAGTAATTATTACCTAAGAAGCAATGAAACAGAGTTGTTTATGTTAAAGAGTTCTTCACTGAACTTGGATGGATCACATGTCTGCTGACTTGATGGTTCTTCATTGCAAAATGCGTAGAACCGCTATTGTAGCAAGAAAGACTAGATCACAAAATAAACATACTCAAAAGATCTTATCATCTATCTCGAAGAACATTCTATGAAAAGGATATTAAGATTGGCAAAGCATGATAACTAAACCTATGCAACAAGTGAGAAATAACACTCACATTGTGGCACTGGAAATCAAGCATAGCTTTGAATTCCATTAATTGTTTTAAAGATGGGTTTGAGGCCCATGGTTGTAAAACATTGGGGTTGAACATTTATCATATATGAAATGTATTTTCATATTCCATTTAATCTTGGTTTAGTATTTAATGATGAGTCCCTTCAATTTGACGATATATTCAAGATAGACTGTCATGACCAGTCCTGTGACTAAGAAATGTCTATCAAGTGAACTTGAATGTCAAAAGTTGAAAAAGGTCCCTGGTCTGAGTTTTCTATAAAGGTGGACGCATAGAAAACACTAGACGACTAGAATGCAAGATGACTAGCAGTTCTGTTTCTTGAACTATGTGCACATGGCAATGTCGCAATCATTTGCATAGATACTTACTTTGGGAAGACTAGTATCGGACAGACCTATGAAACTTTACTTTAAGAGATGAAAATCTGTCATAAGTAAATTTCATTAAAATTATTAGACACTAATCCTCAATACCTGAGTGATTTGAGATTACTTGTTTGAGAACTTGTTACTTTGACGTTGTCAACCGTCGCACCGTAAAAGGAGGCTATGACGGCAAAGCTCGGATAATCACCTATCAAACGAAGTCTAATCTCAAGATCACAAGATTGGGATTGTCCTCCCATAAATCGGGATGAGATGCTGATAGTTGTACAAGGCCACTCGGAGAGCTAGAAACTGTAAAATGCATGGCCGTGCTCAAATGAATCATAGGCTATGATTATTTGTTTATTTGATCAGTTGAACTCTGAAACCGAGAAATACCTCTGGACATAATAAGGATGACAACTCTTACCTTATGTTCATGAGCAAGCATCAAGCGACAAATGAATTAGGAAATGCACACTTGTCCCTAAGGACAAGTGGGAGACTGAAGGAATTAATGCCCTTGGTCCAAGTATGCATTCAATGCTAAGTCTAATAAATGCGGTTCAGTATTAATTAATTATACAAGTTAATAATTCAGTGATATCAAGTGAACTGTATGCCTAGCTAGAGGTTGCTTCAGTTCAAGTGGAATTAATAATATTAATCCACAATTTACTCTTGACTGAACCCGTAGGGTCACACAAATAGTACGTGAACGGATCAAATATTTAAGTGAATTAAATACTCCATTTATGAATATTCGGAATCGACCGATCTCGGTTCCAGTGGGAGCTGAAATCGTCAAAAGGCAAATTATGAATACTCCGGAAACGATGATATTGCCGGAAACGGAAATATGCATCGTATCGGAAATATAAATATTATCCAAGTCGTAGATGTTGCCGAAAACGGAAACATGGTACGTATCGAAAAATATTATCGGAAATGGAAATATTGCCGGAATCGGAAATATTGCAGGAAACGGAAATATTGTCGGAATCGGAAATATTAAATATTATCTTGGGCTGTGTTGCAGCTGCTGGGCCGAGCCAGCCCACCGCGCGCGGGGGCCTCCCCTTCGTGGGCTGTTCGTGCGTGCTGGTGTGTTCGTGCATGTTACGAATCCTTAAGCTTCTAGTATTTATCCGATTATACTATTTTCCTAAAACTACTAGAATTAGTTGTTGAGTTAAACACTAAATTAATAGATTTAATTAGTATCTAATTCTAATAAGATTAGATAAGTTGAATCCTAGTAGGTTTCTAGTTTCGATGATCCTACCCTATAAATAGGTGATGGCAATCACAATTTATAAGATATATATCAATTCAAGTATTCATATAGTTTTAAGTTAAAAACTAAAGTTAATAATTTGCCACAAAATTATAAACGAATAAACATAACACCTTAGGCTAAATTCTAGTTAATTGAATCTAAGGCGGATCCGAACGTGATGTGGACTATCTACGGAGGGACTACAATTGGAGTCCTAAACTTGTTCTTGTTCGGGTCGGGAGCAGCTAGGGAAGGCACGCTTCGAATGTATGCATCCTAAATTATGCTAATTGTTATGTGACAATTAATTTGGATTCCTGGCTTTATGGTTTTTCCGCATGAAATATATGTTTTATATTTATCATAACCCTAACAGAATTACTCTGTATTATTTTACTAACTAACAAGATTTAAATGATACACCATGCATAATTGAAATTTACATTTTGTTAAGAGTATTTTAGGTGAATACTTAATTTTTCAGGAGTATTAAGAATAATAACCAACATGTATGTGGGACTGATGGTTCGATATGGAAAAAAGAGGATGAATAGCTCATAACTTTATGTCACCAATTAGTTTGACATGGTATAAGGTGATCGTATTTGATATGATATTATAGCCAGACCCACAACGTGGACCTTGGACCATTAACACTTCCTTTGGGCTAAATTAAAAATGGCACATGTGAGGGGTGTCAAAAAAATGCGCTTTGGCACCCGAAACATCACGCGTGACTGAATTAAAAAAGGCATCACGTGTGATGGAGAGTGTTGAAGCATATCCTTCCTAAATAACACATGCATGTGAGTGTTTCACATTGATAAAGGATGAGACTCACGAGAGAGATAATCACTTTATAAGGTTATGGAGTTACTTATTGGCATATGATTTTTAAGATGAAACCTCATCGGATTTGTGAATCTCTCTCTCTCTCTCTCTCTCTCTCTCTCTCTCTCACTCTCTCTCTCTCCCCCTCTCTCTCTCTCGGGTGCGTTTCAGACCCGTACTTAATATAGTATCATATATACCTGATGTTTCTGGCCCATTATCAACACCCAATAATGGATAAGCCATTGACATGAAAAATGCAAGATGAAAAAAAGGATTTGAGGATCTTTTTGGAGCACAAGCCCAACAGATTGGGCCAAGTAGGGGCATCTAACCCAAAGAAAATCCACGAGACAATGTGGGACACTCACATGTGTTTAACTCCCTTACCTTATAAATCGATTAACCCTCCCATCTTTTATTAACGTGTGACACTTACATGTGAGGGAAGGTATTAACAATAATAATCCACATATGAGTTGTGCCTAACATATAAGATTGGTGAATTACTTTACCTATCATTATTTGGTTTTAGGAACACTATCAATATTCTATGTGGTCAGATTATCCTCTAACGTTGTACTGGGCTTGAGGCAGTAGAATTTATCAGTATTAACTTAAGTGGAGTCGCCAGAAACACAATAATTAAGGGCTCGTTCAATAGCACGTACTGACAGTTTTCAGTTTTTGGCTTTGTGATTTTGTAAGTCTACTCCGTTATGATTTAGGTTGAATCACGAATAAAAAATAATCATACATATAGTAATAATTTTGATTATGAAAACTAACAAGTGACAACAACAAAATGAAAACTACTTTTTGTGGTTTTCATATTTTGATTTTTAATTTTATAAAAATTAGAAAACTGAAAAAAAAAAAAATACCAAACTCAGCTTAAAAAAAATATAAATACAGTTTAAGGGAATACTCCGTACATTAATTCTAAAATCGGTGGAACATATTTTGTTTTACTTATCTATATATTATACTAAAAGAGAGGAAATCAATGTGGTGATGACAAATGTCACTCATTGATTGGCCTCTCTTTTAATATAAATTAATTAATAGAAATTTATTTTGTCATATTTAACTTACTGTATTTATAAATAATGAATATGGAAAAATCGCACATTAATCTTACTATTTCCATTTTGTGCGGTGATATTCCTGTTTACAAGAATGTATCAATTGAAAGATATTATATGAATAACTTATATGCAAAATTTGCACAATTATTAGATAAATATTTTGGAAGATATTATTTGGAAGCTACGTAGTATATATTTGTCCACAAAATTATTGTTGCAATTTGCATAAAATCTTATTTGGAAGATACTTGATTATACTAAGTTTTTGTGTTGTTCGACTTATTTTGACTTATTTCAGATAAAATAAGTTCAGATAAACTTATTTAGGTTCAGTTAGGTTCAAATAATATAAGTTAAGAAAAATAAGTTTTTTTTTCACATACAAATAAGTTTATTTCAAAAAAGATAATCTGATAAGTTAAGATAAGTTCACTTAAATACGGATAAGTTTAGATAATATAAGTTCAAACCACAAAAGTCGTATAGAACATAGCATAATAGAGAGGAACAATGTAGATCTGACAAATGGCGCTCTCTGATTTCCCTCTCTTTTAATATAAATAATTAAACTTGTAATATAAATAATTAATATATCACATATTTTTACTTATGGAAATTTATAATTGTTCATAAAATTATATTTATTGTGCCATGTAGGCTCTTTCATAAGAGACAAACTTACATAATTAGAATTCATTATAAACTATCATTTCGACTAAATATGTCGAAGAATATATAAGTCATATATGTTAATATTTTAACATAATTAGAAACTCTAGCAAAGCTATAAAGGAAAATAAAAATGCAATACTCCGTAGATTACAAAATTAGAACTCATAACATGATAGAAAGTTTATAGTTCATACAGTCATACTCCATACATGTCAATTTATCACATAATTAGGAGTCTAATAAGTAACAAAAACTATAAATCAACTCAATGTGTAGATTTCTTGCAGATGAAAAAAAATTACCATATATTTTTAATTATAAATTGGTAACAGTTAAAAAATATACGTCGTGTAATGTAAATATAACATTAACCTTACAAAATGAATTGAGTTACTAATATAAATTATTCTTTTATCATCCCTCAAGAAAATATAAAGTATTCCTTTAATATCTGAAACTTAATGATGAAAGTTAAGGCAAAATTTAATGATGAAATTTATCCAAAAAAATGGAAGAAGTTGTAAACAAGAAAAATGATGTGCGACTACGTAGTCCTCTCTATTTAAAAAAGCTCCTCTAAATATTTTAGGCTAATCAATTGACGACTTACTCCATATATTTTAGCCGATTCTTAACAAACATTTGTATACGGAGTACTATACTAAAAGCTAGGCAAATTGATGTGAAGATGACAAATATAATACAACTCTGATTTGCCTCTTTTATAATATTGGTAAATAACCTATAATAAGATAATTAATATACTTTGTATATATTTTACCTAAAATCTTCTAATTACTTATGGTAATAATCGATTTATACTACGAATTACTTATTTACTCATATTAATAAATTTCTTAATTTTAAATCTATATACTCTGTACTATACTAAAAGAGAGGCAAATCGATGTACAGATGACAAATGTCTCTCTCTGATTTGCCTTTCTTATAACATAAATGATGACTAATTGTAAGTACTATCAAGTTTCGTTTAGAAATTGTGTCATATATTGAGTACGAATATGTTCAAACGTTCATTTGATCGGTTATTATTTGTAATCCAATGAAAAATCTTCGCATACAATTCCTGATAACCGTATAGAAAATCTTATAATAGTTTAACTTGGACTATCAATTATATTACTGTAATACTATCAACTTTTTATAAATTTGTGTCATATAATGAATACGAATTTCACAACAAAAGTTAACTATTAATTTAATGTATTTAGCAAGGTCGTCTAAAACATTTTATAGGCCCTTTGTTAACTAACAAAATGAGCCCCTAGCCATATACTTTGTTTCGTACGAAACATATACTTAATCTTAAATATCAAAAATAACTTTGCCACATTCTTATTATCGTAATATTTTTATAGGGAGCACGGGTAATAATTTATTCGCTTATATTATTGAAATGTTAAGAGCATATTGATTGAAATTTTGACTAATATATCGTAATCAACTATATCCAAAGTCATAAGATCTAAATGATTAAGTTTCCTTATTATTAATATGTTTGGAATAACAAAATATTTTTATATATTAATGTAAATGATTTGAATATCACTTTAATATTTCGTGCAAAATATAATTTATATATGTAAATGGTGAATCACATTTGATGATGGGATGAGTTTTGGTTTTAGATTGATCTGAGGACAAAGTTAAACGTAGATGATTGACTAATGTTGACTAACAAAAAGAGATTTTTGGTGGATGGGTATAAGGATAACATGTACCCACCTTGGTGATGGGGCGAGTTTGAATTGATCGGATTTGAGAATACTCACGCAATCCTAATTATGTATGTCACTTTTAAATATATTTTTTCAATATTATAGCTAATACAATCAATTTTAATAGTTTATAATAAACTTATGCCAATATATTTAAAATTTAGTTGAAAGGAAAATTGGATTTTTATTGAACATAGTGATGTCAGAGTGTCAGTGGGCGAGTTTCTTGGGAGATCCCCCTGTGCATCCGCCCCAAATGGGCGGCGATGGAGGAAAGTTTATTGGGTGATGGGGTTAAAAAATATAATTTTCGCGGGTGAAGGGGTGATTATGGATTTTAGATTGGACTCGCGTGAGTCGTTAATCCTTAATCTGATTGATTATGAATATATAAAAAATGTACTATTAACTTATAATGTTTTGTTTATTTACTCACTAACACTAATCAGGCAAACGAATTTTCAGATGCTCTATAATAGAGTTTTAAAATTCAAAACTTTTTTACCAAAAAAAAAAGTCGAGTCTAGGGGTGGGTGTGGATACACGGGAAGGGAGGTGATGAAGAGGGGATGAATTTTATTTTATACCTCTCGAGACGGAGGTTGGGAGGAGTGGGTATCGTTCCAATCGTAGATGGAGGGGATGAAGATGAGAATTATACGCAGGTGCGGGTGTGCAGGCTCTGTTCCATCTCAAAGTTATCTCTAACTCATTAAAGGAAATGGTCTAGATAGGTGTTAAGTGATCGGGTAATGAGGTTGACGGGATGACTGTGAGAGTATTAAGTGGGTATTACTATCGAAGTGAATGAGGGTGAGATAACTTTATGTTAGACACAAGTACTGGTGAATGAGAATGAAAATAATTTTATCTATGTACCCTTATTTGTTTTAATTGCTTAAGACACCGAATGAGCAATAACAAATTTATCCATCATTAATTATTTTTTATTTGGAGAATATCTATAAACTCTATTTTGATAATAATTGTATACCAGATTTCATATAAATTTATATTTAGATTATAAATCGTGCATCGCACGGGTACTATACTAGTTTTTTATTCTGAAGTGTAGGTATTTGACATTTGACATGTATGTTTGCAGGGATTCCAACCTTTATATATACCTTTAAAAAAGTTGGCATGTTTGCCAAAGAAGAAGTCTACGAATGGCTAAATGTTTGCCTAACAAAACAATCACGGATTAGTAATGGAAAGAGACACATTTGGACATTATGGACTATGGAATATTCCGTCCGTTTTTAAAAGATTGTCCGATAGAGTAAATTGCTCTTTATTACATACTACTCCGTAAAATGAAAGCACAAAAGGATGGAGAATATACTAACAGCGCGTCTCCTGTGAGACCAGTCACACCATCAACTTGATGGTGTGACGAGCGCGAAACCAATAGCGTACCTCCTCTAAAACTATATAAAAAAAAGTAACAGATCTAAACTATAGAAGTAACATACCTAAACTAAAAAAGTACCTCCCCTAAAATTATATATAAAAAAATAGTAACATGTCTAAACTATAGAAGTAACATACCTAAACTAAAAATGTACCTCCGATCCCCTAAAACTATTCCGTATAAAAAAAAAGTAACATGTCTAAACTATAGAAGTAAATACCTAAACTAAAAAAGCACCTCATCTAAAATTATAAAAAAAAAGTAACATCTCTAAACTATAGAAGTAAAATACCTAAACTAAAAATGTACCTCCTCTAAAACTATTCAATATAAAAAAAAGTAACATGTCTAAACTATAGAAGTAACATACCTAAACTAAAAAAGTACTTTATCTAAAATTATAAAAAAAAGTAACATGTCTAAACTAAAGAAATAACATACCTAAATTCGCAAGTGTAAACTGGTCTCAGTCTCATATAAGAATTTGGGAAATACTAAACTCTAAAAAAAAAAAAAAAAGTTAGGAGGCATCATTTCGAGGGAAAAATCATAAACTTAATTTATTATGTGGAGAATTGAGAGAAGTAGCGGGCTATATTAAAATATTGATGTAAATTTTTTAAACTGTCCTATATTAGTTGTCCAATTTGCTGTCCTGTTTTCTTCGTTGTAGGCATGTTTGATTTCTAGTTGCTCGACATACGTGTTGGAGAAGTAACTCTACACGGAAGTACAAAGTATAAACAACTACAAGTACGAAGTACTCCGTATTAAGCTATTTTTTTCTGCCAAACATTCTACTACTACATCCGTGGGGAAAACTCGAAAGGGACCCCCTTAATTTTGAGAAACAAAAAAAATAGAGGAGATATCTCTATAGGGTAGGGGTGGCCGCGAGTCGATCCGAGCCGAGCATTAACAAAGCTCGCCTTGTTGAACTATTTGTATATATATCAGGTTCGAGTTCAGGTTGAATTTTGAGCTCGAGTTCGGCTCGATTGAACAATTCATAGTTCGGGTTTGAGCTCATTCAAATTGGGTTGATAACAATTCGAGCCGAACTATTTTATGAGCTCTACTTTTATATTTACTTTAATAAAGATTTTTGGTAAAAAAAAATCTTATGAATATATAGTTTTAAATAATTCAATGCAACCAATTATAAATAATTCTAGTTAGAGATGTATGTAATTGAAACCATATGGTGGAATTATTAGTCTTGGTTCCAAGATTCAAAAGTAAAAAATTAAAAAGGAGAAGAGATATAATAAACATTATAATTAATTAAGTAGGTATTGGTAAATATAATTAAAGGAGTTTATTTTTGCTCACAATGATTTGAAAGTCTATTGATTCTAAAATATTATATATTTATATATTTTTGGAAAATAATTGATAAGGTTCGAGAGCTTTCGAGCCGAACTCTGTAAAGTTTGAGTTTGGTGTCTGATTGTCTCCTTATAAATTACATTCATACTATCCCTTACTAACATGAAATGACATACTACCTCCGTTTCAGAAAGTTCTTTACGCTTTAGAAAATGTGCCCAAAGTATGAAAACTTTGACCGTAAATTCCCACTATTATATACATCAAAATGTTACAAGTAAGATCTTGTTAGATTGGTCTCGTTATTAACTTTCAGAATATCAACTTTTTATAATTTTTTCACATATGAATTTGGATATATTAGTAGTTAAATATTGCATTGGAGTCCGTACAAATAGTAACTGTAAAGAACTTTTTGAAACGAAGGTAGTATATCGAATTAAAGGAGCAGAGAGCCACGTGTCAATGTGTCATATATAGTACACTTTGTTAGAAACGCTGCTAAATACATTTGTAAAAATGGCTTTCACTTTATTTCACTTTTAGTAACCCTTTTTAGGACCTTATCCAGTTGTCCGACTTTTGGAGTGGGCCTCAATGACGGATTCATAAATTTTTATACGCAATATGTAGAACGGTCAATATATTTTTATATCCTAATTTGTTTGGCCAAAATTATGGATCCAAAATTTAATTTTTCCTCCGTTTCTTTTTTACTCGCAATACTTTTTTTTTTACACTATTCACATACTTTAATTTGTTTAGTTTTGACGATCTGTACCTAAGAAGAAACACATTCATGTGAGATATGGTTAGACTCGTCTTAATATAATTTTTAAATATCATTTTTTAAATATAATTATTAATTATTGATAATTAAATATATAAATTGTTCAAGTTATACACTGACAAACGTGAAAAACAAAGTGTTACTTCGTACAACACATACGATAGAAGATAGAACTGCTCTCATATATATGGTGTTCCAAAATGATTTCCCCGGTGCGATATGCAAGTAAATTAAGATGGTTTTGGGGCGGGTTAGGTCAGGCTTTGAGCCTAACCCACTCAAAACCCACTTTGCATCGAACCAGACCGGGGCGTGACGAGAATTTAAAAATAGAGCTCAGGCCCACGGGCCATCGTGCCTAATCCTAATGTTAATTACTAAATTTAGCGTGCTTTGACGCGTCATTCTTTTTCCAATAAAATGGAGCACAACACAGGCCCGGCTCACGACTTCGTACTCGTGTCGGACAATTCTTTTTTCGCGTTCATTCCTGAACGTGCCTCAAGTCGATCTGGCCCACAACCATCTTTACCGTACAAGTTAATATATCTGTCCAATTGGCAAGCTCTCATTTAATTATTCAATTTGCCTGCCCCACCCTAGTGGCTAGTGCTATAAGCTACACCCTCCGTATTTATTTAAGAGATACACTTGCTTTTTCCGGCCGTATTTATTTAAGAGATACACTTGCCATTTTTAGTAACTTATCAACCCCACCATCTAATTAAATAATATATCTACACCCCACCCCCACCCCCCCACTCCCTAAAATGACATGGTCCCCACTTGTTTTTCTTATTAAAATATTTACTCAACCCCACTTGTTTTATTACTTTATTTCATTCAATTCTTTTTCTTAATACCCGTGTCCGACCAAGTGTATCTCTTAAATAAATACGGAGGGAGTATGTAGTAGTCCGTAGTAAGCTAGAGGTTAGAGTACTCGTCAAATTCTTTTGAGAAGCAACTACTCCCGTGTGTTGCGCTCTCTGGTTCTTGCATGTCTTAGTCTCACAACGACCTTTGTACGAAGTATCATTATTATTTACCAAATACTCCATCAGTTCCTTAAGACTAGTACCGTTTTTTTTTTCGGGTCGTCCCTTAATACCTGCATTGTTTCTATAAATGAATATTTTTTTTACTAATACTCCGTATTATATTATTTATCACACTTACCTACTACCCCACCTACACCCCTACTCCCTACAAAAAATCATTTAAAAATACACACTCTCCTCTCAACATTCCCCACCCCTTACACATTTCCTACTAACTATATTTAAAAAATACCCCACTGTCAACTAACAACCATTAAATTAATAAGTCAATTCAAGTGTCTTAAACTCCGTACCGGTCAAACCGGTGCGAGTATTAAGGGACGGAGGGAGTACTAAAAAACGTTTCCCATTTGGTAGAAAATACGAGTATTAAGAAATTTCAGGTTTATGTAAAATAAAAAGTTAAATAAAAATATGTAAAAAATTACGAAAAAGTGGATAAAAGTTACATAATTCAAAATAAATCTAATATACATATATAAAGGAGGCATATTTGCTGAAATATTAGAGCGCCACCTAGGATTACTATTGGTTTCGGCCAATGAAAAATAAGATTTCTAATTTATTTTTGAATTAAAAAATCATGTGCCATGTAGATAATTATTAGGTGCCACGTAGATATTTTAATTAATTAATTATTAATATATACAACTCCATACAAAAACAAACACTCTAATAATTAAAAAATAAATCTAAAATAAAATTCATCCAAAATAAAAACACTAAAAAATAAAATTCATACAAAATTAAACACTAATCTAAAAAGCGCCACCTAGGATTACTAATGGTTTCGGCCAATGAAAAATAAGATTTCTAATTTATTTTTGAATTAAAAAAATCGAGTGCCACGTACATAATTAATTAGGTGCCACGTAGATATTTTAATTAATTAGTTAATTACTAATATATACAATTCTATCCAAAATCAAACACTCTAATAATTAAAAAATAAATCTAAAATAAAATTCATCCAAAATCGTTTCGGCCAATGAATAATAAGACTTCAAAATTATTTTTGAATTAAAAAGTCGAATGACACGTAGATAAATATTTAGGTGTCACGTAGATATTTTTATTAATTGATTTATTATATACAATTTTGTCCAAAATCAAACACTATTATAATTAAAAAATAAATCTAAAATAAAATTCAATCCAAAAAAAAAAAAAAAAACCAATCTAATCTAATATATAAAATATAACAGTTGATATATATATAGGAGTTTTATTTTAACGTAACAATTTAATAGAAACCGTGCATCGCACGGGCTAAAATCTAGTATAATGTATGTAAGGCATTTCAGAATTAAATAGGCCCTTGTAATAATAAGGGTGTATTTTATTCACCGAATCATCTAACTTCTTATACAAACTGATTTTATTTTAAATTGAGTTTTAAAACCCTTATTTTATTTTTCATAAACTTGTTTTACAGTACACTTTATATAAACTTATATATACCGTATGAACTTGGCTAGCTATTCGAACATATCTTAACTTATTTTTCTTTAAAGAAAATGAAAACTGTTATGACCAAACGCGTACCACGAACGATTGAGAACAAACCCACAAATATAATATAGGACAAATAGCAAAGACAATAACAATAAACACAAGTGCTTATGAGGAAATTTAGATTCCCTCCCCTCAAATATTATCGCATTATTAAGTTCCTACAAAATAACACAATAACCCCTCAATTGATGATTCCTCTCACCAATGTATTTTCCCTCTTATTTTCTAGCTAGGCCTAAACCCCCTTTTATAGGCTAAACTAGAAACTCACGTCTACTATTATTATACTTGCTCCCCAAATCTAAATAATTATAGAGATTGTTACATACCAAAATATATCTACTTTCCTAATTACAATTCTAGTTAAACTAGGAAACAATATATTAAATCAAACAAGTCCGTTTCGTATTTTTGTCAACTTAACTAAGTTGTGTTTATTTCCTAACAAAACTTCCCTTAAACTCAACTTAGTCTCTTCGCGAACTAACGAACAACTTTCGGAGCTTGCCTTCCCTTGAGCCAAAATTTGTCCCTCATTACCTCCTTCAAGCGTGAAGAGATTTTGTTTCTTACGTCGTCCCTTCAAGATCACACTCCTAGCCTTGGTGACCTCCAAACGACCTCCCTCAATATGAATAGCATAACTCAAGTCATCCAAACAACCCAAAGATATAAGATTGCGATCAAGTCTCGAAATGTACCTCACCTCTCGTAATTTTCGAGTCTTTCCATCATGTGTCTTGATCTCAACCTCACCTATACCCTCAACCTTAGCATCTTACTCGTTAGGCAAGGTAACACACAATCCATCACTTTGTTTATAAGAAGTAAACCACTCCTTCCTACAACAAATATGTTGTGAGCATCCCGAATCTAAAATCCAACCCTCTTTTGGATCTTTACTCTCCTCCACCATTAGAACCATATCCTCATCAATAGCAATAGTAGCAGCACCTCTAACCCTTCCGTTCCTCAACGCCATCAAGTCTTCCTTGTACCTAGGACACTTTGATTGTATATGTCCTACCTCGTCACAGTACCAACATTTGATATTAGGGTTTGTATTGCTCGCCTTCTTCTTGCCTTTCCAGTTCTTGCTACTACCCTCCGCTACCAATCCTGCTCCTCTATGGATTGATGATGATCCCCCTTGCTTCATGAACCTCTCCGCCTCGAATAATGCCACCACAGTATCGTCCAAAGCAATTGTTGTCTTCCCTACAAGTAAACTAGTTATCACAGAGTTATACCTTTTAGGAAGAGATGTCAACAATAAAATTGCTTTGTCCTCCTCCTCGATTTTCACATCTAAACGCGCCCATTGGGTGATCAATCCATTAAACTTATTCAGATGATCTTGTAGTGCGTTGTCTTCCTCCATCTCGAGTGAATAAAGGTCTTTTTTCAAGAACAACTTGTTGGTCAATGACTTAGATGCGTACATCTTAATTAATTTGTCCCACAACTCTTTTGGATTATTATCCTCTAAGACGCTGTACTCGATCTCGGGTGCAAGAGACAATCTGATCGTACTAGTAGCCCGTAGTTGCATATCCTCCCACTTGTCCTTGTCCACCGAATCGGGTTTCTTATCCTCCAAAGTCTTGTGAAGACCTTGATGTATAAGAATATCCTTAATTGTACTTTTCCATAATGAGAAATTCGTCTTCCCATTAAAAAGTTCTACCTAGTACCTGTTCCCGAAATCATCCATGACTAAACCCAGCTCTGATACCAGTTTGTTATAACCAAACGCGTGTCACGAACGATTGAGAACAAACCCACAAATATAATATAGGACAAATAGCAAAGACAATAACAATAGACACAAGTGTTTATGAGGAAATTTAGATTCCCTCCCCTCAAATATTATCGCATTATTAAGTTTCTACAAAATAACACAATAACTCTCAATTGATGATTTCTCTCACCAATGTATTTTCCCTCTTATTTTCTAGCTAGGCCTAAACCGCCTTTTATAGGCTAAACTAGAAACCCACATCTACTAGAATTATACTTGCTCCCCAAGTCTAAATAATTCTAGAGATTGTTACATACCAAAATATATCTACTTTCCTAATTACAATTCTAATTAAACTAGGAAACAATATATTAAATCAAACAAGTCCGTTTCGTATTTTTGTCAACTTAACTAAGTTGTATTTATTTCCTAACAAAAACTAACTGAGGTAAATATAACAAGATCTAAATAGTTTTCATGCAGGACACCACCTAATATATAGACATGAAAGCCTAGAAAATACAACCCTCTTAATTTAGCAACAATAGAAAATATGCACCAATTGAAGTAGGGTCTATTTAGTGTGTGAAAATGACCTCATAATGTGACAAGTTCAAAAACTGCGATACAAAGAAATATAAGAGTAATCTTCGATCGATTACTAGTTGCCTAGTTGGCACAAAAATCCAATCATCCACACTACGTACTTATCAAGTTTCCCACCCACCCTAGCAGTGGCGGACCTTAAACGGATTTACGAGGAGGTCGGTAGAAAAAAATTAAGCAATATACTATGTAATTATACAATTAAACACAAATTTTAGGGGGGCGTAACTAAAAATACACTATAAAATTTTTCGACCGAGGAGGCCGGGTCTACCCCAGCCATAACAAAGATCCGCCCCTGCACCCTAGTCCCTACCCCTTCCTCACCATTTGAAGGTCTTAAGGGGGCATACGTATAAGCTAGGTAAGGCAATACTCTGTATGTAGTACGTAGTACTCCCTCCATATTTAAATATGAGACACATTTATCATTTTTGGCCGTATTTAAATAGGAGACGTATTTACCATTTTTAGTAACTTTTCAACCCCACCATCTAATTAAATAATATAAATATATCTAATTTACTCAGGGGCGTATCTTAGTTTGTGTTGGGGTGGGCCTGGCCTCCACCGGCCGGAAAATTTTATAGTCTATTTTTAGTTATGGCCTCCTAAAATTTGTGTATAATTGTATAATTACATAATGTGTTGTTTATTTTTTTTCCTACCGCCCCCCTCGTAAAATTGTTCAATATCCGCCACTCCCTATGATCCGCTACCACATTAAACAATTAATTTCATAAACCCCCCACACCACACCTCTCCAAAATTGAATGGTATCAGAGTCAGCGTAACGCAAAAGGTCACGGGTTCAAATCTCATCCACCCCTCCTTTCAAAGTGGAATATTTCGTGTTGGGTACGAGGAGATCTATGTTGCATCCACACTTCAAACCCAAAGGACTTTCGTGTCAGAGGGGTGATAGAGTATATACAACTAATCTTGTGGCTTCAACCACCAACGTAAACTTTTATTTGAGTTGGTCATTTGACAATAACGATCCTGCTATATTCAATTTTACAATATACATCATATACAGAGTATATTTGTTCACTTTTAGTACAATGCAAGTAAATTTACACACCATGTAATCAATAAAAATTCTATAATTGCATATGAAAAAAGTTATGCTATATCAAAAGTTGAGAAAATAGTGAATGCGAGAGGAATACATAAATCGACACTCTGATTATAAACACGTTCATTACATATTCGAACACGGCCGTTACACATTCGATAACTAGCTATCTCGTAAATGCCTACATAAAAACATTGATAATGTTCATTACACATTTTTTTTTTGTTTCTTTATCCTAAGACATACTATGAGACTAATAATGTTGATCTAATGATTAACACTGAGTGCTTATATACGAGTAATTACAATTTACAGGTTCGAATTCCCCCCTCTATTTGTAATATTACCCTTGTGAACAAGAAAAAGTGGTACTCCTTTACACTGGAAAAAAAAAGAGAAAAAAGTGACAATGATGTGATTTTTGTTTTAGAGAATATTGAACATGGGTTTAGTAGACAACAAACAACCTGAAAGACTACATAAGCTAATTTAATCCTAAACCAACTATTAACACAGAAAAGTTTAACCGACACTCTGATTATAAACACATTCATTAAACATTCTAACACGACCGTTACACATTCGATAACTAGCTATCTCGTAAATTCATACCTAAAAGTAAAAACATTGAGTCTCAAGTTCAATCTTAGCACATCATTTAATATGCACATCATCATTTTTTTTTTTTTTTGAAAGGTTGCACATCATCATTTTATAGTGCTAAAATTCTTGGTCTCATATAGAAAGCAAAAAAATCATTGTTATGACAAGGTTGATTGGATCAACAAAAACCTATCATTATTATCTGCATAAAACAGGATTTATTTATCCTGTTCATGCAAATTGGTAATAATAATATTATTATTTAATTTCATGTTTTTACAGTAGAGAGAGAAAGAAACTACTCTCCCCCAATTACTGCCTAATAATTCCATTCATTAATTTGCCATGTCATCTCAACTGACGTCATCTTTCTCTCTCCTCCCATAACCTCCCCACAGGGTCTCGTCCCCTCCATTTTTCTTGCTTCCAAACACCAGAAATCATTCAGTGTATTGGGAACTTAAACTCTGTACAATTAATTGCAGGATGTTTTTTTTTATTGAGTTCAGTGACAGACAAATCAACTCGATCCCCTTCTCATTTTATCTTCCCAAAGCCATGAATTTCATCAATTTTTTTTAATCATCATCTTCATCTTATCATCTCACTTTCAGGGGTGTTTTGGGAAATTGATTAAGTCCACTGATCTGGGCAGTACCAGTGAAGTGATGGAGCTTGTTCTTCTGAGAAGAAATTACATGCTTCTTCTCCACTGAAGAAATTGTGTTCTTCAATCTTCACAAACTGCGGGTGATACACATTATTACTGTTGTTGCTGTTGTTGTTGCTGTTGTTGTTGTTGTTGTTGTTGTTGTTGTTGTTGTTGTTGTTGTTGTTGTTGTTGTTGTTGTTGTTGTTGTTGTTGTTGTTGTTGTGATTCTGGGTTGTCCGCATTTCGTCTAATCTCGAGAAATCGAAACAGTTGATTGATGGTGGAGATGGTGAAGAACTGTTGAATCTGAAGGAGGATGAAGAAGGCGACATCAATAGCTGTTGTTGTTGTTGATGATGTTGTTGTTGTTGTTGTTGCTGTTGTTGTTGATGATTCTGGAAAATGGGTTCACTAGAAGAGTTTGAAGCATTTGGACTGTTGCTATTATTATTGTCATCGTTCAAAATTGCGCTAGAGTCGCTATCAGAAGGGCCACCGTCTTTGAATTTGGCAAACATGTTTTGGACTTTCAACAACTTTGCATTTTCCGATCCACCACCGCCGTCACCACCACCACCGCCGCCGCCACTCAGTGATTCTGCAGGTGGGGTGATCGGTTCAATGTCGTCTTCGTCGTCGTCGTTCATGTTGATGTTCTCAGATTCAAACAGCAAAGCTTCTTCTTCTTTTGAGACTCTATCTTCGCCTAGCTTTGATTTCAGCTCTTTGATCTGTCATAAAAATATTTTTGTAAGTCACACATTCCAAATAAACTGCGTCTATATAGCTTTTTACAATCAATTCATCACATACAACATAGACTGGAAAACGATCCTTATGCCTTTTCAGATACTTAAAGGATATCGTTGACAGTAATCCAATGTGTCTCTTTAGGATCTGACTGGTATCCGCTCGTAGCACTAAGGCTATTCAGACTCGAGTAGGAGTGTAAGGGTCCTTGTTCAAGACACCCATGTAACCATATATACTATCAACCACGAGAGTCTGATAGGTATCTGCTCGTAGCACTAATGGTACTCAGACTCAAGCAAGAATGTCTAAAATGGGTCCTTGCTCAAGACACCACATATGACCATACTATCCAACATGAAGTCCGACCGGTATCTGCTCGTAGCACTAATGTTACTCAAACTCGAGTAAGATTGTCTAAAATGGGTCCTTGCTCAAGACAATCCCATATGACCATACTATCTAATACACGGTCTGACTGATATCTGCTCATAGCACTAATGTTATTCAGATTTGAGTAGGAGTGTCTAAAACGGATCCTTGCCCAAGACACTCCGTTACCCCCATACGACCATACTATCCAACACCGTTTACAGATATTGAACTTAAAATGAAAAGTTCGAGTAACATAACATAACAAAAATCTTATCAAATATGACATAAAATTAACATGGTAAAAGTTTACCTCTTTGAGGAGTGCATCCTTGTCATGTTGAAGTGACTCAAAATTCTGTTTCAGATTATCAAAACTAGATTTAAGAACACCATAATCTCTCTCCAATTGCTTAGTCTTCCACCTAGCTCTACGATTCTGAAACCAAACAGCAACCTGTCTAGGTTTCAGACCAAGTTCTTGAGCAAGCTGCACTTTTCTCTCTGGTTCAAGCTTGTTCTCAACCTCAAAGTTCCTCTCTAAAGCCTTGACTTGATCCACACTTAACCTCCGTTTCTTTTCCGGTATGTGCCCGATTTCTTCTATGCAACCTTCTTCATCAACAAGACTCTCTAACATCATAGATTGGTAATCTCTGTTGCTGTATATGTTGTTGTTGTTTCTTGGACTGTGTTCCTCTGCATCAACCATTAAAAAAACACCACAATTCAGCACTAACACAAATATAAATATAAATATAAATAAAATAATTTGAGGTCGGCTAATATGAATCGACATAGGAGAATATAAACATGAACAATCAAACAAGAAAAGAAAATTTCCATTATAAAAAAAAACAAGAGAATTATATGAAAGTAAGTAAGTAAAACCTTGTATGGAAATGAGAGCACCCAGTGAATCTGAACTTCTAGTTCTCTTCATAATTCAGCAGAATTTACTAAAAAATTTCCCTTTTTTGTTTTTTTTTAAACTTGGGTTTAATGTGGAGGGTTTTGTATCTTTTTTAAGTCTTTTTTTCTCAAATGTTTTGTTTAGTTTCCATGAAAGGAAGAATTTGAAGCAGGTTTTTTTAACCTCCTATCATCATCATCATCAGTCTGTTTTTTTTTTTTACCTCTCTTGCACCAGTAAAAAAAGAAGAAAAAGCACAAGAATTTTTACCCAATCCCAAACCAGAAAGAAGAGAGAAGGAAAGAGGAGTTGTGCTGGAAAAAGAAAGAAAACCAAGATCACAATCCAGAGCCAGAAGGCTCCCAAATTTCAGTGTCCTTAAATAAACAAACTGGGGTTAAGGAGAATGGTTAGAATTCCAACTAGGGTTAGGTCCCTATACAGGGTTGGGAAAATGGAAATGAAATGAGGTCCAAATTATAACCAAATGCAATTTTCTGTGACTGGCTATAGCCGGTGACCTACTATTCCCTTCTTCCTCTGTTTAGGGACCGTTTGGGTTAATGAGAAGATATTTTTCACAAAATTTATCGACTTTGGATAGATCTGTCAAACGGGTCGGTTGAGTCGGGTTGTTCGGGTTCGAGTTAAATCGGGTTGGTAACTTTCAGGTTTACAAATGTTTATTCAAGATTTCAAGACCCATAACTTTCCGATTCGAGTTGATCCAACGGGTTGAGAGATTTTAAAATATATACTGCCTCTATTCCGGAAATATTGCATCATGGTTGTATTTTGCTCCTCTAACAATTACTTTGACTATGCATATCTCATAACGTGTGCAAATAAAAATTATAAAAAATTAATATTTTGAAATATATATCGATACTAATCTAACATGATCTCGCATGACTAAAATTTCCTTACGTACGAATCACAAAAAATGGTCAAAGTCGTAATGTGAATAGTGTAAAAAATAAAGGGTGCGATATTTCCGAAACGAAAGATGTATTATTTTTCATAATTCGGAAACAATATTACAATATTACAAATTTAATAAATACGCATAGTGTATGGAGTATTTGTGAATAAAATACTGTCAAATAAAATAAAAATACTGTAAAATTTAATAAATAAATATTTTCTTTGTTTTGGTATAGCAGATCGGCTTAAGCTGAAGCCACGCGCTTCAAGATTTGTACAGCGTCAGCGTATCCTGACCCTAACCACAGTGTGGTCGGTTGCGGGATCAAGGTTATAAGGTTATTTCAACGTATTAATACTTCTTCTGATTTTTAATACTCGCAACGTTTGTGATTTTTACACTATTCATATATTATACTTTTGATCATTCTTAAAAATGTATACGTAAGATGAAACATAGTCATGTGAAATCTTATTAGATTCGTCCAAAGGTGTATTTTCAAAATATTAACTTTTTATAATTTTCGCTTAAAAAGATATAAAGATATAAATTATCAAAGTTGTGCATTGGAATGCGGGAAAGTCACAAACGTTGCGAGTATAAATGAACGGAGGAAGTACGGTTTAGGCCCTATTTGACAAAACTAACGGTAGCGAGTACGGAGTACTATTTTTCGGTGTTAAATAAACGATTAAGCGGCAAACAATAACGGGTAACTACTACATACGGGGTTCGGTGAATTACAATAAAATCTACGGAGTATATATATTGTTTAAAACTTCATTTTAATTTCTTCAACACTTCCCACTACTTTTGAACGGCACCTCCTATGTTGTTAACCTTTACTTAAACCGCTAATTTACCGAACAATTGCAAAATGATACCGCCGAACATGTTTTTATGGTACGTTTTCTACATCCTAAAACTAAAATAAAATAAAGTTTTAGGCCCAGTAAATCGAGATAAGTTTTAAAAAGCTATATTAGATCAATCAAATTTAATTACGACGTCCAATAAACTCAGATAAAGTTAGGTGTTAAAGATGGTTGTGGGCCGGGCCGGGCTTCGTGCCGAGCCCACGGGGCGTGGGCCTAACCGGGCCGGGCCCACTCCAGGCCCACGTGTTTCGTGTCGTGTCGGGCCAAAAAAATTAAAAACAAGGCCCAGGCCCGACCCAAGCCCGCGTGCTTTCGTGCCGGGCCGGGCCTTCGTGCCTAAGGCTAATTTGACTAAATTTAACGTGCTCTGTCGTGCCGGGTCGATTCGTGCCGTGCCTTGACGTGTTTTTTCCAAAAAATTAAGGCCCAGGCCCGACCCACAGCACACGACTTCGTGCCCGTGTCGGGCCGTGCTTTTTGCGTGCTCGTGCCGGGCCGTGCTTTTTTCGTGCCGGTTCGGATCGGGCTTTGGGCCGGACCGGCCCACAACCATCTTTAGGTGTTACGGAGTACAATGTGAACTTAATACACCCTCCTCCAACGAAGAAAGTACTTGAATAAATTAACAATTTAATTGATCTATTTTTCTTGCAAATGTCTTGGGAGAAAGTGATGCCAAGGATTTAAATAATATTTAATCATTGAATAGAAAATCAAGGCAAATACGCCAGAAAACGGATATTCCACCAATAACAATACTGATAATTATAATAAGTTATAAGATCGGATTTGTGTAACAGATTAAATTAATCAAATGGTTGGAACAAGAATAAAGTTAAAAGTTGTTCCTATGACAACAAAGTTAAGTACTAGAGTATTAACATAATCATGATTAGAAAAAAAAAGGGGTTACTTATGCTAAATCTAGTTGTCGATGGTGTAATCTTTTTCTATAAAACGAAATGTCTACTGAAATTCGAACATTATGTGATCCTAATTTTCAGCAAAATAAATTGTTAATTACTGAAAATGTTATGACATTCTGGCTTGATTCCTTTGGTTGGATAACATTAGTCATAGAATTAACTCTATTATATAGAGAAGGAAAACATGATTAGTATTAATGATTACACCTCCTTCCATGTAAATATACCCCGTAGTTAAATGGTCACTATAATACGACTTTAACCAATTACATGTTGGTTGAGTGGCGATTGGGGCCGAATTTAGTAGGAAGAACTCGTGTTCGATCCCCCCGCAACAACAATTGGGAGGAGACTGGAACATATCCGCCCAAAACTCGCCTTGAATCCGGATTAACCCTAAAGGTGAATCGGGTGCTGACACTAAAAAAAAAAACTATAATAGGACTTTAAAGCTATCGGTTTAGCTAAAAGGCTTTGTTCTCTCTTCACCTGGTTTGGCATGGCTCTCTATTTATTGGTCTATCCGAATATTTTTTGTAAGTATTTATTATTTTTTCTGATCTGATCTAATAAGCAAAAAGATTAAGATTTAATAAGCCAATCGAGGTGTTTCACAAGAGAGTAAAATTCTTACTTCGTAACTTAGCAAGTGTCTCGTTGATATTTCGTACAATTTTAAAAGGACGTTAGAGGTGTAACTCTCCCTCGTTTCATCCCTTTTGTATCTTTTTTAATATAATTTGTCTTGCTTTTCTTTTTTTTTTCTTTTTTTTACTTTGAAGTTTTCGTCGTTCCAATAATAAGGTGATGTTTGGTTGATATGAAAACCATAGGAAGTACCACTTTCTAGAAAGTGGAAGATTACAGTCTTGTTTAATTGACAAAAACACGAAAAATCACACTTTCTAGGAAGTTCTACTTCCTACAAAATGAAGGAAGTTGTTTACCGAGGATTTCTAAACCCATAATAGCTATACAACAACTTGAGTACCAACACCTAACATGTCAGACCAAAAACGCAAAATTGCTAATAAGTATCAATACAATTAATTTTGTGTTATTGGTTCTAACATATTCTGTATTGGTAGACTTCCTCGTTGTGTACCTAGGGTATGTAAGTGGAACTTCCCATGATAATTTACTTCTCATGTTTAACCAAACGACCCCTAAATAACAACTATTTTTTTTAGTGTTAGCACCCGGTTCACCCTTAGAGCTAATCCGGATTCAGGGCGAGTTCTGGGTGGATAGGTTCCAGTTCCCTCCCAATTATTATTGCGGGGGATCGAACACGAGTTCTCCCTACCAAGTTCAGCCCTAATCACCACTAAACCAACAGACAATTAATCCTCAATAACAACTACGGAATATGTAAATATGAAAGTAACGGATGGTATGCCATAATTTCATGTTACGACTTTGATATGGTTGGCTGCAATACGAAGGACAGATTAGGTACAGTGTTCATTGTACGTAGTAAAATGGCAATATATGTCAGAAATGTTATCTGCAAGCACCTCGTGTTGTATGGAATTGTCAAACATGGTGGGTGACTTGGTGGCCCTTTTCCACCAGAGTCCCATCTTTTTCATACTCCGTTCTCGATATTTCTCGCCTTTCACAACATGTTTTTTTTTACGCATAGCACACCCGGTTCACCGGAGCTTAGCTCCGACTACATTCGAATCCGATCCGGGTCGCACACCTTGCTTGTGGTGGGTGAGTCTCCCAACAAGAGTTTCTGCATACGGCGAGGCTCGAACCCGAGACCTCCCTTAAGCGGCATCAAGCTGCTTACCACTTGAGCCAACTCTATGTTGGTACAACATGTTTATCTATACTTACTCCGTTTTCTTTACTACAATGCATCTTTATCTACTTGACTTTATCAAACAATTATCATCTATATTGAATAATTAATTGGAGTTGACGTGAGTGGTTAAAAATCTCTTGCTTCTTAATCAAGGTCTAAGGCTCGAGTCTTACATATGAAAAAAAATTCTCAGCTGGGAGAGATGTTGTCCACTGAAATACCCATGAAAACTCCCGCGAGAGATTAGTCTCACTCGTCGAAGGCGGTCGCGGCTCCTCGTAGTAGAAAAAAAAAACCCAATCCATATTGAATATACCACTTTTGTCCTAATTATATCTAAAAAAACAGAGCATGAATATAATTTTTTTATTTTTTTCCCTGACGGGATGAGTATAATTTATTACATATCCATTTATAGTGCAGAAATTAAAGTGAACAATAAAGATTGCAACTAAATCGTACTCTTCACCACCAAAAAACGCTGATTATTGAGTAATTGTTGAAAGCCCAACCGACCTTAGCCCATAATAATGCTAAGTATACGACCAAAATTCACTAAAGGTGAACAAGGGCCAATTGAGATTGACGTGAGTGGTTAAAGACCTCTTACTCTTTAATAAAGGTTTGGATTCGAGTCTTGGGTATGGAAAAAACTTCAGTTGGAAAGGATACTACCCGCCGGGTACACATACAAAATCTCGCGGGAGATTAATCCACTCACCGAAAGCGATAGGAATTCCTCGTAATAGAAAAAAAACCAATTAACTAAAGGTTTTAGCTAAATATGCGAAGTAATTCTCAATCTAACACCCCTTGTGGAGTGACATTAGTTCAAAACATTCATATTCATACTTCCTCCATTTTTTTTTAATTGCACCATCTGTGATTTCACGCTTGCCAATGCACTATTTTAACCACTAGTATCTCTCATTATACATTTTAAAAAGTTATAAAAATTTGATAATTTGAAAGTATATTTCGAAACGAATCTAACAAGATCCCACATGAATATATTTTTCCTTACATATAAATCACAAAAAATAACTATATAAGAATATGTGAATAGTGCTAAAACCAAGATGGTGCAATTATTAAAAAATAGAGGAAGTATAACATATACCAAGTATATACAAAAAAGATACAACCAGTTGTATAAATAAAATTATACTCCGTAGACAATATTACCCAAACTAACTATTGGGCAATATATTGTCAATACTTGAAATGTCAAATGAAGAACTACGAGTTTTTTACCCTAAAAAATCATCTATTGTCATAATTAACCAAGTTAAATAAGTCGAAACTTTTATACCCCGCACTCGAGAAAAACACACTTTAATAGTTTCCTCCTTCCTTCAAGAAAATGGGACCCATATTCATGCACTAAGGACTAGGGAGGAATATTTTATACGTGCACCTCTAAATTATTAGGACCCACAATATTTTTACATAATTGGGAGGCTCTAATCTCGAGAAGTACACCTAATTTACCATTTAAAAAAAAAAAAAAAAAAGAAGAATATACTTAGTCACTCCTGAGTAGTCATTACAAAGGATGGAAGATAAACTATGACTAGTCTTAGGATCTATATACATTTCCCCAACAATGAGGTGTCCTACATTTGCTATCCAATCTGCTGCTGAGTTTGCTTCTCTGAAAATGTGTTTGATTTCCCAAGTGTCGAAGAGGTCGAGGAGATGCTTAATATCCTTGATGATGTTATGAATCTTCCAAGGACCTAATTTACCATTATGAAGAGTGGAAAATTGTTACGGACAATTACAAGTATTGATATACGAATATACGATTATACGTAAAAGAATGTCCTACTCCGTATATTATAGGCTTAGACTTGGATGCTTAGAGGCTTAAGTTTTGTTCTCTTCACCTATTCTTACAGAGTATTATCTATCACACTAAACAAAGTAAACTATACCAGAATAAAAAAATCAGATCAAATTAGAAACTAGAAAAACTAGACGTAACCGGTGAAGAGAAAACACCTTTATATTTGGATGAGCAAAAGAATGCAAAGTCATGCAAATTATAGATATACATAGAAGAATTTAAAAGATGCCCTATATTATAGGCTTAGACTTGGAGAAATGTCCTCAATAAAAGTCATATTGACCCGCACCTTATAGGCTTAGACATGGATGCTTAGAGGTTTAGCCTCTGTTCTCTTCACTTTATTCTTATAGAATACAGAGTATTACTTATCACACCAGACAAAAGCAAACCATACCAGATTAGAAGAATCAGAAATCGAACGACCAGACCAAATCATACCAAACCAGAAACTAGAAAAATTAGACCGCAACGGGTGAAAAGAAAACACCTTTAAACTTCGATGCACAAAAGAATGCAAAGTCATGCAGCATTACTCCGTAGTACACCAGATAAAGGGGCTATTGCTTAGCCAAAAGAAGAAAACAAAGGTGAAAAACAGGGGTAAAAGGATACTACTTTTCCTTTCCGAAAAGTAGTACTCCATAAAACTGTACTGAGTAACTCAAATCTACCGAACATTCATCTTAATTAAGCACTTAGATTTTACTCCCTCCGTTCCTTAATACTCACACGGGTTTGACCGGTGCGGAGTTTAAAATACTTGAATTGACTTGTTAATTTAAAGGGTGTTAGTTGATAGTGGGGTATTGTTGTTTAATATAGTTAGTGGGAAATGTGTAAGGGGTGGGGAGGGGTGAGTGTGGGGCAGGCCCGGTCCTGACATTTTGAGGGCCCTAGGCGAAATAAGGGATTTGGGCCCCTTCCAAAATAATACGTCGTTAACTAAAATAATATCTTCTCTTTTTTTTTGTGAAATTCATTAAAATAAATAAAAACTTACTATATCTCCTTTGTAGGATCCTAGAATTTCAAAATCCGGCTCTAATCGATTTCTTGAAATATTTCAATAAAATAAATACTCATTTAATTACAAGATAATTAATATGCGTAAAGAGATATTTTTTGAAAATAAAGGTTCATTTTGAGCATATAAAAATATCAGTTAATTTTGTCTTCATTAAAATGCTTATCTATTATAAAACTTATAAACCCATAGTCCATCAAATAAGCATTTTTTTGCTCACATATAGTTATATCAATAAGAACTGAGTATTAAAAGTCAAATACTACGTACATAAACTCAACGTAAAACACAAAAATAAAAATATTGACAAAGTTTAAAAAGAAAAGAAAAGAGTTAGTAAGGGGAGTCGAACCCTAGACCTCTAGTAGATATCAAAAAACTTTAGAATCTACTTTCTACCAATGAGCCAAGGAAATAACATGTATATTTAATGCGTTGTTTATTACTAGTACTAAATTACTGGATAGACAATTATTTTGGGCCCCTTTCCGGCTTGGGCCCTAGGCGGTCGCACCCCTCGCCTACCCCTAGGGTCGGGCCTGGTGTGGGGTGTGAATTTTTAAATGATTTTTTTGTAGGGAGTAGGGGTGTAGGTGGGTTAGTATGTAAATGTGAGAAATAATATAATATTGACAAAGATTTCCATTTATAGAAGCGGTGCAAGTATTAAGGGACCGCCTGAAAAGGAAAACGGTGCGAGTATTAAGGGATGGAGGGAGTAGCATAACAAGGAGTACTCCGTACTTTCTACAGGAATGGGGCGGTGGAAATAGTAAAACAGTAATTGTAAAAAACAAAGTTCACTCATAAAATTTTCCAAAATTCACGGGTAAAATGCTATAATAAGCCTTAGCTTTACTAAAATTTGATATTTTCGTCTCGTTTGAAATTTACTAAAATGGTTCAAATGTTATTCCTGTCTCCTTCATAAGGGCCTAACAATGACTTGGTAATTTGGTATTGGTTATGAATATGATATGATATGGTGACCTACATGAATGAGTTCCATCAGGGAAAAAAGCCATTTAGAAGTAGACGAAATCATTAGGGGAGAATATTGCACCTACCTACAAACACAAGGGTGTAATGTTTTTAAAGATGGTTGTTGTCGGGTCGGGCCATGGGCCTAAATAGGCCACCCCAAACCCACTCTGTATTGTATCGGGCCGGGGCTAAAAAGTTCAAAAAATGACCCAAGCCTGCCTATTGGAGTCGTGTCTAAGACTAATTTTACTAAATTTAGCGTGTGTAGTTTCTTGTCATGCTTTTTCTAAATAATTAGAGCTGATCAACATGGGCACAGCCCGACCCGAAAAATAGAAAAAAGACGGCCTGTTGGTCGGACTTCGGGCTGTGTACCTAAACAGGCTACACCAAACCCACTTTGCATTGTACCGAGCCGGGTCGATAAAGTTCAAAATATGGTCCATGCCTAGCCTACGGGACGTCGTGCCTAAGTCTAAATTTACTAAATTTAGCGTGATTTGTCGTTTCGGGTCGAGCCTTGTTGTGCTTTTTTCAAAAAAACACGGCCCGCGGTCCACAAATTCGTGTTAGCCCGGCCCACAACCATCTTTAAATCCGTATATCCTATATGTTAACAGTGAAGAAGTGCAATGTAGAAAACCGTAAACCAAGAACATCGTACCTTTCGTTTGATGTTGCAAATTCATAAGCCTCAACCCACGTACTTCCAAGTCACAACCATCTTTAAATCCGTATATCCTATAGGTCAACAGTGAAGAAGTGCAATGCAGAAAACCGTAAACCAAGAACATCATACCTTTCGTTTGATGTCGCAAATTCATAAGCCTCAACCCGGCTACTTCCAAGTCGTAACTTCGTATGTATTCAACATATGGTGCTTTATGTATATAGTAGTGAGAATCTTACGCATCATGTACTATTTAAACCTGTCAAATTAAAATGAATGAAAACCCGATTGAGAAGTAACAAATCAGTTCGAAGGAACGGGTTATAACGTAAGAGGGCAGAGAGGCGGCATGCTATGATGTGTGAGCAAACACATCACATCGCCAACACATGCACCATTTCTTTTAAAAAAAAGTACCATTCATTAAAAAAAGAGTACCATTTCGTTAAACAGAGTACCATTTCGTTAAAAATAGTACTATTTCATTAAAAACAAAGTACCATTTCGATTAAAACATGTACCATATCATTGAATTTTTTTGTTGTTATTTTTTTACAAAAACATAACAGACCGGGATTTTTACTTCCTCTATAATGTAATTAAGAAGTAACAAATCCCCATTGAGAGATAACTAAGCTCCATACCCCTAAACAAAAGAAACAGAATAATAATAGGAGGTAATTGATAGCAAGATACCTCCATAAGTATCCCAACATCAACTAAGACAAAAATTCACCCTTTTATCAGTAATGTTGACATGCATAACAACGTCAAGCAACCAGAAAGAAGTATCATGGTTAAACTTGACACAAACTCTTGTAAAATAAAAAAAACTGATCATAACAAACAAGACAAGAAACAAGTCCATGCAAAAATTTCATCAGTAAAATGTACCTCCTAATACAACACCAAGTATTCAGGTTATGTTAGTGAAACCAGACTCAACTCAATTATTTAAAAATGGAATGTCAAGTCTCAATCAACACCAACGAAAGAAGGCATATGGATATTCATACTTTATCGCGTCGATACTATTGTGTAGACTATCTAAGGTACCGTTTTTTTCACCTGAATTTCACTTATTTTATCTTTATCTTGTTGACTCTGAACTTATTTATCTTACCTTATCACCCCTTATATTATTTTTATTTTAATCTTATCTTATAGGCCCTTATTGGAAGTTATAGAAAGGTGTCCTTATCATATCTTATCTTTATTATCTTATCTGAACTCATAAACCCTTCTTTTATCTTATCTTAGAGGTGATCAAAATTCGGGTTGGGCCGGGCCGAGTTTTAACACAAAAATCATGCCAAAATCCATAACTTTGATGCGAGCTTGGCGGGTCAAAACAGGCTTTATTAGACCGGGCTCGAGTTTTGGTTTAAAAGTGCATATTTTAGGATATCCAAACCTGTACTTTTGCAGCTGGATTGGGTCGGGCCAGCGGGCCAGACTACAATTAATCAGATCTATCTTATTTTATCTTAATTTATTAGAGCTGAAATAAATGAAAATAAGGTAAAACATAGCCTACAAGCTAGGGTGATAAAGATTGGAACATTTTCAATAAGCTACCCCCAAGTTTCTTTCCAAGTCGCTACAAAGCCGAGGTTGGCGTAGCGGCAGCCTGTGAGGTATTTCATAATACCTCACAGGGGTATTTTCGTAAATTTACACAAATATCAAACAAATTAGGAATATGACAAAATGAGTAGGACAATAGGAAAAGGACAAAATTAATAAATAAAAAGAGAAGAGAATGACAGAAAAAGAGGAGAGAGAAAGTGATATGAAGTACCATTTCTCTTTTACAATGTACCATTCTTTAAAAAACAAGTACCATTTTCTTTTAAAATGTACCATTCTTTAAAAAACAAGTACCATTTTTTAACAAAACACCATTTGTTTTTTTACAAAATGCCATTCTTACTTAAAAAATACCATTTCATTTCATTTTTTGTACCATTACATCATTTGTTCGATCCATAATCGGTCCAAAAAAATATGACAGCAAGCAGTTTTGTTTTTTCTCTATTTTGTCTCTTTATTGATGTTATGTTTTTGGTGATACATCACAGCATGGGATTTTTACCTCCTGCAAAGCCACCCATAGGCGATTATGCTGAACAAGAAACAAAGACAACAAGCATTTCCTAAGTTGGTGATTCGCAGGCAGTAATGGGGTTTTAGCTGTAGTGGTAGGGTCACCTAAACAAAAATCAGAAAATACTAAATTGCCAAAAAAAATAAAATAAAAAGACGGGACCCCAATCAGAGTTTGTCAATTTGACAGTAACACGTGTGAGACTGAGTTTCTGGATTTCAATATAATAGACCAATGCCAACAGAAAGGGGAACTGCTGAGTTGTAAGCATGTGCTATACTTTCCTGTATTTTTCATAATCAGCATAAAAGTCCACAAAAAAAATTAAATTAAAATTTGTTTTTAAAAAAGAATAATACTCCCTCCGTTTGTTGGTTACGTATTCCTTTTAGGGTGTTTCACAATGTTTATTACGTGACATAATATTTTCTTTTACTCCCTCCGTCCCATATTAGTTGTTACACTTTCCTTATTCGTCCGTCCCAGATTAGTTGTTACAGTTCTAAATATGGAATGACCCCACGATTATTATATTATCTCTCTCTTCCCACTAACTATTTTTTTGTCCCCACCCCCTCTCTCATTCAATTAATAAAATACCCCACTAACTCCTATCACATCCACTTTTTCAATAAAATAACAATTGATAACCAAACAACCACTTATCACCTAAAACTTTGTGCAAAGATAAGTGTAACGACTATTCTGGGACGGAGGGAGTATAAACTTATTATATTGTCATTTTTTGCGCCATCCATTTTAAGTCGATCTAATTTTTTCAACTTATTTAATTTCTTTACAATTTTCCAAGTATGTTAAGTTAGCAATATGTGTGCTTTTCCATTATTGGTTCATTTTGATAAATAAAATAATCTTATTGGTTGTTGTAATGATTAGTGGATGGATGTTTTACCTGGGTTAATTTTCTTAATAAAAAAAGTATAAGAATCTTTATTATACGTTAATAAACGTGTAAAAGTCCAAACGTAACAAACAAAAAGAAACGGAAAGAGTACAAGCAAGTGGCTTCAAATCCAGTAGTAGACTATGGAAACAAAAGGAGCATCATGATTCATGAGGAATCACCACTAGACCTGTCAAAAATCGACCCGACCCGAAAACCGACCCGAACCCGACCCAAAAATACTGGGTCCTGAACAAGATTTTGTGACCCGTAACTCGATTTTATCCGAACTCGAACAACCCTAAAAGGAATGGGTCAAAACCCGACCGAACCCGTTTTGGACCCGACCGATTGAAAATCATTGTATTTATAGTAATAAATGAGATTATGAGAAATTTAAGCATAATAGACACGTTGTTTTTACTATTGTTCTGTGTAATATGAATTTAATTTGAATTATACGCCATTTTATGGTTGAATTTGACTAAATATAAACTTGTGTAGGAAAATTTGTTAATGTGTGCCCATATTTTGTATATTTATCACCTAAATTAATAAAAATATAATGCACGTTTTAAAATCTCTCAACCCGTTGGGTCGACCCGAACCCGAAAGTTCTGGGTCTTGAACAAGCATTTGTAAACCCGAATCCGAAACTGACCGACCCGATACAACCCGAACCCGAAAATAATTTTTTACAACCCGACCCGACCGACCCGTTTGACAGGTCTAATCACCACTGCTTAAAAGAGCAACAATTCGGGTCCCTTAATGTTTTGTTCCATGTTCAACTTCTTGGAAACATTTGTAATGGGTAATACTAATCATGCTAACACAAGTGTAACGTTGGGTTTTGTTTTTCATTGATCTAACATTTAAGAGCAAGAGTCGATGGAGGGAGTTTAAGTGGGGTCATATACCTAATTTTAGTTAATTTTCATTAATTTTTTTCTAAAATTTTTAAGTTCAGCGACCCCTACTACTACGTATAGTTCATGAATTCGCTGTTTTTTTAAGAGTGTTTGGTTAGATGTAATACTTTTTGTTATTTTATTATTTGGTTATCCGACTGTTATAAAACGGTCTAGGTAAAAAAAATATAAAAAAATAATTATAAAAGAAAGGACGAATTATTTTTTACCACCTATAAAAATCGAAAAGTTGTTTTTTACCAGCTAAAAAATAAAAACTTGTATTTTACTTTATGTGTAGCTACCTAATTCAATTTCCTTCCATTTTTTATACTTCATGTGTGATTTTCTTTAACTTTTTCACCCTTTTCTCTTTACTCCATTAAATTTTGTCAATTTTGTGAATTAATAATGGTGATGAAAAATTATGTGAATTCATGTAAAATAAGGAATCGGTGGAAGATAAGAGAGATAAATACATGAAATCGTGGAAGAAGATAACATATTAGAAATATTACGGTTATCATGGCCCCACATGACATTTTTATCATTTTTTCAGGTGGTAAAATACAAGTTTTAAAAATATTTTAAATAGTAAAATACAAATTTTAGTTTTTTTAGGTGGTAAAAAACAATTTATCCTAAAAAAAGAGGAAATAAAATTTGCTCCGTCCTTACCTCCCCTTTTCTCTCCCTCCGCCAATTCTCACTCTTTAGCTTCAATTCAAATAAACTAGTTTGAAATTTTATTTTTCATTGAAAATGTTTTCTACCAAACCGACCTTACAAAAGTGACACTAATTTTTTTTTTTTTTTTAAAAGGTAAGAAAAAAGACTTAGGTTCCCCTTCGCACAAGGGTGAAACCTAAGCTGTCACTTTGAACAATATTATCTAAGTTAGGGCTAGAGTTCGGGGTGATACACAATGGTTCAACAATAAGATGTCCTACATTAGCTATCCAATCTGCTGCTCTATTTGCTTCACGGAAGATATGCTTGATATGGGTAGAGTGAAAATGTTGAAGAAGAGTCCTGCTATCTTGAATAATGTTTTGAAGCTTCCACGGGGGGGGTCCAGATTCCTTTTAGCGAGTTGATCACAAGTAGGTTGTCACCTTCGATGTAGATGTCTTTAATATTCAGTTTGATAGCCTCTTGGATGCCCTTATGAAGGGCTAGGGCTTCTGCCATGTAGACTTGCGAGTTACCCAGGTTAAAAGATTTGGCGATGACCGTATCTCCATTGTTGTTTCTGATGATGATGCCTCCTGCTGCTGATGAGTCTTTTCGTGATCCGTCGAAGTTGAGTTTGAAGGCGCCCAGTGGGGGCGGGAACCACCGCACAAGAATGGGATGTGGGGTGGTTGGAAGAGAAGTGGAAGGATGATGAGTGTTGAAATGGTTACCTCTAAGTTGTTGTGAGTCAATCTGGAGTCTAAGCTCCCATTCTTTGAAGGTGTTAAGAGCTTTAAAATAGCAGCGGCAGGGAGAAAGCTTATTGTTGGAGAACACTAAGGCATTCCTTTCCTTCCAAATAGTCCAGCAAACGGTAATGAACTTCCTGAGCGCAACTTGGTTCCGTCTAAGGTAGTCTAAAGTTTTGAAGAAATCCGTCATAGGGAAGGAGAAATCGAACCAATTTTTAGTTAGTCTATGCATCCAGACATTTTTTGTGTGCTCACAATTGAGGAAGAGATGATTAATATTCTCACTGGCATGGTTACATCTAGGGCAACAACTTGAGGGAATAATTTTCCTATGAAAAAGAGTTTCTTTAGTTGGAATACTTTTATGGCAAATTTGCCATAAAAAGATCTTTAGTTTTGGAGCTATATTGAGTTTCAAAATCCATCTAAACTCCCATTTTTTATCAGAGACTAGGAGTTCGTGTGCAAGCCAGGTAGCGGATTTAACTGAGAACTCTCCAGAGTTTGTGCATCCCCAAATGGGGCTGTCAGGCAGTTCATTAACAGGGATAGGGATCCCTTTAATCAAAAGTGACACTAATTGTCTATGTAGCACTAATACACATCTTTATCACGTACCAAAAGAGAGGATCCCACATTATACAAGTAGTACGAAATAGTGAGAGGAAAAGGGTACCTAGTACATGGGGAACACTTTATTTTTCGCAAATTACACTGTCACAGTATTAAGGCAGACCCAGAAATAGGACAGTACAAAGGCTTGTGAATGTTTAATAGACCCTGGAATTTTCATTTAAACCACACGAAAATTTATGGTTTTGGAAACAAAGTTTTCGGTTGGGAATTCAAAAAATCCGTCAACAACTGCTGCGTACAAGTAATAGGGCTAGTTTGGTTGACACTCTAATACATGGGAAGTTTCATTTCCTAGGAAGTGAAGAGCAAAGAGTTGTTTGGTTGACATGTGCATAAGAAGTGAAACTTCCTAGGAAGTTATACTTCCCCAAAATAGGGGAGGTTGCTTACCTCGTCCTCCCTAGGTAAGTAGAACTTTCCATGAGAATTTTAACTTCCTATGTTCAACCAAACAAGAATACTCAATTCCTAAGAAGTTAAAAATACATGGGAATTGCAAATACAATGGAAATATAACTTCCCAAGTGCAACCAAACATCACCCTAGTCTAATACTCTAATATGGAGTATGCAAGTTAAATCCGCCAACAAGTGAACACTGACCCGAAAAAATAAACCAAAACCGATCAGATATAAACCCAAAATCCACCAACTTCAATCAACTTGCTCAAGTATAGTGTAACTCCATAATATTATGGTTGTCAAAAATAAAAAAAAAACTCCATATAATTATATAAACTCCAAAGGTTCAAATAGAGCCGATCAACATGGGTCTGGCCCGCTGCCCCAACCCGAAAATTACTGGGTTTTGGGCAGCATATTTCGGCCCGTTTTCGGACCCAGCCCGACTTGAACTTTTTAAAAAAATTGCGAGCTTTGGGCAACGTAAAACTACAATTTTAGTTATAAATTTGGCCCGCCCCGAAAAGGCCGCTAAATTTGGCCTGAAATAGCGGGTTTTGGTCACAAAAATTGGCCCGAAGTTTGGCCCGGTCCGGCCCGACACAACAGACAATTTTTTATGTCCTCGCCCCGACCCAAACCCGGGCCGACCCGCCTTTTGATCAGGTCTAGTTCAAGGCTTCACGAATGCAATACGAGTGGGAAGTTCCTAGGAAAGGGCTGTACAGACTCGAAACCACGACCAAGATCAAGGGGGTAAGTGGGTAACACTCCAATAGAGGTGATCAAAATCCGAGCCGGTTTTTACACCAAAAATCATGCCCGAACCTACAAATTTGGTGCGGCCTTTTTGGGCCGGATTCGAGCTTTGGAAATAAATGAGTATTTTAGACTACCTAAACCCGCACCTTTTTCGGACTGGGTCAGGCCTGCCTGTCCGGCACGGACTATACTTGATCAGGTCTACACTCTAACTAATGAGTCATCTAGGCGGTACGTTACTCCCTAAGGCTATAGTATTCGGGTATGTGTATGACTGTATGAGTCATTAAGGTTGCTATCAAACAGTAGCTTCTAGGATGAAAATTTCTAGATGGATCACATAAATACTAAATAGAATTGAACTAATGATAGTAATTTTACGTAACAAAATGGGAGCTAGGCTATGACTACACTACATGTACCATACAAGTCAAAGGTGCCAACCAGACACAAAAAATAGGGAAAAAATGAATGCACTTCATGTGTAAGAAGCCCACGAGTCATAAAGAGAAAACGACCTAGGATGGGCAATATCCAATATGCATTAGGGTATGTTAAGCAATACACAAATTCTTATTTACAATAGGTGTACAATAAATATTGTACACCGGAGTAAAAGTTAACTCAAAATGCTTAAAAGTTAAGCATATATATATGTAAAAGTTATCTATTTTTTAGTGATAAATTTTTTCATTTTAGTAAAACTTATTTCTTCAAAATAACTAATAATGTATAAAATTAATCATTTAACCCTTTAAAATATTTATCTATCAATTTTTTTTTACTAATATAAAAGTTAATCAAAACTAGGTTAAAGTTACAAAAAAAGAAGGTTAAAGTTATCTTAGCGTACAATAAATTTATTGTACAACTTGTGCGCACAAGACCTTTTGGAACTATAAAATAAGTAAAAATCTCCATGTTTTGGAGTATAAACTAGTTTTAGGCCCGGGCGATGCCCCGGGTTACTACATTAATAACATTAACGTTTACTTATATATAATTTTTTGTAATGATAACATGAAACATGTACCCCCTCCGTATTTATTTAAGAGATACACTTGGCCGGGCACGTGTATTAAGAAAAAGAATTGAATGAATTAAAATAATAAAGCAAGTGGGGTTGGGTAGATATTTTAATAAGTAAACAAGTGGGGACCATGTCATTTTGGGGGTGGGAGGTGGGGTGGGTAAATTAGATGTATGATTTAATTAGAAGGTGGAGTTGATAAGTTACTAAAAATAGCAAGTGTATCTCTTAAATAAATACGGATGGAAAAGACAAGTGTATCTCTTAAATAAATACGGAGGGAGTAATAGCTTAGTGGTAAAAGCTTTATTGTTTAAACTCATGGTCATGAGTTCAAACCTTACACAAACCATGTTTGCCATTTTTTTATGTACATGAATATTACATGGAGAGAACGACCCATAAGCAGAGCGCCACGTTCACGTATACCTTCTTGTAAACGCCTTTTAATATATAGTATAGATAGATGTATGATGGCAGTGACGAATCCCAAAGTTTAAGTAGTGACATCACTACTTAAAATTAATAAAAAGTTAACTGAAATTAAGTATATATATAAAAAATTAATTAAAATTTGATAGATTAAGTAAATCGAAAATGAAAAAAGGTCGCAACATGCGACCTTTAACCCGTGTTACAATGATGACATGGCATGCTTATGTTTCATGATTTTAATTGGAAACTAAAATATTTAATTTGTATATCCTATTTTAAATGTTTCAAAAAAAATCTAGGAAAATCTTAATATTCTAATTTGTTTCTTTATTTATATCGAATACCTTATTTACATATTTTCATAGTAAAAATATTGCATTGATAGTAAAAATATTATGATGACTCATAGCCTACGTGTCGCCTACATATACCAATTAAACTGCGACACATAAGATTGCGACAACTAAATATTGTCGCAACTTGCGACCTTTATCATCACCCTAAGTAAATATTAATTAAAATATTTTGTAATTTTGTATTTTATGTTAGAACATACAAGAGTATTTAACATATATTATTGTACATGAGCTCCTTAATTCTAGCATTAGTGCATTACTCTATAAATGAATAATGGCACTAACGAATCCATAAAGTTTAGGCAGTGACATCACTACTTAAAATTAATAAAAAAAATTAACTGAATTTAAATATATATAAAAAAAAATTAAAATTTGATAGATTAAGTCGGGAAATGATAAATCCAAGGAAGAATTTCACTTCTTCCAAGGAAATCACCTTTAAAAAAATGTGGATTTCCTTGGAAGAAGTAAAATTTTCCTTGGATTTATCACTTCCCGATTAAGTCAATATTAATTAGAATACTTTGTAATCTTGTATTTTATGTTAGCACATAAAAGAGTATTTAACATATATTGTTGTAAATGAGCTCCTTAATTCTAGCATTACTCTTAACTCCTCAATTCTAACATTACTGATTACTCTAGCCTAATAATTCAAGCTAATTTACAACAATAAATGTCACATATATAGTAACCTAAAATACAAGATTATAACATATTCTAACTAATATTTACGTAATCTATCAAAATTAAGAACTTACTCTGTTTCATAAATATTGCACCATCTAATTTTTTACACTATTCACACTAGAATTTTGACATATTTTGTGATTCATACATAAGAAAAATTATAGTCATGTAGGATCTTGTTAGATTTTTATCGGAATATATTATCTAAATATCAACTTTTCATAACTTTTACTTATACATAATTTGAGAGATTAAGAGTCAAAGTATGTGTAGAAAAACGTAAAGTCAACCATGGTTACAATATTTAAGGAACGGAGAAAAAAATATAAACTTCCTCCGATTGTTAATACTTGCAACGTGTGCCACTTTCACACATGCCTATACACAACTTTAATCATTAATATCTTTAAGCAAAAATTATAAAAAATTAATATTTTGAAAATACAAATTGAGACGAACATAACAAGATCCTACATAACTACTCCTTCCGTATTTATTTAAGGGATACATTTGTCTTTTCAGACCGTATTTATTTAAGAGATACACTTGCCATTTTTAGTAACTTACCAACCTCACGATCTAATTAAATAATACATCTAATTTACCTTATGACCCATCATCCTATTAAACAAATAACTTTAGAAACCCACCCCACCTTCCACCCAAAATGACATGGTCCCCACTTGTTTACTTACTAAAATATCTACCCAACCCCACTTGCATTATTATTTTATTTCATTCAATTCTTATTCTTAATACCCGTGCCCGGCTAAGTGTATCCCTTAAATAAATACGGATGTGTATGTTTTATCTTATATATAAATAATCAACAATAGTTAAAATAGAATAGGTAAAATAGTGTAAAATACACAAACATTACGTGTATTAAAAATCAGATTTTTTTGTTTTTTTTTACTGACACCACTTAAACTCGCTCCCTCCGCCACCTATTTAGAATGGAAGCACATCAATGCAAACAAATGTGATAAGCCTGCAACGAGGTTGTCTACATCGCTGGTAACCAGCGAACTAAGCACCCCATACCCACTTTAAAAAATAAAAAAAATTGGAAACATGGCCCACCTTCAAATAAATGTGTAAAAGTGTTGTGAACTTGTTATATACTGTCATTTCTAATATAAATATTGCCATTGTTGTATATATACTGTCATTGTTGTATTAAAATACTGTCACAATCACCCAAAAAAGGAAATTTTGTATACAACTGTAATGAAATATAAAAAGTAAAGAGACCATTTAAATGAATGGATAAAAGTGTTGCATATTAAATGAATGGGTAAAAGTATGTATACAAGTGTTATATAAGTTTTGTCATCGTTTGCATAAATACTGTCATTGTTGTATTAAAATACTGTCATTGTTGTACTAATTATTGTCATTTTTGCTCATATGTAGTACTTTGTTTGACTTTTCAACTCATGAGATGAAATTACCATTTTATCCCGGATATGGAGTAATTGTGCCGCTGGTTACCAGCGATGTAGCCTCCCTCAGCCTGCAACGTCCCAAACTGAGAGACGGAGTGGGTGGGTGTGACCCGCATGGGGCACAGAGGATCTTCCCAACCCTCCCCATAATTCAGAATAAGTATGGAATAATTAATTTGGGGTCTGACTAAAACAGAAGAAGATCTATATCTTTCCATTATCATCTCAATCTTTTCTTCTCATCTTTTTTTTCTATCCTCATTTTTCAACTCTGGGAAAAGAAAGAAAGTGTGCTACATTCATCTCTACTGAAAGACATGATTAATTATGGTGTGGCATCAGAAAGCTTCATAAATGAGCAATTATTTGATTATAAATCAGAGCCCACACATAATCATTGGTTATCTTCCCAAAAACAGGGCAAAGACTGTTAGAATAATGCCTTGAATCGGTCAAGCCCCCTTATTGCAAGTCTGCAACGCCCTAGCACGGGGATCTCGCTGCCCGGTCAGCGAGTCGGGGTCCAGAGGCGACGCCCCTGGTTTAGGGCCGATGGGGGTTCGGGGGCGTTACGGTATCTGTTATTCTGGACTAGGGTTATCTATTTTGGGCCTATTTTCTGGGTTTTTCCGCATCTGTCTAGAGAGTACTATATAAACTCTTTAGGTCATAACTTAGCCGTATTCTGTAATCTGTATTCCTCGAGATCAATAAAACTTCCCTCCCCTCTGCCTGTGGACGTAGCTAACACATTATTAGTGAACCACGTTAAATCTCTCCATTCTTTAATTACGTTAATTTAATCTTTCTTTGCATCCGTTATAACAGCCTGCGAATCACTATTTATCAATCCAATATACGAAGTACAACTAAGTGTCCCTCACTCATCCCCAACCCCCACCAAAAAAGGGCATACTCCACAGTCCACAATCCCAACTCCATTAATGAAGGATTCACCATAATTTCATCAAACTACCCGTGACAATGTTCGTATTCTTATCACCTTTTTCTGTCACTCAATAAAAATGTGGGTAAACGAAGGAATTCAATGATCGTTCATGTTGATTCTATAAAGCAATTCGTCTTTTTTTGGACTTGTTTATCTCATGTGTAAAATATTGTTCGGTTAAGATTCTGTTTACTTCACCATATTTTGGTCAATAAGTTTGAAGAATATTTTTTTTTTCCAACTTCCAATAAGGGTGCATAATATAAGATAAGATAAAATTAGTACTACGTACGGAGTATAAGATACATTCAGGGTGAATAAGATAATATAAGTGAAATTCAGGTAAAAAGAACGGTATCTAAGTCAAACAAAAAACTCCATACTCGTTCACTTCTAGGAATTCATACTTCTCATATTTCGATGTAAAAAGTGTAAAAGATTTTTTACAAACTTTTAGGAAAGACGGTCTAACCGTTAGACCTCTTTTGGAACTAATTAGTAATGCACTTTAACTAATTAGTTAACCACTGAAACCAATTAGTTAAGTCTGAAATTCAAAGAGTTAATCAACGAAACCAATTAATTATGCAACTGAACCAATTAGTTAAACAATGAAACTGATTAGTTAAGCAATGAGATCAATTAGTTAAAATTTTATGAATTTTATTTAATAAAAGTTTGTTAAAAATAATAACTATTCGACTCATAAATTTAACTATTTGTCTTTATACCTTAACTATTTTGTTATTCAATTAGTTATAATTTTATGGATTTTAGTTATGTTTTACACTGGTTTAATTAGTACCAAAAAAAGTGGTCTGACCATTAGACGATTTTACACAAGGTTTTGAAGATTTTTAATATAGCATGACAAGATCATGATCTTTTAGCAGGGAAAAGGAAACACAAGAAGAACAAACAAAGTTCTTTAGAAACGGGTAAGAAACCCAGAAGGATATGATTAAGCTTGATTAGCATTGATAAAAGGGTGCCTAAACTTTGTTAGTAGTAGTAGTATGTAGAAGCAAACGCAATCCAGCTGAAAAGAAGCCGACAAAAGTAGAGAGATTTCAACCAGATTCTGGCGTCTTTCAATGCAATAAAGGGTTAAAGACATGATCTAACTTGACCTGACTCGTATAAAGATGGTAAAAAAGTGATCTTGATTTTTGAACTAAATTACACCTCACCTCGCACTAAACCCTTCGTTCACGAGGGCGTTAAAATCGCAGCCAGGCATGTATTATGAAATATATGCCATGGGCTTGTTTGTAATTTCCCAGCCATTTTGAAATTGTTGAATAGTCAACCCCGTTTGCCAACTTGGATCCCGTTACTGCCAATTTTGTAATATGAATACCATTTTAAAATATTTAGCACCATTTTTGTGATATTAATACCACTTTATAAAATTTAGTACAAAACGAGTACCATTTAAGGAAAATGAATTTCATTTAGAAAAAATTTAGTACCATTTTTGTAATACCAATACCATTTTCCTAATGAATTGCCAAGTCAGCACCCCGTTTTACAAGTGTACAATACCGTTTTACATTTCCCCCCAAAAATATTTACCATTTAGATTTTCCTTTTTATTTGGAGTTGGCATGTTTTTGCAAATACATGTCTGGCATGTACTTGGACTTCCTCTTCGTTCACTGGTCATCTTTGGATATCTACGTTTACCGTTGTAAACCCAAGGCAAGCAGTAATCCAATGGTCCACCGTAATACAAATGTTAATCCAGATGCGACTCCACCACAACTTTGAAGGGATACACTTGGCCAGACACGGATATTAAGAAGAAGAATTGAATGGAATAAAGTAATAAAACAAATGGGGTTGGGGTAGATATTTAATAAGTGAAACAAGTGGAGACATGTCATTTTAGAGGGGTGGGGGTGGAGCGTAGTTCTGAAATTATTTGTTCAATAGGGTGGTGGGGTCATAGGATATATTAGATAGATTATTTAATTAGATGGTGGAATTGATAAGTTACTAAAAATGATAAGTGTATCTTTTAAATAAATAGGACCGAAAAAGGCAAGTGTATCCCTTAAATAAATACGGAGGGAGTGTCTTGATTCATTACTGTTTGGATATCAAATTGGCTCCTAATTGGGTCTGTCCAATTAGCTCTTAATTGGGTATGTCCAAATTGACTCCTAATTAGGGTTGCAGCCCAAAAACCCACTAGGCTTATAAGTTATAACACATGGCAGACTTCTTCAAGGATTCCAAATCCTCACTTTGGCCCAGATCCACTATAACAAAGTTCATCAACATTTATTATGGAACACTATAAATATTTCGCCTCATGCCACATCCCAAGTTACACTCATTTACGACCTTCACACAAACGCACACTTTAACCTATTAAGAACTCTCTTACGATCCAAACGCTTTCCTTGGAGTACCCAGATGCCAGTTTAACTCACTTGTGTGCATGTATTGTCGAGCCCAATCAACCCAAATACAAGTAGATCTTCTCCCATCACAAATAGGCTTCATCCGAAACTACTTGTTTCATACTTGGAACAATCACAAATTAAACAAAACCAAACCAAACTTAGTCCATGTCAGCAAGACTCAGTTAAAAGTGTAGGAACATGGATGGATAATCAAGTGCAACTTCACAAGACTTGTACCACTTTACGAAACTTTAGCTAAATTTTCAAAAGCGTTCAGCCACTTGAAGTGTAACACCAATTTTTAATGGTTGACTACCTCATACAGACACTTTAGATGAAACTAAGTCCGTGTTTGGTTCACATAAGAATTAAATTTCATACGGAGTATTAAATTTGTTTTATTTTTCATGGTAAATTACTTCCTTAAGCTTCCTAGGAAATGCCCAGTTCTTATTTGGCTGTATTAAGAAATCTACGCTTCCAATGACATGAGAACTATGACTTATCAAAGCTCAAAAAGTTTCACCTCCGTTGCCATTTTATTTGTTTCATGCCAACTAAACAACATGGTAAATGCCAAAGTCATACTTCATTCTCTAATTGCTTGACCAACGCCTTAAAGGGAAATGATTTTGGCACATCAATCAGTTTTCTAAACTAAGAGTATGCACCAAGAGTATGACATGCATAGAGTTTACAGCTAAACAGCCAATACAAACTTTTCTATGATGCGGTCTTACACAAAAGACCACCTTGGTATCATATAAGTTAAGCACTTGAACTAATTAGTTAAACACTGAAACCAATTAGTTAAGCAAATGAATTAATTAGTTAAGCAATTGAATCAATTAATTAAGTAATGTAATAAATTAGTTAAGAAATTGAACCAATTAGTTAAGCAACAAAAGTGGTTTTTCCGATAAGGTGGTCTTACACAAAAGTTGCCGAACAGCCAAATGGGCAAGTATAGTACCTTTCAAGTTTTCATCTAACTTTGCTGGGACCCATAGCGGGAACAAGGTGCAATCCAATGAAGCATGTATCCTGCACATGAGCAGGGGTTTAATTCCTAAACATACGGAGTAATATTTGGGGTTACTACACCTCTTGTTGAAGATTATGCCTAATATTCAGGAATAAAAGTAAGTGCCAAATATGGGAAACGAGAGTAGGCAAGTCCAAATTGCAAACTGCATTAAGAGACATCCATGCTGGTAGCTGTCAAGGATGGAAACCCAAATTGAGAAATAGTGCCTACTTAACACTAATCCGCTCAGTAAAGTGAAGACATTTACAGCCAAAAACCAAATCCGATAGCAGGGCCGTTTCTGGCAATTTGGAGGCCCTGTGCTAAAATATAGATATTGGTCCCCTATAAATTTTTACGGGAAATTATTTAATGTAAAACGCATAATTATTATATTAATATTGTTTTATTTATACAAAATATAAAGTCAAATTAATAATATGGTATAACGTTTTATGTGTGATGGTTTGAGAAAATTGATGTAAAGGTTTGATGGACATGAAAAAAGCAAATAAAAAAAGGGGCATGAGAAGAATCAAACCCTGGCTTAGCTACCACAATTTTAATTCCTTACCAACTGGGACAAAGATTACTTAATGCATAACAAAACAGTTGTTAAATATATAATATTTTTTCTTGAGGGGTTTAACCAACATAATTTCTTTTTGGGACCCCAAAATTTTGTGGCCTGGTGCTGGAGGTCCGCCTGGACCTCCCTTTAGCCAGCCCTGTCTGATAGTAACCCGTTATCTATTACCCCTTCTATTCTTAAATAAGTGTCTTATTCGGTGAAAAACAAACGCTTCGTTCCTAAATAAGTGTCTTGTTTGGGAGAAAAAACACGGTTATTAAGAAAACTGAAAAGTGTGTAAGAAAAATAATGAATGAGAGTTTTTTTATAGGGAAGGGGAAAAATAGAGGATTGTTATTGATAATGTACAGATAAAAGTGGATGTGGAAATGGAAAAATGTAACAATCATGACTTATGGAAAAGTGAAGAAAGTGTATACGGAATATCCAAAAATAGAAACAAGACACTTAGTAGAATGCCAAATTGAGAAATAGTGCCTACTTAACACTAATCTGCTCAGTAAAGTGAACTAATACAGCCAAAAACCAAAAACATGATAGTAACACATTATCTATTGCATATTATTCACAATTTCACATGGATTCTTCTACAGGCCAATTTTAATACCCATAATTAGAAGATAGAGCTGTCAGGGTGTTTAATGTTTCTATAGAGACAGAAAACAGATGCCACGGTAAAAAGTCCTGGCATTCTTATGCTTCAAAAATCAAAATGCAGCATCAATTAACAATTTATTTATACTTTAAGGTAGTGTTCTCTTCACCTGAATTTCACTTATCTTATCTTATTTTATTTTATTGGCTCTGAACTTATCTTATCTTATCTTATCTTATCTTATCTTATCTTATCTTATCTTATCTTATTGACCCTTATCTTATCTTATCTGAACTTATTGACCATTATCTTATCTTATCTTATCTAATTGACCCTTATCTTATCTTATTGACCCTTATCTTATTGAAACTTATAGTATAACCTTATGTAATATTTACCTTATCTTATCTTATCTTATTGGCCCTGAACTTATCTTATCTTATCTTATCTTATCTTATTGACCCTGAACTTATCTTATCTTATCTTATCTTATTGACCCTGAACTTATCTTATTTTATCTTATCTTATCTTATCAGACCTGAAATAAGTGAAAATAAGGTGAAGAGAACAGAGCCTAATTTAAACTTAGTAATGTAACAACAATCGACTAAGGGTGTGTTCTGTTCAATTTATTTGACCTGAACTTATCTGAACTTATCTGATCTTATCTGAACTTATCTGAACTTATCTAAACTTATATGATCTTATCTGAACTTATCTGATCTGAACTTATCTGAACTTATTGGAACTTATCTGAACTTATTGGAACTTATTGAAATTTATTGGAATTTATTAGACCTGAAACTTATTTTTTTAAGGTGAATAGAACGCACCACAGATAGTAGACCTCGGGTACTTATTTGCTGGCTGCACATAGAATCTGATGAACTTTGTTAAATAAATAAATTAAAAGGGGTAACAATAATTGGGAAATGATATGATTAGTGTGGAGCTTTATAGACTATCGAGTATCGACCCCCTAATGGTAGGCAGCTTTCTCTGTTGGCTTTCCTTTTTTTAATTAGGTGAGTGCTGTCTAAAGGCTCAGGTTGAAAGGTAAACAAAAGCTTTCCATAAATAAAAAAACATAAAAAAAAAGAAAGGTAAACAAAAGCAGAATCTTGATCAGGAAATTTCTTTTTCCACTTTTTCATGTATAAATCAAACTTTAATAAAACCAGAAACATCCCTTTCACGGTTTTCACCCCTTGAAGTAGGAATGACAATGGATTGGACTCGGGTCGGATGTAGTAAAATCTGTATCCGATCTATTTAAAATTCGGACTTCAAAATTGCATCCATATTCAAATCCATTTACAATTCGGACTCTAAAATTGCATCCATATCTATATCCATTTAAAATTCGGACTCCAAAATTGCATCCATATCCAAATACGAATCCATATCGATATCTAAATCTGAATCCTGCATTGTTTACTTACATATAACTTGTATTTTTTAAATTTTAAACTCGATTTAGAAATCTTATTTCTCATTTACAAAAATCTAATGAGTTTCTAATAAATTAATAACTTACCAATATATGCGTTTTAATCAAATATATTAGATTATATTGGGAACTTTCTTTTAAAAAAAAAGTTATGTACGAAAAATAATACACTTTGGAATAATTTTAGGTCGAATTTGCACTCGGATTCGGACTCGGGTCGGATTCGGATTCAGGTCGGAGTCTCTGCAGACTCCATATCCGATCCATATCCATTCGGATTTGGATGTTTTTAATCGGATTCGGATTCGGACTTTTTTTTTCTCGGATTCGGATCAGATTTTTTCCTTCGGATCTGGTCGGACTCAGTTTTGATTCGAATGTGATTGCCATCCCTACCTTGAAGAGAGCCAAAACACAATAATAAAAAAAAAAAAAAAAAAAAGGTGAGTTGATAGATGTGGCTTCCAGTGAAAAAACAAATTAGCTGGTTAACTCCATCATGACAAAGAATCAAAACTTTGTAACATGGACCTTTCAATTCACCTAAACACCCGTGTAGAATATTTGACATTCAGCAAGAACATGAATACTTGGACATGCCAAATTAAGCCAAAAAGATGGAAATTTTATGGAAAATGAAGAGTGTCTTCTAATGCCTAGACATGTATCCATGCTAGAGCATAGAATAATATAGTACAGAGTAACATCTTATGGTAATTTAGAGCTTCTTGTACAAAATTTTCAAGACAAAAAACAAAATACAGCTACACTAACTTGTAAAACAGCACATTTTCTGGAAAACACCATTGTAATTAATGGTTTCTCTAATATCTTGCAATTGGAAAATAATTGACACAAAGGACTCATATGGCTTTTTAATCTATTTCTTACCCAAAAGACTAAACCAATCAGCATACAGCATATACTTAAAGATGGATGTGGGCCGGTCCGGCCTGAATCCCGACCCGACCAGGCACGAAAAAAGCCCGACCCGACATGGGCACGAAGTCGTAGGCCGTGGGCCATAATTTTTTGGAAAAAGCATGACAAGGCACGGCACAACTCGACCCGACACGACAAAGCACGCAAAATTTTGTAAAATTAGCCTTAGGCACGACGGCCCGGCCCAGCACGAAAGCCAGCGGACTCGTGCCGGGATTGGGCCTTATTTTGAAATTTTCGGCTCGGCCCAGCACGATACAACGTGGTCCTGGCCCGGTTAGGCCCACTGCCCGTGGGCTTGGCACGAAGCCCGACCCGGCCCACGACCATCTTTAATATACTAATGTTTCAATAGAGTATGTGCCACAGTTTTTACTATCCAAAAGACTAGTTCATCCATCAACTATTACAGGACTGAAAGGCTTGGCAAAATGGACCAGATAGGTACACAATTACAATTACAATAAGGCACTAAAAGAAAAAAATAAGGTGGCTTTCTATAAGCCGGGATGTGTCACTCCAATCCATGAGCATCTTCATTACTAGGGATACTAGCTCAAAAAGATGATGGAACTTTGAGTAAATTAGGAATGCTATCTGAACCAAATGCAAGTTGGAGATATTTTGATGCGCAAAAGGTCTTGCGTGCACAAGTTGTACAATAAATTTATTGTGCACCAACATAACTTTAATCCAGTTTTCTCTAACTTTTACTCAGTTTATTCTAACTTTTATATTATTAAAAAAAAAAGTTAATAGATAAACATTTTAAAGTATCAAATGATTAATTTTATACATTGTTAGTGATTTTGAAGAAATATTTTTTATTAAAATAAAATTTTTTATTACTAAAAAGTAGATAACTTTTACATATATAAGGGTGACTTTTAAGCATTTTACGTCAACTTTAACTTCGGTGTACAATATTTATCGTGCACCCCATGTAAATAAAAATTTGTGTTTGATGCGTGATCATGTCCTAATGTAGCTTTAATAGATAAACTTAGCAATCTTGCTGATACTCACTCCGTCCCGGAATACTTGACCTGTTTTCCTTATCGGGCCGTCCCTTAATACTTGACCTGTTTCTAAAAATGGAAATATTCTAACAATATTATATTATTTCTCACTCCACCCCTATTAACCCACCTACCCCCTACTCCATACAAAAAATAATTAAAAATTCAACCCCTACTCTCCCCCAACCCCAACTCTTAACCCACCTCCCACTAACTACATTAAAGTAATACCCCACTATCAACTACTACCTATTAAATTAAATAAGTCAATTCAAGTCCCTTAAACTCTGTGTCGGTCAAACCGGGTCGAGTATTCCGGGACGGAGGGAGTAAACAAAAAAATATGTACGGCGTACTAGTATTAAGCCCTTCTTTTTGGCTTAGTTTCTGTTTTAAGGCTTAATTTTCAGTTCAGTTCAGTTAAGCTTAAAAGAACGGAAAATTTGCTAATTACTACCTAGGTCTTTGGTGACTTTGCACATTACTACCTAGATTGTTAAAAGTTGCTAATTACTACCTAGATCTTTTATTATTATTGTCAATTACTACCTTAGTTAAAATTCCGGTCAATTAATCACTAATTATATCCTAATCGACTGTTAATTGTATTTTAATTATTAGTTAGATTTCCATGTCTAGTTAGATTAGTAGTTGCAAATGCTAATTCTAGTTGGTTGATTGGAATGTTTCGTGTTAATTTGACAAGAAATTGTGAATTAGTATGAGCATGTGGATGAACTAGTTCTAATCGGTAGTCTCTTAGTCTAGGGGTCATGCGAAAGCTCTCCCTCGGATTAGGCAACTCGATGCATTCTATCCGAGAGGTGGTGAATGCAACATTTTCGGTTTTTCCCCTAATTATCATGTCTTTGCAACATCTTAGCGTTTGAGTCTTCGTCCTCCCCTAATAAACCCAAGCGGAACCCCAATTTCCCTAGATCTTTCCCTATAGTTTAACTCGTTAATTAGTGTAGAATTGTTAGTTTCTATTATCAAATTCACAATCCTATTCTAAACTAGCTTGACTTTGTTAGACTCATTATCACCGTTCTCTTGGGATGATCCCGAACTTGCCGCTATAATTAATATGGTTGGTTAGTTAGGTGTTCTTATAAATTTTTTTTGATTAGGTGATATTCGTATAACGACGCGAAAATCGCTTGTCACCTTACCAGTTACCCCTCTAGCAAGGAATATTGTTCATATTAGCACGTACCCCTCGTTTCTTCAGTTACCATGCTGTTGGGATACCGCAGCATCTCTATCATGAAGCATCAAGCCGAACAAAGACAAATTCTTTTCCTACAAGCTTAGTTTTAAAAAGCGCGAAACGCACTGAAGCGTAAAAGGGCCCTGGAGCTTAAGCGCAAAGTGAAAGCGCACGCTTTTTGTAAGCCTACAAGCATCCAGAATATACTTAAAAAGGATAATCATATGATTCAGCGCTCCATGCAACTACACAAAATAAACTCCATTGTATATAACATAATTAACATCCAATATCCCAATTTCTAGTCAGTCCTGCATAGACTGCAGCCATTCTCATCGGAACAAACAAGTCCAAATTAAAGTCTTTTTCTACTTATATATAGGGCTGTCAAACGCCACTATATAATAGCACATTCATCATCATTGTCATTACCCCATTGCCTTAAAGAAGCTCCCGCAAGAAGCGGGGTAAGGGGGTCGGACGTACGCAACCTTACCCCTGCAATTGCAGAGAAGTTGTTTCCAATTGATCCAAAAGCGATAACGGGACGACAACCGAACAACCATCTTCTACTTCATGGAAAGGAAGCGAAGAGGTTATAAGAGCCATTTTGATTTAGTCCATTACATCCCACAGCCAAAAGAACAAATGAATTTTTGACTTCATTGGAAATGGACATCACTATATAATAGCACAAGGTAGAATATTTCTAAAACGCACAACTTCATATACACATGTAACACATCAATCAATTTATCATCTAATTGGATCAAGGCAGCTTAAGGCCTTGTTTGGTAGATAGAGGTTTTGGAGAAAATTAGAGGTTTGGACCACTATTAGAGGTTTGACTAGTCAAATACTCTAATAGTGGTGTTTGGTAGAAAGAGGTTTGAATTAGAGTTTTGGCCTAAAACCTCTAATTATCAACACGCTGCTTTGAGCAACGTTTTGTTGAGAGTTTTGTAAGTACAAAATTGTAAAAGACGATCTTGTCCTCCCTGTTGAATCCTTGAGCTACATCTCCACAACTCTGATTGATCAGTGATTTACCAAACTAATTCACAATTGAACAGCCATAAATCTAACCCAAAAAAAAGTCCGGAAAACCTATTTGATATGGACAATATAAATAAAATATCAAACTTTTAATTGGATATTCAGTGATAATTATTGGGGGAAAACATTCGTTTGGTAGAATACCTGAAAAAATTAAAATTAAAAGTTGAATATATCCCTACCAAATTACTTCTCCTACTTCAAGATTTTGTTGCATGTTGAGCTGATGAGCTCTACCAAATATTTTAGGACTGGAAAATAGTTATATTTGAGGAGATGGGGATGGAGGAATGTCGGGCGGAGATGACAAGAAGGTGAAGACGAAGATGGATTGTTGGAGAACGGAAATGGAGTGTGGGTTTAGGAGGACTTTGAATATTTTTTTTCCTTTTATTACTTTTACTTAATAATTATCTAATGGGCTTTTATTCTATTAGGGGTGGGTTTTATATTGGGTTCTTAAATGCCCATTTTTTTGTAGATGTTTTTTTATCTCCGTTGTTCTGATATTTTTGTGTGTATGATGTGAGAAGATGATTATTAATTATTATTGTTGTTATTGGTATTTAATAATATCACATATTAAATACTAATGATGTACGTGGTATTTATTTGTGTTTTCTAAAGTTGTACAATATTTTCTAAATTAGCAAATCACATTTTATATCACAATTATTGATTAATAAAAAATGAAAAAGGCAATAATAAGACTAATGTCCATAAGTGTCTTTTTGCACAATTAAATGGTGAACAACTTTTATCAAACCTCTAAGTGTTACCAAACACGTTTATATAAACAGCTAGTCAAATCCGCAGTCAAATCTGCTAAATAAAAAGGTAATCAGCTAACTGTTAATGTAAACAGTAAACAGCTAAACGCTAAACTCTAATTACCAAACAGGGCCTAAATGTCCTTTTTTCATGATAAAATCTTCACCTTACAATAACAATCAGGTTCGAAAGAAATGACATCGTAGACATAGCTGCAAGTTGCATAAAAAAACAGAAGGATATAAACTTGTTGAGCACTTTTAGACCTAAATAATTATGGCATGCTGAGTTATACTCTGTGTTACTTCGACACTCCTCTTTTGGACTCATACCCATGTCGACCCGACATGACACTTAGTGGCGGAGCTCGGAATTTTTTTTTGGGGTGTCGGCAGTGACGTTCCCAGGATTTTTAGAGTATTGTGTCGGGTGATCCTCTACAACACACAATATTACTAAAAAAAATGTATTGTCCTTAAATTAATCAATATTCATATTACAATCGTACAAAATTATTACAATTATTCTCTACGGTTTTCATATGTGTGGTGAAAACTGAAAAGAATAATTTAATTAAAGAGAGCGGGTATTTAAATTCAAAATTCTAAGAGACCAGTTATTTCTAAAGACTGCTCTCGTAAGATAATCCCCCCTGTAGTTATTCTAAATTCTAAGAGAACGGTTCTTTTAAATACTGAGGATTATCACTACAGTATACTGATCTCTTACGTATGGGGCGGGTGTTTTCAAGTATAGCCTAAGAGATCGGTTTTCTATAATACCAGATCTCTTAGCTCTCAGCTATAAGTTTTTTTTTTCCAGTTTTTTTTGGGGGGTCGGTGGATCCCCCATGCACCTATCTAGCTCCGCCACTGATGACACTGATCCAGGTATGGAATCCGTACCGGATCCTTGGCCGATCAGTCACACTGGCTGGTCAGCCCCTGCTTTAAGAAAATTTCCAATCTAGTTTTAATTAACCCTAAATCTGTTAATTAGGAATAAAATTCACTTTGTTTTTTGTTTAAAGCATGGAGCTGCTTTCAGAAAACTTAGTCAATTCTTTTTTTCAAAAGAAATTAATTCTTATTTTCTTTTTCTTTAATTTATTAATTTTTCTAGTAACTTTTTTCCATGTTCCCATACCCGTGTCTAAAATTAGGACAGGATCCTCGTGTCTTGAAATTTTAACTTTACCAGGTCCGACACTCGGATCCATACCCGTGTCCGACACCCGTACCCGAGTCCAAGTAACATAGGTTATACTAGAAGGAAGAGATATCTTCTAAAGCAAGACTGCATATATTACTTAATCCTAGACCTCTTTCCAAAGGCCAGGACTTCAATAATAGATGTAGAAAATTAAGCTGAAGGTGGGCAGAAAACCCTCAAAAAACAAAAGCAGTGCATAATCATGAAAGGACCTTGATATATTTTGTTAGGGTATGAATTCTATGACCTTGGATTTTATCCTAAACTTTATTCCTTCATATATAAACAAAAATAAAGAACTTAATTGGGCCAAGTGGTGTCTTGGAATCCTGAGACACCAACTAGCCTAATGAACCATCTCCCTCTGAGGCTCTAATTCCCATCTAAAAATCTTAATCATGAATAGTAAGACCCCCACACTATGTTTACAGATTTACTTACAAAAAGTTTTATGAGGATCAAATATCAGTTTTTCGCAAATGCTGTTGAGCACAGCACAAATATCAGGGGATGAAACTGAAGGGTTGAAGCACAAGAAGCATCACACTGTTTTCAGGTCTTCCTACTTTCAATTCTATTTGCACATGTTTGAGCACCCACATCAGAATCTAGCTTCTTATTTTTCCTTATCCCTCTCCACCTTGTACGCCAAAGAACACATTCAAAGAAGCTTCACATGGAAATGCAATACGTTTCTAAACCATAATTAGAGTTAGCTCTTCTTGAGTCCCTTACTTAAGGGGCCGTTTGGTTGGAGAAGGGGAAAGGGAAAGAGTATGAGAAACGAAATTAAGGATAATGGAATAAAAATCCTTTGATATAAAATACTGTTTGGTTTTCATTCCATTCTCTCACTTCACTCTTTGCTTCAAAATCAACTCCCACCAACTCTTTGGCTCTTCCCTTAAACATGGGTTCAACCACCGTCGCCGCCAATCTCAGCTCCGTCGCCGCCGCCTCCCTCGCCTTCTTTATCTCTCTCCTCCCTTATCTTTTTCTCTCTTAGATCTTGTTTGATTTTTTTGATGATTGAGGTCATGTTTAAGGTAGGTGGTATGGTTTTCAAGTGGTTATAGTTGTTTTCGAAGTGGTGGATTGGTATTCGACGAAGTTAGGGTTTGTTTGGGTTGATTTCGGTGTTGATTGGGTGGTTTTGAGGGGGATGAGTGAAATTCCGGTGGTTGGGTAGGTGGTTTTGGTGGTGGATTCGTGGTCAAGGAGGGTTTTGGTTGGGCGCCACCGGTAGTTGGTCAGTGGTTGAGGCGATTTTAGAAATTTGGACGGTGGGTCTGCGGTAGTGTGGTGGTAGTTGTTATGGGTCGTTTTACACGGATCGTAGTCGGCGCGAGAACAAGTCACCACGTGCCAGCCACTCTCGGGTCCTATTAGGAATGCAGTCCAGGTTGGTTCCTAGATTCAAGGAGCCATTATCTCCACCTACTTACTGGTCAAACCAGTAATGGAAAAATGGGTTACTTATTGCTCAAGGTCAAGTTGGTTAGAAAAGATCAAGGAAGCGGTTGAGAAGATCAAGGAGACGGTTGAGAAGATCAAGGGAGCACTACTAGCATTATTTCCTAAACCACGATATACCTAGAGTTTTATATAAAGACACTCCAAAACCTACGGTAAAGGGGGCAACTTCCTACTATCATTCTCCACTACCTACTTCCCATCTCATCATATTATCTTATTCCCTTAACTCCATGTCCATCACATAGTGTTAGAATCCAACCTTACTTGCCTTGTACTTTTCTTATCTAAGCTTTCTATGACTTTTTTTAAAATTTCTAGGTTTTACATAAGATAAGATTATTGTATTTCTGTCAATTCAGTGTTTACTGGCAGTTTTAGCTAATTCAAAATAAACCTCTATAATGGGTATGAACCAATACCTCTCACCAAAAGTTACCTTTGCTTAATCACTAGAATTATTGTAAGCATTTATAGATATTGTGTTGTCGCTAGCATTATTGTAAGCATTTATAGATCTTGCCTCAACAAAGTCTCCCGAACAGATACATTTGCGTCGTCGTCCCCACTTGTGACTGATGTGCGCACACAAGTGCCCGATCGGCGTCCGCGTCCCATTCATGTCGCCAATGGACAAGAGTGCCCCTTCTCAGAAATCTTGCTCGCTCGGGCTTCACGAGCCCCTTTGAATTTGTTCCGCACAAGGCTTGCACCCATACTGCCCAATAGGTAGGAGGGCGCCGCACGATCTAGTGCCCAAAATATTCGTACCGTGACACGTAGCTCTAAGAACATTAGTTAACATAACTTCATTTTACCTTCCACCTAGACTTTCCACTCAATATTAACCATTATTATTTATCCTAAGATAGTATCGTCTTGATAAACATACCTTCCTCCTAAGATATTTTATCCACAAAATAGATTTTTCCATATTATGAAGATATTACTCCAATCCACTTATGCACTCTCATCTCGTATTTTATACTACCTCCGTTTCACAATACTTGCATCATTTCTTTTTTCACATATTCCATCACGCTTCTTTGAACATTAATATATCTATTTGCGTGTAAGTAAAAATTATAAAAACTTGATATTTGGAATCCTCGTATTGATACGAATTTAACAAGATCTCACTTGTCTATGTTTATTCTTACATAATGTGAAAGGATGGTTGTTAAAGTTAGTTAATGAATAGTGTCCATTGCATCTATTGCGGAACAGAGGTAAAACGGTATTTTATTTAAGCATTATCGTTATCTATATTTACATACTCGCAAATATACAATGTACTTGTACTCAATAAGGCTTTTTATGCCAGCAACATAGTGGACCCCGCGGTTTTTATCTCTTTTGGGTTTTCCGCGTCACCATCTCGTGTCTCGTCTCTCTTTATTTCCGCCCTTTATTTTCTGCTATTTACCTTGATTTAATCTAGTCGCCTATGTCCCAACCAAAGGCCATCATGCGATATTTGGCATAAACAAATTGGCGTCGTCTGTGGAGGGATGCCTAGATTTTATCTCCAAATACATACCCACAAATATCCTCCCAAACACAAAATACGACCTGCCATCACGACAACATCATCCGGGTTCACCAAAGAGGTTGTCGCAAGAATGTGTCGTCATCAGACCGTGTCTGGAAGATAGAATGACGTCAGGGCACATGTCACCAGGTAAGGTGTCGTCATCAGACTCCATCATCACTAGAAAATGGAATGACGCCAGGGGACATGTTATCAACGAGTTAGGTGTCTTCATTAAACTGTGTCGTCGCTAGAAGATGGAATTAATCACGCCACGGTACATGTCGTCGCTAGAAGATGGAATCACGCCAAGGTACATGTGGTCGCCAGGTTATGTGTATGTGTTGTCATCAGACTGTGTCACCACTACAAGATGGAATGACTTCAGGGTACATGTCGTCATCAGAATGTGCCGTCGCTAGAGATGACCTGTCGGAGTGGTCGAATCCAACCTAGATAATGTAGATCGTGACAACAATGACATCAACCCTTAATGGCATCAAAAATGGGTACTAATATTTCTAATATTAAATTCTAACTATTTGGCCTTGTTTTCTAATACGTGACGGGTCTCGGTCTAGACGTCACAAAGTCAACTCCCATCATGAGATGTCACCGCAAACCGCAAACTAGAGACAATATGAGTTGTCTCGTACCTTGTCAGGCTGTCGAGACGATTGATCATTTGCGGCACAAAAAATTATGGTATAAAACTCAACCACAATGTTTTTTCAATTAAACTAACATTGTTTGTAGTCCTTCACTAAACAAATATGAGGAAGTGACGTCATCCATCAATGCCATGACGACAATATAGTCTCGTTGGAAGTCACCTCCAAGTCAGCCAAAGTCTCTACAAATAAAGGTGACAAGTGGAGATCCAACAAAAAGTTATCGGCGACACCAGATTTTTGTGGCTAACTCGAGTCCAAGTATCAAGTATGAGACATTGTAGTTGTCCTGAAGTCGCCACAGGGGAACATATAGTATACTTAAATTTAATTTATTTTCCATATAATATTATTTTATATGATTTAACTTTCAAAAGTAATTTGAAGTATGTTGATGCATATTATTTATTATGATTTTGAATTTAGTTAACAATAAATTTGCATATGAGAATGTGGTTGTAGACAAGGTGTTAGCCGATGGCACGAAATGACAACACGACGGGACGACACGACATGTCAGCACGACACGACATGACGTCACGAGACGAAGTCATGACACGACACGACTTCGAAGATTATTTTCCTAACTTTCGGCTCGCTACAATTAGGAAAATGGGGGCTATTGTTATGGGTCATTTTACACGGATCGTAGTCGGCGCGAGAACAAGTCACCACGTGCCAACCCACTTCAATTCCTATCAGAAATGCAACCAAGGTTGGTTCCTACATTCAAGGAGTCATTATCTCCACATGCTTACTAGTCAGACCAGTCATGGAAAAATGGGTTATTTATTGCTCAGGTCAAGTTGGTTAGAAAATATCAAGGAAGCGGTTGAGAAGATCTAGGAGACGGTTGAGAAGATCAAGGGAGCACTACTAGCATTATTACCTCAACCACGACATACCTAAAGTTCTATATAAAGACACTCCAAGACCTACGGTAAAGGGGGCAGCCTCCTACTATCATTCTCCACTACCTACTTCGCATCTCATCATATTATCTTATTTCCTAACTCCAAGTCCCTCATGTAGCTCCAAGAACATTTGTAAACATACCTTCCTTTTACCTTCCACCTAGACTTTCCACTCAAATTTTTAACCAATTGATGTGTAATTGAATATGATCATTTTCGGAATGAGTTGAATTGCAAAAGAAACGAAAAACGAAAGATAGAACCGCACAACTAGAAATTGATTCACGGTTGTGAGGGGCTTTTTAACAACAAAAACACTAAGTATAGAGAATAGAAGGGTTGTACAACACAAAGTAACAAAAAGAATTTCACTAAGAAAGTCTGATTCTGATTCAATACTACATCCTGTCTCTAGTGGATGGCAAAGAGTGCTATTTACACTCAATACCCTTAAACTTCCCCAACAACACTCCTTCTCAGGTTTACATGCCAAAATGGCATAGCAACTCCTTTTTACAAACAGAAAAAGGGTCAGATTAAAGCACACTTAAAACAAGCTAGAAATAAGCCCTAAATTTACCCCTTTTTCTATAGGCTTTATTACACACAATAACGATGCAAATTCAAAGGGAAGGACAACCAATAGATAGAGTCTTGCAAGCACTAGAATCTGTTGTGGGAACTTTTACGGTGCTGATGTGGCACGCGCTCCTCGGAGGTATCAAGTGACCATCAGCAATATTTTCAAAACTGTTCATCTTCCTTGCACATCATTTGAAAACTTAAGTGACAAAGCTTTTAGATGATGACAATGTTAGCCCTTGC